>NC_089837.1:8608759-9296259 GCF_035609145.1 Eleutherodactylus coqui
GGCTTGGGTTGGGTTTATTGATGGGAGTTTAACTTTACTCAAAAATTTGTCTATGTCTATTTTTTGAGGGTGATATAGTCGTGGGTCGATTTTTAGGTTGTATAATTCATTATAAAAGGATCTGAACGTCTCCAGTATGTGTTTTGGGTGTGCTACTTTATATTCTTTTTTTTTTGAATTCCAGATGTATGGAATGTTGGTCCTAGTGGTTTTTCTTTTTGTTAATTTGGCCATCCATTTCGAGGGCTTGTTGAGGGAAGAATATATATTGGCTCGGTGGGCTGTTATTTCCCTATCATGATCTCCTTGTAAGACTTTGCGTAACTCGAGTCGTGTTTTAAATACATCGTTGTAGAGTTGTTGTGTTGCTGTGGATTGGACTTGTTTTTCTAAGGTTTGGATTTTGGACAACAACTCATCTGTTTTTGACATTTTTTCTTTTTTATATCTCGCTCCCATCTTGATAAGGATGCCTCTCATGTAGGCTTTGTGGGCCGTCCTGATTGTTTCGGGGCTAACATCGGGTGTATTATTTAACATAAAATAGTCTTCAAGGTCATCCTGTATATCTTTTTGGTATTTGGGTATTTTCATTAAATAAGTATTGTTTCTCCATACTCTATTAGTGTGGTGGTTTCTTTCGAGTGCTATGGAGGTCATTATTGGGGCGTGGTCTGACCACGTTATTGTGCCTATCTCAGACTTTACTACTGCTGTGATTAGGGTTTTATCTACCAGGCATAAATCTATTCGAGAGAAAGTTTTGTGGCGCGCTGAAAAAAAGGAGTATTCCCTAGCGGATGCATTAAGGCATCTAAATGTGTCGAGGAGTGCATTGTTTTTTATCCAGTAGTTTAGGGACGTGCCTGCCCTTGTTTCTTTGTTGGTGGTATCTATATATCTCTCTGGCACTAAGTTGAAATCTCCGTTTATTATTATCGGTCCTTTGGCTATTTTCTTTATTTTTCTCATTATTTTATTTAGGAAATTAATTTGTTTAGAATTTGGGACATCTACATTGGCTATTGTTGTTTGCGTATTTTTTAGTGAGCCTACTAATATTATGAAACGACCTTTCGGATCGCATATCTGTTTGTCTATTTTAAATGGGGTTGAGTCCCTAAACGCTATTAGGACTCCTGCGTGTTTTTTTAGGGCACAAGCATGTATAACTTGGGGGTATTTTTGGTGTGACATTCTTTGACTGTCTGTATGCAGTAAGTGTGTTTCTTGAATACATACAATTTCTGCATCAAGACGACGTGCTTCTTTCCATACTGAGCTTCTTTTGAAGGGGGTGTTCAGGCCGTTGGCGTTTAGTGACATCATCCTTGTGGCCATTTGTTCGTGGTCAACGATGTGCGCGAGAGAAGATGGGATCGGAGGAACCTGTAAGTTTCTGCCAGAAAACAAAAACCACAAGAACACACAAAAACAGCAAAAATAGCATTTTGGGCTGTTGTAGAAGCCCTACTATGTTGAATGTGATTTACTATTTTTTGTAGGGATGCAGCGCAACTTGTGATCCAACAGGTATCAGCCACTTTTGGGTGGATAAGTATGCGCTGCATGGTAAGTAAGGCAAGAAGGTAGCACTTTTTTGTGAGTGTCATCACAGGTTTATGCCTGCGTATTCGTTTGGGGGGGTAAGTCTCTATAATAAGAGGTTTCAGCTCAACTCATCTAAAAACGGGTTAACGGAGTTGAAATTCTTTTGATGTAGTGGGAATCCTCAGGGGTCCTTTTGAGCTGTAGACTTTTCCTTCTATTTTTGTTTGCCAGGTCCACCGCGGCCAGGTTTTCCGGTGTTAGTTGCATCCCGGTTTGGGACTTTCATGCCCCATTGTCTCATGGACTCTGCAGCTGAATTGGGGTCATGGAAAATATGGGTCGTATTTTCTTGAGTAACAATTATTTTTGTGGGGAAGCCCATCTATAGGGAATATTCGCCTCTCTCAAGGCATATGTCACGTCGGAAAAACCTCTTCTTGCTTCCATTGTGGCCTGTGATAAGTCTATATAGACCCGTATATCTGCATAAGGACTTGGCAGTGTCTTTAGCTTTCTGACGGTGTTCATGAGGGCTTCTTTGGTAGTGTAATAGTGTATGCGCACTATAATGTCCCTGGGGGTGTTTTCTTTGAGAAATTTTAGAAGGGGCAGTCTGTGGGCTCTATCGATTTTTAGCTCTTGTTCTGGGATGTCTGGGAGGATTTTTCGTAGAAAACGCGTTACAAATCCTGTGATCTCAGTGTTCGGAATTTTTTCAGACACCCCGCGCAGTTTAACATTGTTGCGCCTGTTTCTGTCTTCTAAATCAGTCAGCTTTTGTTGCAGCTTAATGGCAGTTCCTTCTAGATCGTAGTGGGCGTCTATCAGGGAGTTATGGAATTTAACTAGTTCTCCCACTTTTGTTTCGGTTTTTTCCATCCGATTGTTAACTTTTAAGACTGAAGTGTCAACATGTGAGGTTAGGCTTTTAAGATCAGATTGAATGTTTTCGTGTAACGCCATTACAATTTCTTTTATATATGATTCTGATGCTGGTGTGTTTGTTGCAGAGAATTTTGCCAGACTGCATTCTTTTACATTGGTGCTTTCCTCAGAGTTAGCCAGGCTGATGTCTTCAGACATCTTCTGCCTCTGTTTCTCGGGGCTGTCTGTGGCGGAGGGGGTGTTCAGCAGCAGTGTGTCCGGCACCATCTTAAAGGGGTTGTCCCGCGAAACAAAGTGGGGGTATACACTTCTGTATGGCCATATTAATGCACTTTGTAATGTACATTGTGCATTAATTATGAGCCATACAGAAGTTATTCACTTACCTGTTCCGTTGCTGGCGTCCTCGTCTCCATGGTGCCGTCTAATTTTCAGCGTCTAATCGCCAGATTAGACGCGCTTGCGCAGTCCGGTCTTCTTCTTTTCTGAATGGGGCCGCTCGTGCCGGAGAGCGGCTCCTCGTAGCTCGGCCCCGTCACGTGCCGATTCCAGCCAATCAGGAGGCTGGAATCGGCAATGGACCGCACAGAAGCCCTGCGGTCCACCGAGGGTGAAGATCCCGGCGGCCATCTTCACCAGGTAAGTAAGAAGTCACCGGAGCGCGGGGATTCAGGTAAGCACTGCCCGGTTTTCTTTTTTAACCCCTGCATCGGGTTTGTCTTGCGCCGAACGGGGGGGGGCTATTGAAAAAAAAAAAACCTGTTTCGGCGCGGGACAACCCCTTTAAGTCCCTTGGTGTGATTTATACTGCCCTCCGCCTCCCGAAGCTTTCCTGTTTCTGTGTTCTCCGCTGCCCCTGCTCCCTCCTTTCCCTCTCCTGACTCTTTCTCAGCCGCCCGCGGCTCACCTGAATCAGCGGTGCATGAGATCCCCGGCATCTCCTCCAACACTATATCGCCGGCTGAAGCGTCCTCCGTCGCCATGACAGCGGGGGTGCCGCGCGCTGGAAAGAAATCCTCCAGTCTGGCTGGTTTAGTCTTGGTTGCTCTCCTCCGTGGCATTTTCAAGGTCCTGGTGAGTTCCCACGTCTTGGGTAGTGTTTTTCTCCAGTTTTAGGTCGCTTTGTGTTGCTTTTTGAGCAGGTCTTTAACGGAGCCTAGGCAAAAGCTTCCATTTTGGCGCCTCTCTAAGCCACGCCCCCAGCCTCAGTAGTCCTCCCATCATAGAATTGGAAGGGGTGGACTACTTCGCGGTAACACTCAATACATTGATCAGCAGCTATCAGTGGTCACACCTGGGGAACAAGAGAGGTAGGTATAACACATCTGTGGACTCAGCTGGTCACCTGCTTTCAGCCCTTTCAGTGCTGATATCTCAGCCGTAGTGATAAACCAACATCTCTCTGCTCAAGGATTCGGTCCCTCTGTTTGCAGTACGTGTAGATAACTCGCACGTCGATGAACCGGAGGCATCACAGTCATACTGCAAAACTTTACTCGTTTTTCAAAGTATCATATGGCTGGAAAAAAAACTTGCTTGTGATCTGAGTTTGATACCATTGAAGCTCCTCCCACATGCCACAGATTGATTCTGGGGTCTTGAAAATTTGATCTATTTGCATATCTTAGCAACAAATTCTACTTCCTTGATTTGCATAACCTTACAGCATTTCCTCCTCAATCTCCATGAATGTATACACAGTTTGCCCCAAGTTTGCCCTAAATCCCCCAATATGTTTATTCCCATTGGGTAAAAGTAATTACAGTCGCCATATAACTGGATTTTTGTAGAATTTATCCGGTTATTGTTTATAATGTACACCATATAATTGCCATTTTCTCACCCTGCAGATGTGACATCTCAGAGAAGGCAGCAAGTCTTCAGGGAATGACTCAAGCCAATGAAGAGCGCCTCTGGAGACAATGAGGGGAGCTGCCTCATCGTGTAGCCGGTGGACCCTGGGATGTGGGATGGTGGTACCCGCTATAAACAGCCCTTCACAGTTTAGACAAAATTAAAATTTAATGATTTTTATTGAATAATTCCTTTAAAAAATCAACATACAGGGCACAACGTAAAGTCCCCCAGGAACCGAAACGGGTAGTGGATCCCGGGCGAAGACAACAGACATACGTAACAGACACAAAACTTGGGCATAGGATCCACCCATTTAGTAGTTTGCATCAAAAGAGTATAGATGAAGCGCTTGATGGTCGAGCGAGAAGCTATATACCTATATAGTGAAAATATGTCCTATCTATTAGGTTTGTGTATATACAGCCGGTGTCTATATAGTTATGTACAACCAAGCTTTGGAAATTGCCCCTTGTTTGTATGGTAGGCACGTACACAAACAAAGGGAATTTTGGGTCAGAGGATGCAAACATTTATCGATACCTTAGGGGATGAAACGTACGCCACAACTGATCTAGAGATCGAGCTTTTCAGCAGTGATTGGTTCCTAATGATTTGTAGTGGGAGAACCTTTGTTGTGGTAAGACCCAAATGCTTCTAAAACATCTTGATTATTAAACGATGATAAGCTCGTTGTGTGTTTTTTGTTTTTTTTTCCTTTTTTGCGTTTCACCGCTAGGTATCAGCGGATCATCAGGAACCCAATGAGCTTTATATTGTGAATATCTGTTTGGGATAATAGATTATTTCTCTATACCTAATTAAAAGTCCCCAAAATCGACCTTGATGATGGATGGTAAAGATAAGTGAATGCTCTGCTATTCCACTAGGCTACTGGATACAGATCTCTATTGCATTCCAAGATAATAGATCTGCAATAGAAAAGGGCCGTTATTTCCAATTCATTTGGTACAGAGCGGATCGGCCAAATCAAGAACTAGTTCTAAATAGGCATGGATCCTTCCATGTATGGAAGAGAACCCTCTGCCGAATCCCGTATCAAGGGATATAAATTCCACGTATGGAAAGTACCATGCAGAATGACTAGCCCAGATTGGAAGCCAGTTCTAGATAATGCCATCTGCAGAGTATAGTATCAAATGTATAGCTCCCAGGTATGCCGGAACATGGACTTCCCGCCTTGTTTCATATACTAGATCGTAAGCGGTCGAAACGTTGCCTTTCTTAATGATGAAACAATAAAGTCCTGTTCTATACAATGATGATTTGAAGCACCTGCTATGCTGCCACTTCTTTGATATCCTCATATTTGGCTTCCGAGTATGGATTGATACTATCTGCGGCATACTGTGCAATATAGCACCAGATAGCATTAGTCCTGGTAAGCCATCAGGTAACCTAGTATAGTAGCAGAGTAGGATGAATGATGAGAATGGTAGGGCCTCTGGCCTGGATGGTAGGTCAGGGCTCTATGTATAAACAGCTGTCACAAAGCAGTAGAATCATTTGCACGGTCCCCGGTGACTCCGTTTTTTATGTTACTCTTAAAGAGGTACTCCCATCTCCACAAATTATCCCCAATCCATGTGATGGCAAATAACTTGCTGATTGTGGGGTCTGATGGCTAAGACCCCCACCGAACCTGAATATTTTAGTCCCAGCACATCCTGAAGTTCTGGAATGGTACACATGTGTACCTCCTCTCTAATCATTTCTATTGGACGCTGGGGATGGCCTACTACAAGTGCCTGAGGTGTCTGACACATGTAGGCTCTGGATGTTTAGTGTTCTTCTACTGTTGCACACAAAGACTAGATTGGTCTTTTATCCTGAACGCCCCATTTTCTGCAGAAATTAATGCCTCCTTCATGTCCCCACACTGCACCAATACTCATTTACGCCGCTTTAACACTTTGAGGACACAACAACTTTTTAGTTTTTTTCATTCTCATTTCCTCCTTTCTACTTAAAAAACTCATTACTTCTTAAACTTTCCAGCGATGCTGCTGTCTGGGGGCTGCTTGTTTTTTGTGGGACTAGTTGTATTTTTCAGTGTTACCATATAATGTACTAAAACAGTTTTACAAATTTTCTAAGCAGAATGAAATGGGCAAAAAACAGGGCGGGGGGGGGGGGGGGAGGTTCATGTATTTACATCATGCACTCTGCTGCAAAAATGCCTGTCATTCTATGGGCTAGTATGATTATGCCAATTAATAACTTTTTTTGCAGTACTACTAATAAAAAATAAAATTTCTTCAAAATATATTTTCTGTCCCCATCTTCTGGTCGCCATAAAACTTTTACTTTTCCATCAATGCTGCTGTGTGAGGGCTTGTTTTTTGCCGGACAACGTGTGTTTTCTATTGATACCAGTTTGGGGTACATACTTCATATTTTTATTAATCTTTTTCTTGGACATGGTTACCAAAAAAAAAAGCACAATTCTGGCACTGAGCAGTTTTTTTTCTGATGAAATGTAAGATTATACATTATTTAACTTAATACAACTCCAATTCCAAAAAAGTCGGTCCTCAGTGTAACATGTAAATGAATGTAAGGAATAAGCAAATGCAATGATCTGGAAATCTCATCTAACCACATGTAAGTCACAATGGAACACATCAGAGGGAGGAGGGAGATATTTTTCCATTTCATTTAAAAAAATTAACTCATTTAGAAAATTGATGGCAGCAGCACATCTCACAAAAGTTGGGAGCAGGGTACAAAAGGCTGGAAAGTCAGTGATACTAATGCAAAACAGCTGGAGGGTCAATTTGTTGCTAAGTCACATGACTGTAAATCAAAAGAACATGTTAAAGAGGCCAAGCCTCTCAGAAGTAAAGGTGGCCAAGGGTTGGGGCGTGGCCAATCAGCCGAACTGACCGGTCGCATGTAAGAGGAGCTCCCGCTCCGACCGACATACCTGCTATCCTACAGCAATCCTGAGTGCCCCTTGAGCTGACAGAACTTCTCCAGAGCAAGGGGAGAGAGGGCATAGCCGCCTGCAGCGCTTCTGTAGCACCTTTCGCGGAGATAACACCGGCGGCGGACCTGCAGCACTGGGGGCGCTGCTATCTTGCGGACAGCGCCGGTCGGCCTTGAGCGAGTCGAGACAGTGGGAGAAGACACGGAGAAGTCCCCCTGAGCGAAGGAGGAGATGGCAGGGACAGCACTAGAGATGAGTGAACATACTCGTTTCGAATAATTACTCGATCGAGCACCCCGATTTTCGAGTACTTCCGTACTCGGGTGAAAAGATTTGGGGGGCGCCGGGGGGCAGGGGGAGGCGTGGCGGCGCGAGGGGTAGCAGCGGGGAATGGGGGGGAGCCCTCTCTCTCTCCCTCTCCCCCCCACTCCCCGCTGCAACCCCCCACTCACCCACGGCGCCCCCCCCCCCCCCCGAATCTTTTCACCCGAGTACAGAAGTACTTGAAAATCGCGGCGCTCGGGTGAAAAAGGGGCATGGCCGAGTAGGTTCGCTCATCTCTAGACAGCATCTGAGCAGGCGAGCATACAAGGGAGAAAGCTGTTGGCTGAAATCCCCATACAGCTCTAAGTGCAGGAGCTGAGCCTTTCCCGCCATAACCCATGGGGGAGGGGGTAGTGGGGGAAACTGCAGAGCGCATACAGTGGAGAGGAATAGAGGAGCTTATCCCAGAGAGGGGCACTTATTAATATCTCCACGCTACTACTACCATCAAGAGCCAAAAGAAACCAGTCCCCAATTCACAGCTGATACATATAAAAAAACACAAACTGTGGTTAACAGGAAAGAGAAGGTTCTGTACCCACTCATGTGATCGACACACACTCAGACAAAGAGTGACTCACCTGTACCACTGCCGCCATTACTGCAGTCCCATTGCAGCTCCTGTGCTTCAGAGCACCTGACAATCTTCCTATAAAATGGACACCTAAAGTAACCCATATTACAGACCTGGGACATTTATAGGCCCCCCTGCAGGGAACTTAACAAAAGCTGCAAAGTCCTTTTCAAAAGCAAGAAGCACAAAGTGGACTTGTCATGGGTCCCACCAGATAGAATTCATCCGTCGATAAAATTAAAGCATTCGCCAGGGGAGAGACCTGCACAGACTCTGGCCCTGAACCCACCCCATCCACTTCAGCGGGAATGCCAGCAGAAACGTATGTAAGCCCAGGCCCACCCGAAGGCCCGTTTTAAACCCTACAACAGCTATCTGAGCAAAATTGGCAAAATTGACGAGGTCAAAATGGACGTGAGTCTACTGAGACAAGACCTCCAAAACCTGAGAGAACGAGTCACTAACACAGAAGACAGGATCTCCACACTAGATGACACGATCTTCCCAATGTCGATCACAGTACGAGAACTCACACAGAAAGCCAAGTATTGGAGGCAAAAACCGGATGAACTTGAAAATCGTTTGCGGCGAAATAACCTACGCATAGTGGGCCTGCCAGAACGAGCTGAGGGGCAGAGGCCTGAAGAGTCTATGGAACGCTGGCTTGTGAACTTTTCCCCCATGCTGGCCTATCAGAAGTCTTCGTGGTTGAACGAGCTCATCGAGTGCCTATGAAACCGACTATATCGGGTGCTCCACCTAGACCTTTGCTGGCAAAACTACTTAATTCCCATGACAGAGATACGATCCTACAGGCTGCCAGGAAAGGAGGCCCCCTGCGCTACGACAACGCTACAATATCCATCTTCCCGGATTTCTCAGTGGATCTCCAAAAGCAAGGAGCATCATTTTTCAGAATCAAAAGGCAACTCCGAGACCTACAGCTCCTGTACTCCATGGCATACCTGGCACGCCTGCGAGTGGTAGATGGAGATCGCACCCGCTTCTTCTCTTCACCATCTGAAGCGGAAGATTGGCTGGCTACCAGATGTCGACCAGAATGACTGTAATGTATACATAACTCCCCCCCTTTCTTTTTCCCTTTAGGTGTTGGTACTCCTACGCAATATGCGGACATACTTCTAAATTATCTAACTGTGTACCAGAAACTCTATACTCGACATACCTCAATCATATTTGAGCTTAAGGTGACAAGATCGGGACTTTCATTGTCTATTACAAGCCTCTGTGTCCCTCTCCCTTAGGGGTGACAGCGAGTTATCCTCCTTTTGGTATCTTTGATCTCCCCCCTCCCCCCCCCTCTCCTCCCCATCCTTCTTTCCCTCCCCCCTCGCCTTCCCCCCCACTCCACTGATACGGCAACTTATTTCCTTTACAGAGAGATGTGATTTTGGAGTGTCTGCAGGGGGACATTTCTTCCCCTTTAAGGGGGCCCACCCAGTTAATACTTAACAGGTTAATGCCAGTTTCTATCTTCGACCTGCCAATCTAATTGTAGCTCAGGTATAGCCGAGCCTAAAGCTATACTATGTAGGTTCCCACTAATACTAGTTTGCCACGAATACTAACTTTACAGAGAGAGTATTTAGTGTTTGTTCTATTCCAAGTTGTTTAAGTTCTAAGCTGGTAGTATACCACCATAATGTAACAGACTGTATGCATCAAGTGCTCCATATTTGTCTTAAGGATGTATGGAAATATTTCATCGGGTGTTGTGGAGGGACGCCCGACAGTCAGAACGATGTAAGAAATTTTATGCGGACCCGATTCACCTGTCTTTGCCCATGGTGGAGGTCATCTTTGTGTCCTGGAATGTCAGGGGCATGGGATCAGCCAGAAAGCGATCAACAATAATGTCCTAGGTACGCTCCTGGAGACCACATGTGTCATGTCTGCAGGAAACCCACCTCACACCCGAAACTACTAGAGTTCTGCTAAAGCCGTGGGTGCAGTGGTCCACCCACTCCTGTCACACGTCATACTCCAGAGGGGTATCTCTATTGAGAGGGAGATCTCTCAGATGGGAAGTGGAACAGCTAAAAAGGGACCCAGAGGGTAGATTTATTTTTGTGAGATCCAAAATTAATAACGACCCCCTATGTTCTTCTATGCTCTTATAACCCTCCGCCTGCATCAACAGCCCTCCTAGCTGATGGTTTCCGGTTTGCCTCCTTTTCACCAGATGCAGCGATTGTCTGCATGGGAGACATGAACATGGATCTGTGGCGCGTATTTCACCCCCAACAGCAGGAGTTTTCTTGCCATGCAGCCCACAGCCATGCACTTAGTCGTATAGATTATATAGTCGGATCCCCCTCATTATTCCCGAAAATTAACTCCATAGAATTACTCCCTCAAGGGATTTCAGATCATTCACCGATCCGCATGGTCCGGAGACATCCAGGTCCAGCTGCCACGAAGAGACTGAAGATACATCCATTTTGGCTCTCGCTGCTTGACCCAAATGACCATATACCGGATCAGATTTAAATATACTACGAGGCACATGGAGCATACTCTGATATGATGTTGGCGTGGGAGGCATTCAAGCCTTATCTCAGAGGCTGCTCCAGATCCTCAATCTCTTTTATTAACCCCGTAGTGACGGCGCTATAGACTTTCTACATCCTGCTGTTGCAGGACGTGTATGGAGGAAGATGGCGCCGCTATCTCCCTCCATACAGCGCGGGAGTCAGCTGTTTATTACAGCTGACACCCACAGGCAATAGCCGCGATCGCAGCTATCCCCCGAACAATGTTCAGGGGTCCCGTGCGGCCCTCCCGCGGTGAGATCGGGGGAGCCGTGCAGGTGTCATGGCAGCCGGGGGCCTTTAGAAAGGCCCCAGGGCTGCCTTAGCAGACTGCCTATCAAGCTATCCCTGTGGGTACTTCTCACAACGGGGCATAAACTTATGTCCTGAGGATAGCGCGGGATCACATATGATCCCGCACTATCCCGCAGCTGAAGCCGGCTGTCAGTCACAGCCGGCCTCCCGCCGCAACAGCAGGGGGTGCATCGGAGATGCGCCCCCCGCTGTTAACCCCATTCCTGCCGCGATATTAGTAGATCGCAGCAGGGAAAGAGTTCACAGAGGGAGCACGCTCCCTTTGTGTCTTCGGACGGCTCTCGCGATGCTAGCGCGAGAGCCTGGCCTGTCGCCGTGGCAACAGGACGCCAGACACTGGCGTCCTGTGTTGCCAGTGCCTGAGATCGCTGTATAAGCTATAAGGCAAGGCAAGGCTACTGTCATGCTAAGCCTTATCACAGCGATCATCAGGGCTGTGGTGAAAGTCCCCCAGAGAGACACAAATGTTGTAAAAATAAAAAGATTAAAAAAATGAATTAAAAAAAACGCAAACCCCCCCCCTTTTTTATGCTTTTTCTCAGATTAGCATAAAAAAGGTAAAAAAAAAATAAAACCCCACATATTTGGTATTTTCGCTTCCGTAATGACACATACAATAAGATGCACATGCTTTGGACTGTACACGGAAAACAGCGATAAAAAACTGAGGCAAAATGGTAATTTTTAGCATTTTGCCTCACTAAAAACGCAATAAAAGTAATCAAAAAAGCCGTATGTACCCCAAAATTGAACCAATAGAAACTACAGCTCGTCTCGCAAAAAATAAGCCCTCACAGAGCTCCGTACATAGAAAAATAAAAAAGTTACAGGACTTTGAATGCGGCGATTTAGAAAAAAAAAAGATTTCCAAAAAAATGGTTTTTATTGCAGAAAAGTGGAAAAACCTAAAAAAAAAGTAAGAATTTTGGTATCGTTGTAACTGTACTGACCCGCAGAAAAAATGGATTGTCTTATTTATGCTGCATGATTAACGCTGTAAAAAAAAAATCTATGGCAGAATTGATGCGTTTTCTCTCCCTGCTATCATAAAAAAAAAAAAAAGTTTTACAATATAGTCCATGTACCCAAAAGTGGCACCGATAAAAACTACAGTTCGCCACACAAAAAACAAGCTCTTATACGGCCGCGTTGACACAAAAGTAAAAAAAGTAATAGCTTTTGATAAATGGAGAAGAAAATCAGCCAAAACTCGTTGTGTCCTTAGGCCCAAAATAGGCCATGTCCTTAAGGGGTTAAAGACAGATAAAGACCCGGGGGAATGCGGCTCGTATAGGCCTATTTCCATCTTAAACACAGATTACAAAATCCTCACTAAGGGTGCGTTTAGACGAGCGTGTTTTGGTGCGTACTTAGGTGCGTACATACGTCCGCACCTAGGTACAAGCAAAAGCACGCGTGAACACAGCTGCGTGCTTCTTGTCAATGGAGCCGTGGCTGCTGCCGGCGGCTCCATTGAAAACAATGCTCTGCCGGTCCCCTGCATTCTTTTCCAGGGAAGGGCTTTACATATAAGCCCTTCCCTGAAAAAGAAACATTTTAGTGCAAAACAAAAAAGAATAAAAAAAACCTTACCTCTCCGCCGCTGCTGTGACCCCGGCGGGCATGAAGAACACATCTGCCGCATGCGGCAGATGTATCCTTCACCCCCGCTAGTTAAAAGAATTCCTTGCTGCTACATCTGTCACATCTGTGGCAGATGCAGCAAAAGGAATTCTTCAATTCTCAACCGCAGCTGTCACACATGACAGAATCCTGCTGCCGGCATCCTGTCAATGGCTTTTCAGGGAAGGGCTTCATAAGCCCTTCCCTGAAAAGCCATTTAAAATAGTGCAAAAAATGAAAAAAAAACAATTCTCACCTCCCTTCAGCTGCCGGGGCTCAGCCGCGACTTCTAGCGCTGTCCCAGGCTCTGTAGTTCTGAGCTAGTTCTGATTCTTTACATCCTAATAGGAAAAGTAAAGGGGTCACAACTTCAATATTCAATGTGAAAAACTGAAAATCCATGATACATGACATAGTCCTTTTCTCAAAAAAACATAAAGCCTAGGGAAAGAATTTTTATACTGAGGAGAATAAACCTACCTGATGTCTGTGTATATACTGAGGAGAATGTAACGCTCCACTATTTGTATATACTAAGGAGAATCTAACTGACCACTGTGTGTATATACTGAGGAGAAACTACCTCCCCTCTGTGTGTATATACTGAGGAGAAACTACCTAACCTCTGTGTGTATATACTGAGGAGAATCTACCTCACCTCCTTGTGTATATACTGAGGAGAATCTACCTCACCTCTATGTGTATATACTGAGGAGAATCTACCTCACCTCCTTGTGTATATACTGAGGAGAATCTACCTCCCCTCTATGTATATATACTGAGGAGAATCTACCTCACCTCCTTGTGCATATACTGAGGAGAATCTACCTCACCTCTATGTGTATATACTGAGGAGAATCTACCTCACCTCTATGTGTATATACTGAGGAGAATCTACCCCCTTGTTGTAAAACGTTTCATCAGTTTTTTACTTTCTTGGAAGAAGGAAGCTTCGTCCGAACAATTACGACGAAGACGAAGGAACTGGCCCTTAGGAATACCGCGTTTCAAGGGTGTAGGATGGTAACTCTGCCAGCCCAATAGACTGTTGGTAGCAGTCTGCTTCCGGTGCAAAGTTGACGAGATGGTACCATCATCGTTCTTAGAGATCCGAAGATCTAGGAAGGGTAATGATGTCGGGTGGATGTCACTAGTGACACGTAGATTTAAGGTGTTCACATTTAGTGCATCAACGAAGGTCTCCAAAGATGAGGGAGTCCCCTTCCATAGAACGAGGATGTCGTCTATATAGCGTAACCAGAGGATGATGTTGTCGGACCAGAGTGGATTATTGTAAATGACCCTTTCCTCCCACCAGCCCAGGTACAGATTAGCATAAGATGAGGAACATGGCGTCCCCATCGCTGTACCCCTGAGCTGGTGGAAGTACTCGGAGTCAAACACAAAATAATTGTGCTTCAAGATGAATTCGAGTAGGTCAACGACACACTGGTTATGGCTATTGTAATGTGCACCCCTTTGTTGGAGAAAGGAAGACACTGCTGTCAGACCGCCGTCATGAGGGATGGAGCTATACAGTGCTTCGATGTCTAATGATGCTAGGATGACATCGGAATCGATTGTAATACCATCAAGAATACGCAGGACGTCCATCGTATCTCAAACATACGATCTCAATGATAGAACGTATGGGCGCAAGATCTTATCAATGTAAATGCTAACATTCTGGGTGAGATAGGCTCATCAAGGACTGTCTCATCTTGATGATATAACGAAAATCAGATGAGGATGTTAGGTATATAAAAAATGGTCACCATATAAGTGTGGCCACCTCTATAACCAGACTAAACTTCAGACCTAAGCTGAAAATATAGACTTAGTTTCAAGTAGTGTAAAGAGCCTTCCTGCATGCTACCAGGTATAGAGTAGCAGCAGGTTTCTCTGATCTACTCCTTCCTACAGAGGATAGTTGTTATGCCCATGCATCAAACGGTCACAAAGCACCAAAGATAAATAAATAAATAAAGAGGTAAAGCCTGTGGCTCTGATGGTGAGCCACAGGGGTAATGCAAGAGTGTATGTGTCAGCCTCTCATATACTGATTACTGGACCGCCTTGATGGGAGGAGAGTAATAAGTGAGCCAATCAGCGGCTCTCAAAAATAAAGGGGACCCGACTATGCAAATATCCATACTGCAGCTCTAATTAAAGTGTTTTGGATGTGAATCCAAAGTTGTAACATGCTTATCAGCATGTTACCGGCTAGGGGGTTAAGTAAAGCAGTGCATAGCGGTGTCTGATCGCTCACCGCTATGCCAGATTATTCAAAAATTATGCTAGTAGCTCCTACCAGCATAGGAGGCTACTGCACATGCGTGTGACATCATCACATGGTCACGTGATCGCAAGAATGGTCACATGACCGCCAGGAAGGTCCTGGTGGTAAAAAAGATGGAATGCAAGCCCTATATGGATCAGAGGGCAACCACAGCGACCAGAGCCAGGATTCAAAACATTTAAAGCTGCTAAATAAAGGTGTATTTGCAATGCTTGTACTTTCCTTTATGTATTATAATGTGTAAAGGACAAATATGGATGGTACCCATTATGAAGATGTTCTTTCAGATAAGTATGCAAATCCAGTAATATATAATGGTACTCAAATGCAGAATAAGTATAATGCCACACAAATACATGTTTAGATGATCTGATATCGAATATGTACACCATAATAGGATATACAGGCTGAAAGAGAACATGGAACGGTCTATTCGGAGGAGAACATATTAACAAATCTTATCCAGGGAAAAGGCACAAATACTGACTAAATTAATCCAGGAAACAATTAAAGCATAAACTTTCATTGAGGCCGAGTGGATTCAGACTGTTCATACGAAATATCCATGCCGCTTCCTTTTGTAACAGCCGCTGGTCCACATTTCCCCTTCTCCCATGTGTGCGTAACAATTCTATGCCTTGGAATTTTAGCGTATTTGCATCACCACTATGCGTTGACCAAATGTGGTCCGCTAAAGGAGTAGATTCACATTCAAAACACTTTAATTAGAGCTGCAGTATGGATATTTGCATAGTCGGGTCCCCTTTATTTTTGAGAGCCGCTGATTGGCTCACTTATTACTCTCCTCCCATCAAGGCGGTCCAGTAATCAGTATATGAGAGGCTGACACATACACTCTTGCATTACCCCTGTGGCTCACCATCAGAGCCACAGGCTTTACCTCTTTATTTATTTATTTATCTTTGGTGCTTTGTGACCGTTTGATGCATGGGCATAACAACTATCCTCTGTAGGAAGGAGTAGATCAGAGAAACCTGCTGCTACTCTATACCTGGTAGCATGCAGGAAGGCTCTTTACACTACTTGAAACTAAGTCTATATTTTCAGCTTAGGTCTGAAGTTTAGTCTGGTTATAGAGGTGGCCACACTTATATGGTGACCATTTTTTATATACCTAACATCCTCATCTGATTTTCGTTATATCATCAAGATGAGACAGTCCTTGATGAGCCTGGGCTATTATTGAAACTGCCAAGCTGATGCTGCATCCAGATTTACAGCTTTATAGCTCTCTGTTACTCAGGGAGCCTATACTCTGGCTGCAGTTTCCATAATATACTGAGCCAATATCTCTCAGACTTCCTACTTACAAACCCCCATTAGCTAAGATTGAGCAGAGAGACCATACTCTGCATACTAATGCTGGGAGCATACCTGTATCTCTTTAGTTGGTGCCTAACATGCAATTTTGCTTCTATGCATCTGACATACTGAGCAATCACACAGATTGTCTCTAAGTCACTGCACCACTTGTATTATCTGACTTCATCTTAAACATCTTTGGTTAATTCATTACTACAAACAGTGCTATACGAATGCCTGTCGAATTCATCTGAGCTCCTGATGAACCACAATTTTTCTTGTGGGGAAACGCGTCGAGCACAGTTCATTTAAACACTCCGATTATGAGTGTCCGATTGTGAAAAATCCTTATTATAGGAAAACTTTTTCTCATTGCCCGTGATTGATGCTAAAGAGTTTGAGATATTGACACGTCCCTATGTTGGATACTGTCTAAGACAGCAATCACTCTGGTAGATCATTACAGCACTTCAATACCAAGTTAGAGGAGCATCATACCTCCAAATCTTGATGCTGTATGATCTTTACCAGTTTAGGAAGTGACTAAGCTCTTCCTACTACTTGCTTGTAGCACTGATCTGTTATCTGGCCCCACACACATATCCGGTTTTTGAGTGGAGGCCAGTAGTATACCAAAAAGTTACGGACTTTACTGGTTTATATTTTTTTGTTTGTGTGTTAGCCCATTTATGTTTTTTAATATATCCCTAATAAAGCATCTATATTTTAGTCTGTTACTGTGAAAAGGGCTTAGCTTTAGTTCTATAGACTTTTTCCGTCCCTGTGATTAGACCTCTATGTGTATATACTGAGAAGAATCTACCTCACCTCTGTGTGTACATACTGAGGAGAATCTACCTCACCTCTATGTGTATATACTGAGGAGAATCTACCTCACCTCTGTGTGTATATACTGAGGAGAATCTACCTCACCTCTATGTGTATATACTGAGGAGAATCTACCTCACCTCTGTGTGTACATACTGAGGAGAATCTACCTGACCTCTGTGTGTATATACTGAGGAGAATCTACCTCCCCTCTACATGTATATACTGAGGAGAATCTACCTCACCTCTGTGTGTATATACTGAGGAGAATCTACCTCACCTCTATGTGTATATACTGAGGAGAATCTACCTCACCTCTGTGTGTACATACTGAGGAGAATCTACCTGACCTCTGTGTGTATATACTGAGGAGAATCTACCTCCCCTCTACATGTATATACTGAGGAGAATCTACCTCACCTCTGTGTGTATATACTGAGGAGAATCTACCTGACCTCTGTGTGTATATACTGAGGAGAATCTACCTCCCCTCTACATGTATATACTGAGGAGAATCTGCCTCACCTCTACGTGTATATACTGAGGAGAATCTACCTCCCCTCTACATGTATATACTGAGAAGAATCTACCTCACCTCTGTGTGTATATACTGAGGAGAATCTACCTCCCCTCTATGTGTATATACTGAGGAGAATCTACCTCATATCTATGTGTATATACCTAGGAGAATCTAACTAACCTGTATGTGTATATACTGAGGAGAATCTACTTCCCCTCTACATGTATATACTGCGAAGAATCTACCTCACCTCTGTGTGTATATACTGAGGAGAATCTACCTCACGTCTATGTGTATATACTTAGGAGTATCAAACTGACCTCTGTGTGTATATACTGAGGAGAATCTACCTCACGTCTATGTGTATATACTTAGGAGTATCAAACTGACCTCTGTGTGTATATACTGAGGAGAATCTACCTCCCCTCTATCTGTATATACTGAGGCGAATTTACCTCACCTCTTTGTGTATATATTGAGGAGAATGCGCCTCACCTCTATGTGTATATACTGAGGAGAATCTACCTCACCTCTATGTGTATATACTGAGGAGAATCTACCTCACCTCTTTGTGTATATATTGAGGAGAATGCGCCTCACCTCTATGTGTATATACTGAGGAGAATCTACCTCACCTCTATGTGTATATACGTAGGAGTATCAAACTGACCTCTGTGTGTATATACTGAGGAGAATCTACCTCCCCTCTATCTGTATATACTGAGGCGAATTTACCTCACCTCTTTGTGTATATATTGAGGAGAATGCGCCTCACCTCTATGTGTATATACTGAGGAGAATCTACCTCACCTCTATGTGTATATACTGAGGAGAATCTACCTCACCTCTTTGTGTATATATTGAGGAGAATGCGCCTCACCTCTATGTGTATATACTGAGGAGAATCTACCTCACCTCTATGTGTATATACGTAGGAGTATCAAACTGACCTCTGTGTGTATATACTGAGGAGAATCTACCTCCCCTCTATCTGTATATACTGAGGCGAATTTACCTCACCTCTATGTATATACTGAGGAGAATCTACCTCCCCTCTATGTGTATATACTGAGGAGAATCTACCTAACCTCTGTGTATATACTGAGGAGAATCTACCTCACCTCTGTGTATATACTGAGGAGAATCTACCTCACCTCTATGTGTATATACTGAGGAGAATCTACCTCACCTCTATGTGTATATACTGAGGAGAATCTACCTCACCTCCTTGCTGGCTCTACCTCCCCTCCTCTTCCCCATGCTGTTGGGGTCCCCCAGGGCTCTGTCCTCGTCCCCTTCTTTTCTCTATCTACACAGGCCCTATTGGACAAACCATCAGGAGATTTGGCCTCCAATACCCCCTGTATGCTGTTGGCACCCAGCTATACACCTCTTCCCGTGACATCTCTGCACCTTTACTCCAAAACATCACTAACTGTCTGTCCGCTGTCTCTAACCCCATGTCCTCTCTCTACCTAAAACTAAACCTGATCTGCTGGTATTTCCACCCTCCACTAACCGCCCTCATCCTGACATCTCCATCTCAGTGTGTGGCGCCACCATATCTCCTAGACAACATGCCCGCTGCCTTGGAGTCATATTTGATTCTGATCTCTCTTTTACCCCCTACATCCAATCTCTGGCCCGAACATGTCAGCTGCACCTCAAGAACATCACAAGAATCCGCTCTTATCTCTCAATGGACACGCTGAAAACGCTCCCTGTTGGCCTCATTCACTCACGGCTCGATTATTGCAACTCGTTGCTGATCGGCCTCCCCGGCACACGACTCTACCCTCTACAATCCATCCTGAATGCGGCAGCCAGGCTCATCTTCCTGTCCAGCCGCTACTCGGACGCCTCTGCCCTGTGCCAGTCACTGCACTGGCTGCCCGTTAAATACAGAATTCAATTTAAACTCGCCACCTTCATCCACAAAGCCCTCCACAGTACAGCGCCACCCTATATTGTATCCCTCACCCACAGCGCAGCGCCCCCCTATATCGCCTCCCTCATCTCAATCCATCAACCAGCCCGGGCTCTCTGCTCTGCTAACGAAACCAGACTGAGCGCCCCTTTAATTCGAACTTCTTATTCCCGCCTCCAAGACTTCTCCAGAGCAGCACCGGTCCTCTGGAACGCACTACCAAAGGCTACCCGAGCAATCCAGGACTCGCAGAACTTCAGGCGTGCTCTAAAAACGCACCTCTTCAGGGAGGCATACCGAATTCCCTAAACAAACCCCTCTGTACCCCCCTGATTACATGCTCCCTGACCTACTGACTGCAATCCCTGCTAGCCATCATAAACCGCTCCTGCAGTCATACTGTTTCTGCCGTCACACGGCTAAATGTCTGACCATTGTCTATGTGTATATCACCCCTCACATCTCCACCTCGCCATACAGTGCACATCTCCAGCCCCTTTACCTTCTGTATCACCCCATTACTTGTAGTATGTAAGCTCGTTGGAGCAGGACCTGCACCCCTATTGTTTCCATCAATTGATTACTATGTAACCGTGGTTCTGTAATGTTTGTACTCTTGTCTTTCTGTATACCTGTCTATGTAAGCGTTGCGGGATATGTTGGCGCTATACAAATAAAGTTTATTATTATTATTATTACTTTTTTGTGTATATATTGAGGAGAATGCGCCTCACCTCTATGTGTACATACGTAGGAGAATCAAACTGACCTCTGTGTGTATATACTGAGGAGAATCTACCTCCCCTCTATCTGTATATACTGAGGCGAATTTACCTCACCTCTTTGTGTATATACTGAGGAGAATCTACCTCCCCTCTATGTCTATATACTGAGGAGAATTTACCTCACCTCTATGTGTACATACGTAGGAAAATCAAACTGACCTCTGTGTGTATATACTGAGGAGAATCTACCTCACCTCTATGTGTATATATTGAGGAGAATCTACTTCGCCTCTATGTGTATACACTGAGGAGAATCTACCTCACCTCTATGTGTATATATTGAGGAGAATCTACTTCGCCTCTATGTGTATATACTGAGGAGAATCCACCTCACCTCTATGTGTATATACTGAGGAGAATCTACCTCCCCTCTATGTGTATATACTGAGGAGAATCTACCTCACCTCTATGTGTATATACTGAGGAGAATCTACATCACCTCTATGTGTATATACTGAGGAGAATCTACCTCCCCTCTATCTGTATATACTGAGGCGAATTTACCTCACCTATATGTGTATATACTGAGGAGAATCTACCTCCCCTCTCTGTGTATATACTGAAAGACTGTAAAGTACATAAGAGAGCGGTCATTAACTGAAGAGATGTAACATGCCTTTAAGGCTAAGAAGGGGCTGCAACCTCCAGTCTGGGGATATATTTGAATAACGGGAGTGTTACCTTTAAGGGTAAAAAGCGAGGAGAGGGGGAGGGGTGCCACAAACTGTACAAGGATATCAGTACATGCAGCCTGAGGAGAATCTAATGCTCCTCTATGTGTATACATATTTTATTCCTCGGTTTCTTTGAAGTAACCATGACTTTATAAAATGAAAGCCAAATGCAGAATTCGATGTAGTTAAAGCTATTTAAAACTGACTAAGGAACTGCTATAAATGGTCCTAAGAAAGGAGCCGATTTCTGCTCTTCTGGAAATATGTTGTATTTTCAGACCAGGAAGAAACAGCTGAGCCTCGACCTAAATCCAGACCGAACTGAAATGTATGATACTGTACTGTATAAAAGGAGGGGAGATGCTGACATCTAGCACATTGTGATCTGTCCTACACCATGGTCTATGACCCTGCGCTATACAGCCTCCTGCTGTGTGCTATACTGGGGTACACGGCTTTATCCAGCAGACTCCTACACAGACCTCTATTCTCCACACACACCAGGATGGCCCTGTTACTTGTACTGATTCTGTATGCTGCTCATTGTAGATCCGAGAGTCTACCAGCAGTCTGTCATCTGCACCTAGTGAACTTTGTTGAGGACTATGAATATTTTCAGGATGGAAACATCATTATCGGAGGGGTTTTCACCGTCAATTATATTATGAATAAGCTGATCCGTGATGGGTATTATCCTTCTTACATTTGTTTGAGGTAATTGTGATTGTGCTTAGAGTCAGTCACACCCAGCACTCGGGGTAAGTGTTGAGGAGTTCTTGGGATCAATGATGAGAAGTGCTCAGGGTCAATGGTCAAGAGAACTCAGTTCAGTTGTGAGAAGATCTCAAATTTAGTGTTGAGAAGCACTCAGATTAAATGTTGAAGAACTCTCAAGATCAGTGGTGAAGAGCACTTGGGGTCAGTAGTGAGGAGTTCTCAAGGTCAATGATGAGGAACCATCAAGGTCAGTGGTGACAAATGCTCATATGCCATTGTATGAGTGGTCTGTTACGATCGTGTGGGCAACCTAAGCATGGGAGCCCACACGATCGTACCCAAAATGGGATAGAAAATGGATAGGATGGACATACACAGGTAGCACCAGGGTCACACAGGATTCACACAGGTTTCAGGCAACTAACCCTGTACTATGCGGGAGGATGGCATGGCCCTACCTAAGCGGGGAACATTGCCTGAATAAGGGCAGCCCAGTGGCCTTCGGATCTGGGCCCTAGCTGATCCTAGGAACCACGCCACAGAACAGGAGACATACACATGCTACATGACAGAGACGGAACCACAGGATGCACAGAGCCAGAACACAGCATACAGCAGCCAAAATACAACCACTAGTAACAGATGATAAGCTGAATATAAATACCAGGTATTAGTTGACATGTTGTACAAGATGTTGAAAGCTAGCAGGCTACTTCACGGCTCCTGGTTATACCGCTAGTCCCTACACTAACCAGGAGTCCAGCAGAATCGGACAGAGTTCACACAGAAAGCTGCAACAGGACAGGACACAGATAGCAGGACACGCAGCAAACTGACACAAAACTGACAGAATTTAAACGTACAAACGGACATGAACCAGCAAGACAGATTACTCAGCAAAGCTTGCAACAGGACAGAACAGAGCACTGGACACACAGCCAGCTGCATCAGGAGCAGGACAGAGTACAGGGCACACAGCCAGACAGACTCCACTCAGATCACAGGCACACAGATGAAACTCACAGCAAGTCTATGTGTCCTCATACCAGGGGGAATAGACAGTGAACTACACAAGCTGACATAGGGGAAAGTGTCCAGTTACACCAACTGACACCCAGAGTAAGAGATAAGACCTTTGGAGGATGCACCTGTACAGGGGAAGGAAAAGGGGGCTGCATGTACTGCAGACTAGGACTACAGGTGTCCAAACAATCTTGGGGAAGCAGAGAGACAATAGACCTACTTGCAAACACAGATCAGAGTGGGAACAAGCTGAACATGACTGATAAGTTACAGGACACAGAACTAACATGAGTGCTTACCCTAGGGTCCAGCCAGACTGACCAGGAGCTGGGTTTATATGTGAGCACAGATCCAGGAGATTGGCTAGCAGGAAGTACCACACCCAGCCAGCTCAATTAACCCTCAACCGCCTGAGTGTGCTGCTAGGAGTACATAGTACAACAAATCCCAGTAGCACACGTAACAGTACCTCCCCTTTAAAAAAGTGGCCTCCGGACCCTTTAAGCATAACATCAAAAATTATGCAACTCCACCAAAAGACAGGGGCACAGTACAGGACTTATCCCTATGGCCTAGTACTGCCAAAACTGTCACCAGGATAGGCGTAGCACAGGACTTATCCATACAGGCCTAATGCAAACACACCAACACCTGTGAAGAAGGGGGCAAACGTAACAAATACCATGCACGTAGCCGGAGGGGTAGACATGGCAAGCCACCCTGCTGACATAGTGTGCACAGGACTTATTCATACGGGCCTAATGCGGACGCCAGCCAGTCAGCAGGAGGAGGGAAAAAGCTCAGGTACATACAATACAGGGGTCTACAGCAAATTATGTCCGCTGGGCGCACTACGCCGCAGGACGGACATCAGGACAGGAATACAGACTGCATAATGCAGGACGGGTAACAGACAGAGCTGGAACTCAGACCAAACAGGGAAACAGACCAGACAGGCCCTAACATCCGCCTACCAACGGACAAAGGGGACAGAATACAGATCAGGCGTCCGCCCACCAACGGACGGGTAGCTATACAGGAACAGGAATCAGGCATCCACAACCAATGGACGGGTGGCTCAGACAGACAGGGCCCTTCATCCGCCTACCAACGGACTAGGGGTCAGGATACAGATCAGACATCCGCCCACCAACGGACGGGTAGCTATACAGGAACAGGAATCAGGCGTCCACAACCAATGGACGGGTGGCTCAGACAGACAGGGCCCTTCATCCGCCTACCAACGGACTAGGGGTCAGGATACAGATCAGACATCCGCCCACCAACGGACCGGTAGACATACAGAAACAAGAATCAGGCGTCCACAACCAATGGACGGGTGGATCAGACAGACAGGAAACAGACTGTCAGAAACAGACACATGAAATAAAATGGAGCTTACATGCATACCAAGAACATAGCCAACATACTCAGAACAGAACAAGAACATAGTGCATATCATACAACATAGAGCATACCAATATATAATACAACATACACCCACATAGATGTGGCACAACATACTCAGAATCAACATAGGAACATATAACATACAACATAATGCATACTAACCTAGAACATAGATGTTGCACAACATAATGCCCCCCCCCCCCCACTTACGAAAGGGGGTGCATTATGTTACGATCGTGTGGGCAACCTAAGCATGGGAGCCCACACGATTGTACCCTAAAAGGGAGAGAGAATGGATGGGATGGACGCACACAGGTAGCACCAGGGTCACACGGGATTCAAACAGGTTTCAGGCAACTGACCCTGTACTACGCGGGAGGATGGCATGGCCCTACCTAAGCGGGGAACATTGCCCCAATAAGGGCAGCCCAGCGGTCTTTGGATCTGGGCCCTAGCTGATCCTAGGAGCCACGCCACAGAACAGGAGACATACACATGCTAAATGACAGAGACTGAACCACAGGATGCACAGAGCCAGAACACAGCATACAGCAGCCAAAATAAAACCACTAGTAACAGATGATATGCTGAATATAAATACCAGGTATTCGTTGACATGTTGTACAAGATGTTGTAAGCTAGCGGGCCACTTCACGGCTCCTGGTTATACCGCTAGTCCCTACACTAACCAGGAGTCCAGCAGAATCGGACAGAGTTCACATAGAATGCTGCAACAGGACAAGACACAGATAGCAGGACACGCAGCAAACTGACACAAAACTGACAGAATTTAAACATATAAACGGACATGAACCAGCAAGACAGAAATCACTCAGCAAAGCTTGCAACAGGACAGAACAGAGCACTGGACACACAGCCAGCTGCATCAGGAGCAGGACAGAGTACAGGGCACACAGCCAGACAGACTCCACTCAGAGATCACAGGCACACAGATGAAACTCACAGCAAGTCTATGTGTCCTCATACCAGGGGGAATAGACAGTGAACTACACAAGCTGACATAGGGGACAGTGTCCAGTTACACCAACTGACACCCAGAGTAAGAGATAAGACTTTTGGAGGCTGCACCTGTACAGGGGGAAGGAAAAGGGGGCTGCATGTACTGCAGACTAGGACTACAGGTGTCCAAACAATCTTGGGGAAGCAGAGAGACAATAGACCTACTTGCAAACACAGATTAGAGTGGGAGCAAGCTGAACATGACTGATAACAAGTTACAGGACACAGAACTAACATGAGTGCTTACCCTAGGGTCCAGCCAGACTGACCAGGAGCTGGGTTTATATGTGAGCACAGATCCAGAAGATTGGCTAGCAGGAAGTACCACACCCAGCCAGCTCAATTAACCCTCAACCGCCTGAGTGTGCTACTAGGAGTACATAGTACAACAAATCCCAGCAGCACACGTAACATGGTTCTATTGTCAAGCTCCATGGCTATTGGAAAGTGTACATCACCAGGCCACAGTGCTGTGCAGTGCACGGGCATCTGATTATTCACCTGTTTTGGTATATAATGCCGGGTATGACATGCTAATTTCTGTTGTTCAGTGGCCTTGGCAGTGAAGTGTAAGACTTGGCAAATTTGGGTGAGGCAGAGTCATGTGCCATAAGAGAAGCCCTAGTGACCCCAGCAAGTAAGTGATTTTCACCTCCGTCCCTGTTGGCGGCTGCTTGCACATGGCACAACTATTACCCTAATTCGTTGTATGTAGTGATAATTAA
Source organism: Eleutherodactylus coqui (assembly GCF_035609145.1). NCBI lineage: Eukaryota > Metazoa > Chordata > Amphibia > Anura > Eleutherodactylidae > Eleutherodactylus > Eleutherodactylus coqui. The sequence continues at coordinate 8,634,639 of NC_089837.1, forward strand.
GGTGATCATCTCCCCATGTAAAGGTACTGTTAAGGTCAAGTAGAATGTGTAAGCCAGACACTTTGTCTATCTTCATCAGGATTTGTCTTCCTTCTGCCCTGGTCAGATTTTGCATACAGTAAACATGCAAGTGAATTTGCCGGAGTCTCTCTTTATTTTGTAGTCTATATACAACATCCAAGAATTCTCCTTCTGATAGCTACGGCTTCTGAGGTACCTGCAACTCATATCGCCCACAAAAAGTTTCTTAAAAAATGGCAGGAAACTAAAAACTCCTTGTTCCAGATGGCTGCACACCTGACATCAGAGACCTCCCCCGAGGTTCACCCAGGAATTAATTCATTTCTAAGAACTTCAATGCAATTGAAAACATTTTGGTAATCTATACTGGGCTGCGCAGCGTTATCATAACTGTGGGATTATCACCATTGTGTCTTTTCATAATCTTTTTATTAACATAAATCAGACAGATTAAATGTGGGTGACCAATTAACTCCTTAGTGCGCGGCTTAATTTGAACCTAAAGACCGGATGATTTTTTTGGGAGGGTAGGGAAATAAAAACCTCCATTTTTCCATTGTATTTTTTTACAGCGCTAATACGGCAGTGCAAATGACACGATACACTTTCTTTCTGCGGGTCAGAACAATTAGAATACCAAAATTATTATTTTTTTAGGTTTCTTAACTTTTGCACCATTAAACTTTTCCTTTTGGATTTTTTTTTGCATCGCTGCATTCACAGTCCCATACCTTTTTTATCTTTTCATGGCTGGAGCTCTGTGAGGACTGTATGTTTTTTGTGTAACGAGCTGTAGTTTTATTTGTATCCTATTGGGGCACACGTGGCTTTCATGATCACTTCTCTTTCATTTTTTGGGAGGCGATATGAACAATATAGGCATTTGGGGTCCGTTTTTCTTACGATTTTCCCCATGCACAATAAATGGTGTTTTGAATTTATTTTACAAAATGTTACAAATGCAATCACACCAAATATGTGTGTTTGTTTATTTATTTATTTTATTTGACACAAAGAGGGGAAAGTGCATTTTTCTTCCTTTTTTTTACATCTTCATGCTCCTTTAGGAGACTTGAACCAGAAACAGTTATTTTTGCTAAGATAATGCAATGCAGTATTGTTCGTAATATATAATTATAATAGGGAGTACAGGCCATAACAGAACTGAATGTCATTGTCTGGTTGTCATAGCAACCCATTGGTCCTCTTTGATTACATAGCGCACTCTCTCTGTCAACTCTTTGCAGGCAATGATCTACATTGATTGCTGCATATAAGGGGTTAACATAACAGTGAGGGTTGATATTCTCTTCGATCTCTGCAGTTGGAGCAGGAGGCCAACTGTCAGTCACAGCCGGCTCCCACTGCAGGGTGGTGCAGACTCAGCTTCTGAGCCCATGCCAACCACAGGAATTAAATGTACATCCTGTTGTGTTAACTACGATGCGCCCAGGATGTAAACTTACGTTCTATGGCATTATGGGGGTAAAATATACAGTCCACTTCAGTCATACACAACCAGAATATTACATAGATAATTTTTCATAACAGAAAATAATCAGTCTTTTGTGACTCAAGAATAGAGATGAGCGAGCATACTCGTCCGAGCCTGATACTCGTTCGAGTATTAGCGTGTTCGGGATGCTCGTTACTCGTAACGAGTACCACGCGATGTTCGGGTTACTTTCACTTTCATCTCTGAGACGGTAGCGCGCTTTTCTGGCCAATAGAAAGACAGGGAAGGCATTACAACTTCCCCCTGCAACGTTCCAGCCCTATACCACCCCCCTGCAGTGAGTGGCTGGGGAGATCAGGTGTCACCCGAGTATTGAAATCGGCCCCTCCCGCGGCTCGCTACAGATGCATTCTGACATAGTTCAGGGAAAGTGCTATCGTGTTGGAGCTGCTATAGGGAGAGCGTTAGGAGTATTTTAGGTTTCAAGAACCCCAACGGTCCTTCTTAAGGCCATAAATCTTCTCTATATGCGCTCAATGGGGCCGGCAGCAGCGCCGACCCTATTGAGAACATATAGAAGACAAATCCTTCTTCTCTGCCACAGCTGTAACAGCTGTGGCAGAGAAGAACGATGTTTGCCCATTGAATTCAATGGAACCAGCAATACAGCAGGTTCCACTGAAAGCAATGGGCTGCCGGCGAGCGCGGGGATGAATTGTCGGGAAGGGCTTAAATATATAAGCCCTTCCCTGCAATTCATCCAGAAATGTGTTACAATAAAAATATATACCGGCGTATAAGGCGACGGGGCGTATAAGACGACCCCCCAACTGTCACCTTATACGCCGGCAATACAGCGGAGCAAAGAATAAAAATCATTACTCACTTCTTCTGACGTTCTGCGCCGCTCCTGCAGGCTGTCACTCCCTCCTGGTGTTCTGCGGCGCTCCTGCAGGCTGTCACTCCCTCCTGGTGTTCTGCGGCGCTCCTGCAGGCTGTCACTCCCTCCTGGTTCCCGGCAGAGCATTGATTTCTCTACGAAGGGCTTTAAATCCCCGCCTCCAGACTTACACGTGCCTTCAGCCAATCACAGCCAATGACAATGATGTCATTGAATGGCTGTGTTTCTGGAGGCGGGGATTTCAAGCCCTGCGTCCAGAAAGCAATACTCTGCCGTGGACCAGGAGGGAGCGACAGCCTGCAGGAGCGGCGCAGAACGTCAGAAGAAGTGAGTAATGATTTTTATTCTTTGCTCCACTGTATTGCCGGCGTATAAGGTGACAGTTGGGGGGTCGTCTTATACGCCCCGTCGCCTTATACGCCGGTATATATTTTTATTGTAACACATTTCTGGATGAATTGCAGGGAAGGGGTTATATATTTAACCCCTTCCCGACAATTCATCCTGCGATCGCCGGCAGCCCATTGCTTTCAGTTGAACCTGCTATATTGCTGGCTCCATTGAATTCAATGGGCAAACATCGTTCTTCTCTGCTACAGCTGTTATAGCTATGGCAGAGGAGAACGATCTTTACGCTGACAGTGCGGGGGGGGGGCCACCCTTGCCGCTATTGTGGCTTAATAGTGGGACCTGGGAACTTGAGATGCAGCCCAACATGTAGCCCCTCGCCTGCCCTATCCGTTTCTGTGTCGTTCCCATCACTTTCTTGAATTGCCCAGATTTTCACAAATGAAAACCTTAGCGAACATCGGCGATATACAAAAATGCTCGGGTCGCCCATTGACTTCAATGGGGTTCGTTACTCGAAACGAACCCTCGAGCATCGCAAAAATTTCGTCCCGAGTAACGAGCACCCGAGCATTTTGGTCCTCGCTCATCTCTACTCAAGAACATTAGAAACATAATCCACATACAAATTAACGGGCCACATATAATACTTTCTGTAAAGCTATTGCTACATTAACCCTTTCCAATCCAATTTATATCCTGGTTTTCCTAGGGGGCTTACTCTTTTCTGCTGTTATACAACAGCGCTATATGCTGGCTTAAGCCAGTACTGCATGAGGTTACACGTTGGATCGGCTCCGACAGCAGAGAGGCTGGCAATATACAGTAAGAGAACCTCAACGGATGTCTTCCAACATCGGAGCTGTACAGCCTTAAATCATAATGTCTTCAGAGGTCAGATAGTGGATTGGAAAGGGTTAAAATGAAAATTAAAGGGGCACTCCAGCCAAAATACATTTTTCCATCCCTGCCCCCTCACCTGATTGCCTGTCTTACTTTGGAGGTTTCTTGTGTGTATTCCAAACACTTCCCTGCAGTGCAGACCCCTGTCTGATATTTATTGGCTACCATCTTGATGGTGAAAGTTTTTTACTTTCACTTTAAAATCCATCCTGTGATGCATCAACCCAGCATTGGCTAGATGTTATACCATGTCTGCCTGCTGGTGAACAGTTTTATTAACATTTCCTTATATAATCTCCCAAATAAGCTACAGACCCTTAGTATACAGTCAGGAGGATGAGCTGTGATCTCCTCTATTATACCTGTCGGACATGAACTATGTGATTATCATCAGTAACTGTAACAGGAGTGTCCATGCTGTCCTTCAGGTGGTTTCTGTGCTAGCATCCCTATAACAGCATCACACAGAGTACAAAACTGAAGACATAACCAAGTACATCTGAGCTGGTGAGAACTGAGACTGCAGCAACCAAGTGAGGCGCATGAATGTGGGCGAGACCACGGGTAATTAGGATGGTTGTCAAGGGTGACTCTGCAATCTCTTCCAGCAATGGCGACAAAGTGCCTGGCTCAGCTGTATACGGTGGCAAAGGGATCAGTATAGTAAAACACAGTTCAACAGTGGTTTGTCACGTGACGCCAGCACCTCTTCTGGAATCTCAGCGTTAATGACAAAATAACTGACACAAGTCCTGTTAGCTTTAGTTTGCAAACTGGAGGTAAGCAGATTACTAACTTTGTGGAAACAGTTGAACAAGTACAAAAATGGCAAACTTGTAAACAATGGCACATTTGCAGTTAATGATGTTGCTACACAAATCCAGTTCAGTACATTTACCACTTTACTCTTCAGAGCACTTTATATTCATTCCTGAATGTTACCTATTTGGGTTGAGTCAGAAGCTCCAGGTAATGTTTTCTCTCTCTGCTATTTCTGTGGAACACCTCCTGCATGTCCGACTCTGAAAACATGTCCACTCTCTTCCTCCTCCTAACCATGACTCCCCTTTTCTTCCTGTCTCTTTCCTGCTCTCTGCTCACTCCTCCCCCTAACATCCTGTCTCGCCCTGAGCTTTTCCCTGCTCTCTGGACCATCACTCTTCCCCCTCTACCAATCAGTCTCTGTGTGACAACCAACCAATCAGCAGACAGCGATTGCCAAGCAGTGAGTTTAGCTTCAAGAAACCAACGAATAACAGGAGTTTTTGCAATGTGCGACACCTTTTATGTCTGCTGAATGAGCACATAGACAGGTGTTCACAGGACAATGAATGTGTGGCTATTCTGGAGGACTCTCCAGGCCACTACAGTTTCCCCTTAATTAAAACACAGCTATCCCCAGTGTTTAGTAAAGGCCTGTGGAACAAAGTGGTGTACCTACTCTGAACAAGGCCAGCACAGTATTTTAGGATTACGAGTACTTGCAAATATTTTTAGGGTTTACATTGGGTTAAGACAGAATCTTAGGTCCCAGCTAGCTATGGGGCTCCTACATTATTCTTTTCCCCAAAGGCAAACAAATTTAACATATTAAACATTAATGCATTTGAAAGACATTCAGATACATGTACCATACAGTAGGCAACTTGTAAGGGAAGGAATTCACTGAGAAAAGCAATAATCACACATCATTACTTTAGAGTCCCGTGTAAAAGTACATATGCATGTGATGACCTGTGGAAAGAAACATGCAATATAACAGTTGACCTTGATCTTGGCAAACCTTTACTGGTAGGTGCTGTGCCACTAAGGGTCAGCAAAAGTCAATGCAGGGTCAAAGGAACAAAGCATAAAGAGTCCAGGATGCATTGTGCAGTGCACTAGTCCAGTGTCTCTGAAATAGCAGGCTGAAGGTGAGCAAACAATATAACAAACAACAGTTACTTTTAGGAACTCCTCAAATAGTCTATTGAGCCACAAGAACCTAAATGTTGCAGGCAACACTGAATAGTCTTTCAGGACATAACTCTTCCAGGAACTATGGTTTCAATAAATAAAATTAAGGGTTTTCAATCCATGGGATTTAAATAGGAATGTAATAAAGTTAATTCTGCAGCTGCATGGGGTAATTGTCCTCTGGTACTTCTCGTGGATACCCCCGGGATGGGTATTCCAGGTGTTCTCTTTCTGGTGGTTGAAGCAACAGGTGCTTGGGATCCTGATGACGATGATGGTTCTGACGCAGGTGGTGCTGGTACTGATGCTGCTGGTGGTATCGAAGCCATTGGGGGGTGTTAGTAAACCAGTCTTGAGAATGGGTTTTGATACCACAGAATTTGATTTTTCAGATCTAAAGAGGAAGGACATTCTATTTCTGTACGCTGATTTAGTTCAGTCTCTGAGTCAGTGTCCATTTCTTCTGTTCCTGAGTCTGTTGAAACAGATGATGATGGTGCTAAACAGATTTAGGTGATTTCTATGTTCGGTTTGTACATTTCCATTATTTGATATAGTCCTTTTTCAGGGGCAATTACAGTAGTGACAGTATATGGGTGGGCTTCCGATCTGGGGTCTAACTTTCCGATACGATGTTCCTTCTTCAGCCATACGCAATCTTCTTTTTGTAATTCTGTGGCATGGGCGTTTTTGTTGAAATCCCTTGATTGTTTATTTTGCTCTCTTTCTAGTCAATGGTCTACAACGTCTTGTGCTACTTTGAGGGGATGCTGATGGTCTTGTACCCATTCAGTTTTTTTTTTTGTCTCCATAGACGTTGTGACTCAGGATCAGAAGATTTGCGGAAGATGCTTTTGGGTATAGCTCCTGTTAGCAAGTATTCCTGCAATTCACCGAAGGTTCTCTTATCCTGTTGAAGCAAGATACATTTTTGAAGAGTTTCAGTGGGATTAATGGTGGGATCAATGTCTTTGGATGTTGAATAGCAACTTTGTTGGGCTTGATGTATTTGGAAATTTAGCATTTCTATTTTTTCTCAGGCATCTTCCTCTGGGGAGTAGTCAATTGATTCGTGTAACCTAGAGAGAGCGTCAGCGTTCATATTGGTTTTTCCAGCTGTAGTGCTCCTGGTTTTGTAGAATTGAGATGAGCCACTGGATTATTATCTGTATAGGCGGTGAAGGTCGCAGCTGCCAGATAATCTTTATATTTCTTGGTGACTGCCCAAACTAACACAAGCAACTGTGTACAAGGTAAAGGGGAAAGTATAATCTGGGTATGCTAGGATAGGAGGTGTCGTTAGTCTCTCTTTAAGTATGTTCTTCTTGGAATGCGTCTTGTCCCAGTTAATGGTTACAGGTCTCTAATAGAGATGAGCGAGCACCAAAATGCTTGGGTGCTCGTTACTTGAGTCGAACTTTTCATAATGCTTGAGAGCTCGTTTTGAGTAACAAACCCCATTGAAGTCAATGGGAGACTCAAGCATTTTTCAAGCTGACTGATGCTCCACATAGTGGAGGTTGTGTGAAACACCAGAAAACATCAGAAAGTCATGGAAACACCACAGTGATGGATAGGGAACGGCAGTGGCAGCATGCATGGGTGCATCTGAGGCTCCCACATTCCACTATTAAGCCAAATTGTGGGCAAGAGCCTGGCGGTCACCCCCCTAACAATTTACTTGGAACAGACCATAAGCAGCAACGCACAAGCGCTGACACATCTTAGCTAAGCACCACACTAGCTGCAACCAAGGCCAATCACCGCCTGCGGGTGAAACCACTGCTTCTTCTACTGTGTTACATGCTGGCATTGCTGTACACACCCCCCCCCCCCTTCCTCATGGGCCTGCATCCTCAGCGCACACAACATTTTCCCTGCGCAGCGTTCAGCTGCCCTCTTGCCACACGCTGGCCCAGGGTCAGACTCGGTCCAAGCCTCCACCTGGTTGACCCAATGTGCCATCAGTTACGGTTCTTTTCTTGCTCCAAAGACTAGATGAACCACGAGGAAGTTCTGTTACGCTTCTTTTGATTGGTCCAAACCAGTGTCTCAGATAACTGTGGTAACACCAGAGCAAATACATGTCGACCAGTGCTGATCCCCAGACACCAAGCAGGAGGGGGAGGTGGCATAATAAGCCCGAGAAACTGTGATCGAGGTAGGGCCCACAATCCTCTGTGTGAGAAGCACGTGAGCTGGCCCAGGGTCAGGCGTGGTCCCAGCCTCCACCTTGTGTGACCCTTGGTGCTGTGAGTTACATAGCTATGGGAAACCCATGTGTCCCCACACAATTCATTCTGTGTAGGTGTCAGATAGCTGAATAACGCACTAGGAAAGCTATCTGCACCCTACCCAAGACATTCAGTGTATTTGTGCCAGACAGCTGGACACCACGCTGGGAAACCTTTGTGCACCTACAGCATAGGCCAGCCCATGAAACCCAAGGACAGTATTAAACAGGAAAAAAAGAGAGTGCCCTAACATGGCAGAGTTTCACCCCGCCCAGGACCTCAGCCTCTGCCTACGCAATTCATTATGTGTATGTGTCTGATAGCTGAGCAACGCAATGGGAAAGCCTTTGTGAACCCACAGTATAGGCGGACCCCTGAAACCTTTCTGTAGCAAGTGTATAGGTGAACCCCTAAAACATTTTAGTAGCAAGAGTATAGGCGAACCCCTCAAACCTTTCAGTAGCAAGTCTATAGGCGGACCTCTGAAACATTTCTGTAGCAAGTGTATAGGCGGACCCCTGAAACATTTCTCTAGCAAGAGTATAGGCGAATCCCAGAAGAACATTTCTATGGCAAATGTATAGGCGGACCATAGAAACCTTTCTGTAGCAAGAGTGAGGCGAACCCCTGAAATATTTCTGTAGCAAGAGTATAGGCGAATTCCCTGAAACATTTCTGTAGCAAGAGTATAGGCGGACCCCTCAAAACTTTCTGTAGCAAGTGTATAGGCGGACCCCTGAAACATTTCTGTAGCAAGAGTATAGGCGAACCTCTCAAACCTTTCAGTAGCAAGAGTATACGGAGACCTCTAAAAAAACATTTCTGTAGCAAGAGTATAGGCGGACCCCAGTAACATTTCTGTAGCAAGAGTATAAGCAGACCCCTGTAACATTTCTGTAGCAAGAGTATAGGCAGACCCCTCAAACCTTTCAGTAGCAAGTGTATAGGCGGACCCATGAAACATTTCTGTAGCAAAAGTATAGGTGAACCCCAGTAACATTTCTGTAGCAAGAGTATAGGCGAACCCCTGTAATATTTCTGTAGCCAGAGTATAGGCGGACCCCAGTAACATTTCTGTAGCAAGAGTATAAGCGAATCCCTCAAACTTTTCAGTAGCAATTGTATAGGTGGACTCCTGAAACTTTTCTGTAGCAAGAGTATAGGCGAAACTCTCAAACCTTTCAGTAGCAGGCGTATAGGTGGACCCCAGTAACATTTCTTTTGCAAGAGTATAGGTGAACCCCTCAAACCATTCAGTAACAAGTGGATAGGTGAACCCCTCAAACCTTTCAGTAGCAAGAGTATAGGCGAACACCTGAAAACATTTGTTTACCAAGAGTATAGGCGAAGCATGGAAAAATTAGTTTGCTAAGAGTATTGGTGTACCAAGAGTTCAAATGTACCCCTGAAAAATTGCTTTATCCTGAGGGTAGTTGAAACCCATAAACATTTTTTAGGATACAGCTCATTGTTGCTTAATTTGTAATAGAGCCTGGAGACAGCCCTGTGAAAAAATTGGTTTTAACAGAGCCTTTTGGCCCGACAAAAATTGGCAGTTTAGCGTGATGACATGCTGTTTTAGGAGGAGGAGTAAGATCTGAGAGGCATAGACCAAGCTACATCTCCCCTTTTTTGGGGTGATAGAGGATGTATATTTCTCCTGTTTCAGCGAAAAGAATCTTTATGTTCTGCTGCTTTTCACTGGTGGAGAAGAGAAGTCTGGGGAAATCCAGCCTTTGTTCATCTTGATGAGTGTTAGCCTGTCAGCGCTGTCAGTTGACAGGCGGGTACGCTTATCTGTGATGATCCCCAGAGCAGCACTAAACACCCTCTCCGACAAGACGCTAGCCGCAGGACAAGCAAGCACCTCCAGGGCATACAGCGCTAGTTCATTCCACGTGTCCAGCTATGACACCCAATAGTTGTATGGAGCAGAGGGATCACGGAGGATGGTGGTACGATCGGCTATGTAACATAGTAACATAATTCATAAGGCCGAATGAAGACAATGTTCATCTAGTCCAGCCTGTCTATCCTCCTGTGTTGATCCAGAGGAAGGCAAAAACCCCAAGAGCAGAAGCCAATTAGCCCTTTTGGGGAAAAAATGTCTTCCCGACTCCCTAATGGCAATTAGACTGTTCCCTGGATCAACCCCTAATAGTTCCTACCTGCCTATATACCAGGATTGACAATTAACCTAAGATTTATATCCTATAATATCCTTCCTCTCCAGAAAGACATCAAGTCCCCTTTTTAAACTCCTCTATGGATTTTGCCATCACCAATTCCTCTTACAGTAAAGAACGCCTTTCTATGTTGGTGATGAAACCTGCTTTCCTCTAAATGTAACGGATGCCCTCTTGCTACCGTCGTAGTCCTGGGTGTAAACAGATCTCTCTGGGTATTCCAGTCCCGTCATTCCATGTATTAGTTTAGTTGCTTGTCTTTGAACTGCCTCCAGTACTGTAACATCTTTCCTGAGCATCGGTGACCAGAACTGTGCGCAGTATTCCATGTGAGGCCTGACAAGTGCCTTATATAATGAAGGATAATGTTCCCGTCCCTCGCCCCTATACCTCTTTTAATACTCCCCAAGACTTTATTTGCCTTTGCAGCAGCTGACTGGCATTGGTTACTCCAGTTTAATCTACTATCCACTAGTACCCCAGGTCCTTTTCCATATCACTTTTCCCTAGTGGTACCCCAATAAGTGAATATTGGTGACGTCCGTTTCTCCTGCCCATGTGCATAATCTTACATTTTTCAATATTGAACTTCATTTGCCATTTTTCTGCCCAAGCCCCCAGCTTATCCAGGTCCGTTTGTAGCCGCACATTGTCCTCCGTTGCATTAATTATATTGTATAATTTTGTGTCATCTGCAAATATTGATATTTTGCTGTGCAGCCCCTCTATCAGGTCATTGATAAATATATTGAACAGAATGGGGCCTAATACTGAACCCTGTGGCCGCTGCTAGCGACTGTGGCCCAATCAGAGTAAAAACAATTTATTGCCACCCTCTGCTTTCTATCATTGAGCCAATTTTTTACCCACTTACACACGTTTTCACCTAATCCTAGCTGCCTCATTTTGTATATTAGCCTATTATGTGGCACATATATATACCCTGGTCCAGCTTAGAGCTTACTCCGTCGTAGAAACTGATCAGATTTGTCTGACATGAGCGACCCTTCATGAATCCATGCTGGTGAGGAGTTATTCCCTTGTTCTCCTTGAGGTACTCTTCTATGGCGTCTCTCAGAATCCCCTCGAGAATTGTTCCCATTACTAAAGTGAGACTTACCGGCCTGTAGTTACCAGGCTCAATTTTGCTCCCCTTTTTGTAAATTGGAACCACGTTGGCAATTCGCCAATCCAATAGTACAACACCGGTCTTGATAGTGTCTAGAAATATTAGATATAGTGGCCTAGCTATCTCATCACTAAGTTCCCTTAGTACCCTTGGGTGTATTCCATCTGGGCCTGATGATTTGTCGATTTTAGTCTTCCTTAGTCGCTTCCGCACCTCCTCCTGCATTAGGTATGACATATTTTGTGAGGGGTTCATTTTATTCCCCTGCATCTCGTGTGGCATTTCCTTTTCATTTGTGAATACACTTGAAAAGAAACTGTTTAATAGATTTGCCTTCCCTCCATCTTCAATGATTTCTCCTGCATTATTTGTTAAAGGGCCAGTGCTCTCCCTGCAAATCCTTTTGCTGTTAATATAGTTAAAAAATAGTTTTTTTTTAAAACTTTGTTTTATTTAACAGAATACAAATCACTGTACAGAGCATACTTGTTTAGAGAAAAATATTATACATGGCGTTGAGTATTTCAATGCAAGTAATATATATGCGTACAAGTACACCTAAAATTGATCTGTACCTATATAAACTGGTCAATAAAAAACATTGCTTTTTTGTTTTGCTTTGCTTAGTTTCATGTTGAACAGTTGGATAACAATAAAGGGGGGAGGGAGTGCCGGAGAGCCCGCGCCGGGCAGCCGCTCAATGCCTGGCGGAAAAATGGGGGGTATATCAGAGATACGAATGGAATGTAGGGAGGGATGAGGGAGATGCAAAGTGTAGAGGGGGGAGGGGAAGGGTAGGAGCCCGGATAAAGATCAGGTTGATGATAAAGTGTGTCGGTTGATGAGCCAGAGTCCCCAGATCTCCTGAAACCTACTCGGGCATCCCCTGTTCTTATAGATAATTTTTTCATATGGAGTGACATCATTTATTAGTTTTATCCATTGTGTTAGTAGGGGTGGGTCTGCAGCCATCCAGTGCAGTACCACCACCTTGCGGGCCAGGAACAGTATTTTCCTGAGGAAGATGCGTGTATATTTGGGCCATTGATCTTCCGGCAGTAGACCAAATAGAATTATTTTGGGATCCATTGATATAGTAAATGGGGGTAGTAAAAGTGAGTTTGTAAAGGCTGTAATGTCAGACCAGAATTTGTTTACTGGTGGACAGTCCCAGATTAAATGCCAAAAGTTCGCCCCAGGTTGGTGGCATCTGTGGCATGAGTTTGATGGGATGTTGCCCATTTTGTGTAGTCGGCTAGGGGTGAGATAAGCTTGATGGATTATATAAAGTTGGATCAGTTTATTATTCACGGCAGGAGAGACAGACAGGTGGGATTCCATGATGTCTGTCCAATCATCAGTTGTGAGGGATGGGATAGAGAGTGTCCATTTATTAAAGACTGGAAGAGGGTTGTGGTTTACTTTGGCTGAGAGCAAATGTGTATAGAGTGCCGAAATCAAGCCCTTGGGTCCTTGGGATTTAAGGATTCCGATGGTAGGGAAATTGGATATCTGAGTAGAGTTGGAGGGAAATTGGGTGGACAGTGTGTGCCTAAGTTGAAAAAATCTGAACAGCTGGAGGTGTGGGGATTGTATTAAGTCACGCAGCTGAGTGAATGTAGGGAGTATACCGTATATCTATACATCTCTCAGCGAGATGACCCCCAGACTCCTCCAATATTGGGGGTCTGGGACTGACTGCAAAGCCGTCAGGCCTGGGTTATTCCAGAGAGGGAGATCGGATACCGTATCATCAAATCTCTGGATAAATTTTGTCTCTCTCCACACACTCAGCGCCAGTCTGTGAAGTGGTAATAAATCGGAGGGGTTTGAACAATCGGGAAACTCCAAATACACCAACAGATTGTTGCCTTTCACTTGATGTTCAAGGTATTGGTCTGTGGTGGGTTTTTCTGTGTTTTGGAACCACGGACGGATATTGCGGAGCTGGCCAGCTAGATAATATAGTCTGAGGTCTGGGAGGGACATTCCAGCCTGGTTCTTGGGTCTCTGTAGTGACATTAAACTTAGTTTGGGTCTCGATGAGCCCCATATAAATGAGGAGATGTGGGAGTTTAGGGATTGGAAGTACCGTTTGGGGACGATCATAGGCATGTGCTGTAAAATATATAGGGATTTCGGTTGTATAGCCATTTTGACTAGGTTTATGCGTCCTGCAACTGATAGGGGCAACCTGGACCATTGTTTAAGTTTGTGTCTTATGGTTTCAAATAGAGGGTTAATGTTTTCTTCCATTGCCTTGTTGTTTCGGGTTATGTTTATCCCAAGGTATTTGAACGTTGATACCACTGCCAGGCCATATCTAGCTACTGAGGGATCTATCACAGGGTTATGGTCCATGTATAGGATCGTGGATTTGGACCAGTTAACTTGCAAGCCTGAATACTGGGCAAATTTGTCAATGTGGTATAAGGCCTGGGGGAAGGAGGTTTCTGGATTTGATAAGAAAAGGATTGTGTCATCCGCATAAAGGCCCACCTTACTCTCCAGGCCCCCCCACCTGATTCCGGTTACGGCCGAAGTGGATCTCAAGCGAATCGCCAGCGCCTCTATGGCTATGGCGAATAAAGCTGGGTCAGTGAGAAGTCGGCCGATGGAATACCGTTTACAGTCATGTTGGCGCTTGGGGATTTATATATTCTCTTGATCCAGTGTATGAACTGGGGACCGAAACCGAAGCGGTGAAGGCAGGCCTCTAGAAAGCTCCACTGCAGGGAGTCGAAGGCTTTCATCATGTCCAGTAATGCGAGGGCCCAGGGCATGTTAAATTTGGTACCAATCTGAATGGCGGTCTGGACTTTTCGTATATTGATCGTTGTAGACTTCCCTGGCATAAAGCCAGTTTGGTCTGGATGTATAATGGAGAGAATGACTTGGTTTAGTCTAGTTGCTAGGACTTTGGTTAGAATTTTATAGTTTGCGTTGACTAGCGAAATGGGTCGATAGGAGCTACAGTCTAGCGGGTTTTTGTTGGGCTTTAGTAAAACGATTATGGTGGCTTTATAAAATGAGGGGGGAAGGGAGTTGCCTAGTTGGGCCTGGAGTAATGTTTCGTGCAGTAGTGGGGTAAGGTGTTCATTATATTTTTGGTATACTTCAATGGGGAGGCCATCTGGGCCCAGGGATTTGTTCAGTGCCATATCTTGGATGGTTTGTTGAATTTCTGTGATGGACTGGGCATCGGTGAGCGTCTCGCCTTGTATATTTTGGATTTTCAGGATGGTATTGGACTGGCCCTCCCGTCTGATGAGATTAGCCAGAAGGTGGCTAGATTGGTTCCCCAGTTCAAAGTAATATTGTTTGGTGAAGAATAGTTTGCGTTTGGTTTTTTCGTGGATTTGAATTTTATGCAGGCGGGACATGCCGAGCCATGCTACCTTGTTGGAGTCTGTAGGGTCAGACATGTATAGTTTTTCCGCCTCCACAGCCCGGGCCTCAATATCGCGGTCGGACTGGGATGTGGATTTTTTAATGTGGGTGATGGCGGATTTAAGACAGCCCCTGAGGTAAGCTTTGAGGGTATCCCATTTCAGGGCATAGTGGGTGTTGTTGTTGTGGACGTCCAGAAAGGTTGCTATGTGGGCGGGTGTTTGGTCGTCTGTATCGATAAGTTTAAGCCAGAATGGATGTATTTTCCAGGTGGGGATGATCTTATATTGGGGGAATTTTAGGGATAATAGTATCGGGCAGTGATCCGAGATGCCTCGCGGGCAGTGTGTTATGTTGGAGAGGTAAATTGCTAGAGTTGGGGAGCCGAATATATAATCAATTCTGGACAGGGTGTTATGTCCCTGGGAGTGGCAGGTGTATTCATGGGTAGTGGGGTGATTGATGCGCCAGAAATCTATCCATCCCACACTATCAGTTAGCTGTTGCAGGGGGGATTTAGCTGTGGTAGAGGCTGTGGAAGATGTATATAAGGAGTGATACCCCCCTGGAGGAGGAGGTGTGGAAGGAGTGGCTTACCCATTGGACCCAAGGTTTTTTGAGTAGTTCGGCTTTTTCTATCGTGAGGTGAGTTTCCTGCAAACATACAATATGAGGGTTAAATTGTTTGATGTATGAGAACACAGCTTTGCGCTTGGCGGTGGTGCCCAGACCTCTCACATTCCAACTAAAACATGTTAAGGTCATTTAAGTGGTATAGATCGGTAGTTCACAAATAGGGCGTTTAAGAGAGGCGGCATTTTGCGTATAATAATGGAATAATAGCACCAGCACGGGTTCTCTGGGAATTTAACAAAAACTGAACCGTAATCACACAAACATTTAACATGTGACATTCCGTTTAACTATTATAACGGGAATGTCAAGAGAAAAACCTTTAAGTTACGCTCTAACGAGAGAGTAACAGTTGTTACCAGTAGGGGAAATTCCTGTGGCCTTAAGGGAAGTGGTGGCATCGACTGAGACTAATGAGTTTTGCGTCTTATTTATTATGTGCTAAGGTCCCGATATGGGAGTTATTGAGTATTAATTGCCCATTGTTCCCAGTAGGCCAGGGGAATTGTAAAAATAACATTATAAGTAAGGTTTAGAATATAGGTACGACATATTTAGGATCCAGCATCCGCGGATGGTATGGGATGCATATGGAGCCATTCCATGGCTTCGGCTGGTGATTGCATGAAGAGGACTTTCCCGTCCGCTACGATGCGCAGGCGGGCAGGGTAGGCCATGGAGTAAGGGATGTTTCTGTCCTTGAATTTTTTCTTGACCTCTATAAAGGTGGCTCTCTGCTTCTGCAAATCCGCGGAAAAATCGGGAAAAATGGAGATCACCGAATTGTTGTATTTAAGTGGGCCTTTAAGTCCAGCTTGACGCAGTGCAATGTCACGGTCTCTGCAGTTTAGAATCCTTGCCAGGAAGGGGTGCGGGGGGCCCCCGGGGGCGGGTGTTTGGCTGGGACACGATGGGCTCTCTCCACGGTAAAGGAGGCTGAGAAAATGTCGCTCCCCAGTATAGATTTTAGCCAGTTCTCAGTGAATGTCTCCGGTTGGGAGCCTTCTGCTCGTTCCGGCAAGCCAATTATCCGTAGGTTGTTACGGCGGAGGTGATTTTCTAAGTCGTCCATCTTGGACTGGCAGAATTCTGACTGTTTAGTAGCTTTGTGTATTGCTGCCGGGAGTGGTCTCAGGGAGTCTTTAATATTAGAAATGCGGTCTTCCATCTCGCTCATTCTGCCTCGCATATTTTGTAAGTCCTGCCTCAGCAGGGAAACGTCCGCTTTGATTTCGTCTATTTTACCCGTGAGGGAGGATTTGCAGATATTGATAGCTTCAAGAAGTTGCCGCATAGTGGGTTCTGGGAACTGCCCCGGGTCTGTCTCGCTCTCTCTCACCTGGGTGGTACGCGATGGCCGTGGTGTATATTCTGGTGTCTCTGTCCAGGAGAATTCTTTAAGTTTTTCGGCTGCCGTGCTACCCTTGGCTCGGGTACTCATGTTGAACAGATATTAAGCGGGGAAGATAATTGTGGCTGTAGGAGTGTGACTCCGTGGTAATATTGAGAGTGAATGTATGGGGCTTGAGAGGGGCCCTGCTCGTGCTGTTTGAAGAGCTGAGTGACTTGAAACACCTAGCGGTGTTAGCTGGATGCAGTCAGCTGTTGAAGATGTGGGCCCTAGAACGTTGTGTAGGGGCCTGGATTACAGTCCAGTCGGTCTGGCGGGAGGTGGTATTTGAAGGAGGCGTGAAGACTAGGCCCCAGAGCTTCGGTGGGGGTCCTGTGGTGACTCCAGGGGGATAGCCCTCGGGCCCCAGACAGGTAGATGCCTTAATAGGCCAGTTATTTCGGCTGCCTTCTTTTGCGCCGTTTGTCAGAGGCTGTCTCGGGTGCCCGGGTTTGTGGGGGGCTGCGATGTGGCTTTTGCTATCTTTTGAGGTGTCTTGCCAGGGGCTTTATCCGGGTGACGCTCCCAGTGTACTGGGCGACCCCCTCCTCTAGTATAGCCTAGGGGATGTCGATCTCCCAGGTAATGACCCCCCCCCCCCGAGTTTACTTACAGTTCGTGGTCTCCCGGAGCAGGGGCTCAGCGGCGGATGAAATTTGCTGCGGTTCTTGTGTGCTAGCGAGCAGGCTGGCACAGTGCAGCAGCGCGGCAGCTCCGGTCGGCGTGTCGCTGGTCTAACGAGTCCCGTCCGGCAGGAGAGGAAGGCCAGCACGCGGTGTGCTCAGGGCTTGCAGGGAGAAGGTTCGCCCGGGGCTCCGCCAGCGGGACGCTACAGGAGGAGTCCGGCAGCAGGATAGTAAGTTCCCGGCGCCTCCGCTGAGGTGTCTCGTCGCGGACTGGGGGATGGCCGCACTGATCACGGGGGGGGGGGGGGGGCTGGGCGATGTGATCCGGTGCGGGCGTTTGCGCCGCCGATAGTTTCGAGCCGTGGGCCGCTACACTACCGGCTCCAGGTGCCGGGGGCCGGTCCCGATGGTATGGCGGGGGTATACACGTCCGGAGGCTCTGTCGTGTAGCGCCGCCGGGTCGCGGCTGAGAGTGCTGGCAGGGCGTTGGCGAGCGGTCACCCCCGCACTCCTTCCCGAGTCTCCCGCCGTCCGGTGGGATCTCAGAGGCGCCGCTGTCCCTCGTTCCGCAGCTGCAGCAGGGTGTGTAGGTCCCGTCGGTGCCTCAGGGAGGTGAGTGGAGCGAATTAGGCCAGGATTTTGGGAGGATCTTAGAGGATCCCCTGGGGAGCTTCACTTAAGTGCGACCGGCCATCTTGGTCGCAGGCCACGCCCCCCGAAAAATAGTTTTGGGTTGTTTTGTCTCTTTGGCGATCAGTCTTTCTGCCTTCTCCTTGGCAATTTTGATCATATCTTTGCATATTTTGTTTTTTTCGCTGTACGATTTTAGCGCTTCTTCGCTGCCTTGTTGCTTTAGTAGTTTGAACGCTTTCTTTTTTTCGTTTATTGCCACTCTTACCATCTTGTTGAGCCACATTGGTTTCCTTTTAGTTGAGATTCTTTTATTTATAAAGGGAATGAACTGCTATGTACTCATATTTTTGAGGATGTTGTCCCAATTCATGTTACCGATAGTAGTTCTAAGATGATCAAATTTTGCTTTACTAAAGTTTAGTTTCTTTGTCTCTCCCTGATAAGGCTTCCTATTGATTGACAGCTGGAAGTTGATTATATTGTGGTCACTGTTCCCCAAGTGCCCATCAACCTGCACCCCCTTTATACGTTCCGGTTTGTTGGTTAGTACTAGGTCCAGAATGGCTCTCCCTCTTGTTGGTTCCTGCACTAGTTGGTTCAGGTAATTATCTTTAATTACTCTCAAGAAATTATCACCCCTATGAGATTTACAGGTTCGTTTTCCCATATTATATCTGGAAAATTAAAGTCCCCCATGATAATTACTTTGTTGCGGTTTGACACCTCATCTATCTGCCTTAATGGTAAGTTTTCAGTTTCTTCTGTTGCTTTTGGTGGTCTATAGAAGACCTCTATCAGGATTTTGTTATTTTTTCCTCCCTGTATTTCTACCCACAGAGATTCCACCTGTTCTTTTCCTACTCCTATATCCTCCCGTAGCCTCGACTTTAAGTTCGATTTGACGTACAGACATACCCCTTCGGTCTCTTCTGAAAAGATTGTACCCCTGCAAATTCACCGCCCAATCGCACTTATCATCCAGCCATGTTTCTGTAATTCCGACTATATCATAATTTTTATCGGCCATTCTCGCTTCAAGCTCACCCACTTTACCAATCAAACTTCTTACATTCGTGGTCATACAATTTATACCATCTTTTTACAGTACTCCCTCTGACTCAGTTTTGACTGGGGAGTGGTGACACAGTCTTGCTGGGGAGCCATAAAACTGGCAAAGGCCTTGGGGAGTGTTCCTCTGCCAGCGGTGGACATGCTGCCTGATCCACGCACCTCCCCTGCTAGTTGGCCCTCTGAACTGCGTCTTCTGCCACTAGCGCTGTCAGATGGGAACTTTAGCATTACTTTTTCCACCAGGGCACTGTGGTATTGCATCACTCTTGTACCCCTTTCCACTTCGGGAATGAGAGTGGAAAGGTTTTCCTTATACCGTGGGTCGAGAAGGGTGTACACCCAGTAATCTATGTTGGCCAGAATGCGTCTAATGCACGGGTCACAGGAAAGGCAGCCTAACATGAACTCAAGTAAAGGTAATGATCTCACCTATGTAGCAGGTTATGTCAGCTCCCGTCTTATATTAAACAAACCTCTCTGTACTCCGCCTGATAACATGCTCCCTGACCTACTGACTGCAATCCCTGCTAGCCATCATAAACCGCTCCTGCAGTCACACCGTTTCTGCCGTCACACGGCTAAATGTCTGACCATTGTCTATGTGTATAGCATCGCTCACTCTCCACCTCGCCATACTGTGCACATCTCCAGCCCCTTTACCCTCTGTATCACCCCATTACTTGGAGTATGTAAGCTCGTTGGAGCAGGACCCTCACCCCTATTGTTTCCATCAACTGATTACTATATGTAACCGTGGTTCTGTAATGTTTGTATTTTGTCTTTCTGTATTCCCCCTGTCTATGTAAGCGCTGCGGAATATGTTGGCGCTATACAAATAAAGATTATTATTATTATTATTATTATTATATTTCTTGCTGTGTCCTCTTTTCAGCATGAAGAAAGCAGTCTCTCATCGATACCGCTCGATCCTATCTTGACACGTGCATTTAAATGATAGGAGCTTGGATGCATAGAGATAAAAGCTTTTTTTCTATTTATTCAGTATGTGCTCATCACAAGGACGTTTGTATTTTTCTTGTTATGATGGGCACATACTGAATAAATAGAAGAAAGCTTTTATCTCTATGCATCCAAGCTCCTATCATTTAAATGCACATGTAACATGAACTCAGCCATGTGTGCCAGAATCCCAGTATGCAACACATCGCTGTCGTCACTAGGAGGTTGCTCCTCCTCATCTTCAGCCTATACATGCTGACTAGGGAAGCAGCATGGGTACCCTCTGCAGTGTGGGCATCAGGCTCTTCCCCTCCCCCTCCTCCTCCAAAACGTGCTGAGATATAGACGTGAGGGGGTTCTGGCTATCAAGCGACATACTGTCATCCACCGTCTCCTGTTCTAACAGCAAAGCGTCTGCCTTTATGCTTAGCAGCAAACTTCTCAGCAGGCAAAGCAGCGGGGTGGTAACGCTAATTATGGCCGCATTGCTGCTCACCATTTGACTCCTGAAAGTTTCTGAGGACCTGACAGATGTCTGCCATCTATGCCCACTCCTCTGTGAAGTACTGCGGAGGCTGACTACCAATCCGCCGGCCATGTTGCAGCTGGTATTCCACAATAGCTCTGCCCTGCTCGTAAAGCCTGGCCAACATGTGCAGCGTAGAATTCTAGCTCGTGGGCACGTTGCACAGCAGTCGGTGCTCTGGAAGCTGGAACTGATGTTGCAGTGTCCTGACGGTGGCAGCATCCGTGGTGTATTTGCGGAAATGTGCGCACACGTGCCGCACCTTGCCGAGCAGGTCAGACAAGTGGGGGCAGTTTTTCAGAAACCGCTAAATCACCAGAATGAAGATGTGGGCCAGGCATAGCACATGTGTGAGGCTGCCAAGTTGGCCTGGTTGGAGGCTCAGCAGCAAAAGCCAGAATTCAGTCTGCTTTGTCAGACCCTGTAACAGTTTGGGGGCCGTGTGCCTCTTGCGACCTAAGCTGATTAATTTCAGCACAGCTTGCTAACGCCTCCCCACCACCGTACTGTCGCATCGCGCTATTGACTGCTGGCAATGTGCTCACACTTCTTAAGTAAGAGGGAGGGGGGTTTGGAGGAGGTGGCATAATACGC
Source organism: Eleutherodactylus coqui (assembly GCF_035609145.1). Classification (NCBI taxonomy): domain Eukaryota; kingdom Metazoa; phylum Chordata; class Amphibia; order Anura; family Eleutherodactylidae; genus Eleutherodactylus; species Eleutherodactylus coqui. Next base: position 8,655,596 of record NC_089837.1, read on the forward strand.
CGTAGATACCAGCACTGAGGTAGGACCCGCTATCCTCGGTGTAGGTAGCACATGAGCGATCCCAGGCTCTGACTCAGTCCCAGCCTCCACCAAGTTCACCCAATGTGGCGTCAGGGAGATATAGTGCCATTGCCCGCCAGCACTTGTCCGTGTGTCCATCATTAAGTCGAGCTTCCCTGTAACTGCATTGGTGAGGGCACGGTTTATGTTGCGGGAAACATGCTGGTGTAGGGTGGGGATGGCACACCGGGAAAAATAGTGGCGACTGGGGACGGAGTAGCCCGGGACCACCACCGCCATCATGTTTTTGAAAGCCTCCGTTTTCACAAGCCTGTATGGCAGCATCTTCACGCTGAGTAATTCGGCAATGTGCACGTTTAAAGATTGTGCATGCGGGTGGGTGTCGGCGTATTTCTGCTTTTGCTCCAATGCTTGTGTTAGCGACAGCTTAACGCTTTTCCGGGAGACATTGCTAGAGGCTGTGGAGGACCGTGGAGGTGAGGGTGTGGGTGCAGGCCGGGAGACGCTCATGCCTGCGTCCTGGGAGGGGGATTGGATCTGTGTGGCAGGTTGTGGCACAGGGGAAGAGGCAGTGTTGTGACCCGGAGGCGGTGAATGGCCTTTATCCCACCTTGCGAGGTGCTTGGCAAACCATATGCCTGCGCATGCTGGTGGTGGTGAGGCTGGTAGTGGCTCCCCGGCTAATCTTGGTGTGGCACAGTTTGCACACCACTGTTCGTCGGTCGTCCACGCTCTCACTTAAAAACATTCACACCTTTGAACATCTAGCCCTCTGCACGGAGGTTTGCCGCAAAGGGGTGCTGTGGAAAACAGTTGGTGGATTCTGGTCCTGCCTCTCCCCCTGGCCACCCCACTGCCTCTTCCAACCTGTCCTGCTGCTGCACTGGCCTTCCCTTCTGAAGCCATGTCTTCAGTAGGCTTAGCAAGCCAAGTGGGGTCAGTCACCTCATGGTCCAGCAGCTCTTCCTCCGAATCCTCTGTGCGCTCTTCCCTCGGACTTACTGCCCTTACAATAACCTCGCTGACAGACAACTGTGTCTCATTATCCTCATCCACAAAAAGCTCTGGAGACAGTTGCTGGAAGTCCCCAGCCTCATCACCCGGACTCCGGGAACTTTCCAAATGTTGGGCATCGGTCACAACAAACTCCTCAGGTGAGTGAGAAACCATTTTTTTCCACTCAGAGCAGCGACCCGAGAACAGTTCCTGGGAGTCTGCCTGCTCATAATATCTCCTTCCTGGAGTGATGAGGGTGTGAGGAAGGGGGAGCAACCAGAGGATTCAAAGGTGCAGTCTCAGTAGTGGACTGCGTGGAAGACTGGGGGTTCGATACATCCGCGATCCACGACAGCACCTGTTCGCACTACTGTGCTTGTAATAAAGGTCTGCAACGTGGACCTGCAAATTGTGATATGAAGCTGGGGAGCAGAGAGATGTGGCACCCCCCTAATCCCTCTTCAGCTGGCTGTGATTCACCCCACCCAGGACCCTGTCTCTGCCCACACCCTCACTTTGATGCCCGTGTCCACGTCCTCGACCCTTACCCCTACTCCTCATCATGTCGGATAAAGGATAGAGCAGTGCCCAAATAAATTAACACACTGTATAGCACTAAGAAATGGGGCTAATTCACCACACACAGAGACTTGTGGATACCGGAGGCTCTATGCTGTGAAAGAAAAAATTAAACCGCTGTCTTGCACTGATACCTAGGGGTAATTTACCGCACACAGAAACTTGTAGATAATAGAGGCTGTATAAAGTGGCAGAAAAAAGTAACTCAGTGGATAGTGCCGATAAGTGCGGCTACTTCACCGCACACAGACAATGGTAGATGTGAGATGCTCTGCGCAGGGGCAGAAAACTATTATTAACCCAGTGGATAGTGCTGATAACTGCGGCTACTTCACCGCACACAAGGAAAAGGTATTGTGATATGCTCTGCACTGCTGGAGAAAAAATTAACGGACTGTTTAGCGATGAGAACTCTGGCTAATTGACCTCACACAGCAAATGGTAGATGTGAGATGCTCTGCACAGCCCCATAAAAAATTAACAGACTGTTTAGCGATGAGAACTCTGGCTAAAACCGCACACAGCGAATGGGATATGTGAGATGCTCTGCACTGCCCCAGGAAAAATTAGCCCACTGTTTAGCGATGAGAACTCTGGCTAATTCATCGCACACAAAATGGGAGATGTGAAATGCTCTGCACAGGGGCAGAAAAATTAACCCAGTGGATAGTGCTGATAACTGCGGCTAATGCACCCAACACAGAGAATGGTAGATGTGAGATACTCTGCGCAGGCCTAGATGCTTGGAAAAAAAATTGGTGCACTACTGCTCCCAGCCAGCCAAAAAAGTAATGCACACAATGAGGAGTAGCCTTAAGAAGGACTGTTGGGTTCTTGAAAACAGGATCTGCCCTACTCTAACACTTTCCCTATCTGAGCGACAGCTCTTTCCCTAACCTCTGCCAGCATGCGTCTGAGGCGACCCACGGACGGCACCAGTTTAAGTACTCGGTGGTCACCTGACCCCGCCAGCCACTCACTGCTGTAGACATGCAGTGGGCTAGCACGCTTCTGGAGGAAGTAGTAATGCCTTCCCCGCATGTTTATTGGCTAAAAAATGGAGCTAAACATGCGGGGAAGGAAATTAAATTGACTCGAGTACCAAGCATCTTGAGTACCCTTATGCTCAAACGAGCATCAAGCTCGGACAAGTATGCTCACTCATCTCTAGTCTCTAATGTACTTCTTTTGAATGTGCCCTCATAACTCCTTGTAAAGGGGCAGCTATATGGGCAAAATTGGGTATAAAGCGCTGGTAGTAGCCGACAAAGCCTAGAAACCTTCTGACTTCTTTAAAGGTTTTTGGAGTGGGCCAATTTTTCACTGCCGCTGTATTATCAGGATCAGCATACACTCCACCAGCACTAACGATGTGTCTGAGGCAGTGCACCTGAGTCTGCAGCAAGTGACACATTTAATTTTTAGACCATGGTCTACTAAGATCTGAAAGACTTCACAGAGATGTTGTAAGTGGTCTTCATAGCTTTTAGAGTATACATGGTGTCAAATGCTTTAGAGAAGTCCAGATATACGAGATCAATAGACTCTTCCAGGTCAAGCCTAGAACTTACTTCATCATAGAAGCTGATCAGATTGGTCTGACATGATTGACCCCTCTTGAACCCATTCTGAGGAGGGGTTATACTGTTGTTCTCCTTGAGGTATTCTAGGATGGCATCTCTCAGAAACCCCTCAAATATATATTTTTTTTAATTATTGAAGTGAGACTTCACTGAGTGCCAAACAAACACCAAGAGAGACACTGCTTACACCTAAATGTAGAAGTGAGACTCACGGACGGATACCATTTGTGTCTCCCTACAGCCCAATGAGAAGGCGGATCTCGTCGATTTTGAACAGACATTGGCCAGTATTGCAGTTGGTGCCAAATGTAATGAATTCCAAAACTAACCCATTATGTCATATAGGCGTTGTCCTAGTTTACGTGACAAATTGGTCTGTACACGGTTTATAAAGAAGTATTCATCCAAACAGCGGACATTTATCCCTAGCAAAACGGGCAATTACCCATGCTTGCGATGTTCATGCTGTGCTAATATGGTAAAAGGAGATAAATTCCATCATTCACAAAGCGGTGCCAGCTTTCAGATTAAAGGTCGATCTACGTGTTCGTCATCCTACGTTGTGTACTTGATAACTTGTCCATGTGGATTACAATATGCGGGTGAAACCACGAAGGAGGTGAGGACAAGGATAACAAACCATAAGAGCACTATTCAGAAATTTAGATCTACCCGTCTCGCGACATTTTTATGGTCACAATCACTCGATTAGTCAGTTGAAATTTCGGGTTATTGATGACGTTCCACCATCAGTAAGGGGAGGTGATAGGACTAAGGCTCCAAAGAAAAAGGAATTGCAGTGGATATGTCTTTTGGATACGATGACCCAAAGGGCCTTCACCAGGGATACAATGCTGCCGTGTACTTGTAAGATATGTCAGCTTGTGATGCATTTAGAAGTATTACAGCAATAAGTGACGATTTATGTTTTTAATTCTGTGTTCTTTTGTTTTCACAGTCCATATTGGCGATCATTATGGCAGGGGCTTTACACCTATATTTGAATTCTTAATAAATTGGGGTACTTCATTGGTGACACTCTTTCTATATTTTGTACATAACATAATATGGATATGATTGTGATTTAATAGGCATGATCATAGCAAAAAAAACGCTTTTGTCTAAATATAATGATGTATTCTGCGTCTTCCTGTCACATGGAGATTTTATAGCCATTAAAGGAATATATGGGTCAAATAAGGTGATTACATGATAATGAGGAGATGCCTGGGGTCATTATGTCTCTATGCGTATTCTAGATATAATGTACCAGCCGGGTCTATAAGTAAGGTAATGAGACATCAAGAGCGAATTAGGCTGGTATTTAGACATGAGACATATATATTCTATTTTGGTACGCAAAGGAAATACTAGGCTGATCTTACTATCTGGATACAATTATACAAATAACATCTTTTAGGGATAATTGATGCAACTTTGGTTGGTTAATAAACATTATATTGTGTGACTCTACAAATTGCGTTCAGCACACCATCATGCCTATACACAATTCTGCAATACATTTTTTGAATGTAAGCTCCAAGAGCTAATTGATATAATTGAGTTTCTTTAATAAAAACGGACCCCACACAAACGTGGATTGGCACGCCATTATGTCCCCATATAATTTTGTGACATTACGATGCCTGTCAGCCTAGGTACTTGCCCCTTATTATATACTAGCTGATATACCCGGCTTCGCCCAAGTTAATTTGGTACTGGTGTTTATCTGGTGTTCACACGGAAAATCTTATGAAGTCGTGGTTACTTTAGAGATACTGAGGAAAAACATATGTTCACCATTTTGCATAGTTCTCTGCGTTACCCAGGAAACTCCACGTGGAGGAAACCATGCGACGTTTCCTTCATATAAAATTACATCAGGAAGTGAGAGAATTAGATTACGTACATAAAATTTGGACACTAATTCTTTTGCGCATAGAATTGAATAATGGAGTTGAGACCCATTAGCTTTTCCTATTTATGACATAAATGCTCGTGCCAAATTTCCCGTTTCTATGACACCGGAAAGTGAGAAAATTACATACCGCATGTAAAATTGGATGCTAATTCTTTTGCGCATAGAATTGAATAATGGACTTGGGACCCATTCGCTTTTCCTATGTATGACATAATCAATGCTCGTGCCAAATTCCCCGTTTCTATGACACCGGAAAGTGAGAAAATTACATTCCGTACGTAAAATTTGGACGCCAATTCTTTTGCGCATAGAATTGAATAATCGAGTTGGGACCCATTAGCTTTTCCTATTTATGACATAATCAATGCCCGTGCCAAATTTCCTGTTTCTATGACACCGGAAAGTGAGAAAATTACATTCCGCACGTAAAATTTCAACGCCAATTCTTTTGCACTAGAATTGAATAATGGAGTTGGGACCCATTCGCTTTTCCTATTTATGACACAATCAATGCTCGTGCCAAATTTCCCGTTTCTATGACACCGGAATGTGAGAAAATTACATTCCGTACGTAAAATATGGACGCTAATTCTTTTGCGCATAGAATTGAATAATGGAGTTGGGACCCATTAGCTTTTACTATTTATGACATAATCAATGCTTGTGCCAAATTTCCTGTTTCTATGACACTGGAAAGTAAAGAAAATACATTCCGCACGTAAAATTTCGACGCCAATTCTTTTGCGCATAGAATTGAATAATGGAGTTGGGACCTATTAACTTTTCCTATTTATGACATAATCAATGCTCGTGCCAAATTTCACGTTTCTATGATACCGGAAAGTGAGAAAATTACATTCCGCACGTAAAATTTGGACGCTAATTCTTTTGCGCATAGAATTGAATAATCGAGTTGGGACCCATTAGATTTTCCTATTTATGACATAATCAATGCTCGTGCCAAATTTCCCGTTTCTATGACATTGGGAAGTGAGTGATTTAGATTATGTACGTTAAATTTCGACGCCAATTCTTTTGCGCATAGAATTGAATAATCGAGTTGGGACCCATTAACTTTTACTATTTATGACATAATCAATGCTCGTGCCAAATTTCCTGTTTCTATGACACCGGAAAGTGAAAAAATTACATTCCGCACGTAAAATTTGGACGCTAATTCTTTTGCGCATAGAATTGAATAATCGAGTTGGGACCCATTAGCTTTTCCTATTTATGACATAATCAATGCTCGTGCCAATTTTCCTGTTTCTATGACACCGGAAAGTGAGAAAATTACATTGCGCACGTAAAATTTCAACGCCAATTCTTTTGCACTAGAATTGAATAATGGAGTTGGGACCCATAAGCTTTTCATATTTATGACATAATCAATGCTCGTGCCAAATTTACCGTTTCTATGACACCGGAATGTGAGAAAATTACATTCCGTACGTAAAATATGGACGATAATTCTTTTGCGCATAGAATTGAATAATGGAGTTGGGACCCATTAGCTTTTACTATTTATGACATAATCAATGCTCGTGCCAAATTTCCTGTTTCTATGACACTGGAAAGTAAAGAAAATACATTCCGCACGTAAAATTTCGACGCCAATTCTTTTGCGCATAGAATTGAATAATGGAGTTAGGACCTATTAACTTTTCCTATTTATGACATAATCAATGCTCGTGCCAAATTTCACGTTTCTATGACACCGGAAAGTGAGAAAATTACATTCCGCACGTAAAATTTGGACGCTAATTCTTTCGCGCATAGAATTGAATAATGGAGTTGGGACCCATTAGCTTTTACTATTTATGACATAATCAATGCTCGTGCCAAATTTCCTGTTTCTATGACACTGGAAAGTAAAGAAAATACATTCCGCACGTAAAATTTCGACGCCAATTCTTTTGCGCATAGAATTGAATAATGGAGTTGGGACCTATTAACTTTTCCTATTTATGACATAATCAATGCTCGTGCCAAATTTCACGTTTCTATGACACCGGAAAGTGAGAAAATTACATTCCGCACGTAAAATTTGGACGCTAATTCTTTTGCGCATAGAATTGAATAATCGAGTTGGGACCCATTAGCTTTTCCTATTTATGACATAATCAATGCTCGTGCCAAATTTCCCGTTTCTATGACATTGGGAAGTGAGTGATTTAGATTATGTACGTTAAATTTCGACGCCAATTCTTTTGCGCTAGAATTGAATAATCGAGTTGGGACCCAATTTATTTTCCTATTTTGGAGATAATCTATGCTTGCGCCAAATTTCATGTTTCTACGACATCGGGAAGTTGGAGAACTTTTGGCGAGTCAGTCAGTCAGTGAGGGCTTTCAGCTTTATATATATAGATGCGGCTTTCTAGAATCAACTGCGCATGCACGGCTCATGACAGGTTGGGATAACACATCCCTGTGATTCAGTAGTGATGACACATAATGCGTGACTCCACGGAGCGCTCTGCGCATGCGCGGGACATACAGGACGCCATTGATTACCCACGAAGGAGCTAACGCGAGACTTTACGAACACGCGAAGCATTGTGGGCTATTGACATGTGCAATGGACCCCGACGATTGCGTAGGTATACATGGGCTGTAAACTGTCACTATGGCGCATGCGCGAGATATGCAGGACGCTATTGAATGTCTGGGAAGGAGTTATCGCGAGTTCTTCCTATTTGTGATACATTATGAGCTACTGAAATGCGCAATGTGGCCCGATTGAAGTATAATGATATACAGGTTACAAATCGCCATGATGCTGCCAATTATGGACGCTATTCACCCGCTTGTCAGAGGAGGTAACAATTGTGATGATATTCACTGTGATTGGTTTATCCCTTTATGCATGCACTATTTAAATGTGGTTTGTTGCTGAGTGTTTTTAGACTTGAAAAAGACTTGCTAAGAGTCAAAACGTTGTTTTTACACCTGGAGGAATACACAAGTTTTACTTGCACCAAATTGCTGCCACCTTTACCTCTTTTGTGGATCTATTTTTGAGTACAGTTGACTTTTCCATCACTTTCGATAAACTTTTTCTTCCTGATGCTGTTCACCCTGTTCGACATATTGGTTCCATCTATGAACATGATGGAGTGGAGGTGCCTACTCCATCCCCTCCCAACTTCTATGTTGATGAAAGCTCTACTAATATTATTAGTGATACTTCTATTTGAGAAGAAATGATTTTGAGAGGGGGTCTACATCTACAGACTTCCCCTACAATTCCAAGGTTGTACAGGTCTTCACTCCTGACATTCACCAGTAGGTCAGTATGGCAGCCATGATTGTATACACTTTATTAGAGATGAGCGAACGTACTCGTCCGAGCTTGATGCTTGTTCGAGTATTAGGGTGCTCGAGATGCTCGTTACTCCAGACGAGCACCACGCGGTACTCGAGTTAATTCCATTTCCTTCCCTGCATGTTTTAGCCATTTTCGAGCCAATAGACATGCAGGGAAGGCATTACAACTTCCTTCTGTGACGTGCCAGCCCTATCCCACCCCCCTGCATGAGTGGCTGGTGAGATCAAGTGACCGCTGAGTATTCAAAGCGGTCCCACCCGCGGCTCGCCTCAGACACACACTGGGAGAGGGGAGAGTGCTGTTCCTGCTATAGGGAGAGTGTTAGGTTACTGTTAGCGTCTTCAAGAACCCCAACGGTCCTTCTTAGGGCCACATTTGACCCTGTGCATTACTGTTGTGGCAGCTGGGAACAGTTTTGCCCTGAGTATAGGGGCAGTACTGGTCAGGCAGGGACAGTGGTAGTGTAGAATCCTGTCTACAAGAACCCCAACGGTCCTTCTTAGGGCTACCTGTGACCGTGCGCATTTTACTGCCTGGTTGCTGGGAGTTGTGGTGCCTCACTATTACCCAGCTAGGCCTTTTTGCAGACTTGCGTATAATTTTTTTCGGACTACAGTTTGCGTTACATAACCGCTGTCAGCCTCCAACTGGACGCCAATAATTCCATAATTTTTTACACCGCTCTGTGCCTGCCGTCAACTTCACGCACAGCGTGCGGCAACAGCCCCTGATAGAGGGAAAGTCATATACACGCCTGCATCCTTTTTTTTCTTTTAATTAAATAAAAGCTCCTTCTTAGAGCTACCTGTGACCGTGTGCATTTTACTGCCTGGCTGCTGGGAGTTGTAGTGAATCACTATTGCACGGCTAGGCCTGTTTGCAGCCTTCCTTATTCTTTGTTTCTGACTGGAGTTAGCGTTACATAACCGCTGTCAGTGTAAAAAGGGTACGCCAATAATTCCAGAATTATTCACACTCTTTTCGTAATACACCATGCTGAGGGGTAGGGGTAGGCCTAGAGGACGTGGACGCGGAGGTCCAAGTGAGAGTGTGGGTACAGGCTGAGTTCCTGGTCCAGGTGAATCGCAGCCGGCTGCTGTGGGATTAGGAGAAAGGCAAGTTTCTGGGGTCCCCAGCTTCATATCACAATTTTTGGGTCCACGTGGTAGTCCTTTATTACAAGCAGAGCAGCAATGTATCGACCACCCAGTCTTCTACGTCGTCCACTGCTGCAACTCTGAATCCTCTCGCTGCTGCTCCTCCTTCCTCCCAGCCTCCTCGCTCCATGAAAATGACACATTCTGATGAGCAGGCAGACTCCCAGGAACTGTTCTCGGGCCCCTGCCTTGATTGGGAAAAAATGGTTCCACTCTCACCTGAGGAGTTTGTCGTGATCGATGCCCAACCTTTGGAAAGTTCCCGGGGTCCGGGTGATGAGGCTGGGGACTTTCAGCAACTGTCTCAAGAGCTTTCAGTGGATGAGGAGGACAATGATGATGAGACACAGTTGTCTATCTGTGAGGTAGTAGTAAGGGCAGTAAGTCTGAGGGAGGAGCGCACAGAGGATTTGGAGGAAGAGCCGCTGGACGATGAGGTGACTGACCCCACCTGGTTCGCTAAGCCAACTGAGGACAGGTGTTCAGAGGGGGAGGCAAGTGCAGCAGCAGGACAGGTTGGAAGACGCAGTGGGGTGGCCAGGAGTAGAGACAGGGCCAGAGCGAAGACTCCCCCAACTGTTTCCCAAAGTACCCCCTCACGCCAAGCCACCCTGCAGAGGCCTAGGTCTTCAAAGGTGTGGATGTTTTTCAGTGAGAGCGCGGACGACCGACGAACAGTGGTGTGCAACCTGTGTCACGCCAAGATCAGCCGGGGAGCCACCAGTACCAGCCTCACCACCACCAGCATGCGCAGGCATATGAAGGCCAAACACCCCACGAGGTGGGATGAAGGCAGTTCACCGCCTCCGGGTCGCACCACTGCCTCTCCCACTGTGCTCCAACCTGCGACTCAGATCCAACCCCCCTCTCAAGACACAAAAGTTAGGGAGAGCGCCATCACAAAAATGAAAAAATTAGTAACTATATCGGATTCTACTTACCGGGTGTCAGGCGGGGCAACAAACATAAATTTGTGTCCCACCTGCACCAGGAATCCACGTTCACCTTTAGAGCGTTTCTTTGCCGATGGGTGGAGTTTTATCCAGAAAAGCTAGTGCTAGAGAATCTAATAGTTCTACTAAGCTAATCTAGAGAGCAGCAGCTCAAAAAGTACCCCAAAAAGTTTCAGAGAACAAATTGGGAAATAAACAATGATACAAAAAAGAAAAAAACTTTTCACTGCGCTACACTCCCAACCTAAACCGTCCTGTGGGAATAAGCTACTAAAAACATAAGTCAATAGTAAGCTATAATTTTATTCCCCATATTACACATAACAGATATATTAAAAGCAACGCGTTTCTGCGTCCACTAACGCCTTTATCAAGCTAAAACGTTTTAGCTTGATAAAGGCGTCAGTGGACGCAGAAACGCGTTTCTTTTAATATATCTGTTATGTGTAGTATGGGGAATAAAATTATAGCTTACTATTGACTTATGTTTTTAGTAGCTTATTCCCACAGGACGGTTTGGGTTGGGAGTGTAGCGCAGTAAAAAGTTTTTTCCCTCTCAAGACACAGGCATGAGCACCTCCCGGCCTGCACCCACACCCTCACCTCCGCTGTCCTCGGCCCCATGCAGCAATGTCTCACAGCGCAGCGTCCAGCTGTCGCTAGTGCAAGCGTTGGAGCACAAGCGCAAATACGCCGCCACGCACCCGCACGCTCAAGCTTTAAACGTGCACATTGCCAAATTGATCAGCCTGGAGATGCTGCCGTATAGGCTTGTGGAAATGGAGGCTTTCAAAAACATGATGGCGGCGGCGGTCCCACGCTACTCAGTCCCCAGTCGCCACTATTTTTCCTGGTGTGCCATCCCAGCCCTACACCAGCATGTCTCCCGCATCAATCGTGCCCTCACCAACACAGTTACTGGGAGGGTCCACTTAACCACGGACCCGTGGACAAGTACTGGCGGGCAGGGTCACTATATCTCCCCGACGGCACATTGGGTGAATTTGGTGGAGGCTGGGACCGAGTCAGAGCCTGGGACCTCGCATGTTCAACCCACACCCAGAATAGCGGGTCCTTCCTCGGTTCTGGTATCTGCGGCGGTCTATGCCACCTCCTCTAACCCCTCCCCTTCCTCCTCCTCCAACGCAACCTCTACCTCTCAATTAAGAAATGTGAGCAGCACGTCGCCAGCAGTCAGTGTGGCGTGGCGCAGCAGCAGAGCGGTGGGCAAACGTCAGCAGGCCGTGCTAAAACTACTCAGCCTAGATAACAAGGGGCACACGGCCCCCGAGCTGTTGCAGGGTCTGACAGACCAGACCGACCTCTGGCTTTCGCCACTGAGCCTCCAACTGGGCATGGTCATGTGTGACAACGGCTGTAACCTGGTGGCGGCTCTGCAGCTCGGCAGCCTCACACACGTGCCATGCCTGACCCACGTCTTCAATCTGGTGGTTCAGCGGTTTCTGAAAAACTACCCGCACTTATCTGACCTGCTCAGCAAGGTGCGGCGCGTCTGCGCACATTTCCGCAAGTCCATCATGGACGCTGCCACCCTGAGGACCCTGCAACATCGGTTTAATCTGCCAGAGCACCGGCGGTTCTGCAATGTGCCCACATGGTGGAATTCTACGCTCCACATGTTGGCCAGGCTGTATGACCAGCGTAGAACAATAATGGAATACCAACTCCAACATGGGAGACGGAGTGGTAGTCAGCCTCCCCAATTCTTTACCAAGGAGTGGGCCTGGATGGCAGACATCTGCCAGGTCCTCGGAAACTTTGAGGAGTCTACCCAGATGGTAAGCGGCGATGCTGCAATCATTAGCGTCACCATTCCTCTGCTCTGCCTGCTGAGAAGTTGGCTGCAAAGCATAAAGGCTGATGCTTTGCGGTCGGAACAGGAGATGGGGGAAGAGAGTATGTCGCTTGATAGTCAGAGCACCCTCATGTCTATATCTCAGCGCGTTTTGGAGGAGGAGGAGGGGGAGGAGCAGGAGGGGGAAGAGACAGCTGGACCCACTGCAGAGGGTACCCATGCTACTTGCCTCCCATCTGTTCAGCCTGTATGGCCTGTGGACGAGGAGGAGGAGGAGAATCCTGAAAGTGATCTTCCTAGTGAGGACAGCGATGTGTTGCATACTGGTACCCTGGCATACATGGCTGACTTCATGTTAGGCTGCCTTTCTCGTGACCCTCGCGTTAGACGCATTCTGGCCACTACGGATTACTGGGTGTACACCCTTTTTCGACCCACGGTATAAGGAGAACCTTTCCACTCTCATTCCCGAAGAGGAAAGGGGTTCGAGAGTGATGCAATACCACAGGGCCGTGGTGGACAAACTGATGGTAAACTTCCCATCTGACAGCGCTAGTGGCAGAAGGCGCAGTTCCGAGGGCCAAAAAGCAGGGGAGGCATGGAGATCAGGCAGCATGTTCAACGCAGGCAGGGGAACACTCTCCAAGGCCTTTGCCAGCTTTATGGCTCCCCAGCAAGACTGTGTCACCACCCCCCAGTCAAGGCTGAGTCGGGGGGAGCACTGTAAAAAGATGGTGAAGGAGTACGTAGGCGATTGTACCTCTATCCTCCGTGATGCCTCTGCTCCATACAACTATTGGGTGTCAAAGCTGGACACGTGGCACGAACTTGCGCTGTATGCCCTGGAGGTGCTGGCTTGCCCTGCTGCTAGCGTCTTGTCAGAGAGGGTGTTTAGTGCAGCTGGGGGAATCATCACAGACAAGCGTACCCGCCTGTCAACTGCCACTGCCGACATGCTTACACTCATAAAGATGAACAAAGCCTGGATTTTCCCTGACTTCTCTTCTCCACCGGCGGAGAGCAGCGGAACCTAAAGATTGTTTTCGCTGCAACCGCAGATAAAAGCACTCTTCTCTATCTCCTGGAAAATGGGGCATTTATCTTTGTCAATCTGTCTCTGACATTAGTCCTCCTCCTGCTACTCTTCCTCCAGAAACAACATGTCATTTCGCTGAACGGCCAATTTTTCTGCGGCCCAAAAGGCTCATCTACCAATGTTTTTACAATTTTTCAAAGTTTCAAAAGTATTGAGACCGTAACATGAACCAATTTTTTTCAACAGAGCTGCCTACAGGCTCTGTTACAAATTAAGCAACAGTTTGCTGTATCTTTAAAAAAATGTTTATGGGTTTCACCTGCCCTCTCGGTTGATAGATTTTTCAGAGGTACACTTGTACTCTTGGTACACTTGTTTTTGGGGCCCACACCTACACTCTTATCCAACTAATTTTTGTGGCCTTCACCTACCCTCATGGTATCCCAATGTTTCAGAGGTTTGCCTATACTATTACTACAGAAATTTTGCTGGGGTCTGCCTGCCTATACTTCTGCTACAATAACGTTACAGGGGTCTGCCTATACTGCTGCCACTTACGTGTTACAGGGGTCTGCCTATACTGCTGCTTCATGAATGTTACAGGGGTCTGCCTATACTTCTGCCACGTAAATGTTACAGGGGTCTGCTTATACTGCTGCCACAAGGATGTTACTGGGGTCTGCCTATACTTCTGCTATGGAAATGTTACTGGGATCTGTCTATAGGAAATGTTAGAGGGGTCTACGTATACTTTTGCTACAAAAATGGTACTGGGGTCTGCCTATGCTTCTGCTACATAAATGTTATAGGGGTCTGCTTATACTGCTGCCACAAGGATGTTACTGAGGTCTGCCTATACTTCTGCTACAGAAATGTTACTGGGAACTGTCTATACGGTTACTACAGAAATGTTACAGGGGTCTGCGTATACTTCTGCTACAAAAATGGTACTGGGGTCTGCCTATGCTTCTGCTACATAAATGTTATAGGGGTCTGCTTATACTGATGCGACAGACATGTTACTGGGGTCTGCCTTTACTTCTACAGAAATGGTACTGGGTCTGCCTGTACTGCTGCTACAAAAATGGTACTGGGTCTGCCTGTACTGCTGCTACAAAAATGGTACTGGGGTCTGCCTATGCTCCTGCTACATAAATGTTTCATGGGTCTGCTTATACTGCTGCTATAGAAATGTTACTGGGGTCTCCCTAGACTTCTGCAACATAACTGTTAGTGGGGTCAGCTTATACCTTTGCTACAGGAATATTACAGGGGTCTGTGTATACTATGGGTGCACTAAGTCTTCCCATTGCGGTGTTCTACCAAAAAAAAACCTAGACTGACTAGGGCATGGATTGTGGGCCGAGGTCAACTTGTATTTTCTCTCACGTTACCATAGCTATCCGGAGCACTGCAATGGGATTTTTTTATGTACCGTCTGTGGGTTCCTGCTAGCCACCCATGTTGTGGGTGCACACAGACTTGCCATAGCGGAGTTGTACCTGCCTGGCACTTTTAAAAAAACCCAAGCTGCCTAGGGCATGGAGTGTGGGCCGAAGCCAACATGTATTTTCTCTCACGTTACCTCAGCTATCCAGGGCACTGCAATGGGATTTCTTTATGTACCGTGTGTGGGATCCTGCTAGCCACCCATGCTGTGGGTGCACACAGACTTCCCATTGAGGTGTTTTACCTGTCTGTCCCCAAAACACTGACAGGCTTGGGTAGGGTGCAGAGTGCAGATGGTTTACCCCTTGCGTTGTCGATGAGGTATCCGACACCCGAACACAATGAGTAGTGTGTGGACACATGAAGTCCCCATTGCTATGTCACTCGCAGCACCTTGGGCCACACAAGGTGTTTGCTGGGACAGAGGCTGACCCAGGGCCCGCTCACATACTTCCCACACCGAGTATTGCTGCATTGTGGAGATATGTAGAAGTGCTGGGATGGCAGCTGAGTCCCCTTTATGCCCATGTTTGCAGTTCCTGACGGAGGTGGCACAGGATTGGAAATGATGATTGTACGTCAATTTATCATCAATTCTCAACAGCATTGTGGGCTATCGCCCACCCCTTTCGAGAAGGGTCGCTGCCTGACACTGCCAACCCTCTGCAGTGTGTGCTTCCAGTTCCTCCACATGGCAGACACACTTATAAATAGACATGAGGGTGGTGTGGCTATGAGTCCAGCGTGTGGCATGAGGGCAGCTGAAGGCTGCGCAGGGATACTTTTGTGTGCGCTGCGGATGCAGGGTCGTGCAAGGGGGTTGGGCAGCATGTTACCCAGAAGAAGGGGGAGGGGTGTGACCCGCAGGCAGTGATTGTGCTTGGTAGGAGGTAGTGTGGTGCTTAGCTAAGATATGCCTTGCTAATGAGGGTTTGTCCGAAGTAAAAATTGTTAGGGGGGGGGCACTCTTGCCACTATTGTGGCCTAATAGTGAGACCTGGGAACCTGAGATGCAGCCCTGCATGTTGCCACTCGCCTGCCCTATCCGTTTCTGTGTCGTTTCCATCACTTTCATAGGTTTTGCAGATTTTCACAAATGAAAACCTTAGCAGAGCATGGGTCATATACAAAAATGCTTGAGTCGCCCATTGACCTCAATGGAGTTCGTTACTTGAAACGAACTCTCGAACATCGCGGAAAGATCGACTCGAGCCACAAGCACCCGAGCATTTTGGTGCTCGCTCATCTCTACACCTGACGTAATTGTAATACCACCCCCACTTTTATAACACATGGCGTTATACCGCCTGCAGTATAGCTGAAAGTGAACGGAGTGCCATCCAGTGTCCTCCTCACTGTGGGGGTACAATGACCGCGCAATGAGGAGGATGGGAGAGAAGTTTCTATGCAATTGTAAGATTCCAACAGGGAGGTTTGGAGGTGGTTCTGTTAGGGTGGTGGTGGCGGTGGGGTGTTCCTGCTGACTAGGGCCATTGGCTATAGTGAAGTCCACCCTCAACACCAATGGGTACAGAGACATTTCAGGCAATATCGCATTATCTACCTTGTGGCAATATTCTGGTACAGCTCTTTGTCTTTAACAACATGACCGACCACCATGTCATACAGCATACAGTGTTCCGGCTTGTTTTGAGAAGCAGAACATCTACTAAGTTTATTGGCCAGCCCGAAGTCCGTATCTCAATACCAACAAGCATCTTATGAATGAACTACAGCGCCATATCCAAGCATGCCCAACACACCCATTATCCCCAGCTTCACTATCTCTCCACACTTCTATGGGAATTTGGTGGAGAGCAGCCTTGGAGGGTTACCGCAGTCATTGTGGCCAAAGGTGGCCAACACCGGATTAAAAAATGTCAATGTAATCCAATTCCATCACCTTCTATGTGCATCCCAATACTTCTGTCAGCATAGTCTATACTGTATTGTTGGAATGCAAAATTGATTTTACACTTTTGCAATCTATTTGACAGACTGTCACTTATATTCCTTAATTTCGGAAGTCTGTTCCAGCCAGAGTAAAAGTAGATTCTGGACAAAACTGACAAAAAGGTAGTTTCAAACTAAGAATGAGACTCCTGATCCTATTAGGCCACTCTTACATACAGCGTCGATAAAACACCTTTCAAACATGGTGGTTTACTGCGATTTTGATTAGCATTTTCGAATGCAGGTTACTGCGCTCAACAATGCCCTTTGATACTCCCAATCATTGTGATGGGTGATGAGGTGCAATAAAAAATGTGAAAACGCAGAAAAATAGTGGTGTTAAAAACGTTGCGTTCGAGCACAGCTCTCCAAGGCTCCATTGAAATCAATGGAATGTTGTACTGCGATTAACGCATGAGAGCGGCCTTAGTGTGCCAGTACCGATCGCTCATGTAACCTGGCTAATTTCATGCTATTAGGTTATATTCCAGGTTAGCTTCTCCTAAAAAAACTTGGAAAACCATCTAATATTTTGCCCACTTCCCCTCTGCCTTACTTTAGTGTCACACTATTGAGGCTCTATGGCTCGAGTCCTTTATTGTTTCAGATTAGATATTTTTATATATTAGAGAACAAATAATTTATAACATTTCTTTCTTCTTATTAGGCTGCTTTCACACAGGAGACAAAATTGTGTGATTTTCTCGCAATGCCACAGTGCTACAGATCGTATGTACCGTATGTGAAGCCCATGGTTTCCAATGGGTTCCCTCACATGCGCAAGGTTTTCTCTAATGCTATATTGGGATTAAAAAAATTGTGGTATGCTCAATATTTGGGCGATTTGCGATTTTTTTTTGTAGCCCATGTTTCCCTATGGAGCCTCCTTGTTTATCGCATCAATTCTCAAGAACTAGCAATTTTCATGTGATGCAATACATTTCCCTACCCCTAAAATAAGCCCTAGCTGTATTCCCAGAAAAAAAGGCATACTTACCTAGCTGGCTCAGTCTGGTTCCCCTTACTGCTGTCCGGAGATCCGCCATGCGTCCTGGAGTCCTCAGTCGCCCACAGAAGATCACTTCCGGGTCTCAGAATTCCTAAATCCCACCTCCAGGAAGCAATGGCTGTGATTGGTTCATCAAGCGCTGCATTGCTTGGCTGAGTAGTGCTAGATGAACCTATTAACAGCCAGAGCATTGTGGAGGTAGGATTTATAAATTGGCTGAGCCGCGGTATTGATTGGCCTATTCATAAATCCCGCCTCCACAATGTGATTGATTCTTCAAACTCTGCTCAGCCAATCAATGCCGAGCTTGATGAACCAATCACAGTCCTCACATTGATTCATCGAGCGCTGCATTGATTGCCTGAGTAGCGCTGGATGAACCAATCAGAGTCATTGCTTCCTGGAGGTGGGATTTATGAATCCCGCAACTAGGAAGTGATCTTCTGCGGGTGAACGAGGAATGCTGGATGCACGTCGGAGTTCCGGACAGCTGCAGGAGGACCCGGACTGAGCCTGCAAGGTATACATACTTTTTTTTCAGAAAATGCAGTTAGGGCTTATTTTAGGGGTAGGGCTTAAGCTTCTCATGATAAAATAGCATTATTATTGCTGGCAGCAGCAAAGCGATTTACTATTTTTTAACAAGAAAAACGCATCACTGACGCTGCAAAATCAAGGGAACACTGCAGCGATATCGCAGCATTTTTGTAGCTGCAATATTGCTGTCGCCCATGTAAAAGAAGTCTTAATTTTATGTTATAAAGCATTACTAGTTCACTCCGTCTCTAATAGCCAATCATTCTCTCCACAGACCCATGCCTCAGTATTACAGGTATCTTCTGACTTTCCGTTTTGTCATTGAGGAAATTAACCGAGATCAGACAATTCTACCCAACGTCTCTCTGGGATATCATGTATACGACTCGTGCTCCGACAGCAGGAAAGCTGTCAAGAGTGTCCTACAGATTTTATCAGGACCCGGAAGGACCGTCCCCAATTATTGTTGTAGAGAGCAGAGGAACGTAGCCGGATTTATTGGAGACCTGGGTTCAGCATCTACGGTGTCCATGGCTCAAATACTGGCCACATACCGGTACTCACAGGTAGGTGGCATCCTCATGTCCTTAGCTCCGTCAGCAAAACATGTTTCTGGTTTTCATTAATCATTTAGGCTGGTCTCACAGGACTGCATATAAACTGCGAAATCCGCGAACATCACCCGTCCAAATGATCCACGGTATTCCGTACACATTGAAAGAATAGAACATTCGCATGTCCGCTCAGATGAGTGGACAGCGATTGCAATTTCCACCAGCAGATTTCAAATCACAGCATGTTCTATTTTTGTGCGTAATCTACATGGATGGCTTCCACTGACATTGCGGATAGGCCATGGGTACCCGTGTCATCGACTAGTGATGGAATGGGAAAAACAAATACTATAAAGATAAAATCTGTACTGTTATGGCTCATTGTGCCATAGGGATGCATGAGGCCTCTACTGTGGGTACTTTTCAAATATTCTTTATGAAAATTCCAATAAAAAATATTGTTGTTTGCACCGTCACCCTGTCTGGGGGCGGGGCCGATGTTCATTGGCAGCTGACTTCCTGCCCCACGGCGGCTCATTGAATGTTTATCCCAAAAACATTTATCACAGTGAAATAGTAGAGAAGCTGTAGTAAATTGGGCTGTACCGTTTACTGGCTGAAGTGTGCAATACAAACCCCAAGAAAACAACTCACACTCTACTTGCAAAAATACACCTAATGGCTACAACCCCCCGAATATGGAGGCACAACTCACTTTGAAACAATCTCTTTGCTGGTGGTGGCTACAATCTTTTATGGCTGGATTTCACCACTGCCGATTGCTTCCTAGGTGTTCTCTGTCCTCTAGGCAGGCTGCCAAAGAGTCATCAAGTTTGTAATCTAGGGACCCTTGCATCAGCATGGCTTCTCATAACTTCACCTGAGCCCCCAAGAATCTGCTTCTTTAGCTTGGGCTCATCACCCCTTTGCTCTTCCTTTCAATAGTAGGACTCAAGTAATTGCCACCAGACACGGAGAACAACAGGAACAGTTACATACTGCTCTTTCTGTTGCATTTTCTCCAACTAAACTTTGGATGTGACTCCCTTTTGATAACTTTAACTTCAGTCCTTGTTTACATTGGCTCAGAGCCTTCTCATGTCTCACATATTTTCCTATTATCCCTCACAATGTATATTTGTTCTCTATCACTTTTTTGTAGATTAGCTATGGAGCAACAAGCAATGTCTTAACAGACAGAAATCTTTACCCAACTTTTTACCGAACTGTTCAAAGTGCCCAGATCAGTTGTTTGGTGCTATCTAACATGATCAAGTTCTTTAGATGGACATGGGTTGGGATTGTATCTTCAGACGATGACAGTGGTAATGAGGAGATTCGGATTTTGACAAAATATCTGACCATGAATGGAATCTGTGTGGCCTACACCATAAAAGTAGATGTGAAAGAAAGAAAAAACATGGAGATCATCAGCAAGTCATCAGCCCAGGTTATCATACTCTGTGGGACGTATTCTGTATACCTTTCAAATTGGTTACATGCAATACGAGTTGTGCTGCGGGATAAGACTCTGGTCTTCGGTCCTCCATTTGCTTTGATGACAACAATTATGGAACATCACAGAGAAGCATTAAATGGGAGTTTGGCTATCCAACCTACTCGGCTGTCTCTTCCAGATATGAGAAGGTTCTATGAAAGTTTCCAGATTATAAATCATCCAGAAGACATGTTACTGGTTCATATTTGCTTGCGATATTTCAACTGTCTATCAAGAGATCCTCGAATTAATGCATTACTTCAGTTCATACACAACATATCTCTTCATAACTGTACTGGAACAGAAAAGGTCACAGATTTTATTAACTTTCAAGGCGGAGGATCTCTGACCGAGTCTATAAAGCTGTGTATTTATTGGCTCAGGCTGTACATGATCTGCACATGTCTATAGCCAGACAGACTACTGATAAGGTCGCTCTTCTCCAGAAATATTGGCATCAGGTAAGTCGTTTGAAGAATTATTAAACCAGCACTGTGAATGGGACTGTTATGAGCTCATTGTTGGCTGTCATTGGTATGAGCATACTTTGACTTTTGTGATTATGGAGGCACTGTGGTTGGTACTGTTGGCTGCTATTGTTATAGGGGTACTGTCGATGGAGCTGTCATGGACCAATCACTGTAGCTCCCCACCAATCTTGGCATCTGGTGTTGTCTCCTTGGCTCAGCTCCATGTTGACTGTTGTGCTGGAAAACCACCAAAGACTTTCAAGTAATCAGAAATCAAGTACAGGGTAAAAGCAGCACATACAGTAGCTGCACACAACAGTATCCTCCTACTCTCAAGATGACCTGCAGAAAATGGGATTAAAGGTCATTCTATTGTACAGGTGGCAGCGCTGGGGTCCTAGGTTCTTATCCAACTAAGGACAATGTATGAATGGAGTTTGTAGGTTCTTCCCATGTTTGCCCAGGTTTTACCCCACACTCCAAAAACATGCTAATAGGTGCATATAAAATTGTGCAAAATATAATATAGTGCAAAAGCAATAACACTTTAATAAATTGATTTTTGTGGTCATAACCAAGACATTCTTTAAAGTAATTACAAACCTTCTCACCACATGGAACCAGTGATACAAGGAAAACACATAAATACAGTCCACATACCTATAAGAAGAAACTTTGAGCCAGAGTTCTTGATGATATATAAACATATGGCACCTGAACTGCTATGGTCCATAATATATCTGGATGTGCTGCTGTCAGGGAAATTTCTGCGTACAGCACCAATCAGGCCCACCCCAATGCCCCGCTGCCGGCGGTAAAGAAGAGACACCACACATGGAGGTCTGGTATAGTTCCTCACACGGGGACATGACTGCGCACTTTATTACAGATTACATGGGATCTTATACCCTTTGGTTTCATCACTAGGAATGGGTGATGGTCTCATTGGCTCAAATTCACCGCATAACCATATATGTGAAGTCCGGATTTCTGGCTCAGGCACTGATAGTCATATACGTAGTTAAACAGTTGTTATCTTGATACGGCGCCTCTGGGAAAACAGCCAAGCACGCGGCCTTCGTGTTCGGTTCTGTATCATCTCTGAATTTCTGGACACATCTCTCTCAGCCTTGCAAACTTTTGGAATATCTGATGTAAGGCGACATATAAGTTTTTCTCATTTTAACTTTGAATAGAACTTGCATACAGGTATAAAAACATAAAAAACATATGGCAATATATACATATACCCTCACAAACCCCCCTAAAAACTTATATGGAGATCAAGCACCAGGCCTTGCACTCTCCCTTGTGTCAGAGTTTCCCCACTGCCTGTAAGGCCCTACTCCTAGGAGGGGGGATCCCTACCTCACCTCAGAAGGAGGCCATGGATTCCCTGGGCTCATTTCCGGGCATCCATACCCTCTATCTGTACAAGTTAACACCCCACAGGGTGCGCCCTTGCCGGAACCTAAGGTCTTCTGCACTATCCCTAGGCAAATGGGAAGTCCACTGACAATCCTTCTTAGGAGATCGGGGCAGGCGCAGTACTAGTATATTTCTCCATTCTTCTGGTAACGTACATGGTTAGCATTATCGGAACTGGCTCTTCATCTTTTTCAAAAAAGGGAAATGTTGGTGTCACATTATGCAGTTCCTTACTTATACTCTTTTTGATCAAAGGGATAATACACGTACAGGAAGTTACACACCCCACCTCTTTCTGCTAAAATCATATCCAGGGCCACTCTATTTTGGAACGTCATGGATGCAGTAGGCCCTAACTGGTCAGCTAACCCTTGCAAAGCATCTCTGGTGTAGTTTACAAACCTCTGCTGATTGTAATAGATATAATTCATCTAATCTACATTATTATTAACAGTGACAATAGCAAATAAGGACTCAAAACCTGCTTTAGGCCACCTGCACACGGGCGGAAATCCCGCGGCGGTATTTCCCGCGGGATTTCCGCCACTGAAAGTTTGCATAGGAGTGCATTACAATATGCACTCCTATGCAGACGGCCGCGGTTTGGCACATGAAAGAGCCGGGGCCGCCAGGCGCGGGTGAGTACGCGCTCGTCTCTGCAGGCGCTCGGGTCGGGTCCCGCGGCGAGAATTCTCGCTGCCGGATCCGACCCGCTCGTCTGCAGGCGGCCTTAACCTGATCTTTAGAATTAAATTCATCTGGCACCCCATTTGGCACTCCTATTGCATCTATGTATACATGTGGATGGCTAGTGTACAGTAGTCAAAGGTGTGTGTGGCTACTTGTGTGTGTTAGAGAAATTGTACCACAATGTCACTGTGATAGCCACTTCCACCCAGGTCCCCAACCCTGCCCATAGCCTGTAAAGGATATGCATGATCATGAGTTTTTTCAGTGCGAAGTGTGGATCCAAGTGGCCTTTCCTTCGAGCTTGACTGCAGTTGGGGTGGTGAACAACATCTGGTAAGGACCTTCAAACCGGGTTTCTCTCTCAAACTTTTTCACATAGACCCTGTCACCTGGTTTCAGATTGTGACACTCATCTGTAGGACCTGGGAGAAAAGCAGAGACTGCAGAATGCCTTATTGACAATTCCTTGGAGAGGCCTATGACAAAATTAACAAGAAAATCATTCCCCAAACTCAGCTACTGTGGCATGTACCCCCCTGGGAAAGAACTAATGGGAGACACTCAATTCAAGATTTGCCCGTTTTTCTTCATTGCCTTTTGGATCTACTTTCCCACTACTCCGTGGATAGTAGGGTGTGTGAAAAGCCTGGAATATACCCAAAGCAGACATGATGTGTTGCATTATTTCACCTGTGAAGTGTGTACCTTTGTTTGACTCAATCACTTCCGGTGCCCCATATCTGCGGATTACCTCATTCATGAGCTTCTGTGCGGTTACCTGCTTATTTACTTTGGTAGCAGAGTAGGTCTCTCCAACCTGAAAAGACATCAACAACAACAAGCACATATTCATACTTCCCAACAAGTGGGAGCTGAATGTAGCCAATTTGCAATCCCTGAAATGGGTAGAGTGGCCTAGGCAAGTGTTATGTGGCAAATTTACTTCTGCCCTGTTGCTTACGGCAAAGATCATGCAAAATTGGACAAATGATGCAGCAGCTACAGAAAACCCAGGAGCCACCCGTCCTCGTTCAAGCGTCGACTTTATTGCTGCTTTGAGAGGTGCGTCTTTCCGTGCCTCAGCTGGGCCATCATGGGGCACAGGGACTGTGGTAGGCAAGTGCTGTTGACTGTTCGCCATACACCGTCCCTTTTTAGTCCATTTTTCCTTTTCTTCCTTGCTGGCTTGTAACTGTAAAGTCCTTAGTATATCAAAGTCCAAAGTTTTTATCAAAGTTCAAAGTGTAGTCAAAGTCCAAAGTTATTGTCAAATTCTTCTTTTCTTCTGTTCTTCCACGGCTTGAGGGCCACTGCCTTTGCTGTGTGGTCTGTGATGGCGTTGCCTCTTGCTTCTCCGGTGTAGGAATCGGTGTGAGCTTTCCACTTTGTCAGGTAGAAGTAGGGCTTCCATGAGACTCTGCACCGCTGCATCATTCTTAATTGGCTGTCCTGTTGAGGTAAAAAACTGTCTGGCCTTCCATATTGGGCTGTAATCATGAGCTATGCCAAATGCATACCGGGAGTCAGTGTAAAGGGTTGCCGTCTTACCTTCTGCCACTCTACTCGCCTCAGTGAGGGCCTTCCAGTTCCGCTTCTTGTGCTGAGACATGCGGAGGCAGAGCTTCTGCTTTTAGGACATCTTGTTGTGTGACCACTGCATATCCAGTGTGGAGTCGTCAATCACCCTGGGACCATCTATAAAAAACAACTCAAAATATGCATTGTTAACAAGGGCTTTCAGTAACTTTTTAAAACTTAAATTTTCTTGTTGCATCAATGCTTGACAATCATGCTGATATTCTATTTCAAAAAGATCAGAATCTTGTTGCAAAAAATTAAAAAAAATGGCTGATTTGCAATACCTAGATCACCTATGCCTTCTCCTCCCCCCCTTTGAACCAGGGTAGTCAATTGGAAGAAGATTAGTCGGGTTCAAGGTAGTACAACATTGGAAAAAAAATTTGATGGATGCAGATAAGGCCTGTAAAATGTTAGCACCAATAACATGAGACATGAGACATGAGTTACATCGGGGCAGAATAATCTACAAACATGTATTAATATTTGAAATGTGATATCCTTTAAGCAAATTCATTATTAATCTGATCCTGCCTGCAATGTCTTATCAAATTTGAGAGAGAAAAAAAAAAAAAAAAACTTTTACTAGCTGCTCAAGATTTTCACCCCCTCCCTCGTGGACAAGAGGGATGACCCATTACGTCATCTAGCTCCACCCCCTCGATACTGGCCGCTTGCTTCTTTCTACACACCTTCATTTAAGCTCCACAGTCCGCACGTCCACATCACAACCAAGTAAAGTCTTATGCATGGGGCGGGGGGACTTTTATCCCCAGTCAATATCCGCATCACATATTTTACATTCATCACAGCCTAAATACTGGGCTATAACTCTCATCCATCCATTCGCCCAAGTCGGCCCCGTCACCCCCCATTGAAGGTGCACCAGAACACACAGATACACAGAAAAAAAGTGTGACAAACATACATCAGTTGAAAAACATTGAGGTGAGTGCCACAATGCTACAAAGTACATGATTCTATTGAGATGAGATTGTGAATGAGCGCTATTTTTGACAAATTATGTGAAAAAGTTTGTGTAACTGAGACATTCTATCTTTCTTATCTACTGAAACTATTATATGCTATATTAAACGCTGATATATTCTAGAATGCGTGGGTATCTTTCAGCCCCCCTTCCTTTCCTTCTCTGTGTGACTCTGAGCTTAGAGTCAAGTCTGAAAGCCCCCACCTTTGCAAAATAACTGTTATCTCTCTATGAATATGCATTCACCGACTGAACAGAGTTGTTTTAGTTTAACTATTCCCTGCATTTGAACTCATAAATAACACATATGCTGGGACCTTCTGACAACGCAACATGTTCTGCATTTTCAACCCCTGTATTCTTAAAAGCCCCCACAGGATGTGAGTGGGGTATAACTTTCTTACACCTGTATGAAAGAGACCAAGACGTGTCCATTTGTGACCTCAGAACTCAGTAAGAATATACCTTAGAAATTGCTATATTTCCTGAATTCTAAGACTGTATAATTCATTAGATTAATTTCAAGCTTTCATTCTATTCAAGCAAACAAGGCTACTTTCCAGGGTTAGTATTGCATTTTCTCTCGCTCTGTTATCTCTTGACCTTGGAACCTAGACATAGGCTGCAGCTTCAAGTAAACAATCCTTCTCCCACTAAAGCAAGCTCAGTTAACCATTTGTACATATATACACACACACACACATACATTTATATCTATCCTAGTATTATACACCTTTTCCTCTCTCTCTCTCTGCTCCTCACTTCAGCACTTTCTAGCAACCCTTGGTCTTTCAAGGCGCCCGTCTTGGTCCTAAAGACCTCCTCCCAGTCTCCATACTGTAATCTACCGTGCGGGTCCTTGTTACACATTTTCATAACAGTTTTCTTACATTTTACAAATTGGGACCCTTGTTTCTCCTCCACCAATTCATCCGCACGGCGGCGGCCCATAAGGGGCTCTGTCTTCTTTTAATAA
The DNA here is from genome assembly GCF_035609145.1 of Eleutherodactylus coqui. Taxonomy (NCBI): domain Eukaryota; kingdom Metazoa; phylum Chordata; class Amphibia; order Anura; family Eleutherodactylidae; genus Eleutherodactylus; species Eleutherodactylus coqui. The sequence goes on from NC_089837.1 coordinate 8,682,119, forward strand.
GGTCTTAAGCATATTAGAACAACAAGAATAATAATAACACGCTCCATAGAATGTATCCTTCTTAAACCAAATTGTCAGCCCCTTATATACTGGCAAAACAACCGAAGGTCTCTTCTCCTATGGAACCAGCCTCACAGAATGCATCTCTCTGAAATCAAATCGTTAGCCCCATATATAAGGCAAAACAACCGAGAGTCCCTTCTCCTATGAAGCCTGTCTCACAAAATGCATCCCTCTTAAATCAAATTGTTAGCCCCTTATATACTGGCAAAACAACCGAGGGTCCCTTCTCTTATGAGACTAAATGAAAAGAATGAGAAAAAAATTCTGCAGATACAACAAACAATCTCCACTATCATTAAAAACACTATGGACTTCAGCAACAAATAGACTAATGACTAGTCCCTGGGTGAGCGATTGGTGCGCTTATCACGGTCAGTGGTCCGTGACGGCAAACCCGAAGCCCACAAGTTACCGTGTAGAACTCTTAACCCAAGCCGTCCGGTCACAAAACACAGATAGTCCCTCCTGCTGCAAGGCTCTCAGTGTAAAACACAACATAAATATATACCGGTCTTACCTGGAGTTCTGTGAGTTGATCAGGCTCGGTTTGCAGCAGGACGGTTTCCCCGTGGCGTGGATCCGGGTGGACAGGGCTGCACGGCTCGGGTTTTACCGCCCCACGTTGGGCGCCATTTGTCAGGGAAAATTTCTACGTACAGCACCAATCAGGCCCACCCCAATGCCCCGCTACTGGCGGTAAAGAAGATACACCACAAACGGAGGTCTGGTATAGTTCCTCACACGGGGACATGACTGCGCACTTTATTACAGATTACATGGGATCTTATACCCTTTGGTCTCATCACTAGGAATGGGTGATGGTCTCATTGGCTCAAATTCACCGCATAACCATATATGTGAAGTCCGGATTTCTGGCTCAGGCACTGATAGTCATATACGTAGTTAAACAGTCATTATCTTGATACGGCGCCTCTGGGAAAATAGCCAAGCACGCGGCCTTCGTGTTCGGTTCTGTATCATCTCTGAATTTCTGGACACATCTCTCTCAGCCTTGCAAACTTTTGGAATATCTGATGTAAGGCGACATATAAGTTTTTCTCATTTTAACTTTGAATAGAACTTGCATACAGGTATAAAAGCATAAAAAACATTTGGCAATATATACATATACCCTCACACTGCTCCACCACATGATACACCCAAATCATAGGGAAGTGTATGAAAGCGCTGATCACAAGTGTAAAGAGGAGCCACGTAAATGCAAATGCATTTGCAAAAGTTTGTTTGCTCGTGCAAACTATTTTTTATATGGGCAAATGTTCTTGTTCTCAAATGGAGCTGCTCCCCAGGGGTTCCTGTGTATTGGCGGGAAAAGAGTGAACTCTGACACAGAGACGACTGAGAGAACCATAGAGAATGTCTCTGAGGGCTTCTGTGCCTGCTATAGAAGAACTGACAAGAGAAAGGGGGCAGCCTTGGGAATGCTGATTGTCGCTGCCTGAATGATCACTGTGTCAAAAAATCATCATCAGAAGTGGGTAGCTTAAGGAAGCCATTTACAGGTCAATAGGCATTACAACCACAATGACTGTGATTGTTATAGCTAGAGAATTGCTGCCCAACAGCTTGTCAGATCAAGTATCGGCTTCGGTCATCAAAAGGCTTCTCATCTAGAGATGAACGACCACCAAAATGCTCGGGTGCTCGTTGCTTGAGTCGAACTTTTCGTAATGCTCGAGAGCTCGTTTCGAGTAACGAAACCCATTGAAGTCAATGGGGGACTTGAGCATTTTTGTATGGGACCGATGCTCCGCATAGATGATGACTTGTCAAACACCAGAAATCATCCGAAAGTCATAGAAACAGCACAGAAACTGATAGGGAAGGGCAAGGGCAGCATGCATGGCTGCATCTGAGTCTCCAAGGTCCCACTATTAAGCCAAAATGGGGGCAAGAGTCTGGCGTCACCCCGTAACAATTTACTAGGGACAGACCTTCATTAGCAAGGCACACGCGCTGGCACATCTTAGCTAAGCACCACACTACCTGCAACCAAGGACAATCACTGCCTGCCGGTGACACCGCTGCCTCTTCTCTTGGGTTACATGCTGGCATTGCTGTCCAACACCCCCCCCCCCCCCCTGCACGACCCTGCGTCCACAACGCACGCAAAATTTTCTCTGCACAGCGTTCAGCTGGCCTCATCCCACACGCTCGCTTTATAGCCACACCACCCTCCTGTCGATTTATAGGTGCGTAATGGATGAAGAGGAACCGGAGGCACACACTGCAGAGGGTTGGCAGGGCTAGGCAGCGACCCTCTTTGAAAGTGTGGGCGACATCCCACAATGCTGTTAAGAATTGATGATAAATTGACGTACGGTCATCATTCCAATCCCGTGCCACCTCTGTCAAAAAATGTTCAGAAGCCGCAAACGTGGGCATAAAGAGGACTCTGGTGCCAGCACTTCTACACATCTCCACAATGCAGCAATACTCTGTGTGGGAAGCATGTGAGCGGGCCCAGGGTCAGGCTCAGTCCCAGCCTCCATCTTTTGTGACCCAAGGTGCCGCGAGTTACATAACAATAGGAAATCCATGTATCCCCACACAATTCATTCAGTGTAGGTGTCAGATAGCTCAACACCGCAATGGGAAGTCTTTGAGTTCCTTGGGCTCGGCTATGCTGTCGGTGCACAAAGATGGTATTACACAGGAAGAAATCAGAGTGCCCAAACATAGCAGAGTTTCACCTAGTCAAGGTCCTCGGCCTCGGCCCACATTTCTGGCCTAGTCAGTCAGTTTATTTGTGCCAGACAGGTAAAACACTGCAATGGGAAGTCTTTGTGCACCCACAGCATAAGCTAGCCCAAGGAACTCAAAACTGGTATTACACATGAGTAAATCAGAGTGCCCAAACATGGCACAGTTTCACCCTGCTAAGGGACTCGGCGCACATTTCTGCCCTAGTCAGTCAGTGTATTTGTGCCAGACAGGTAAAACAACGCAATGGGAAGTCTTTGTGTATCCACAGCATAGGCGGGGCCAAGGAACGCAAGGAAAGTATTACACAAAGAAATCAGAGCGCCCAAACAAGGCAGTTTCACCCTGCCAAGGACCTTGGCCTCGGCTCACACCCTCTGTAATCATGGGCATAAAGCGGACTCAGATGCTAGTGCAGCACGAGAGAAAATACATCTTGCCCAGTGCTGATCCCCAGACCCCAAGCAGGAGGAGGTGGTATAATAAGGCCAAGAAACAATGACAGAGTTAGGACCCGCAATACTTTATGTGGGAAGTACGTGAGCGGGCCCTGGGTCAGGCTCGGTCCAAGCCTCCACCTTGTGTAACCCAAGGTGCCATGAGTTAAATAACTATGGGAAATCCATGTGTCCCCACACAATTCATTCTGTGTAGGTGTCAGATAGCTCAACACTGCATTGGGAAGTTTTGAGTTCCTTCGGCTTGCCTATGCTGTGGGTGCACAAAAATGATATTACACAGGAAGAAATCAGAGTTTCACCCCGCCAAGGACCTCGGCCTCAGCCCACATTTCTGCCCAAGCCAGTCAGTGTACTTGTGCCAGATAGGTAAAACACCGCGATGGGAAGTCTTTGTGCACCCACAGCATAAGCAGACCTCTGTAACATATCTGAAGCAAGAGTATAGGCGAACCCCTCAAACCATTCAGTAGAAACTGTATAGGCGGACCCCAGTAAGTAACATTTCTGTAGCAAGCGTATAGGCAGACCCCAGTAATGGTTCTGTAGCAAAAGTATAGGCGAACCCCTGTAACATTTCTGTAGCAAGAGTATAGGTGGACCCCAGTAATATTTCTGTAGCAAAAGTATAGGTGGACTCCAGTAACATTTCTGTAGCAGAAGTATAGGTAAACCCCTGTAACATTTCTGCAGCAGGAGTATAGGCGGACCCCAGTAACATTTTCGTAGCAAAAGTATAGGCGAACCCCTGTAACATTTCTATAGCAAGAGTATAGGGGGACCCCAGTAACATTTCTGTAGCAAAAGTATAGGCGGACCCCAGTAAGTAGTATTTCTGTAGGAAGAGTATAGGCGGACCCCAGTAACGTTTCCATAGTAAGAGTATAGGCGGACCCCAGTAACATTTCTGTAGCAAAAGTAAAGGTGAACCCCTGTAACATTTCTGTAGCAGGAGTATAGGCGAACCCCAGTAACATTGGTGTACCAATAGTATAGGTGAACACCTGTAAAAATTTGTTTACCAAGAGCATGGGCGAAGCCTGGAAAAAATTGTTTGCTAAGAGTAAATGGCAGTGTCCTGAAAAATTGGTGTAATTAGAGTACAAATGTACCCATGAAAAATTGCTGAACACCGAGGGCAGGTGAAACTGACAAACATTTTTTGACGATACAGCTCATTTTTGGTCAATTTGTAACAGAGCCTGGAGGCAGCCCTCCACCAAAATTGGTTTCAGTTTAACTTTTAAAACTTGAAAAACTGATAAAACTTTAAAAAATGTTATAAATAGAGCATTTTGGGCCGCATAGAAATTGGCAGTTCAGCATGATGAAATGCTGTTTTAGGAGGAGGAGGAGGAGGAGGAGGAGAAATAATACACAAAGCTAATTCTCCCGTTTTTGGGGTGATAGAGGATGCATTTTTCTCCTGTTATAGCGAAAAGATACTTTAGGATCCACTGCTTTCCACTGGTGGAGAAGAGAAGTCTGTGGAAATCCAGCCTTTGTTTATCTTTATGAGGGTAAGCATGTCGTCATTGTCAGTTGACAGGCGGGTACGCTTATCCGTGATGATCCCCCCAGCAGCACTAAACACCCTCTCTGAGAAGACGCTAGTGGCAGGGCAGGCCAGCACCTCCAGGGTAGAGCGTAGGGCACACGTTTGTGCCACGTGTCCAGCTTTGACACCCAATAGTTGCATGGAGCAGAGGCATCACGGAAGACAGTGGTACGGTTAGCTATGTTCTCCTTCACCATCTATTTACAGTGCTCCCTCTGACTTAGTCTTTACTGGGGAGTGGTGACACAGTCTTGCTGCGGATCCATAAAACTGGCAAAGCCCTTGGAGAGTGTTCCCCTGCCTGCACTGGACATGCTATCTGATCCCCACGCCTCCCCTGCTAGTTGGCCCTCTGAATTGCGTCTTCATGGTCACGGGAAAGGCAGCCTAACATGAAGTCAGCCATGTGTGCCAAAGTCTCAGTACGCAATACATCACTGTTCTCACTAGGAAGATACTCCTCCTCCTTCGCTTCAGCCTATACACGCTGAACAGATGACAGGCAAGCAGCATGGTTATCCTCTGCAGTGTGGCCAGCAGTCTCTTCCCCCTCCTCCTCGCCCTCCTCCTCCTCATCCTCCTCCAAAACCCGCTGGGATATAGACATGAGGGTGGTCTGTCTATCAAGCGACATACTGTCATTCCCCGTCTCCTCTTCTAACTGCAAAGCGTTGGCCTTTAAGCATTGGCCTTCTAACCGCAAAGCATCGCCGCTCACCATTTGGGTAGAGTCCTCAAAGTTTCCGAATGCCTGGCAGATGTCGGCCATCCATGCCCACTCCTCTGTAAAGAACTGCGGAGGCTGACTACCACTCCACTGCCCATGTTGTAGCTGGTATTCCATAATTGCTGTACGCTGCTCATACAGCCCCACCAACATGTGCAACGTAGAATTACAGTGTGTGGGCATGTCACACAGCAGCCGGTGCTCTGGCAGCTGAAACCAACGTTGCAGTTTCCTTAGGGTGGCAGCATCCGTGGTGGACTTGCGGAAATGTGCGCACACGTGGAGCGCCTTGCCGAGCAGCTCAGACAAGTGGGGGTAGTTTTTCAGAAACCGCTGAACCACCAGATTAAAGATATGCACCAGGCATGGCACGTGAGTGAGGCTGCCAAGCTACAGAGCCGCCACCAGGTTACAGCCGGTGTCACACACGACCATGTCCGGTTCGAGGCTCAGCGGCGAAAGGCAGAGGTCGGATTGCTCCGTCAGACCCTGTAGCAGCTCGGGGGCCGTGTGCCTCTTGTCACCTAAGCTGATTGGTTTCACACAGCTTGCTGACGCTTGCCCACCGCTGTGCTGCCATGCCACGCGCTACGGACTGCTGGCGATGTGCTCACACTTTGTAATTGAGAGGTAGAGGTGGCGGAGGAGGGGGGGCAGTTTGGAGGAGGTGGCATAATACGCTGCGGATACCAGCACCGTGGCACGGCCCGGTACTCTTCGTGTGGCTAGCATGTGAGCGGTCCCAGGCTCTTACTCGTTCACCCAATGCTCCGTCAGGGAGATATAATAGCCCTGCATCTCCAGGCTGATTAATTTGGCAATGTGCACGTTTAACGCTTGTGCATGCGGGTGGGTGGAGGCGTATTTGCGCTTTCGCTCCCATACTTGTGTTAGCGACAGCTGAGCGCTGCACTGGGAGACATTGCTAGAGGCCATGGAGGACCATGGAGGTGAGGGTGTGGGTGCAGGCCGGGAGATGCTCGTGTCTGCGTCATGGGAGGGGGATTGGATCTGTGTGGCAGGTTGTGGTACAGAAGAAGAGGCAGTGGTGTGACCCGGAGGCGGTGAATGGCCTTTGTCCCACCCTGTGGGGTTCTTGGCTATCATATGCCTGCGCATGCTGGTGGTGGTGAGGCTGGTAGTGGTGGCTCCCCGGCTGATCTTGGTGCAGCACATTTTGCACACCATTGTTCATCGGTCGTCCGTGCTCTCACTGGAAAACATCCACATCTTTGGACATCTAGCCCTCTGCACTGAGGCTTGCCACGAGGGGGTGCTGTGGGAAACAGTTGGGGGATTCTTTGCTCTGGCCCTGCCTCTTCTCCTGGCCACCCCACTGCCTCTTTCTACCAGTCCTGCTGCTGCAATTTCGTTTCCTTCTGAAGCCCATTCTTCAGTAGGCTTAGCAAGCCAGGTGGGGTCAGTCACCTCATCGTCCAGCAGCTCTTCCTCTGAATCCTCTGTGCGCTCCTCCCTCGGACATACTGCCCTTACTACTAGCTCACTGACAGACAACTGTGTCTCATCATCCTCATCCACAAAAAGCTCTTGAGACAGTTGCCGGAAGTCCCCAGCCTCATCCCCCGGACCCCGGGAACTTTCCAAAGGTTGGGCATCGGTCACGACAAACTCCTCAGGTGAGAGAGTAACCATTTTTTCCCATTCTGGGCAGGAACCTGAGAACATTTCCTGGGAATCTGCCTGCTCAGAATCTGTCATTTTCCTGGAGCGATGAGGCTGGGAGGAAGGAGGAGCAGCCAGAGGATTCAGAGGCGCAGTCCCTAGGCTGGGGGTAGTAGAAGAACTGTGTAGAAGACTGGGGGTTTGATACATTGCTGGATGCATTATCTGCCATCCACAACAGGACCTGCTTGAACTGCTCTTCTTGTAATAAAGGTCTGCCACGTGGACCCGCAAATTGTGATAGGAAGCAGGGGAGCGTAGGGACTTGGTGCTCTCCTAATCCCTCAGCAGCCGGCTGTGATGGACCCCGCCCAGGACCCAGGTCCACGTAACGTCCTCCACCCTTACCTCTACTACTCATCATGTCGGAGTAAAGATAGAGCAGGGCCAAAATAAATTACCCCACCGTACAGAACTGAGAACTGTGGCTAATTTACCGCACACAGAGACGTGTAGATACCGGAGGGTCTATGCTGTGACCGGAAAAAATTAAACTGCTGTCTAGCACTGATACACAGGGGTCATTTACCGCTCACAGAGACCTGTATATAATAGAGAGGCTGTATGCAGTGGAAGAAAAATAGAAAGGCAGTGGATAATGCTGATAACTGCGACAACTTCACCACAACCAAGGAAAGGGTATTATGCAACGATCTGCCCAGGGGCAGAAAGCTATACAGGCAGGGAACAGTGCTAATAAGTGCAGCAACTTCACCGCACCCAAGGAAAGGATATTGTGCGAAGCTCTCCACAGGGGCAGAAAGCTATACAGCTAGTGAACAGTGCTGATAACGGCGGCAACTTCACCGCACCCAAGGAAAGGGTATTTCCCGATGCTCTGCACAGGGGCAGAAAGCTATACAGCAAGTGGATAGCGCTGATAACAGGGGCAACTTCACTGCACCCAAGGAAAGGGTATTGTGCGATGCTCTGCCCAAGGGCAGAAAGCTATACAGGCAGTGAACAGTGCTAATAAGTGCAGCAACTTCACCGCACCCAAGGGAAGGATATTGTGAGAAGCTCTGCACAGGGGCAGAAAGCTATACAGCTAGTGAACAGTGCTGATAACGGTGGCAACTTCACCGCACCCAAGGAAAGGGTATTGTATGACGCTTTCAGCCCAGGGGCAGAAAGCTATACAGCCAATGGATGGTGCTGATAACTGCGGCTACTTCACCCAACTCATAGAATGGTATCTGTGTAATGCTGTTCTGCAGTGGCCCAGGAAATATTTGCGTACTATTTAGCGATTAAAGTCAGCCCACTGCCTAAGGTACTGCACACATAGTACGGTATAACCGCAATGATCAGGAGTGGCCCAGGAAATATTTGCATACTATTTAGCGATGAGAGTGCGCTGCTATAGCTGTAATGCTCTACAGAGGGATATATGTTTTAAAAAAACAAAATTGGTGCACTACTGCTCCCAGCCAGCCACAACTGTAATGCACAGGATGAGGAGTAGCCGTAAGAAGGACTGTTGGGGTTCTTGAAGGCAGGATCCTACTCAAACACTTTCCCTATATAAGCAGCTCTTTCCCTCAACTCTGCCTAATGTAGTGCAGACTGAGAGCTGTAATGCTCTGCAGAGATATATATATATATATATATATATATTAAATAGAAAAAAAAAACCCAACTGCACCGCACCCAAGAAAAGGGTATTGTGCGACGCCCTGCCCAGGGGCAGAAAGCTATACAGCCAGTAGATTGTCCTGATAACTGCGGCTACTTCACCCAACACATAGAATTGAATCTGTGAAATGCTGTTCTGCAGTGGGCCAGGAAATATTTGCGTACTATTTAGTGATGAGAGTGAGCTGCTATAGCTGTAATGCTCTCCAGAGGGATCCTACTCTAACACTTTTCCTGTATAAGCCTCAGCACTTTCCCTAACCTCTGCCAGCATGCGTCTGAGGGCGGGACCACTTTAAGTACTTGGCGGTCACCTGATCTCGCCAGCCACTCACTGCTGTGGGAGGGAGAGGGCTGACACATCACAGGAGGAAGTGGTAATGCCTTCCCTGCATGTTTATTGGGTAGAAAATGGCACTAAACATGCGGGGAAGGGAATGCAATTGACTCGAGTACCGTGTGGTGTTTGTCTCCAGTAACGAGCATCTCGAGCACCCTAAAACTTGAACGAGCATCAAGTTCGGACCAGTGTGCTCGCTCATCTCTATTCTCATCCCTTTTGCAGTACTGAGTAGGCCTTGAGATCTGTAAGTGAGGATGGGCCTCAGTCAAAGCCAATTGTGTTCACACAGAGATTAGGCAAGCCTGTCAGTCACAATACACTAGCTCAAGCAAATACCTAAAATACAGAAACATGAATTCAGAAACTTATAGAACCATTGTTGTAGGAGTATGCATCTACCAGTTTCACAAAAGTGACTGGAAAATACTTGTGTTATAAGTCTGATGTCCACATCATATCCTGGTTACTGTGTTGCCAACCACCTGGCACAACACAGGTGCAGAAGTAGAGCAAAGCATTACAGCTAGAGATGAGCGAGCATACTCATCCGAGCTTGATGCTCGTTCGAGTATTAGGGTGCTTGAGATGCTCATTACTTGAGATGAGCACCACGCGGTACTCGTCTCGATTAAACGAACACTGACCATTGAATTCAATGGAGCCGGCAATACGGCCGGCTCCATTGAAAGCAATGGGCTGCCGGCGATCACACAATGAATTTTCAGGAAGGGCTTAAATATATAAGCCCTTCCCTGCAATTCATCCAGAAATATGTAAAAATAAAAAATATATATATACTCACCTGGTCCCGGCAGACGGAGTTCAGCTGCGGCCAGCTGGCAGTTCTCCTGAACTGCTCTCTGTAGTATTCAGCAGCCGGGGATTTAAAATCCCCGCCTGCTGAATGAGCTGCCTCTGATTGGTCACAGCCTGACCAATCAGAGGCATCCCTCACTCACACCCATTCATGAATGGGTGAGTGAGTGTTGCCTCTGATTGGCTTAGCGCAGCTCTCAGCTGAATGACAGCAGTTCAGCACCACAGTGCAGGAGACAGCAGGAGAAGATGCAGCTGTTCCCCGGCAGCTGAAGGGAGGTGAGTATCTATTTTTTTTGTTTTTTAAATCACTTTTAATTAATTTCCAGGGAATGGCTTATATGTAAAGCCCTTCCCTGAAAAAGAATTCAGGTGTGCCAGCGGACCATTGTCTTCAATGGAGTCGCCGGCAGCAGCAGCGGCTCCATTGAAGAGAATGCCTGCATTTTTATTCTTTTTTACACTAAAATCTTTCTTTTTCAGGTAAGGGCTTATATTTCTAAGCCCTTCCCGAAAATTCATCCCGCGCTCGCTGGCAGCCCATTGCTTTCAATGGAGTCGGCTGTATTGCCGGCTCCATTGAATTCAATGGGCTAACATCGTTCTTCTCTGCCACAGCTGTTACAGCTGTGGCAGAGGAGAACGATTTTAATGCTGACAAAATTTTATTTTTTTTTTACACATTTTAGGATGATTTTCAGGTAAGGGCTTATATTTTTAAGCCCTTCCCGAAAATTCTTCCCGCGCTCGCCAGCAGCCCATTGCTTTCAATGGAGCCGGCTGTATTGCCGGCTCCATTGAATTCAATGGGCTAACATCGTTCTTCTCTGCCACAGCTGTTACAGTGTGGGCCTTTAGGTCAGGGGCTCTCCCATCAGATGTAGTGGTTGAGCTCTGCACATTCTTTAGAAGAAAGTCTTATATGTAGGGTGACAACTCTGGCAGCTCATCCACAAACCAGAGGAAAAGTATGAAGGTTTCTTAGCTATAATACAAGGTACTTCTGTCTTACAGCTCCATCACGTTTTGGGAAATCAAAGGGACACTGATGACAATCCCTATTTTTATAGAAATGGGGATTTGACTGACAGCTATAATACTGTGAACTGGAACAGTTTCAGTAATGGAAGTTGGATATTTAGGTTTGTTGGCCGTACAGAAACAAAGAACTACACTTTTCGTATCAATGTGAAGAAGATATTATGGAAGACCAGCAACAATCAGGTGAGTGCCACCACAGATCAGCTGTCTGACTACTATATCTCACAGGAGCTAGTCACTGTGAAGAGGGAGCCTTCCTCTCCTCCCATGTGCCTATGGTTTACTTGGGGGACAAACGAGTCATCTGTAGCCTGATTTTGATATTCTACTGGTCATCTACTCACTCAGCAGGACCACGCAGTCATCCTCACTTGTGCAGTAACTTCTCCACCAGCCTTTACTCCGGCTCTGGCTCCCCGGCCTACTGGTCTGCTAGGGACTCCCATCACTTGAGCCAAACTCTCTAAAGGCCTCTTTTCTATCCTCTCTGAACTAGAAAGCTTTTTCATCTAGTTCCAGTATCTTTGACTCTGCTGGCATTTGTACTGCTGTTAACCTGATTCAGCTCTATGTATTATCTTATCTTTATCTGGTAAGCAGCATTCTATTCAACTTGATACTCTGTACTAGGGGCATCAAACGCATAGCCTATGAGCCGAATATCATTTCTTTTCTTCCATGTGAGCATAGTACAACTGCTCCTTGAGTGACAGAGAGAGGTTATTGCCATCTTATATACTCTATAATATAGCATTAACCTCTGTCCAATATAAAAAATATAGTTTAAAATGCGCCTCTCATGCAATTTATAAAGGTTTCTGTTATAGTTTAATTAGATGTGGACTTACCCGGTGCTTGAAGGGTGAATCCGAAGGGAACGAACCAAGCCCTCTCCACCTGTTGTCCACGTTTGCCTTCAGACAGTTTCTTGCTTCTCCGTGTCTTTAGGAGCGGCGTCTGGGGATTCCTAGGACCGTGCTGGCAGGCACGGTTAGATTGAACGGTGTACGAGGATAAAAAATGTTCAATCCCGCTCCGTAGAAGAAACGAATCTCTTTTTTATTAATTGTTGAAGCAACCGTTGCTTTAACCTCTGAGCAGTCGTACCAGGCACAGGTGAAGAAAAGAAATGATATTTGCTTGAGTTTGACACACGTGCTACATGCCATCATGCAGATAGATACCTCATCATGTTCCTCAGGATTCTTCTCACCTTGGAGGCCAAGACTTCAAGGTCAGTCAAAGTTGGCCAAATCAATGCTCTATTGATATATTACAGGAGGGGGGGGGGCGTTTATATTTAATATATAGAGATCAAAAATACAATGGAAACTCCTCAGTTATTGTAGTTAAGAATAATCATGTACAAGTCCGGCCTCATGTGTCTCGGGTTATGTATTACAAGTCCAGAAAAAGTAGTATCCAGCTGCACTCAATTTATGCCTACTTAGAGTAAGAAAGAAAGGATGCAAGCCACCAAAACAGAGCCTGAACCTGGAGACCCCACATGCAATCCCCAAAATAGTGCGGAAAAGGGGCAGAACAAACAATAAAAAGGCCTTGCAGTGGCCGAAATGTAGCTTGCCTTTTTAAAGAACATGGAGTAATAAAGGACATTTTTTTATTTGACTTTTATTGTTTGTGCTGCCCCTTTTTGTCGCACCATTTTTGGGTTATGTATTCGATTTTCCTTTTTTTCCCAGATATAATTAGACACCATGGATACAATGTTGTAAACCATTTGGCCTTGTTCCTTACATCTACACTAATACAAGAATATTGCACTTCAGCCCTTTACAGTGTTATACAGTGTTCTTGTTGCATTGTTAGGTTCCTGAGTCTCAATGTTCAAAGAACTGTTTACCAGGAACCCATAAAGTCTCCCAGTCCAGCATCCATACCTGCTGCTATACTTGTGTCCAGTGCTCCTCAGGAGAAATCTCCAACATTACAGGTATGAAGATGTTAGACATAGACGTGCTCCACTGATCACTAACGAGTAAAGGTATATTGTCTGTGTTTCAGATACTCAATATTCATTATTAGTTGGTTTTTTAATCTTCTAATTTCCAGACAGTGAAACCTGCATGAAATGTACAGAACTTGATTGGCCCAACGAGAAGAGGAACCGTTGTGTGCCAAAGCAGCTGGAATTTCTCTCCTACACAGATGACACAATCGTCCTGGTTATTTCCCTGGTCTCTGCTATATTTTCTTTCCTTACATTCATGATTCTTGTTATTTTTATTTTGCACCAAGACACGGCCATCGTCAAGGCCAATAACAGGAACCTGAGCTTCCTCCTCCTGGTTTCCATCATACTGAGCTTCCTCTGTGTCTTCTTGTTCCTTGGACATCCCGTGGACCTCACTTGCATACTACGTCAGGTCTCATTTGGAATCCTCTTCACAGTAGCAGTTTCTTGCGTCTTGGCCAAGACCATCATGGTTTCCATTGCTTTCAGAGCCACCAAGCCTGACAGTTCCTGGAAACGCTGGATTGGAAGCAAGTGGTCTAATTTTTTGGTGGTGTTTTGTGCATCCATCCAAGTAATAATCTGTATGGGTTGGTTGGCTCTAGCGCCCCCCTTCCTGGAGCTGGACACACATTCCTATCAGAGAAAGATCATTGTGCAGTGTAATGAAGGTTGTGTTATTGGGTTCTACTCTGTCCTGGGTTATATGGGGGTCTTGGCGTCTGTTAGCTTTATTATGGCTTTTTTAGCTCGGACATTACCGGACAGTTTTAATGAGGCCAAGTACATTACCTTCAGCATGCTGGTGTTCTGTAGTGTCTGGATTGCCATGATCCCAGCTTATCTGAGCACCAGAGGGAAATACATGGTGGCTGTGGAGATATTTGCCATATTCACCTCATGTGCTGGACTTTTAGGGTGTATATTCTTCCCAAAGTGCTACATTATCCTATGGAGACCGGACCTCAACACAAGAACACGTTTACTGGAGGGAAGAAGATAAGAGATTTGTATAGTGCCTATTAAATACTATACTGCAATATACAGAATAGATCTACTTATGTCTGTTAAATATAAAGTTCACTTGAAATATATTTTGTGAAATATATCTTCTTTGGTAAATGTGAAGATGTTCTGGTCTAAACCAGCATATCATAGACTGTTAGAGTTGGAAGGGTCCATATAGCACATCGAACAGCAATACAGTCCTCTGCTAACCACAATATATGGCCTAGAAATGGATCTTACTAGCAGAGTCCAACACATCCTTGCTTCCAGATCAAAGTGCAAATAAGGCACCAGCACAGCAGATTCATTGGCCAGGGTACATAAAAAATCTGGGTTTATTTAGTATCTTACATCAATTAATTCATTGGTCACTAGAGATGAGCGAGCACGCTCAGTAAGGTCAATTACTCGAGCGAGCATCACTCTTCTCAAGTAACTGCCTTCTTGTACGAGCAGGTTCGGGGGATGGGGGGCAGCGGGGGAGAGCGGAAGGGAGCAGGGGGGGGGGGACTGAGAGATCTCACAGAGACCTTACTGAGCGTGCTCGCTCATCTCTATGTAATTGCTATTGTTAATGTGACTAATAAAGTACAGAAGAGATACATTAAAGGGAACCTGTCACCAGTTTTTAGAACATAAAATTCAAAACCGCGCTACATTAGTCCAGTTGCACTGATTACCGCACTGGTCTTGTTATCAATGGTGATGACGTCATACTGGCATAATCAATGTTTGAAAAGCTCCGTGCCATATGTAAATGCAGCCAAGAGGTCCGGTGGGTAGAGCAGACCGCCTTCCTTGCTGCATTGTATCTGACTTAGCCTCTCCAATGCTCTGTGATGTGGATAATGTAGCTGATGTAATCCACATACCGCTGGGAAACCTTGCGCTGTGTTGTGCCGTCTGTTCCCGTGCATGCCAGATAAGCTACGTGAATCTACCCACAAATGGTAAGGCTTGTCTGCACATTAGGGGAGCCAATGGCACAGCGTAACGGGAGATTTAGAGATGTGCATGGATAACGCCAACTACACCCTCCATGTCATAGGTGGCTGGAGAGACGGACTGAGTTGAAAAAAATGCAGCTATGGAAGTTGGTGAAGCCGCCAACCAGACTGCAGCGCTGTAGTTACAGTATAAAGCGTGGGAGTTTGGTTTTTTTTAACTCTTTTTTTATTGTCATTTTCATATTAACAAAACAAAAATATATCCCATCAGTGTAACATATCGCTACTTGTACAGATTCACATACAAGATTTAGGTCTTAGGTTCATTTCAATCAACTATATACATATACATGTTAAAAATAAAAAAAAGCCTAAACAATCACAAAAAAGCACAGATCACCCTAATACACAAAGAAGGGAAAGACCCATCCCAATGTAATAACTATAGGCCAATCTCTTTATTAAACCTCGACATAAAAATTTGGGCCAAACTGCTAGCACGCCGAATAGGGAAAATTGTCCCAAAACTAATATTAGACGAACAGGCGGGTTTTGTAAAAGGTAGGGAAGGAAAAGATAATTCTGCAATACTCCTACACTCTATACACTACGCAAAAAAAAAGAATATCCCACTAGTATTTTTAGGAATCGATGCTGAAAAAGCTTTCGATCGGGTCGATTGGACATTTATGAGAGCAGCCCTTCGCAAATTCAACTTCCCCCCAGGTTTAATTAACGCTATCTTCTCCTTATATGCAAACCCGTATGCGAGATTAAAAGTAAATGACATATTGTCTCAACCATTCAACATAACAAATGGCACCCGCCAGGGCTGCCCACTGTCCCCTACATTATTCATTCTCACATTAGAGATTCTATTACAAGCGGTTAGACAAGACTCAGAAATACAAGGTCTAGAGATAGGAGGGGAACACATCCAATCGGCAGCTTTTGCAGATGACATTCTTTTCTTAATTTCAAATCCTCTGCAAGGCCTCCCCAGACTAAACAGATTACTAGATTTATATGGCGGTTTCTCAAATCTTAAAGTAGATAAAAACAAATCAGTTCTATTGAACATTTCGCTACCCCCACACAGAGCCGCAGAGATTAAGAAAACATCCCCATATGTCTGGTCAGAACACCATATAGACTATATTAGCATCAAAATTACAAATAACCTGACAAAACTTTATGACTCCAATTTAGAGCCGTTGCTGGCAGAGGTGGCTTCCCTTCTCTCAGCGTACAACTTCCCCATCATATCCTGGTTTGGTAGAAAGAACCTCATAAAAACATATATTCTCCCCAAGATACTTTAGAGAAGCTACCAATACATATAGCAAAATCCTTCTTTAAGAAAATAAGTTCACTATTTCCGTGCTACTTCTGGAAGTACAAACGTCCCAGGCTGGCTTACACACTAATGTCCAGGAGCAGACAATTTGGTGGGGTAGGTCTACCTAATATTTTAGAATACTATAAAGCTATTAATTTAAAAAGATGGCTAGAACTTTTGTATCCGCTAAATAACCACAAATTAAGGAAATTAGCACAACTAAACCAGGGAAAGAACTTCCTCAAAGACATGAGGTTCCCCAGCCCAAAAGACTATCGCCCCAGAGGCTTTAATATTCTTACAAGAGGCATCTGCGAGACCTGGGACTCCCTTTCTCACACACTAGCACCATTACCATCACCCAACACACCCCTAAGCCTACTCCCGTCCAGCATTAAACACCCAAAGTCAGAGATCCTAGACGACTTATGGAATATACTTGAAGATCTGTCAATTCATGACCTACAGGCTATAATACACAAAGACCTTCATACTATAATAAATACGCTCTTCCCACAAAGGAAAATGCAAGACCTCCATATAGCTCATGTTTCGGCTGTCAATTCAAACTTTAAAATTGACCACCCATCAACAAGACCCATGACCGAATTCGAAAGATTAATGAACAACAAAAGTAAAGAGGCTAGGAAAATCTCACATCTAACCAAAAAATTTATATTGCAAAGTGTCTTAACTAGACCGACATACATCTCATCCTGGGAAAAAGAATTAGGTTTAAAAATAACAGATGTGGAACTTCAGACAATATTTAAATCCTCTTATGGGGTCTCGCCATGTGTCCGTCTCCAAGAAAATCATTATAAACTACTCTCAAGGTGGTATAAAACCCCGGAATGGCTATTTATGTATAAACTGGCTGAGTCGGATAGATGTTGGAGATGCCAAGAACAAACGGGATCATATTTACACAAATGGTGGGACTATAGGAAGATTAAGTCCTTCTGGTTAGAAATTGAGAGAGAAATAACAACAATCCTCAAAAAAGAAATCCAGCTCTTCCCAGACACGGTTATACTAAGCAGACCAAATAAGACATTCAACCCCTTAAAAGATAAATTAATATCTTTCATGATAGCGGCAGCAAAAGCTTTAATCCCCCTCCATTGGGGAAGCACAGATCCCCCATCTATAAAGACATGGAAAGAGAAATTGAACCAAATTCATCAATTTGAAGAAATCCTTAGCTGGACAAATTTAACATACACCCAGTTTCTTGAAATCTGGTCCCCTTGGATAGACCACAACCGGAGTACAACTCCAGATACCTAAATACACAGCAAAAGGACTCTACAATTCATAAGGCCCCCGTATAATATAATATAATATATTGTATTGTATCATAAGCCACCCTCAACCCCTGGTAAACGCGACGAGAGGAGACAATCACACGCTAAGAAAGGATGTGAGAACGAATGTGACGAGAACTCTGCTGATCTGATGACAAACTGCATTGTTATGGCCTCCCCGCCTGCTGCTTCGCTCTGGATATACCCAAGATGACTATTGTGGGGGCCGGGGCTCTTGTCAATTCCCCCGGTTGGCTCGAGACCCTCCCCTCGCAGATCACCTATATAGAGAAATAATGTGTACACCCCAAACGTAGAGGGGAAGTGACGCTGAGAGGAGTTGCAGCGGTGGAGGCACTTAAGATGGAGGGGTGCGGCAACGTAACAAGGGAGAACACCTTTACCACAATCGTTGTACTTGCTTCACCCTTCGCTGTCCCCACCTTCCCGCTTTACTCTTTTACTGTTTATAATGTCGACAATATCGCAGTCAGTGGGGATCTCGGTCAGGCCCCTATAGCCAAATAATAAAGCCTTAAAGCATAATATGAAGATCTGGGGGAGTGATTGAGATCCACCAACAGTTAAAAAACCTCAATGTATAATGTTAAAGGCAGAGGATCTTCTAAGTTCTAAGTATAATTACATTTGTTTATACATAAAAAATTTTCAATAAAAAATGAATTAACAAAAAAAAAAATAATAAAAAAATAAAAAAAAGCCGACAAATCTTATTAACCTCTGAGCAAAGGTGGGAAACTACTAATGTATAAACTTGTGTCTTCATAGTCTCATCCTCAGTTAAATTAGGGGCGCATTAATTGAGTTTCAGGGCTTCGATGTCTCCCAGAGAGAAAAACATTTTTTATGTCCCCGATCGGTTGGCATCATCTTGGGTATAATACCAGGTTGTGTTGCTGAATGGCCTCATACATTCAATGATCTTGCTTGGGGCCAGGAACCTCTCTATAAAAATCTGCCATTTTTAAAAGAACTTTGTGGCTTAAAGGGGTTGTCCGGCCATAAACATTAGGTCTCATTACTTCTGTTTGCCCAATACAATGCACTTTGTAATATACATTGTGCATTGTAAATTAGGCAAACAGAAGTTATTCACTTACCTTTTGGACTGCCCCCCCCTGTGTTGCTCCTCGGTTGCCATGGGTTCCAACAAGCCTCTTGTCCTCTTCTTGTCGGGACGACGGGGACAAGCTTCTCCAGCACAGCTCTGCGCATGTGCAGAAGAACTTCAGCCGCTGGGAAGCTCAGTTCTGCCTGCAGGGGAGGCGTGGCTGCTGGCTCTTCATCTCCAAGGTAAGAATGAGTGGAGGGGCGGGCCCTCGCGGGGGGGGGGGGGGGGGGTTGCAGAGGGAGAGATGGATGGATGGATGTGTGCAGGGGGGGGGTGCAGTTATGTGTGTGTGTGCTAGTGGTGTCTGGAGACCCGGCTGTCAGAAGTCCCGGGGGAAGGAGGGGGGGTGGAGAGGGAGAGATGGATGGATGGATGGATGTGTGCAAGGGGGGGGTGCAGTGATGTGTGTGTGTGTGTGCAGGGACCCGGCTGACAGAAGTCGGGGGGGGGGTCATTGTGAGAGGGGTCGCTGTGGGAGGGGCACTATGAGGGCATGTGTGTGTGGGGAAATGTTTTGTTTTACTTTACTTTAGCAGGGTGGGGGGGGGGGCAGTAGGTAGCTTTGCAGTGGGGGGCTGCAGGAGAGTTCTCTCTCGGCTCTCCCCAGCCGCTCTCCATTCACTATACACTGTGCTGCTGTTTACACTCATGGTAGGATTTTATCGTGAACCATGAGAGTATAACAGTCTCCCCTGGCCACAACCCCTCTGATTATAGTATGCAGCAGGGGGCGGGGCCTGGGCGGGGAGAGACTGTAGATCAGTTCAATAGAGGTGGGCGTGTCGTGGACGGGGCTAGGACGTGAGCTGAGGGAAATCCTGCCTTTTCATGTCTCTTACTACCATCGGGAGCGCGCACACAGAAGAGGGAGAGCGCAGAGCATTGTGGGAAGGTAGCACAGAGGCGCCATCTTTGAAAGCTACAGTGAAGATCAGATTCTAAGGTAAGAAACTGACATTCCAGCTGATCTACCTGCCGGTGTGGCCCCTGTATGCTGTCTGTTACTATCCTTACTGAAGGGAAAGCAGCAGCATTATAAAAAATTTTACCCTGTGTGGCCGGACAACCCCTTTAAGATTCTGCACATCTCTCAATCTCCAATCTTTCCATTCTTAAAATATATTTTCACTGTTGCCGGACATCGGCCGCCGCCGGGGGTTTGGCTGCAGCCAGTTTGCCGACAGGCATCTTTTACCTATTAACAGAATAGTGTGTCATATAAGAACTCCTTGTCTGGTGACAAAGAGAGTGAAAAGCACAAACTTGTGGTGAGAACTGTATTGTCTGCCCCCCCAATCTCGCCACAAGTTCTCGAGTATCCGCCCAAAACGTTTTGATTTTGGGGCAGTACCAGATAACGTGCAAAAAGTTAGAATTAGACTCGGAAGATTGAGGGCATGCATGAATCTTGTTGGGCCTCTGGGATGTGGAGGGATGTTGAATCCATGGATTGCTCCATGTATAATTATAAAGAAGGTTTCTCGCCATCTTTCATTTGTAATTGCTTTTCTTACAGAGGCTCACCCTTCAACTATCCCCTGGGGTATCTCCAAGTCCCATAGCTCTCGCACCCAGTAACCAATGCCAAACAGCTGCTGTAAAAGCTAGTAGAGTCTTGGGGTGCATTAAAAGAGGTATAGGAGTTCAAAGAAGGGCAACTAAACTAATACATGGAATGAAGAGACTGGAATACCCAGAGAGGCACCAAAACTGGGATTATCCACCCCGGAAAAAAGACGGCTAAGGGGCGACCAAATAACTATGTATAAATACATGAGGGGACGATACAAGGATCTCTGCCATGATCTGTTTATACCCAGGACTGCCACGGTAACAAGAGGGCATCCTCTACATCTAGAGGGAAGCAGGTTTCATCGCCCACACAGAAAAGAGTTCTTTACTGTAAGAGCAGTTAGACTGTGGAACTCTCTGCCTGAGGATGTGGTGATGGCAAAATCCATAGAGGAGTTTAAGAGGGACTAGATGTCTTTCGATGGTCTCCCTGGCACTGCAGCAGGCTGCTGTGTAATCCTCACCGCTGTCAGAGGATTCTCTCTCTGGTACACAGGGCTTTGAATTCCTCCAGCTGTGATTGGATCAAGCGCCAGCCAATCACAGCTGGTGCTCGATGAACCAATCACAGCCATTTAGTGATGTAATTTACTAAATGGCTATGAATGATCGAGCACTGGTTGCGATTGCCTTTCGCTAGATCCAAGCACAGCGCTCACTTCCTGGGGGCAGGGGTATTCAAAGACCTGTGTACCAGAAGGAAAATCCTCTAACAGCGGGGAGGATTACACAGCAACCTGCAGCAAGGCCCAGGAAGACCATCATGGGGGACACAGATGCCGGCTGCGAGGTTAGTATTGCGTTCTTTTCACCTAGTGTAGCTAGGGCTTATATTTCAAGCCCCCTCCTGAAAATCAGTGTAGGGCTTATTATCAGGGTAGGTCTTATTTTCAGGGAAGCTCAGTATTTAACTACCTTAACACTAGGAAGCGGGAATGTCATAACTCCCACCCCCATTCCATCCTCTCCTCCTTCCTCCCTGTTAATAGCCTGTTCACCCAGTTATAATATACAAGATGACTGTAATGACTTACATGTATAAGTTTATTGAAATTGTGTATTACACTTGAGTTGGTTGAGTACCAAAGAGATGTAACATGTTCTTATTTCTGCAGTAGACGTGATGAGGTATAAGGGCTCGGTCAGGCGGGCGTTTTGATGCGTGAAATTTTGTGCACATAACTGATGCATTTAAAAGCGTGCGTCACGGTGAAAAAAATGCACCTAGCAGCGTTCATCTGCAACATAAATTTGCATTGTGCATTAAAATGCGCATGAATCATTGAGCGTCCATAGATTAATCCTCGCGCATCTCTTCCTGGCCCAGCCCACTACAAGGTGTTATAAATTGGTGGTAATGAAGCCTGTTCTTCATTCTGGTTTGGCCTGGATGTGCGTGACATCACTGGACTTGGAGACATGCCGTCGCGAGATGATATTACTGTACCTGGTTGATGTTGCGTGTATGTAGGCTTTTGGCTTGCCTGCCAGTGGATGCATTTGGCTACCTTGCTAGGGACCAGCCTAGTGCTAGCAATAGTCCTAGGCCAGTCAGGAGGAAGAGGCGGACTAGAAGGTACTGGGTGCATCCGATGGTGGAGCAGCGGGAACGTATTGGGCTGTTTTACTCCCTGTACGTGCACCTGAGGCGTTACCCGGACAAGTTCATTGCCTTTTGTCGTTTGTCGGTCAGCATGTCCGATGAACTGCTGGAGGTGGTGTGTGCCGGCAGTACAGACAGAGATACCAACATGCGTGACAGTATCTCTGCTGAGGAAAGACTCCTGGTCACTTGCGGTAAGTGATCATCTGTCTGTAGGTCACATCATGTATGTTATAATTAGAGATGAGCGAGCACCAAAATGCTCGGGTGCTCGTTACTCGAGTCGAACTTTCAGTGATGCTCGAGAGTTTCGTTTCGAGAAACGAACCCCATTGAAGTCAATGGGCGACCCGAGCATTTTTGTATAAGACTGGTGCTCCGCTAAGGTTTTCATTTGTGAAAATCTTAGCAAATCACCAAAGTCATGTAAAAAACACAGAAATGGATAGGGCAGTCGAGGAGCAACATGCAGGGCTGCATTTTGGGCTACGAGGTCTCACTATTAAGCCACAATAGTGGCAAGAGTGAGACCCCCCCCCCCCCACACTGTCAGCATTAAGATCGTTCTCCTCTGCCACAGCTGTAACAGCTGTGGCAGAGAAGAACAATGTTAGCCCATTGAATTCAATGAAGCCGGCAATACAGCAGGTTCCACTGAAAGCAATGGGCTGCCGGCGAGCGCGGGATGAATTTTCGGGAAGGGCTTAAAAATATAAGCCCTTACCTGAAAAAGAAAGATTTTAGTGTAAAAAAGAATAAAAATGCAGGCATTCTCTTCAATGGAGCCGCTGCTGCTGCCGGCGACTCCATTGAAGACAATGGTCCGCTGGCACACCTGAATTCTTTTTCAGGGAAGGGCTTTACATATAAGCCATTTCCTGGAAATGAATTAAAAGTGATTTAAAAAACAAAAAAAAATAGATACTCACCTCCCTTCAGCTGCCGGGGCACAGCCGCGACTTCTCCTGCTGTCCCCTGCACTGTGGTGCTGAACTGCTGATCTATCACCAGCCGGGGATTTAAAATCCCCGCCCGCTGAATAAGCTGCCTCTGATTGGTCAGAGCCTCACCAATCAGAGGCAGCTCTCACTCACACCCATTCATGAATTCATGAATGGGTGTGAGTGAGAGCTGCCTCTGATTGGTGAGGCTGTGACCAATTAGAGGCAGCTCATTCAGCAGGCGGGGATTTTAAATCCCCGGCTGCTGAATACTACTCAGTGCAGTTCAGAGGAACTGCTGGCCGGACGCGGCTGAACTCCTGCTGCAGCGGGAAGGTGAGTATACTTTTTTTTTTTTTTTACACATTTTAGGATGATTTTCAGGTAAGGGCTTATATTTTTAAGCCCTTCCCGAAAATTCATCCCGCGCTCGCTGGCAGCCCATTGCTTTCAATGGAGCCGGCTCCATTAAATTCAATGGTCAGTGCTCGTTTAATCGAGACGAGTACCGCGTGGTGCTCGTCTCGAGTAACGAGCATCTCGAGCACCCTAATACTCGAACAAGCAACAAGCTCGGACGAGTATGCTCGCTCATCTCTAGTTATAATGTTTCGTCACTTCCCTGTGTAGCCCTTGTATCTTTGATGAGACTTGCTTGGTTATTAGGCTTTGTCCTTGATTTCCCTGCACATTAGCAGACCTCACACCTATACCTGAAGCCCCATCACAGGCTCCATGCCCACGGCACATAGGGTTTGGCTTATCATTAAATAAAAAGACATAAATCTTTAGCTGTTAAGGTTCCCTTTTACAGGCATTGATGCCTAATAATAAGGCACACTTTGTGGCGAAGGCCCTTTGTCAGCACTGCCCCCCCCCCCCAAAGGAACCTGTTTTAATGGAGGTGCAAGGTGTTTTTTATTTTTTAATTTTGGTGGTGTGTGGTAATCCACTTCATCTAGGGCCAAATATTCTGTTTTGTAATAGAGCCTATTTAGACACAACGATTATCGCCACAAAGATCTCATTTCAGTGACTTTTGATGGATAATGGTGGTGTGATTTTGAGCGATTACCTTGTGCTCCGGAGGATGCAGAAGACAAGCAGGGGTCCGCTTCTTCTCTGCATGCAGCTCTACCCGCTTGGAGTGGCCGCCTGTCATACAGCCCTGCGTTCTCACCATAGTAAGGAGAACACTGCTGGACAGCTCTGCTCTCCATACCCATGCTGTCTTCAGGGATGGGATCCAGCTGAACCAATATTATCAGCTGTATCTTGCTGTGAATTCATCATAAGTGATCGCTGACCTTTCTGCATGCTTTTAAGATCAGCGATCAGCGACGGCTTAGCGAAAACTGAGCGCTGTAAGTGCAGCTAGACACAACAATTATCGCTCTAAAAATGTTTTTTGCGATTTGTGAGCGAGAATTGTTGTGTCTAAAAAGGTGCAAGGCTTGTATTTCTTAAACGTCCTTTTGGGGGGGAACCACTTTATGTAGGGCCACATGGTATTTTTCGCAATCATGCACTTCAAACTGACTCTAGGCGGGGAAGTATGCGCACCAAATTAGCGGCCAAGCAAAGATTTTGGCGAAAAACATGTAGGCCAATGTGCAATGTGTTCCATTTGTCAGTGGATAGTTGTGTACTATGTATATGGTTGTTATACATGCTGACCCATGTTAATAGTGTCATTTGATGCTGCACGTTTTTTTCCTTCATTGTAAGATCTCCTCTTTCCAAAGATTTCTGGCAACTGGGAATTTATTTGCTTCGCTGCATTTGGCTTTCTGGATTGGCCGCTCTACCATTGGTGGAATCTTCAGGGAGACCCGTGATGTCCTTTGGCAGCATCTTGTACCTTTGGTGATGGCTCCGCCTTCTCGTCAAGATTGATCGGACATCGCTGAGGGATTTATGAGTGCTGCACAGTTTTCGAGCCGCATTGGGGTACTGGACGGGAAGCATATTCATGCCTGAAAGCCACCTAACTCAAGGTCTCAGTATTTCAACTATAGGCAGTTCTTTTCGGTGGTCCTCCTTGCTGTTGCTGACAGCAACTATCAATTCCTGCTGGTTGATATTGGGTCCTTTGGGAGCGCTGGGGATGCTCGCATTTTCAGAGCTTCCAGAAAGGGTAGGCGGCTGAGGGACCAGCAGCTTTGTGTGCCTGCACCCCAGACCCTTCCTGGCTTGGCAGGTCCAGAAGCCCCATTTGTCTTTGTGGCGGATGAGGCATTTGGCCTGTCTAATAATGTAATGTGTCCCTTTGCTGGGAGGAACATTGAAACCAGGTGGCAGGTGTTTAATTACCGCCTCACATGTGCCTGGCGTTATGTGGAGTGTGCGTTTGGTATTCTCGCTAATCGTTGTTGAGTGTTACTAAGTGCCATTCAGCTGGCTCCTGACAACGTGTCTGCGGTAATTAGCGCCTGTGTAGTTATACATAATTTGTGCCGGCAACATGATACTGTTTTGAATACTGTGGATGCTTTGCCCACTGCTTTTGGGGCAAAGTTTTGGCGGAGCCTGTACAGTATGGTAGGCCAGCATGCTCTGCCGTACAAGTCAGGGACCTCTTCGTGGAGTACTTCCTCTCTTCACAGGGAGCACTTCTGTGGCAGTTGGACCCTGTGCAAGGAGACCGATGAGCTGGTTTCTCAAGATAGTTTTTATTTATTTTTTTAAGCTGGCTGTGCCCACCTTCTTCTATTAGCTAGATCATTATTGGCACATTCTGGTAGTTAGGGACGCACAAATAATGAGGATCCTTGACGTGGATTGCGAGCTTGTACTATATTGGCCACCTTCTACTCCATATAGCAAAAGGGATCTCCCACTTGGGGCCTCTTTTGGTTTTATTTTGCGAAGACGCAGATGGTGGCCAATGTAGTGAGCCAATACCTTGTTTTGGGCCCTCATCCCTGGGACCCCTTTTAAATTTTTTTAGCCTTCGACTATGGTCCTAGTCGCATTTTGTCACTTCTGTTCTCCCAGGAAATCAGCTCACCATTTGTGTGTATGTAGTGCAAATCTGGCAGGCTGTGATATGATTTTGTGACAAGCAAAATTGTAATTGCCTTGCAAATGTTTGTGCCGTTGTGGCCCTTAACCACAAACTTTTGCAAACTTTACCTTCTATACCTTTTGAAGGGCACATTTCATGTTGCCAGAGATATATGGCTGAGCGAGGTAACTTTTTAAGGGCATTCTCTATAGGACTCCTGGTGTGGTTATGGAGCGCCATCACTAGGGATGCAGCAGCACTGCGTTTGATCAAAGAAGTGTGAATGTTGTCCAGGTAAATGGCAAGGCCATAAAATCATTGTGTTTGTAAGGGATGCCGATATGACCCCTACGAAACATTCATGTATATGAGCGTTTCTGGTGCTGTTGACACTGGTGATGTTGGCTGAAAGAAAGATTTACATACATCTTTTATCCAATGTCCTCCTAGCGATATTGTTTGCCAAATATTCGCTAAACAAGAATATATGTTTTTACAGATATGTTTGATGACAATGTGTGTTGGATTGATTTCAAATATGTCCCTTTTTTCATAGGTCAACCCAGAGCGTAGCATTGCCTTACAGGTTGGGTAACCCAAAGCATGTGTTCAGAGGTTTGAACAATTCACAGATATTGTCCAGCTTTTTTGAAACATGTATGCTTGCCATGTGAGGACAAATCACTAATTCCGAAGTGAAGTGGCCTGACTAACCACACCTTTCATCTGTAGAAGCTCAACTATTGTCGCCTGGCCCACCGTCGTAAGCATGTGTTAATACAGACTCTTGTGCCCTACCTGCTGGCCGCTGCAGCTCTAAGCACTCACTCACCATAAAAGTCTGTCTATGTTAAAAGCTGTAGCACCTTTCCCGAAATTCAAAAAAATGACCAAACAAGGTACCCAAGTTGCTTCCATGAGTGATTCTCAGCATAGTGTTTTTTTGTTCTTTTTTAAGATTTATTCGTTTTTCTAGGAATGTAGTTGACCTGGGCCAATATACTCCCCCTCAAAAATGTCCACTTCACCTGATGTGTGTTGCAGCAACCATTTTACCTGTGACCTCTCTAAGCTTGTAATAAAAACATTACAAAATGGAATTGTTTTGCGTTAGTGTTTTTATACTTAAAACTTAATAAAATATATTTTTGAAAATAGTGAGCCAACATGGCTCAAATGTCTAAACATTTAGGAACATCACATTTCTGGGACATCGTGAAACCCAGCTTATGGTTGCAGATGATGGACCAGCTGGAAAAATGGAAATGCAGGGCCCTTTCTGCACCCCCACAAGCATCCTCACTGGGGCATGGAAAGATCCATGGGCGGTGGTGTGGATGGGGACTGTGTGGAGGCAGAAGGTGGGTGGTCTTCGTCAAGAAGTGAGCGCCTCCCCACTGATGGCAATTGGCCAGGCGCTCACGGACTCCATCTAGGCCACTGCAGAAATTCAATCTGCAGGTGGCATAGACAGATTTCATTGAAATACAAGGCCACCCTCTCCCCAGGTGGACATCTCTCGTATTTGGGGACAAACAAAAAAAATTGTGCTAATCAGTCCCAACAACACCACAAATACACATTTCTTTCTGTCATTAATCTTACTGGAATGTGGCTAAAAAACAGAAAACTGCAGCGAAGGCATGTGTCTCTGGGTCCCCTGCTCACCCACTGTGGGTGGTAACCATATTTATTTGTTAATCTCTGTGCAGTGTTGTTATAGCTCATTATTAATACATTTAGCTGCCTCTCCTGCTGTTATCCCAGATGGTTATTTGTTCAGGCCCCAGTGTGTAAGCAGTGTGTAGCAATTACCTGTCACAGGACAGGATGGGCCTAAGTCTGGTCTCTCCACCTCCACCAGAGGTTGTGGTGACCTCAGAGGAACCAACCCAACAGGCGACCTCTCTGCTGATGTTGGGTCACTGGCAGGGGGTTCTTCTGCAGACAAGCATAGCAAGGCATTTTTAAAAATCTTGCCCTGATCTATAACAATTGAGTTAACATGACAGGATGTTAGTAAGTATTACTGGGCAGTCTGTATCACTTACCTGGTGGCTCCTCCTGAGTGGCATCTGGTGGAGGTGTCTCAGGCGGGCCAGACACACTGTAGAAGCGCCGACCTGCCCAGATTCCGCCCTGTGACTTGGTGGCTCATCTGTTAGGACATTAAAGTGAACACTAAATTAGGCAAAAAAACAATCAGAGCAGCATTCATGAAAAAACCTCTAAAAAAAAGGGGTTGAAAGATCCAATGAACAAGCGGCCCAGACTAATGGCATGGAGCTATGTACATATTCTACCACATTGTCCCAGGCGGTCATAAAGGCACGTTGTTTTTGTAACTGTTATATTTACACATTTTAAAAGGAGAACCCTTGTAAACATACTTGTAATAAACCCTCTGATGGGCGCGCTCATGGGGCGGTCGTGTCACTTCTGGCCCTATGATGTGCTTAATACGCACTCCATGCTATTCGATACTTCACACTCCATGCTGCAGAGTCCTAGATACAAGTCTGCGCCAGTATGTTCCTGTAAAGTGTAAATCGGGCGAAAACAAAAAAAAAAAACCACACTTTGCCACGCCCAACATCAATATGTGAAATCAATTTCCGCTCACACCCAAACACACAGTCGGGTTACCTCCTTCCTGACGACGAAGTTCAAGGCGGATCCTCTGCAGATGCCGAGGGTCCTTTAGTTTAAGGTCACTCCACCTCTTTTGCAGTTGGATCCGGCTCTGCACATTCCTATACTTCCTCGCCATCGCCGATTGGATCTTTCGCAAAATATATTTTTTTGTGCTTCTGGGGGTGCATGTAGGACCCATGTTTCCCATCATAATCTAGCCTATACATCATTTGGACCAGCAGACGGGTTTTTGACGTCCCAGCGGTGATGTGCATTCACTCATCTTGGCTTATCATTTGCAAAAAACAAAATGGCGCTGCACCACCACTATCCAGCGTAAGAGGCACGCAGGGGCCACGCACATATGACGCGAGATGCACATTTTACTCCTCTGAGTGCATTGGTCTCCTTGACAATATTCGCCGCCCAACTCAAACAGGTGTACATTTACGTCGCCAGTTTGTCCGTAGGTAACAGCAAAAATGTACATAGAAAATATGAGCGACGAATAAAAGGGCGAATAGGCTAAAATGGGAAACATTAATACCAAATGTGACTCAACAGTTGGCTAAAATAACGAATACTACATGCTCCATGTGCGGACACGTGGATAGAGGCAGGTGAACAACACCGGCGGACCACAACACCCCTCAAATGTGCTTTGTATGTTAAAAAAACCCGAGTATGAGGCCAGGTCTAAAGCATCCCACACCTGTTCCTACAATATTCCTCCAGCTTGTTAGTTGTCTGGACATTCTCTAATGTTCGCCCCAAGAGAACTTTCTCTGTGGCTAAAGTGTTGCAGTCGGGAAGGGTTGTGTGATGTTTGTAAGCAAACACTATTGGAAGGCTTGCTTGTTACCCATCACATACTGACTGGAGGTCAGCCTCAATGCACTGGCGTAAACAAAGAACCCTTGAGTAGAGCCTGAGCTCAACTAACATTACATTTGATTTTAGAGAGGCTTTTCAGGATGAGGCTATTGTCCGCTTGGACCTTCATCTTAACTTTACTTACACTATTGAGAATATGAAAAGCACCAAAGACCAGAACCTTCATTCAACCAAAGGATTCAAGCTAGGATGACTAACGGTCTGGACCATCGCTACACATGTGCTTACTTATCCAAGTTTAAATATGAGAACTGAGCTGAACACACAATCCAACATGTCAAATCAAAAATGTGAGTCTTTAATATACAAATTAAAGGCTTGCATTTCCTGAGCCGTAGACAATAGCGCCTGTGAACATAGGTTTGTTAAACGTTTTTTGAATACAAACACAAAATAAACAACAATGACAAAATCTGTTGACTCAGGGCAAACGTCGCCCGTTTTCTTTTTCTGGCTTCAGTCCGAAGCTCTCTCAGACTGGGGCAGCCGCCCACTACGCCTTATCGGCCCCGAAGAGGGAGGTCAGGTTGGGTCCTGTCTCAAATGATCCCCTCCAAAATAATCACGCTGGAGCTCTCTGGTGGGCCAACAGGGGGTTGGTAAGGTCTGTGTGGCGCTGTGTGACAGAAGGGGATGTCACCCAGGCATGCTGCCCCCAGTAAAATGCCTGCAGACAAATTAGCTAAGGTCTTCTCCTACTGAGGATTCTCCCTCACTCATGGTGGAAGGCGGATGCAGGAAAGGGGGGTGGGGCTGCTCGCAGAACACTGTGGATGAGAGGCAGGCTCAGTGGTAGGGATTTGAGCGGGTGTCATCATAGTTGTTGGCTCTCCCCTCGACCGCTGCCCCTGCTCTAGCAAACTGTGCTTCCTACTACGAGCCAATGGTAGTGGGGAAAAAAGAATCCCCCCAAGCGCCTTGCCAGCCAGGGGACCTGGCGCTCGGACATGGGAGCCAATTCTCATATATAGCACTATCGGGGTGCCTCCCCCTTCCGTGGAGAAACCAGTGGTCTAAAAACCAAAACACCTCCATTGCTGGACACTCAGCGAGCGCAGCATCAAGCACCGTCTCCATGACAACCCTCACTCTCTCCTGTAGCCATGTGGGCACCTGCCAAAAGTGACAAGCGATTAAACGACCAAATACATCAGCCCAATCATCATCTGCCCGAGATCGCAAATATTGCAATGCTGCATGCTCAATATCACCGGGCAGATAATGATGGGGCTGCTGTGATCACTAATGCTAAGGGAAAGCCCCAGGGGGATTCCTTTGGGGCCTCCTAGGGCTCCGCCTATGGGGATGCTGTTGTGAGCAACGATCGGAATCCCGAGATGGAGTCAAACCAGGAGACAAAACGGGACTCCTGAATTGACGCCTAGGTGGAGTCCTAGGGGGACAGCCAGAGGAATCCCGAGGGAGAGTGCAACCAGGAGACCTAAGGGGATTCCTGGTTGGACTCCTTGGGGGAGCCCAAGGGGGCCACCCAGAGGAATCCCCAAGGGGAGTACAACCAGGAGACCTATGGGAACTCCGGATTGGACTTCTCTGGGGACTAAATGGGGGAGAATTGGATCCAATCTGCAAGGGCCACCGCTGAGTAAGCCTCTCATACACAGGGCGCCACCGATCCCAAGATGAGGAAGAGCGTGTTGTTGTTGATTCCCTTTCGTGGGTCTTCCTCCCAGGAGCGTTCCTCCACATTGCTGTATCTCCTAAGGACATAAGCGGGGAGAAAACACATTCGTATCTACATAGGCTCTACATTTTTAGAAAGCTCTATTAATGAACAGTAATTCACAGAGGTGAGACAGAAAGCATAAAGAAATAATTCACAGAAAAGGCAGCCAGATATAAGAGATATACTACAGGAAACGCTCATCATTACCTGATATCACGCAGCAAGGCAGATAGCTTTATAGAGGAGACACAATGTACTGGGGCAGTCTGATTGCACAGCCACTCACCTCAACCCAGGGTGGGTGAGGTGGGGCTGAGTGGCTGTGCAATCAGCCTGCCCCAGAACATTGTGTCTCCTCTATAAAGCTATCTGCCTCGCGGCATGATATCAGGTTAGAATAGTGAGGGAGCATTTCCTGTAGTATATCTCTTGTATCTGGCCGCCCTTTTCGGAGAGTTGTGGATATTAATTAATAGGCATTAACTAGTGACACTAATTAGCTGAGTCTCATTAGTTGCATCCATTGTGCAATAGCCAAAAAGGAGACTTGCTGGAGGCAGAAGTATTTTGGCGATGTGGGTCACGTGGACTCATGTTTGTGTTCCAAATTAGACCAAAAAACCCATAAGATGTGTTGATGAATGACATAGCTTTATCAAAAGGGCCCTTAACAAGACGCATGCCCCTTATATAGATATGGGGGGAGAGTATACAGCCATGTGGGCAGAGCATTAAAAGGATCATCATTTCGGAAAGACTTAAAGCAGACTGGCCAGAAAGTTTGAATTGCCCTGACCAATTTGAAAGCACCACAAAAGAGCGCTAGGATGGGACATGTGGTCTGTGGCTGCAGACACCATTGGAGGTCAAACCATGCAGGTAAGCGGGTACACCAACAATTTGAGTTGCTTTTTGTATTTACAGGAGGGGTTTCTACACACTGGTACGTAGTGGGATGAAATGCATATAGGTTTAACATTAATAGCAGCCATCTGGACTCATTGATGGGTTTTGCGCACATAATGTATTGGGGGCCCCTAATGCCATATTCATTTGTACTTACGGGGGAGGTCCATACATGGCAGTAGAAAATCTAATTGTCTGGCAAATTGGTATGTTGGGATGAAGAGCCCTGCTCATGCCTTTTTACCAGGCTCTTCCGAAAAGCGTCTCTGAACACCAGGACGTCATCACTTCTGCTACTAAAAGAGGAAAACGCAACGCAAAAGGGAATCAAACAAATGTCTACGCAACATAAACATCATCCATAGAGGCGAGAAATGCAATTGGGAACTAAAAAACCATATGAGGACACCACAGAACGTCCCAGCAAAGGGCCCAACGCATAAGGCAATGGCATGCCAGTAGGTCAGACTACATAAATATCATAAAGGCACATACATGGCAACCATAGCTCACCTACACAGGGTGAAAAACACTGACTAAGTAAACAGACACTTCTAAGTAATTTAAGGGCGGGGGCAGCGAAAATTCGCACCTAACGTGGTTGGGCAGAAACTAATACACAGTGTGAGCATGGTGAGAAAACGAAGAGTACATTCAACTCACTCCTCTCATTCCGGTAACAACGCTCAAAGACCGCCATAGCTGGTGAAACCTGTCTTGGGCAACCTCTTGCCACAGAACTGGTTTTTGGGAACGATGTTTATAGCCGCTGCTGCTCGTATCCCACAGGGCGGCCGCCTCTCCACAGAATGTATTAAAGGGGTTGTCCCGCGGCAGCAAGTGGGTCTATACACTTCTGTATGGCCATAATAATGCACTTTGTAATGTACATTGTGCATTAATTATGAGCCATACAGAAGTTATAAAAAGTTTTTCACTTACCTGCTCCATTGCTGGCGTCCTCGTCTCCATGGTTGCCGTCTAATTTTCGCCGTCTAATGGCCAAATTAGACGCGCTTGCGCAGTCCGGGTCTTCTGCTCTTCTCAATGGGGCTCCGTGTAGCTCCGCCCCGTCACATGCCGATTCCAGCCAATCAGGAGGCTGGAATCGGCAATGGACCGCACAGAAGAGCTGCGGTCCACGGAGGAAGAAGATCCCGGCGGCCATCTTCACCGGTAAGTATAGAAGTCACCGGAGCGCGGGGATTCAGGTAAGCGCTGTGCTGTGTTTTTTTTAAGTCCCTGCATCGGGGTTGTCTCGCGCCGAACGGGGGGGGGGGGGTGTTGAAAAAAAAAAACCCGTTTCGGCGCGGGACAACCCCTTTAAGTCCTTCTTGTTCAGCCTTATAGATGTCAGCCGTATCTCACCCACGCTACCAGGAATCTTTTATAGTGGAGGCAGAGAGGCGGGGAACATACACCCCTAATTAATCGCAAACAGTTGTGAGAAATTCGAAGGCCATAGCTTTAGGCAAATGGAAGCGGACAGATTTCCATATGCTTTAACAAAGGGGAGCCACTCAGCAGGTGTGGAAACACATGAATTGAGGTCCAACATAATTACATGCGATTGCAACATGCAGGCGGCGACGTAGAACATGTCATCAAGAGAAACAAGTATGGAAAAAGTGTAATATTCTATGTTTTGGCGTTAAAGTAGGCCAAATAGATTTTAGGCGAGAGAAGCTGACCGAAATAAAATGGGGTTTGGTAATGAAAAAAAAAAGCGCTAAAATGCATACGTGTATGAGCCTTCGCCAGGAGGGGCGTGGACAATGCAAAGCTTCTTTATGCCTCCATTCACACAACCTTTTGCCCAGGAGTTACACAGTAGCCCCAATAAGGACAACATCGTCAGCACGTGCTATTGATTTCACTTTCACATGGAAGCCTATGCACTCATTCAGATGATTGGTGTGCAGTGCGGCGTGCTCGAAAGAACACAATAGCAGGCGATGGCAAGTCATGCATTTTTGCGCAAAATGTTGGCGAACGCAAAACGCAGATAACCGCGTTTTGAAAGACGGTGTCCTATAATTTTCACCGCAGGCGTTTTTGTGCATGTAAAATTCGCACATGTGACCGATCCCATTGAAAAGCATTGGTTCTATATAGATGCAGACCGCATCAAAACGCCCGTGTGACTGAGCCCTAAATCCTTACCGGTCCACACTCGCATTACTTGTCCCATCTTCTCGCCATGCAGAGGTCTTTCTCTTTCTCAGTGCTTAGTGGTAGCACAGGCATATCCTGGGTAGACAGAGCCCAGGCCAAGCAGAAGGGAACCGCTTGTCTTCCTCCATGCTCTCCTCACACAGATCTATCAGGGTCTGCACAGCTGATTCAGCAGAACTTTTCTCCAACTCCAACTTCAACAACCACTCTACTCAACTTTACTCCCCTCTTCTTCTCTCTCTCTCTCCCCAACTACTCATCCTTGCAAACCACATACATGTTTATAAACATAGTTACATGACTTGCACAATGATACATTTTCCAGACATAACCCAGACATTAACCCATACAATCCTGCAGAGGTGCAATACCCATAACTCTGATGCATACTACACATAAGACAATGACAAGACAATGGCACGAGACAGACATATAACATAAAGGAGGGGCCCCACTAACTTTGGGACACTACATATGCACTATAGTTTCCTTGTAGAATCCAAGACTGTACAATGAAAGCCAAATGCAGAATTCTGTAGTTAAAGGTATTTAAAAGTGACAAAGAAGCTTTTATAAATGGTCCTAAGAAAGGAGCCGATTTCTGCTCTCCTGGAAATATGCTGTATTTTTGAAGACTGGGAGGAACTGCTGAGCCTCGACCTAAATCCAGACCAGAGATGTATGATACTGTACTGCATAAAAGGAGGGGAGATGCTGACATCTAGCACATTGTGATCTGTCCTACACCATGGTCTATGACCCTGCGCTATACAGCCTCCTGCTATGTGCTGTATTGGGGTACACAGCTTTATCTAGCAGACTCCTACACAGACCTCTATTCTCCGCACACACCAGGATGGCCCTGTTACTTGTACTGATTCTGTATGCTGCTCATTGCAGATCTCTACCAGCACTCTGTAATCTGCATCTAATGGACTCTGTTGAGGACTATGAATATTTTCAGGATGGAGAAATCATTATCGGAGGGGTTTTCACTGTCAATTACTTTATGAATGAGCTGACCTTTAATGGGTTTATTCCTACTTACATTTGTCTGAGGTAAGTGCGATTGTCTCGGGGTCAGTGGTGAGGAAATCTCAAGGTTAGTGGTGAGGATCATTCAGGGTCCGTGGTGAGAAGTGCTTGGGTTAGTGGTGAGAAGCGCTCAGGGTCAGTGGTGAGAAGTGCTTGGGTCAGTGGTGAGGAGCGCTCAGGGTCAGTGGTGAGAAGTGCTTGGGTCAGTGGTGAGGAGCGCTCTGGGTCAGTGGTGAGGAGCGCTCTGGGTCAGTGGTGAGGAGCGCTCTGGGTCAGTGGTGAGGAGCGCTCTGGGTCAGTGGTGAGGAGCGCTCTGGGTCAGTGGTGAGGAGCGCTCAGGGTCAGTGGTGAGGAGCGCTCAGGGTCAGTGGTGAGGAGCGCTCAGGGTCAGTGGTGAGGAGCGCTCTGGGTCAGTGGTGAGGAGCGCTCGGGGTCAGTGGTGAGAAGTGCTTGGGTCAGTGGTGAGGAGCGCTCGGGGATAGTTGTGAGGTGCTTGTAAAGAAGATGCAAAAGTTAACCTAGCATAGTTGGATACATGTTATAGTTGCTGGAGTGTAGTTGTAGAGCTGATGTAGAATGCTGTGGTTTATTAGGAGAGATGCTAAAAGTGCTGCTAATTATTGCATTCCTGCTGAGGGTTATTTTACATTATTGGTGTCTATGATGCAACTGATAAATGTATTATTCTCTGTTTTGGCCTCCCTGGACATTGTATGAGTGGTCTTATTACGAAACTCAGTGGCCATTGGAAAGTGTCCATCACCAGGTCATCCTGCTGGGCAGCACATGTGTATCTGATGAATGAATGATAGGACATGATGTATTCTGCAGAGTGATGCCTGTTTTGGTATATTAAGCAGGGGGTCACATTGCTTATTGTAGTTGCTCAGTTGCCTTGGCAGTGAAGTGTAAGACTGGCGCAAAGTTGGGTGAGGCAGAGTCATGAGCCATAAGAGAAGCCCTGGAAGCCTGGAAGAGGCCGAGGGCTGTCAGTGTTCTGTGAATCCCTGGACCATCCTGATTAGAACCAGAGTAATCGGTCAGTGTGGTAACTAGCATGGCCTGCAGCAGAGTGAAAAATGAAGATTAGCATATGCCTGCAGATCCCAGCTCTGTCCTAAGAAAACTGATCTCAAAGCAGCCAAGAAGCAAGATCTGCGTAAAACGAATAGCCAGTAATCTTATTACATCAGTCTTGAGCTGCTGAGTGGAGGGTAACTTTAAGGCCTCTTTCACATGACCATATGCGTCTTTATGCTTGGCTGATCGCCGCAAAAAATCACGTGAAGGGGTAAAAGGCCATGATCAAGTTCCGGTCTAAATTAGTGTTTTCTCATTCATTCACAGAGGCGACTGCAGGGTATCACCAAAAATATGCACTGCAGCACGGACATCCTCAGAATGACTTGTAATGGTTAAATAGAGGTGGCTGTAATCATTTCCCAGCATTGAGAGCTGCTAAGCTCCCTCTCTTTTTTTCAACTCCCATAGAATCCTATGGGAGCCTCCTGTCTATCTCATGAAAAGATCGGGAGAGACCTATTTTTCATGCACCGTATAAAATCAGTTGCCATTTTCGGTCATCGATGCCCTGTTTTTAAAAATCGCTCATCTCAATGAATACATTGGAAACCAACGCTTCAGATGGTGGCGGTTTTTGAACCCAGCTACAATACCTGTGTATACACGCTCCTGTGAATAAGACCTAAGACTGTGAGTGTATACCAACGAGAAACGTGCTGAGTCTCCACAGACGTACGCAGGGCTGTAGAAGTAAATAGGGGATTGAGAAAAGTAACTAAGAGACTGAGAATGTTCCCAGGAAATGTGGATGCACAAAGGACTGAGTATTTGGAGCCGACCCAAACTAGGTTCCACAAGGGCTGGCAAGCTGACAGTATCGCTGGGCTGTAAGGCTATCCGTATGGCGAGAGTGTGGCCAACTGGTGGAGCTTGTATTGCCAAAGTACTGAAGAGCGTTCTAACAGTC
The DNA here is from genome assembly GCF_035609145.1 of Eleutherodactylus coqui. Lineage (NCBI taxonomy): Eukaryota > Metazoa > Chordata > Amphibia > Anura > Eleutherodactylidae > Eleutherodactylus > Eleutherodactylus coqui. The sequence goes on from NC_089837.1 coordinate 8,719,316, forward strand.
TGACTGTGTGATATGTTACCGTGACAGCCTCATGTGAACACTACCCCTGTGTAAAGGGCGGTGACATCCCAGAGCTACATTGCATTACCTGAAATGGTTAATTCCGAAGTGGGCCAGCATTAGGTCGGTCTCACACAAGCGTTTGTTTTTGAACCTGCCATTTTTCAGCGTTTTTGACACCACATAATTGAAATGGGTGATGTGCGATTAAACACACTGAAATAGAACGGACGGCGGTCGATCAGCGTGCGTTAGAAACAACTCGCTACCTCCCTCATCTAAGATCGTCCACTGAAATCAATGGAGGCTTAGTACAGAGTTTTTAGTAGGCCTTTCAAACGCTGTAACCTTAAAGGGGTTGTCCCGCGCCGAAACGGGTTTTTTTTTTTTTCAACCCCCCCCCCGTTCGGCGCGAGACAACCCCGATGCAGGGAGGTAAAGAAAGCTCACCGGAGCGCTTACCTTAATCCCCGCGCTCCGGTGACTTCTCTACTCACCGCTGAAGATGGCCTCTTCCTCCGTGGACCGCAGCTCTTCTGTGCGGTCCACTGCCGATTCCAGCCTCCTGATTGGCTGGAATCGGCACGTGACGGGGCGGAGCTACACGGAGCTACACGGAGCCCCATAGAAGACTGCAGAAGACCCGGACTGCGCAAGCGCGGCTAATTTGGCCATCGGAGGCCAAAAATTAGTCGGCTCCATGGAGACGAGGACGCCAGCAACGGAGCAGGTAAGTATAAAACTTTTTATAACTTCTGTATGGCTCATAATTAATGCACAATGTACATTACAAAGTGCATTATTATGGCCATACAGAAGTGTATAGACCCACTTGCTGCCTCGGGACATCTCCTTTAAGCTAAAACCATTATGGCTCCTGGCCATAACCCGCAGCGTCCCCTACCTCATCTCGCTGACAAGCATGGCCAACACTGTGTTGTCTTTGGCAGACATTGCATCTCCCATCAATTTCCTAGTCCCCCAGGGTGCATGCGTCTGCCCTGTCTGCTCTTAAAGGGCCAGCATGAACAGCAGCTTTCCAGTCCCCAACCAATCCTGACAGGTCCAGGACTATTTGTAGCCACTCTAGCCATCAGCATGTGACTCAACAATATGTTTATACTGTGTGAAGGTGCAAGTGTCTTTCTGATATCCTGGTATTTGATCTGTTTCTGAACTACCCAGCTTTCCTGTCCCCTCCAATCTTGACCTTGGCTCATTATTTGACTACACTTTACTTTAGTGCTGCCCGCCCTGACCCTTTACCTGATCTATCTTGTGAACATATTCTACCTGCCATGACTTCAGCTCGGTTCTATGACTTCAGCTCTGTTCTATGACTTCAGCTCTGTTCTATGACTTCAGCTCTGTTCTATGACTTCATCTCTGTCTACACCCTCCAGTATTGCCCATCAAATACAGAATTCAATTCCAATTCACCACCCTCATCCACAAAGCTCTTAACAACACCGTATTGCCCTATATTGCCTCCCTCATCTCAATCCACCGCGCAGCCCGCTCACTCCGCTCTGCAAACGGAATCAGATGAAGCGTCACTTTAATTCAAACCTCTCATTCCCACCTCTAAGACTTCTCCAGAGCAGCACCAGTCCTCTGGAACGTGCCACCCCAAACTATTCTGGCAATCCCCAACACACAAAACTTTAGGTGTAGTGGCCCAGAGTTAGTAGGGCCCCTCCGTAATGTTATACGTCCGTCTCGTGCAATTGTCCTGTCAGTATCTTATGTGTATTATTAATTTGGATTATGTATATTGCAACTCTGCAGCACAAAATGGGTTAAAGGGGTTGTCCCGCGCCGAAACGGGTTTTTTTTTTTTCAATAGCCCCCCCGTTCGGCGCGAGACAAACCCGATGCAGGGGTTGAAAAAAAAAAAAGCGGATAGTACTTACCCGAATCCCCGCGCTGCGGCGACTTCTTACTTACCTTGCGAAGATGGCCGCCGGGATCTTCACCCACGGTGGACCGCAGGTCTTCTCCCATGGTGCACCGTGGGCTCTGTGCGTTCCATTGCCGATTCCAGCCTCCTGATTGGCTGGAATCGGCACACGTGACGGGGCGGAGCTACGAGGAGCAGCTCTCCGGCACTAGCGGCCCCATTCAGAAGGGAGAAGAGCGGACTGCGCAAGCGCGTCTAATCGGGAGATTAGATGCTGAAATTAGATGGCACCATGGAGACGAGGACGCTAGCAACGGAGCAGGTAAGTGAATAACTTCTGTATGGCTCATAATTAATGCACGATGTATATTACAAAGTGCATTAATATGGCCATACAGAAGTGTATAACCCCACTTGCTTTCGCGGGACAACCCCTTTAAAGCAGACTGGCCAGAAAGTTTGAATTGCCCTGACCAATTTGAAAACACCACAAAAGAGCGCTAGGATGGGACATGTAGTCTGTGGCTGCAGACACAATTGGAGGTCAAACCATGCAGGTAAACGGGTACACAAACAATGTGAGTTGCTTTTTGTATTTACAGGAGGGGTTTCTACACACTGGTACGTAGTGGGAGGAAATGCATATAGGTTTAACATTAATAGCAGCCATCTGGACTCATTGATGGGTTTTGCGCACATAATGTATTGGGGGCCCCTAATGCCATATTCATTTGTACTTACGGGGGAGGTCCATACATGGCAGCAGAAAATCTAATTGTCTGGCAAATTTGTATATTGGAGCTGAAGAGCCCTGCTCATGCCTTTTTACCAGGCTCTTCCGAAAAGCGTCTCTGAACACCAAGACGTCATCACTTCTGCTACTAAAGGAGGAAAACGCAACGCAAAAGGAATCAAACAAATGTCAGCGCAACATAAACATCATCCATAGAGGCGAGAAATGCAATTGAGAACTAAAAAACCATACGAGGACACCACAGAACGTCCCAGCAAAGGGCCCAACGCATAAGGCAATGGCATGCCAGTAGGTCAAACTACATAAATATCATAAAGGCACATACATGGCAACCATAGCTCACGTACACAGGGTGAAGAACACAGACTAAGTAAACAGACACTTCTAAGTAATTTGGGGGCGGGGGCAGCGAAAATTCGCACCTAACGTGGTTGGGCAGAAACTAATACACAGTGTGAGCATGGTGAGAAAACAAAGAGTACATTCAACTCACTCCTCTCATTCCGGTAACAACGCTCAAAGACCGCCATAGCTGGTGAAACCTGTCTTGGGCAACCTCTTGCCACAGAACTGGTTTTTGGGAACGATGTTTATAGCCGCTGCTGCTCGTATCCCACAGGGCGGCCGCCTCTCCACAGAATGTATTAAAGGGGTTGTCCCGCGGCAGCAAGTGGGTCTATACACTTCTGTATGGCCATAATAATGCACTTTGTAATGTACATTGTGCATTAATTATGAGCCATACAGAAGTTATAAAAAGTTATTCACTTACCTGCTCCGTTGCTGGCGTCCCCGTCTCCATGGTTGCCGTCTAATTTTCGCCGTCTAATGGCCAAATTAGACGCGCTTGCGCAGTCCGGGTCTTCTGCTCTTCTCAATGGGGCTCCGTGTAGCTCCGCCCCGTCACATGCCGATTCCAGCCAATCAGGAGGCTGGAATCGGCAATGGACCGCACAGAAGAGCTGCGGTCCACGGAGGAAGAAGATCCCGGCGGCCATCTTCACCGGTAAGTATAGAAGTCACCGGAGCGCAGGGATTCAGGTAAGCGCTGTGCTGTTTTTTTTTTTAAGTCCCTGCATCGGGGTTGTCTCGCGCCGAACGGGGGGGGAGGGGGGGTGTTGAAAAAAAAAAAACCCGTTTCGGCGCGGGACAACCCCTTTAAGTCCTTCTTGTTCAGCCTTATAGATGTCAGCCGTATCTCACCCACGCTACCAGGAATCTTTTATAGTGGAGGCAGAGAGGCGGGGAACATACACCCCTAATTAATCGCAAACAGTTGTGAAATATTCGAAGGCCATAGCTTTAGGCAAATGGAAGCGGCCAGATTTCCATATGCTTTAACAAAGGGGAGCCACTCAGCAGGTGTGGAAACACATGAATTGAGGTCCAACATAATTACATGCGATTGCAACATGCAGGCGGCGACGTAGAACATGTCATCAAGAGAAACAAGTATGTAAAAAGTGTAATATTCTATGTTTTGGCGTTAAAATAGGCCAAATAGATTTTAGGCGAGAGAAGCTGACCTAAATAAAATGGGGTTTGGTAATGAAAAAAAAAAGCGCTAAAATGCATACGTGTATGAGCCTTCGCCAGGAGGGGCGTGGACAATGCAAAGCTTCTTTATGCCTCCATTCACACAACCCTTTGCCCAGAAGTTACACAGTAGCCCCAATAAGGACAACATCGTCAGCACTTGCTATTGAGCCTATGCACTCATTCAGATTATTGGTGTGCAGTGCGGCGTGCTCCAAAGAATACAATAGCAGGCGATGGCAACTCATGCATTTTTGCGCAAAATGTTTGCGAACGCAGATAACCGCGTTTTGAAAGACGGTGTCCTATAATTTTCACCGCAGGCGTTTTTGTGCATGTAAAATTCGCACATGTGACCGATCCCATTGAAAAGCATTGGTTCTATATAGATGCAGACCGCATCAAAACGCCCGTGTGACTGAGCCCTAAATCCTTACCGGTCCACACTCGCATTACTTGTGCCGTCTTCTCGCCATGCAGAGGTCTTTCTCTTTCTCAGTGCTTAGTGGTAGCACAGGCATATCCTGGGTAGACAGAGCCCAGGCCAAGCAGAAGGGAATCGCTTGTCTTCCTCCATGCTCTCCTCACACAGATCTATCAGGGTCTGCACAGCTGATTCAGCAGAACTTTTCTCCAACTCCAACTTCAACAACCACTCTACTCAACTTTACTCCCCTCTTCTTCTCTCTCTCCCCAACTACTCATCCTTGCAAACCACATACATGTTTATAAAACATAGTTACATGACTTGCACAATGATACATTTTCCAGACATAACCCAGACATTAACCCATTCAATCCTGCAGAGGTGCAATACCCATAACTCTGATGCATACTACACATAAGACAATGACAAGACAATGGCACGAGACAGACATATAACATAAAGGAGGGGCCCCACTAACTTTGGGACACTACATATGCACTACAGTTTCCTTGTAGAATCCAAGACTGTACAATGAAAGCCAAATGCAGAATTCTGTAGTTAAAGGTATTTAAAAGTGACAACGAAGCTTTTATAAATGGTCCTAAGAAAGGAGCCGATTTCTGCTCTCCTGGAAATATGCTGTATTTTGAAGACTGGGAGGAACAGCTGAGCCTCGACCTAAATCCAGACCAGAGATGTATGATACTGTACTGCATAAAAGGAGGGGCGATGCTGACATCTAGCACATTGTGCTCTGTCCTACACCATGGTCTATGACCCTGCGCTATACAGCCTCCTGCTATGCGCTATACTGGGGTACACGGCTTTATCCAGCAGACTCCTACACAGACCTCTATTCTCCACACACACCAGGATGGCCCTGTTACTTGTACTGATTCTGTATGCTGCTCATTGCAGATCTCTACCAGCACTCTGTAATCTGCATCTAATGGACTCTGTTGAGGACTATGAATATTTTCAGAATGGAGAAATCATAATCGGAGGGGTTTTCACTGTCAATTACTTTATGAATGAGCTGACCTTTAATGGGTTTATTCCTACTTACATTTGTCTGAGGTAAGTGCGATTGCCTCGGGGTAAGTGGTGAGAAGCTCTCAAAGTCAGTGTAGAGGAAATCTCAAGGTTAGTGGTGAGGATCATTCAGGGTCCATGGTGAGAAGTGCTTTGGTCAGTGGTGAGGAGTGCTCAGGGTCAGTGATGAGAAGTGCTTGGGTCAGTGGTGATGAGCGCTCTGGGTCAGTGGTGATGAGCGCTCTGGGTCAGTGGTGAGAAGTGCTTGGGTCAGTGGTGAGGAGCGCTCGAGTCAGTGGTGGGAAGTGCTTGGGTTAGTGGTGAGGAGCGCTCTGGGTTAGTGGTGAGGAGCGCTCTGGGTCAGTGGTGAGGAGCGCTCTGGGTCAGTGGTGAGGAGCGCTCTGGGTCAGTGGTGAGAAGTGCTTGGGTCAGTGGTGAGGAGCGCTCGGGTCAGTGGTGAGAAGTGCTTGGGTCAGTGGTGAGGAGCGCTCGGGGATAGTTGTGAGGTGCTTGTAAAGAAGATGCAAAAGTTAACCTAGCATAGCTGGATACATGTTATAGTTGCTGGAGTGTAGTTGTAGAGATGACGTAGAATGCTGTGGTTTATTAGGAGAGATGCTAAAAGTGCTGCTAATTATTGCATTCCTGCTGAGGGTTATTTTACATTATTGGTGTCTATTATGCAACTGATAAATGTATTATTCTCTGTTTTGGCCTCCCTGGACATTGTATGAGTGGTCTTATTACGAAACTCAGTGGCCATTGGAAAGTGTCCATCACCAGGTCATCCTGCTGGGCAGCACATGTGCATCCGATGAATGAATGATAGGACATGATGTATTCTGCAGAGTGATGCCTGTTTTGGTATATTAAGCAGGGCGTCACATTGCTAATTGTAGTTGCTCAGTTGCCTTGGCGGTGAAGTGTAAGACTGGTGCAAAGTTGGGTGAGGCAGAGTCATGAGCCATAAGAGAAGCCCTGGAAGCCTGGAAGAGGCCGAGGGCTGTCAGTGTTCTGTGTTCTGTGAATCCCTGGACCCTCCTGATTAGAACCAGAGTAATCGGCCAGTGTGGTACCTAGCATGGCCTGCAGCGGAGTGAAAAATGAAGATTAGCATATGCCTGCAGATCCCAGCTCTGTCCTAAGAAAACTGATCTCAAAAGCAGCCAAGAAGCAAGATCTGCGTAAAACGAATAGCCAGTAATCTTATTACATCAGTCTTGAGCTGCTGAGTGGAGGGTAACTTTAAGGCCTCTTTCACATGACCATATGCGTCTTTATGCTTGGCTGATCGCCGCAAAAAATCACGTGAAGGGGTAAAAGGCCGTGATCAAGTTCCAATCTAAATTAGTGTTTTCTCATTCATTCACAGAGGCGACTGCAGGGTATCACCAAAAATATACACTGCAGCTCGGACATCCTCAGAATGACTTGTAATGGTTAAATAGAGGCGGCTGTAATCATTTCCCAGCATTGAGAGCTGCTAAGCTCCCTCTCTTTTCTTCAACTCCCATAGGATCCTATGGGAGCCTCCTGTCTATCTCATGAAAAGATCGGGAGAGATCTATTTTTTCAAGCACCGTATAAAATCAGTTGCCATTTTCGGTCATCGATGCCCTGTTGTTAAAAATCGCTCATCTCAATGAATACATTGGAAACCAACGCTTCAGATGGTGGCGGTTTTTGAACACAGCTACAATACCTGTGTATACACGCTCCTGTGAATAAGACCTAAGACTGTGAGTGTATACCAACGAGAAATGTGCTGAGTCTCCACAGACGTACGCAGAGCTGAAGAAGTAGATAGGGGATTGAGAAAAGTAACTAAGAGACTGAGAATGTTCCCAGGAAATGTGGATGCACAAAGGACTGAGTATTGGAGCCGCCCCAAACTGGGTTCCACAAGGGCTGGCGAGCTGACAGTATCGCTGGGCTGTAAGGCTATCCGTATGGCGAGAGTGTGGCCAACTGGTGGAGCTTGTACTGCCAATGTACTGAAGAGCGCTCTAACAGTCTGACTGTGTGATACGTTACCGTGACAGCCTCATGAGAGCACTACCCCTGTGTAAAGGGCGGTGACATCCCAGATCTGAAATGGTTATTTCCGGAGTGATCAGCATTAGGTCGGTCTCACACAGGCGTTTATTTTTGAACCTGCCATTTTTCAGCGTTTTTGACACCACATAATTGAAATGGGTGATGTGCCTTTAAAGCTCTGCAACACACTGAAATAGAATGGACGGCGGTCGATCAGCGTGCGTTAGAAACGCCTCACTACCTCCCTCATTTAAGATCGTCCACTGAAATCAATGGAGGCTTAGTACAGAGTTTTTAGTAGGGCTTTCAAACGCTGTAACCTTAAAGGGGTTGTCCCGCGCCGAAACGGTTTTGTTTTTTTTTAACCCCCCCCCCCCCCCCCCGCTCGGCGCGAGACAACCCCGCTGCAGGGGTTAAAAAAACAACCCGCACAGCGCTTACCTGAATCCCGGCGGTCCGGCGTCTTCATACTCACCTGCTGAAGATGGCCGCCGGGATCCTCTGTCTCCATGGACCGCAGGGCTTCTGTGCGGTCCATTGCCGATTCCAGCCTCCTGATTGGCTGGAATCGGCACGTGACAGGGCGGAGCTACACGGAGCTACACGGAGCCCCATTCAGAAAAGAAGAAGACCCGGACTGCGCAAGCGCGGCTAATTTGGCCATCGGAGGGCGAAAATTAGTCGGCACCATGGAGACGAGGACGCCAGCAACGGAGCAGGTAAGTATAAAACTTTTTATAACTTCTGTATGGCTCATAATTAATGCACAATGTACATTACAAAGTGCATTATTATGGCCATACAGAAGTGTATAGACCCACTTGCTGCCGCGGGACAACCCCTTTAAGCTAAAACTATTATGGCTCCTGGCCATAACCCGCAGCGTCCCCTGCCTCATCTTGCTGACAAGCATGGCCAACACTGTGTTGTCTTTGGCAGACATTGCATCTCCCATCAACTTCCTAGTCCCCCAGGGTGCATGCGTCTGCCCTGTCTGCTCTTAAAGGGCCAGCATGAACAGCAGCTTTCCAGTCGCCAACCAATCCTGACAGGTCCAGGGCTATTTGTAGCCACTCTAGCCATCAGCATGTGACTGAACAATATGTTTATACTGTGTGAAGGTGCAAGTGTCTGTCTGATATCCTGGTATTTGATCTGTTTCTGAACTACCCAGCTTTCCTGACCCCTCCAATCTTGACCTTGGCTCATTATTTGACTACACTTTACTTTAGTGCTGCCCGCCCTGACCCTTTACCTGATCTATCTTGTGAACATATTCTACCTGACATGACTTCAGCTCTGTTCTATGACTTCATCTCTGTCTACACCCTCCAGTATTGCCCATCAAATACAGAATTCAATTCAAATTCACCACCCTCATCCACAAAGCTCTTAACAACACCGTATTGCCCTATATTGCCTCCCTCATCTCAATCCACCGCGCAGCCCACTCACTCTGCTCTGCAAACGGAATCAGATGAAGCGTCACTTTAATTCAAACCTCTCATTCCCACCTCTAAGACTTCTCCAGAGCAGCACCAGTCCTCTGGAACGTGCAACCCCAAACTATTCTGGCAATCCCCAACACACAAAACTTTAGGTGTAGTGGCCCAGAGTTAGTAGGGCCCCTCCGTAATGTTATACGTCCGTCTCGTGCAATTGTCCTGTCAGTATCTTATGTGTATTATTAATTCGGATTATGTATATTGCAACTCTGCAGCACAAAATGGGTTAAAGGGGTTGTCCCGCGCCGAAACGTTTTTTTTTTTTTTTCGGCGCGAGACAAACCCGATGCAGGGGTTTAAAAAAAAAAAACGCACAGTACTTACCCGAATCCCCATGCTCCGGTGACTTCTTACTTACCTTGTGAAGATGGCCGCCGGGATCTTCACCCTCGGTGGACCGCAGGTCTTCTGTGCGGTCCATTGCCGATTCCAGCCTCCTGATTGGCTGGAATCGGCACACGTGACGGGGCGGAGCTACGAGGAGCCGCTCTCCGGCACTAGCGGCCCCATTCAACACGGAGAAGACCGGACTGCGCAAGCGCGTCTAATCGGGCGATTAGACGCTGAAGATTAGACGGCACTATGACAACGGGGACGCCAGCAACGGAGCAGGTAAGTGAATAACTTCTGTATGGCTCATAATTAATGCACAATGTACATTACAAAGTGCATTAATATGGCCATACAGAAGTGTATAACCCCACTTTGTTTCGCGGGACAACCCCTTTAATGTCTGGGTTATATATGGAAAATGTATCACTTTGTGAGTCATGTGACTGTGTTGTATATATGTGTTTGCAAGGATGCTATGCTAGGGTAGTCTATGTATGTCAGTCTGCAAGTAAGGAGTCAGAGAGTGAGCCGCACAGACACCTGCTTGACAGGCTGGGCACGCCTCCCCTTTACCATTGGCTGCAGGCCTGCCTACCCCTGCTCAGGTTCTAAGGTCCTCACAGTGAAGGCTGTGGCAGCGGAGGGCATTATTCGCTGGGGCATTCCTGCATTCTGCTCCCCTTGAGCTCGCAGGTGGGGTGGGGGAGGGGAGTTCACCGTGGAGGTATGGGCTCACCTGATATTCAGGGCGCTGCTTCCAGGCACAAGCCGGTGTGGGGGGGGGGGGGGCGTGGCCTTGCAGGCATGGGACCTCAGGTGGCGGCAGCAACAACTTTCAGTATGCCCTGGTCTTCCAGCTCCCTGCAGGGGTTCCTGCGATGTGGGGGCTCAATGGAGGGGGCTGCACTGCAGCCCCAGGCACGGCAATGCCGGTATCGGAAGGGGGCGTGGCCTTGGCGTGTGGCCAGGCCCTCATGTGACGTGGCCTTGCGGCATCAAAGGTGACAATTTCTCGCTGGATCCGGCGGCTGTAACAGTGGCTTCACACTGCATTAATAGTTGGCCATGCGGCGCTGCCACTCCCTCACGGTCTGCAGCCGCTCTGTGGTGCCACATGTGCGGTCAGTGCAGGGAGGCCGGCACGGAAGCTGCTTTCGGCGCGGGATAAGAATTCGCTGTTCGGCTGTGGAACCCATGGCAGACCCAGAGGCTGTGCTTGCAGAGCGGCAGTGTCAGCGACGGCTGTACAATTGCACATCCTGGCCCGCTGTCACCTGTCCTGCTCCTGATGATGTGGGGGAGAAGACACCGCACACAGCCGACGTCCACCACATGTGAGCGCTGTGGGGGAGAAGCCACTGGACACACCCGTCACCCGGCACATGTGAGCGCTGCTCAGTGTCAGTGGTGCGCCTGATGCAGCGGTGGAGAAGCCAGCTGCCAGACCCACTGGTCCATGCAAATGCTGGTGACCACCACTGCAGAGAACCGCTATAGCCGGCGGCCACAGAGTACTGCAGGGAGCCCATAGAGCATAGGCGGAACATTGACTCACTGGCCCAGGGAGGCCGCAGTGACAGAGGGACAGTCTGTGACAGCCGGTGGCGGCTGCGATATAATGAATCCTAGGACCTTTCAGGACCTTAATCTTGCACCTATCGGAAGCTAGGCGTGTGAGAGGGGTGTTCCTCCATGGAAGCCCTGTCAAACCGCTAGCTTCCGGTGGCGTCAATATACACTAAAACCTAAGCACTGAGAGAGAGAGAGACGGACCACTGCATGGCTACAGGAAAAGACAAGTAATGTGAGCGTTGACCGGTAAAGAGTTAGAGAGTTGCCGGGAGTGGAATGACACAGATAACTGGGACTGTGGATCGATGGGTTACCCCGAGAGTCCTCCCTGCCGCACTACTTTATTCTGTTGTATCTGTCCATACTGATGATGTTATTTGGAGTTCAACAAGTTACAGTCAATGGACATTACTGACCATTCCCGGTTTATCCAGAACTTTCCCCGTGTGTGGACTACTTTATTCTACTGTCAAGGTTCACCGCAGAGGATAGAACAGTGGCGTCATGCATGACAAAGAAGACTACAGGTAACCTCCAGTTACTTTACCCTGTGACCTCCCCCAGCAGTAACTTGGTCAGGTCCTGAGCTACCCCAGGGGAGGAGATGGTAGAGCCCTGTGAAAAGGCCTTTTTCTACCCTGCTATCTGCTCGGCTGTCTGCCCGCTCCTCGTATGCTGCATAGGCATGCTCTAAAAACACACCTCTTCGAGTAGGCATACCATATCTTCTAAACCCAACTCCTCTGTACCCCCATGATAACATGCTCCCTGTCCTACTGACTTCAATCCCTGCTAGTCATAATGAACCACCTCCTGCAGTCATACCGATTCAGCCACTATACGGCCTGACCATTGTCTATGTGTATAGCATCCCACACTCTCTACCTCGCTATACTATGCACATCTCCAGCCAGCCATATCGGGCACATCTACACCTCGCTATACCATGCCCATCTTCACCCAGTCATACCAGGCACATCTCCTGCCCCTTTCCTACTACCCCATTATTTGTAGTATGTAAGAGCAGGGCGCTCACCCTTGCTGTCTCCATCAGCTGATGTAACTGTGATTTTGTATCTCTTCCCCTGTCTTGTAAGCACTGCAGAATATCTTGGCACTATATAAATAAAGATTACTATTACTGATATTGTTATTATCATGAAAAACCTGACTATTATCAGGGTAATAATCCGGGGTGTCCACAATGAAGACCAGATCCATATTGATAGGGTATAAGTGTAAAAAATGGGGAACCTCAAGTGCTGCTCCTGGATCCAGCCCCAAGTCTAATCAGTTTTGAGGCACAGTAGATCCACATCCACCGCCATGAAAATTTGCTTAGGCAACGGATCCTGCTGACGCCCACAGCAGGTGAAAGCAAGTGGTCACAAAAGCTGAGTGTGAACTCATGCAACAAGACCACATGTTTCAGCTTTTATAATTGATCTTGCATCATCTGAAGCTACTAGATCCTGCTGCTACTATCCAAGCCGCAGCTCAAGCCACCACTGAAGTTTTGGCAAATACTGTAGATCAAGCCACAGCACAAGCCTTTCCTCACATCACCGCACAGGTAACTCCTTTACCAGGTTCTGGTTCATTCTAGGTCTGGACCATGGCTTTCCTTACCGCCATATTACAAAACTAATCCAGGGTTTTGTACCTGATCTGATTTGAACTGCAAGTCTATCAGTTCCCCATAAATAGGACTAAAGTGGCCTTCATGGTGTTCTTGTTGTCTGAGGAAGCATTGGAGTCGGTGATCCCTCCCTGGGAGCAAGGTGATCCAGTCACTGTGCATCTGAAGTCCTCCTTGACCACATTTTCCAAGGTCTTTGAAAAACATGGATGAGCCTTCAATGTAGTATCTCGGCTTCTAAGTCTAGGCCATGGTGGCATGCTGGTTGGTCAGTGCATTACTCTATTCAGTTCTGGATATTGGAAATCTGACAAGTGTTACTTTAACAGAGTAATTCCCTAAATGTATTTCATATCCAAGTAATTCTGGCATTATTTTTTGGCACATATTGTACTTAATTTAGGTGCTAAAGATGGACCAATAGAATTCATGTATTTTTATTAAAAGCGTCAAAATTGGAGAAATCTTCATTTTATAATATTTTCAACTGCAATATGTCAAATATGTGCAAACAGAAATAATGGAAGGCAGCATCAGCCGTGCAGGTTAGACCATCCAAAGGATTAGCTTTATTCCATATGGTCAGTACACAGCACGCAGCAATGTATCAACCTCGTTCTGAGGTCTTTGTCAAGCTGTTATAGCATATACAAAGTGCCCAATATATACATTCACAAGTGCACACCACTTAAAAAGTGCCTCCCCCTAGCTGTACAAACGATCCTCTTACTCCACATAACTATCATGGCATGCTCCGCATCCCCGAACTGTTACTGTGCATGCGTCCCTTGGCGGCTTTCATATGAAGCTCAGGTAACGTCATGTATGTGTCACCGTCGTGGCCTCCAGTTCACCGTACATGCGCGAGATCTTACCAGTTCTCGCGTGATCCCCTGCAGTGTCACATGTGTATGCCCCATCTCTCATCACACTGAGTGCTCTTGCGCACCGCGGTCGCGGCTCTCCTCTAGACATAAACCATGCATGTATACATGAATGTGCGGGCTCAACACAACACTATTATACCGTCCACAGCGGCCTGCCCACTATGACAACAATTTGGGAGGCCACCGTGTGTAGCAATTTAAAGCGGTTTTTAAACCGCTTGCTACTCACCGATCCGACGAAATAAGGACTTTAAAAAATCTTCTCCCTAAGATGGCCACCGGTCCTTTCCCAGGGATGCACTGCGGTTTTTGTCCCATGGTGCACCGCGGGTCTTCTCTCATGGTGCACCATGGGCTCTGTGCATTCCATTGCCGATTCCAGCCTCCTGATTGGCTGGAATCGGCACACGTGACGGGGCGGAGCTACGATGACGACGCGGTGAGCAGCTCTCCGGCACGAGCGGCCCCATTCACCAGGCAGAAGACCGCACAGCGCAAGCGCGGCTAAAAAAGCAAGAAGCCAGCGAAATTAGACGGAGCCATGGAGACGGGGACGCCAGCAACGGAGCAGGTAAGTGAATAACTTCTGTATGGCTCATAATTAATGCACGATGTACATTACAAAGTGCATTAATATGGCCATACAGAAGTGTATAACCCCACTTGCTGCCGCGGGACAACCCCTTTACATTGTATCTATTACTGCATACATTCTCAATTTTACACCAATATCTGAGTCAGCCTATAACAATATCAAACTGATAGCACATATTGCCGCCAAGAATCCCACAGAGTCACAGCTATTCAGGCTGTTATTAGATTTAGCAGGGATCTTTTAGATTTTTTTTAGATTCAGCATATATTTTGGTAGATAATTGTCTACCTAAGGTCCACAAGAATACACATCCAATCCCCCAGGCAGACATATAGTGGCAGGAGTCAGCTCTATCACTAGTAGACAGACAGCTACAGAAATATGTAATAACATGACCATCATATTTAAAAGATACAGGACACCTATTAAACATACCGGAAAGATTCAGATTCATGGCGTACCGTTAATGTAGAAACTCTTCATTCAAATATATCACAGCAAGTGAGTCTACAAGCCATGGGGACATTTCTTAGAGAAGACCCTCTTAAGCCTTTTAACCAAAGACCCTCTTATGCCTTTTAACCAAAGAAATTTTATATTAGAATTAGAGATGAGCGAGCGTACTCGTTGCAGCATTAGGGTGTTCGGGATGCTCGTTACTCGAGACGAGCACCACGCGGTACTTGAGTCAATTCCATTTCCTTCTCTGACAAATTTGCGCCCTTTTCTGGCCAACAGAAACACAGGGAAGGCATTACAACTTCCTCCTGTGACGTTCCACCCTATCCCACCCCCCTGCAGTGAGTGGCTGGCGAGATCAAGTGACCGCCGAATATTTAAATCTGCCCCGCCTGGGGCTCGCCACAGACACACGCAAAGATAGATTAGGGACAGTGCTGCTGTTATAGGGACAGTGTTAGCGTCTACAAGAGCCCCAACGGTCCTTCTTAGGGCCACATCTCACCTAGTGCACTACTGTTGTGGGTGCTGGGAGCAGTTTAGCCATTTTTTTTTTGTATATCGGGCGTGCAGCCCCATTACAGCTATAGCGTTCTCAGGCTGCAGTCTGTACTAAGTAGTATAGGGGAAGTATTGGTGAGGCAGGGACAGTGGTAGTGTGGAATCCTGTCTACCTGCGCATTTAACTCCGTGGTTGCTGGGAGTTGTAGTACCTCAGGTCTCAATTCAGCCTTCCGTGTCATTTTTCGCTGGGTGCAGTTAATGTAACGTAAGCGCTCTCTGCCTCCAAGTGCACGTTTAAAAAGCACTAATATTTTTCTCCACTCTGTGTTACCAGACAGCTGCCGGCGCAGTGACAGCCATAGAGGGAGAGTCCAATAGACGCTCCATTGCCTGCATTGCATTGGAAAAAAACTAATTTTAAAAAAGGGATCCTTTTGTATGTCTGCTACTAACCCAGTGTGCATTACTGTGTGGCCTGTGGGACTGGAGGTGAATGTCAACTGCATAGTGCACTGCTAGTCCTGCTTGCATCCTTCCTTATAATTTATCTCAGGCTTCATTTAGTGTTATATTACCGCTGGCAGCCAGCAACTGCGCGGCAATAATTCACAAACATTTTTACACCGCTCTGTCTCTGCTCGATTCTTAATCCAGCATGCTGAGGGGTAGGGGTAGGGGTAAGGGCAGAGGACGTGGACGAGGTCGCGGTCGAGGACGCGGAGTCCCAAGTGAGGGTGTGGGCATAGGCCGAGTTCCTGGTCCAGGTGAATCGCAGCTGGCTGCTGCGGGAGTAGGAGAGAGGACAGTTTCTGGGGTCCCCAGCTTCATAGCGTAATTTTTGGGTCAACGCGGTAGACCTTTATTAAAAATGAGCAGTGTGAGCAGGTCCTGTCGTGGATGGCAGAAAGTGCATCCAGCAATCTATCGACCACCCAGTCTTCTACGCCGTCCACAGCTGCAACTCTGAATCCTCTAGCTGCTGCTCCTCCTTCCTCCCAGCCTCCTCACTCCATGAAAATGACACATTCTGAGGAGCAGGCAGACTCCCAGGAACTGTCCTTGGGCCCCTGCCCAGATTGGGCAGCAATAGTTCCTCTCCCACTGGAGGAGTTTGTCGTGACCGATGCCCAACCTTTGAAAAGTTCCTGGGGTCCGGGGGATGAGGCTGGGGACTTCTGGCAACTGTCTCAAGAGCTTTCAGTGGGTGAGGAGGACGATGACGATGAGACACAGTTGTCTATTAGTGAGGTAGTAGTAATTTCAGTAAGTCCGAGGGAGGAGCGCACAGAGGATTCGGAGGAAGAGCCGCTGGACGATGAGGTGACTGACCCCACCTGGTGTGACAAGCGAACTGAGGATCGGTCTTCAGAGGGGGAGGCAATTGCAGCCGCAGGACAGGTTGGAAGAGGCAGTGGGGTGGCCAGGGGTAGAGACAGGGCACGAGCGAATAATCCACCAGCTGTTTCCCAAAGCACCCCCTCGCGCCAAGCCACCGTGCAGAGGCCAATGTGCTCTAAGGTGTGGCAGTTTTTCACGGAGACACCGGACGACCGACGAACACTGGTGTGCAACCTTTGTCGCGCCAAGATCAGCCGGGGAGCCACCACCACCAGCCTCACCACCACCAGCATGCACAGGCATATGATGGCCAAACACCCCACAAGGTGGGATGAAGGCCGTTCACCGCCCCCAGCTTGCGCCACGGCCTCTCCCCCTGGGCCTCACCTGCCACTGAGATCCAACCGCCCTCTCAGGACATAGGCACGACCGTCTCCAGGCCCGGACCCACACCCTCACCTCCGCTGTCCTGGGCCCCATCCAGCAATGTCTCTCAACGCAGCGTCCAGCTGTCGCTGAGAGAATCGTTGGAGCGAAAGCGCAAATACGCCGCCACGCACCCGCACGCTCAAGCTTTAAATGTCCACATAGCCAAATTGATCAGCCTGGAGATGCTCCCCTACAGGCTGGTGGAAACTGAGGCATTCAAAAGCATGATGGCGGCGGCGGCCCCGCGCTACTCAGTCCCCAGTCGCCACTATTTTTCACGGTGTGCCGTCCCAGCCCTGCACGACCACGTTTCACGCAACATCGTACGCGCCCTCACCAACTCGGTTACTGCCAAGGTCCACTTAACAACGGACACGTGGACAAGCACAGGCGGGCAGGGCCACTATATCTCCCTGATGGCACATTGGGTGAATTTAGTGGAGGCTAGGACCGAGTCAGAGCCTGGGACCGCTCATGTACTACCCACCCCCAGAATTGCGGGCCCCAGATCGGTGCTGGTATCTGCGTTGGTGTATGCCACCTCCACTAAACCTTCCTCCTCCTCCTCCTCTAACGCAGCCTCTACCTCGCAATCAAGACTTGTCAGCAGCAGCACGTCGCCAGCAGTCAGTGTCGCGCAGCGCGGCAGCACTGCGGTGGGCAAGCGTCAGCAGGCCGTGCTGAAGCTACTCAGCTTAGGAGAGAAGAGGCACACAGCCCACCAACTGTTGCACGGTCTGACAGAGCAGACCGACCTCTTGCTTTCGCCACTGAGCCTCCAACCGGGCATGGTCGTTTGTGACAACCGCCGTAACCTGGTGGCGGCTCTGCAGCTCGGCAGCCTCATGCACGTGCCATGCCTGGCCCACGTCTTTAATTTGGTGGTTCAGCGGTTTCTGAAAAGCTACCCACACTTGTCAGACCTCCTTGGCAAGGTGCGCCGGGTCAGCGCACATTTCCGCAAGTCCAACACGGACGCTGCCACCCTGCGCACCCTGCAACATTGGTTTAATCTGCCAGTGCACCGACTGCTGTGCAACGTGCCCACACGGTGGAACTCTACGCTCCACATGTTGGCCAGGCTCTATGAACAGCGTAGAGCTATAGTGGAATACCAACTCCAACATGGGCGGCGTAGTAGGAGTCAGCCTCCTCAATTCTTTACAGAGAAGTGGGCCTGGATGGCAGATATCTGCCAGGTCCTTGGAAACTTTGAGGAGTCCACCCTGATGGTGAGCGGCGATGCTGCAATCATTAGCGTCACCATTCCCCTGCTATGCCTCTTGAGAATTTCCCTGCAAAGCATAAAGGCTGATGCTTTGCGGGCGGAAACGGAGTCGGGGGAAGACAGTATGTCGCTGGATAGTCAGAGCACCCTCATGTCTATATCTCAGCGCGTGGAGGAGGAGGAGGAGGAGGGGGAGGAGCCTGAGGAGGAAGAGACAGCTGGGCCCACTGCAGAGGGTGCCCATGCAGCTTTCCTCTCATCCATTCAGCGTGTATGGCCTGAGGAGAAGGAGGAGGAAGAGGATACTCAAAGTGAAACTGCCACCTGAACCTATTGTTTTTTAGACTGCGCTGCCTCCAGGCCTAGTTAAAAATTAAGCCACAGTACGCTAAGCGATTAATGGGTTTCACCTGCCCTCTGGGTTGGGCATGGGCAATTTTTCTGGGGTACATTTGTACTGTTGGTACAACAATTTAAAAAACCCCGGTCAGGTTGGGGCATGCAGTGTGGGCCGAAGCCCACCTACATTTAATCTGACGTTACCTCAGCTGTGCTGGGCAATGCAATGGGATATATTTATGTACCGCCGGTGGCTTCCTGGGACCCACCCATGCTGTTGGTCCACACAGACTTCACATTACGGAGATGTACCTGCCTGTGTCTACTTATAAAGAACCCCAGTCTGACTGGGGCATGCAGTGTGGGCCGAAGCCCACCTGCATTTAATCTGACGTTACCTCAGCTGTGCTGGGCAATGCAATGGGATATATTTATGTACCGCTGGTGGGTTCCAGGGAGCCACCCATGCTGTGGGTCCACAGGGACTTCACATAGGGGATTTGTACCTGCCTGAGTCTATGTTTTAAAAACCCTGGTCAGGTTTGGCATGCAGTGTGGGCCAAAGCCCACCTGCATTTAATCTGACGTTACCTCAGCTGTGCTGGGCAATGTAATGGGATTTATTTATGTACCGCCGGTGGCTTCCTGGGACCCACCCATGCTGTTGGTCCACACGGACTTCACAATAGGGAGTTGTACCTGCATGTGTCTACTTATAAAAAACCCCAGTCTGACTGGGGCATGCAGTGTGGGCCGAAGCCCACCTGCATTTAATCTGACATTAGCTCTGCTGTCCAGGGCACTGCAATGGGATATATTAAAGGGGAGGTCTCGCGAAAGCAAGTGGGGGGTATACACTTCTGTATGGCCATATTAATGCACTTTGTAATATACATCGTGCATTAAATATGAGCCATACAGAAGTTATTCCACTTACCTGTTCCGTTGCTAGCGTCCTCATCTCCATGGTTCTGTCTAAATTCGCTGTCAGCTTGCTTTTTTAGACGCGCTTGCGCAGTCCGGTCTTCTCCTTTCAGCACGAGCCGCTTCAGTGTGCTCCCCGCTACAGCTCTTCTGCGCATGCGCAGACGAGCTGTCACTGCTCGGGAGCGCGCTGGAGCGGCCATTCTGTACCATCCTCTGTTAGAGGAAGGTGCAGAAACTGGAGCTGCCCAATGGAGAAGCCCAGCCCAGCAGCCCAGCTGTCCCGAGAAGCCGCCCAGGTAAGTGATGGGTCGGGGGGTGATCTTCACTAACAGGTGAAGGTCCCGGGCCACAGCGCTAAGTTCCGGAGCCCAGCGCTAGGTTCCGGAGCCCAGCGCTAGGTTCCGGAGCCCAGCGCTGGGCTCCGGAGCCTAGCGCTGGGCTACGGGGCCTAGCGCTGGGCTCCGGGGCCTAGCGCTGGGCCGAGGGGGCCTTCGTCTGTCAGGGTCTAGCGCTGGGGAGCCGGGGTGGTAGCGCTGGGGAGCCGGGGCGGTAGCGTGGGGGGGCCGGGTGCTGCGCCGGTTACCTGCTGCCTGGCGGTGGGTGACTGGTCGGCCGTGTTCACTCCAGGGGTCCGGTCGGCGGCTGCGGGGCGTCATGTTGTCATGGAGACACAGCTGGTAGCGTCTCGAGAGCGCGCACGTCGGGCTACAGCAAGCGACGGGAAAAGAGCCGGCGGCCATCTTGGAGAAACTTTTATAAGTTGCTGAAACGCTGGAACGGTAAGTACAAACCAGCTAGAAAAGTCATTTACAAGGGGGCTTAGTAATGTATGCTTAATTAGGGGGACTGGGCAAAAAAAAAATTCACTGCTTCCTCGAGACATCTCCTTTAATGTACCGCCGGTGGGTTCCAGGGAGCCCCCCATGCTGTGGGTGCACACGGAATTCCCATTGCGGAGTTGTACCTGCCTGCGACAATTTTTAAAAAACCCTGGTCTGACTGGGGCATGCAGTGTGGGCCGAAGCCCACCTGTATTTAATCTGATGTTAGCTCTACTATCCGGGGCACTGCATTGGGACAAACTACAGGAGCAATACAGCGCTAATGAGACGTGCACAGCTATACTAGCATTGGAGTCCGCTGTAGGCCCGTGATTGCTGAGGGTTTGTGCAGAGGCCTATGTCCTTTGTGCAGTGAAAGTCTGCTTCCTGCCTAGGATTGCTGAAGCTGTGGGCCGAGGCCTATGTCGTGGGCGCGGTGCAAGTCTGCCATGTTTGGCCGCTCAGATCAATTTTTTGTTCATGTCTTGGGCTTCCTAGGACCCCCCTATGCTGTTGGTGCAAACTTAGTTCCCATTGCGGTGTTTGACCTGTCTGGCACAAAGACACTGACTAACTTGGGTAGAGGGCAGAGCGCTGACGGCTTTCCGCTTGCAGTGTGGATTGAGCTATGCGACACCTTGACAGAATGAATACTGTGTGGCACATGGATTCCCCATTGCTATGCCCACGTTTGCAGCTCCTGATGGAGGTGGCACAGGATTAGATGTCTCATTGCTTCTGTACAGCATTGTGGGCTATCGCTCCGACCCCTTTTAAAGAGGGTCGCTGCCTGGCCCTGCCAACCCTCTGTAGTGTGTGCCTCCGGTTCCTCCTCATGACAGGCGCACTTATAAATAGACATGAGGGTGGTGTGGCAATGAGGCCAGCGTGTGGCATGAGGGCAGCTGAAGGCTGCGCAGGGACACTTTGGTGTGCGCTGTGGATGCAGGGTCGTGCGGGGGGGGGGGGGGGGGGTTGGGCAGCATGTAACCCAGGAAAAGAGGCTGGGGTGTGTCCCGCAGGCAGTGCTTGTGCTTGGTTGGAGGTAGTGTGGTGCTTAGCTAAGGTATGGCTTACTAACGAGGGTTTGTCCGAAGTTAAAATTGTTGGGGGGGGGGGGCACTCTTGCCGCTATTGTGGCTGGATAGTGGGACCCGGGAACCTGAAATGCAGCCCAGCATGTTGCCCCTTGCCTGCCCTATCCGTTGCTGTGTTGTTTCCAGCACTTTCTTGGGTTTTGCAGATTTTCACCAATGAAAACCTCAGAGAGCATCGGCGATATACAAAAATGCTCGAGTCGCCCATTGACTTCAATGGAGTTCGTTACTCGAAACATTGAGCATCGCGGAAAGTTCGACTCGAGCAACGAGCACCCGAGCATTTTGGTGCTCGCTCATCTCTAATTAGAATCCATCCAATTCTTCAAACGAATTATTTTTTATACAATAAAGTATTTTATAAACATTTTTTTGGCACAGCGATGGGCACGAAATTGGCCCCTAGTTCTGCAAATCTATTTATGGGGGCCAACGAGAAAAACCAAATGGAGCACCAACATATAGTACTATACAAAAGATTTATTGATGATATTCTGATCATCTGGGAAGAAAAAAGCTGAATTAGAAATGTTTATCCATGCTTCCTGCTGTATCCTTTGTTCTGCAAACATGACCATCCAATAACAACTCTGGCTTTCTCCTGACTACTCTACAGTCCCGTTTGATTACTGCACCCTTGTGTTATGGCACTCTGCCCCCCGAGCGCCAGGTGGGGTGCCCTGAACTTCCCGCACCCCACTGTCCCTGCCTACTTGCCTCGGCCCTGGCTAACCCCAGGCGGACAACTGGGCGGCGGTCCCTGCTCTGGCTAGGGACCTGGCGACTACCAAGATGGAACTAACTAACGGGGGACAGAGTGCCGACAGAAGAGGCAGGTGGAACAGACCAACAGAACTTACAAGGCAGAGTAAGGCTGGAGATGGAGATCACAGGCAAACTGGAAGGATACTGAATAGCACCTAGTGCTGACTGAGACAGACCTGACTAGAGGCTAACAGAACCAACAAGAACAAGACTGAGCAATAGGGAACTAGAAGGAGCTGACCGGCAACTAGGGACTGGCTGAGGGTAACTGCAGACAGACTGGCTAGATGCAAGCAGAAGCAATAACTGGCAGTGAGCTCAAATCACTGCCAGTCTTTTAACCACAAGGCTCCGCCCATGGGCGGAGAGTGGGAGGAGGCAACTCCACCCACTCCTGTATAAGAAGGACGGAGGAGTGCGGACGGCACCCTACGGGCGGACACGCCCATGCTGCCGCCCACCGGCCGCCGAAAGCCGCTGGGAGAACCCCGACACAGAGCTCAAGGCCGCCGGAGCCGACGCCGGAGCGACGCGCGCCAACCGCCGACCGCGGGACCCCGTGCCGTCCTGCCTGGTAACACCTTAGCTCTTAACTTGTGCCGGAAACACGCTACAGACTGCCCGACCCTTGCACTTGTGACCCGGACCTCGCTTGTACGCTGCCAGTGGACCATATTCTGACTGTGTGCTTTGGCCTGTCTCATGGTGCATTGTACCAGTGTCACTGACTCCCATGGGTCAGCTGCCAACTACTCCAGGACTATTCCACGAGGTAGTGGACTGTTCGGCTCCATGTTGTGAAGTTCTGTTCCCTGTAAAAGTGTTTAAAGGGTGAATACCAGAATACGGGAATAACACCCTTAGGTCTAGTCTAAAGTCAAAATAGCTTGGTTAAACAGCGTGATCACGAGGAACAGATTCTGACTTACCTATATGAGGTAAACACTCACCTGAACTCCATATCAACTACTGTAGCGGCACCGCAGCCTTCCACAGCAGCCGCAACTCCAGCCCCCCACAGGCAGTCTCCACAGTGGTATCCAGTCCTCGATTATTATCTCCTCCACGTTAGGAGGGAGATCCTGGACAAATCTGAGTTCATAAATTAGTGCTCGCTACACTTCGAGCTATTGTATCACCTGTACCGTACTGAAGTTGGCTTTCATGATGTGTCACCTACTCGGGCAGGCGTCGGCCTGGATAAACCCTCACTGGGAGAGAAACGATCCGGTGGTCAATAACCTATGTATGTCCACACCTGCTGCTTGTAACACCGGGTTTCTTTTTAACATCCAGCTGATTTCCTCTCTGGCTCACAGTCTGGCAGCAGTGCATAGCCTGTCCTCCTCTCCTTGCGCCACTGCTCTTGTCTTGCCAGCAGTCAGCCCACTGAGTCCAGTGCAAGTTTTGCAGATCCAGTCCAGTCCCATCCTTTACATAGGTGTGCCTCCTGACTGTGACTTTGTGTCCTGCTCCATGCATGCCCCTGACTTGTGTTGTCCTTTTAAGGAACCTTTCACTTGGGACAAAACAGTCTGTAACAGTGTTGTGGAATATGCCATCTCTAAATTCCAAACCAACATCTGCACTAACTGCAGATTTTGATGCAGGATTGGCCGCAAATTCTGCTATTTTAATTTCTATATCAAAATCAGCATGTCAGCTGGGCAGATTTTGGTAATAATTATTCCGCAAGGCTGGAATATTCCATCCAGTGTGAAAGATCTTTTAAACAAAAAGCAAAGTAATAGTTTTCCCAGTGGCAGCCGGACTCACCCCTTCCACAAACATCAAGCATATATTTATATAGCACTTATAGGGGTTGTACCAATCACAAGTTATCCCCTATCCACAGGATAGCAGATAACTTGCTTGGGATCTCACTCTTTTGAGAACAATAGTCTTGTGTATTCCATCCTCCTCACTACAGGATTACTGCAACCCCTCAGAGGAGGAAATTGAGATACTCGAATGGCATCCGCTTATGATTATTTCCGTCAGCCCCAATGAAATGAATGGAACGCTCTTCCAACATGACCGAGCACCACGTCATAGAGCACAGTGTTCAGGTTTGGTTTGAGGAGCAGGACATCTGCAAACTTTATTGGCCAAGCCCAAAGACCAGATCTCAATCCCATTGATGGTCTTTGGGAAGACCTAGATTGCCATATCCGTGCACGCGCAATATACCTATCATCCCGCACATCACTATCTGAAGCTCTCCTCAAGGAATAGAGGCAAATTCCTTTACACATCTATGGGAATTTGGTGGAAATCAGCCTGGGAGGGTTACTGCAGTCATTAAGGCCAAAGGTGATCTTACACTGTATTCGAAAATGTTGATTAAGTCCAATTTCATCATCATCTATGTGTGGCCAAATATTGCTGTCAACTTACTGTATTGCTGGAATGTAAAACTGAGTTTACACTTCTGCAATCTTTTTTCCTTAATTTCAGAGATCTGTCACGCCCTGAGTGAAAGTAGATTGTGGACAAAACTGCTGAAACGTTAGTTCCAAACTCAGTATGAGACTTCTGCTGATCAGATTAGTGTGCCAGTGCCGATCACTCACTTTTATGCTATAAGGTTGTATTCCAGGGTAGCTTCTCTTAGAAAACCATCCAATAATTTGCCCACTTCCTCTCTGCTGTACTTTAGTGTCACATTGTTGGGCCTCTATAGTCCTTCATCATTTTGCATTATATATTTTTATATATTTGAGAATCCACTAATTTATAAAATCTATTTGCTTATTATTGATCGTTTATATGTGATCAAACATTACTAACAGCCAATCATTCTCTCCACAGACCCGTACCTCAGTATTACAGGTATCTTCTGACTTTCCGTTTCGCTATTCTGGAAATTAACCGAGATCAGACAATTCTACCCAACATCTCTCTGGGATATCATGTATACGACTCGTGCTCCGACAGCAAGAAAGCTGTGAAGAGTGTCCTACAGATTTTATCAGGACCCGGAAGGACCGTCCCCAATTATTGTTGTAGAGAGCAGAGGAACGTAGCAGGATTTATTGGAGACCTGGGTTCAGCATCTACGGTGTCCATGGCTCAAATACTGGCCATATACCGGTACTCACAGGTAGGTGGCATCCTCATGTCCTTAGTGCCATTGGAAAAACAAATTGTGGTTCTCATTCATCCCTTACATTCTTGCATCAGATTGGAAATACTCTTTTTTAGTTTTGACTTATAGTTATTTGTATAATCCTTTGTGATTAGTTAGGGCTCATGAACGGGGCGGTGTTGTGGATCTGTTATGACTCTTCCTGGTGTAGAGGTGCATGAGGCCTCAGCTGTTGTTATTTTTGGAAGATCCTTTATGAAAATGCCAATAAAAAAAATTGTGGCTTGCACTGTCACACTATATGTCTGGGGCAAGTTTATTGGCAGCTGACTTTGATTACATTTTTATCCCAAAAACATGTATCACAGTGAAATAGTGAAGCAGTGATTCCCAACTGCGGTGCCGCGGCTCTCTAGCTGAAAATCACATCGGTACTGTTGCACCTTGATGTAGTGGCTTAGCAAGGTGGGTGCGGGAAGGGCGCTACACCTAGCGCCGCTTAACCCTCCCCCATCAGTCTGTCATGAGGGGACACACAGACCTGCAGAGCCGACAGCTTCTAGGACCTCCGATAATGTCACGTCATGTGATACCTGGTGTGGGAGGAGTCAGGGATCACATGACCACAGGGGAGCTCAGTAAATGTAGGGCTTTGCTGTATTCTGTGTGTGTTGGAGCTATATGTGTCAGGATGGATAGATGGATGAATGAAGTGAGTGAGTGGAGCTGTGGGGGTCAGGATGGATGGATTGATGGAGTGAGTGGAGCTGTGGGGGTCAGGATGGATGGATCGATGGAGTGAGTGCAGCTGTGGGGGTCAGGATGGATTGATCGATGGATTGAGTGAGTTAGTAGAGCTGTGGGAGTCAGGATGGATTGAGTGAGTGGAGATGTGTGTTAGGAAGGGGCTTACCGCTGCGGGCGTTGGTTTCCGGCGTGGCCGTGCTGGTCTCCCCAGTGCCATTGGTGGTCATGCGGGCGTCGCTGCTCAGGGTTCCCCTGTGCTGGTGGGCGTTCGGGCTGATCGGCGGTGCGGGACCTACCACGCACGCGAGCCAGTCTTATTGCATCACCGGTCGGCGCATCATCAAACCCCGTTCCGTCCGTGGCGGGGACTCCTGTATTTAGCTCGGCTGAGACTAGATCTTAATGCCAGTGTTTGTTTTGGTCCTGTTCCAGCTAACACCCGCTACAACAGTTCTGTCTCCAGTTTTGACCCAGCATTCTCTTGACACTGAACTTGTCCTTTCCCTTGGTCTGACGTTCCTGTTTGGTTTAACCCTTTGTGTTCCTGACTATTGGTTACTTTCTTGTCAGTTGTTTTTGGTTAGTTGGTCTTCTCTGTCCCATCTGTCACAGGGTTCGCCTTAATGCAGAGTAGGGACCGTCACCCAGTTGTCACCCTGGGGTTAGCCCAGGGGGGCAAGTGGCAGGGACAGGGGAGAGGGCTGGAGTAGAGACTTCTGTGCCCCCTGGTTCCTAACCAGTCCTGACAGAAACACTGGCCATACAAATTTCAAGTCTGTTTTCTTGGACCCAGAGTAATTCCAGTTATGGAGGCTGTGTCTGCATTGGTTAACCAGGTGCAAAGTTTGACTGAGGTGGTGCAGGATTTATTGGTCCGCCTCCAACACCAGGAGCAAGTGGTAGCTGGTGATCCAGCGATGTGGTCCCGTGGTCCTGTATCGGTATGTGAACCCAAAGCTACACTCCCCGACTTCTTTTCTGATGACCGGACGGCCTTTTTTTTGCATTTCGTGAAGGATGGACATTATATTTCAGTTTGCGTCCACACTCTTCTGGGTCTGAGTGCCAGAAGGTGGGTATTGTTATCTCTCGACTAAGGGGTGATCCCTAAAATTGAGCTTTTTAATTACCACCCGATTCACCCTCTCGTCAGTCCGTGGACGCTTTCTTCGCAGCTTTGGGCCAGATATATGATGAACCAGACCGAGCAGGCTATGCAGTGACTAAATTCTTAAGGGCAAGGGTGCGGCCGAGGATTTTTGTTCTCAGTTCCGACAGTTCTGTGTTGATTCTATGTCAAATGACTGGGCCTTAAAGGATTTATTTCTCACCGGGTTGTCAGAGTCAGTTAAGGACCTGCTGTTGTCTCATCCTGGGCCTAAGACTTTAGAGGCTGCCCCGACTTTAGCAGTTTGTGCTTATCATCGCCTTAGGGCGAGACTTAAAGGGGTTGTCCCGCGAAACAAAGTTGGGGTATACACTTTTGTATGGCCATATTAATGCACTTTGTAATATACATCGTGCATTAATTATGAGCCATACAGAAGTTATTCACTTACCTGCTCTGTTGCTAGCGTCCCCGTCTCCATGGTGCCGTCTAATTTTCAGCGTCTAATCGCCCGATTAGACGCGCTTGCGCAGTCCGGTCTTCTCCCTTCTGAATGGGGCCGCTCGTGCCAGAGAGCAGCTCCTCGTAGCTCCGCCCCGTCACGTGTGCCGATTCCAGCCAATCAGGAGGCTGGAATCGGCAATGGACCGCACAGAAGACCTGCGGTCCACCGAGGGTGAAGATCCCGGCGGCCATCTTCGCAAGGTAAGTAAAAAGTCACCGGAGCGCGGGGATTCGGGTAAGTACTATCCGGTTTTTTTTTTAAACCCCTGCGCGGGACAACCCCTTTAACCCCAGACCTGGTAATTCCTCCCCCTCACTGAAAGAGCAGAACACTGTTCTACCCAGCAACCATATTGAAGCCATGCGACTGGGGTATTTGTCACCTCAAGATCGCAAGACATTCCGATTAAAGAACGATCTGTGTCTCTACTGCGGGGATCCTGGACATCAGGTTGCCACCTGTGACAAAAGACAGCCACAGGATAACTTCCGCTCCTAGGCGATGTCCGGAGGGATTGCCTAAGAGCTCAGATACTTACAGGTTTTTCTAGGTTTCTCCTGCCTTGTTCCATTATGTTTGGTTCTTATCTCATTTATGGTCATGCATTCATCGACTCAGGGGCGGATGCCAATTTTGTAAATTTGGAGTTTTAAGCCATTTGCATCTGAATTGCGAGAATTGATTCCTCCCAAACAGGTCTCTGGAATTGACTCCAGCCCGTTGACTGTGGGGCCAGTTAAGAAGGTTACACCTGAACTAACGCTCTCAGTAGGAGCCCTACATACTGAGACCTGAACGTTTCTAGCCATGGAGAATTTATCTGTTGATATTGTTTTGGGGTTACCGTGGTTACGTCTTCATAACCCCGTTATTGATTGGGCAGCCTCTGAGTTGATACAGTGGGGAGCGGGCTGTGGAGATCATTTAACATCCGTTCAACTGAATTCCTCCAGTTGTGAGGTTCCTGGCATGACAAAATATTTTGAAGAGTTTGCTGATGTATTTTCTAAGCAACTTTAAGAAATGTTGCCTCCTCATAGGGAAAGGGATTGCAAAATTGACCTTGTTCCTGGGGGGGAAGATTCCTAAGGGGGGAAATTTACAATGTTACAGTCCCTGAACGGGAGACCATGAAGGAGTATGTAACTGAGAGTTTGGCCAAGGGGCATATCTGCCCCTCTGAGTCTCCTGTGGGGGCTGGGCTATTCGTTGTGGAAAATAATGATGGTAGTCTCCGGCCTTGTATTGATTATCAAGCATTAAACAAGATCACTGTTAAAAATTAATACTCCCTTCCGCTGATCCCCAATCTCCTCAATCAGGTTATTGGTGCCATACAACCTGATAGGATTAGAGAAGGGGATGAATGGAAGACTGCATTTAATACTCCGTTCGGGCATTTCGAGTGTTTAGTGATGCCGTTTGGTTTATGCAATGCCACGGACGTTTTTCAGGGTTTCGTGAACGCCATCTTTCTTTATTTTCTGGGTACTTTTTTGGTAGTGTATTTGGATGATATTTTGATTTTCTCCCCCCGATTGGGAGACGCATCTGAGTCATTTACGTGTTGTGCTCTCTCATCTTCAAGAGCATCATTTGTTCGCCAAGCTGGAAAAGTGTCAGTTTGGAGTCAAAGAGATCTCGTTTTTGGGGTATGTCATTGCGCCTTCAGATGGATTCAGATAAGGTCCAGGCCATAACTGAATAATGTGAAAAACCCACCAATTTAAAAGTGTTACAACGTTTTCTAGGTTTTCCTAATTTTTACCGTAAATTCATTAGGACTTTTCCAGCTATGGCAAAACATTTAACGGACCTTACCAAGAAGGGCGCTGAGGTAAATGTCTGGTCACCTGAGGCTAAGGAAGCCTTTGCTCGCTTTAACCCTTTCCAATCCATTTATTTTTTCTCACCCATTCTCCCCAGCTCCAATAAATTGGAGCTGGGGAGAATGGGTGAGAAAAAATGCATTTTCCCTGCACCCTCCTGAGCTGACAGAGTTCAGGAGGGTGCAGGGAGGGACCTGCTTACCTGTCCGGCATCTTCCGCATTCTCCTTCTGCCTCGGCGATCATGTGACCGCTGAGGTCAGGTGGCACTTGGCGGTCACATGATCGCCGGGCCGGGAGACAGAAGGAGAATGCGCAAGACGCCGGTCAGGTAAGCAGGTCCTCCCACAGTGCAGGCTCCCGGCTCGGCATTCATGTGACCGCTGGGGGTCAGGTAACACTGGCGGTCACATGATCGCCGGCTGGAATCTCTATGCATTACATAGCGCTTATTGAGCGCTATTTAATGTGTAAATGAGAAGGCAGAAAGGGTTAAAGACCCTTTCTGCCTTCTCCACGGGGGTCCTCGATGAGGACCAGTGCAGGAGTGCATCTGCACCCGATGTGTCTGACGATCGGGTGCAGATGCACTCTTGCACTGCAGTGTCGGGCATGCCCCGACATCGGAGCTGTGGAGGGAAATTATGATGTTGGGGCAGGCCCGACATTGGACTGGAAAGGCCTTTTCTATGCCTTCGGTATTGATACAACCTAATCTCAATTGTCCATTTGTTGTGAAGAGGGAGGTGTGGGTGCTGTCCTATCCCAGGGAACTGACTCTCCCTCTAATTGGCAGCCATGTGCCTTTTTCTCCAGAAAATTTAGTCCGGCTGAACGGAATTATGATATTGACAATAGAGAATTGCTGGCTATCAAATGGGCATTTGAGGAGTGGAGGCACTTCCTGGAGGGGGCCAGACATCAGATTACTGTACTCACAGATCACAAGAATTTGACTTACCTAGAGTCTGCTAAGCGCCTGAGTGTGCGACAAGCCTGGTAGGCTTTATTTTTCTCTCCTTTTAATTTTGTAGTCACGTATGTACCAGGGTCCAAGAACGTCAGAACAGATGCTCTATCCCGCAGTTTTGGGGCGCCTGAACAAGAGGACTCTCAACCTGAGGGTATTTTATCCCCTGGGGTGGCAGTGGTGACATTGTCCTTTGACATCTCCGGTCAAATTCTTGCGGCTCAATCAGGTGCTCCGAGTGCCCAGAAGGGAGGTTGTTTGTACCTAGTACCCTGCACTTACTTGTTTTGGAACTGTCAAGTCCAGTTCAGTTTGTGATTGATGGAAGAATGTCAGGAGACGACCCGAGGGGCTCATTCTGACACTCACAGTGCCATCCAGACCTTAATCATGTTGTAGTATTGATATTTTTATGCTATATATCATTTATTATCTTGTCATGTGTTTCTTATATCAGCTTAGGTATATATATATATATATAGATATATAGGTATATATATATAGGTATATATATATAGATTGGAGTATGTATATATATATATATATATATATATATATACTCTTTTACTGCTTAGGTAGCAGTTAAACGGTTAAACGTGTTCATATACAAACTTCTTCAGAATGTCTTAGGCCGTGCATCTTCCTCCCCCTCATGTTTCTCATTTACTGATAACAGTCGCATTTATCCATGGATTTTGTAACGGACCTTCCGGTGTCTCGGGGACACTCGGTCATATGGGTGGTAGTTGATCAGTTTTCCAAGATGGCACATTTTGTCCCTCTAAAGAAGTTACCGTCGGCTCCTGAATTAGCTTCTATTTTCATCAAAGAGGTAGTGCGGTTACTCGGCATCCCCGACAGTGTAGTGTCAGACCAAGGGGTGCAGTATGTTGCCTGCTTTTGGCATGCTTTTTGTAAAAACATTGGAGTTCGTTTGTTCTTTTCCACGGCTTTTCACCCGGAATCCAATGTACAGACTGAGCGCATGAATCAAGAACTTATTCAGTACCACAGGTTATATGTGAGCGATCGTCAGGATCAGTGGGCAGATTTTTTGGTGTTGGCAGAATTGGGCATAAATAATCATTGTAATTCTGCTTCCGGAATTGCTACGTTTTTCTGTAATGGTGGCTATCATCACAGGTGTTCCTTATCTGTGTCTCCGGCATCTGAGAATCCTTCGGTGGATTCTATAGTCAAGGGATTTGGGGAGAGGTACGTCGTAATTTGGGACATTCTCGGGAGGTCATGGACGCACTGTTTCTGATTCTTTTTCAGTTAGTCAGTTGGTTTATTTATCTTCTAAGAATTTGAAATTGAAGGTCCCCGATCTATAGGACCTTTTCCGATCACCAAAATTGTTAATCCTGTGACTTATGAATTGGCATTACCAGATTCTTTGAAGATTCATAGAGTTTTTAATAAGTCTCTGTTGAAAACATATGTCCCTCCAGTGAGCTGTGTGTGATGTCTGGGGATCAGGATGGATGCAGCGGAACTGTGTGTGTGATGTCTGGGGATCAGGATGGATGTAGCAGGGTTTGTGTGTGATGTCTAGGGATTAGGGTGGATGCAGCAGAGCTGTGTGTGTGATGTCTGGGGATCAGGATAGATGCAGCAGAGCTCTGTGTGTGATGTCTGGGGATCAGGATGGATGTAGCGGAGCTGTATGTGTGTTGTCTGGGGATCAGGATGGATGTAGTGGAGCTGTGTGTAAGATGTCTGGGGATCAGGATGGATGTAGCAGAGCTGTGTGTGTGATGTCTGTGGATCAAGATGGATGTGGAGGAGCTGATTGTGTAATGTGTGGGGATCAGGTTGGATGCAGCAGAGCTGTGTGTGATGTCTGGGGATCAGGATGGATGTAGTGGAACTGTGTGTGTGATGTCTGGGGATCAGGATGGATGTAGCGGAATTTGTGTGTGATGTCTGGGGATCAGGATGGATGCAGCAGAGCTGTGTGGGATGTCTGGGTATCGGGATAGATGCAGCAGAGCTGCGTGTTTGTTGTCTGGGGATGAGGATGGATGTAGTGGAGTTTTGTGTGTAATGTCTGGGGATCAGGATGGATGTAGCAGAGCTGTGTATAATGATTGGAGATAAGGATGGATGTAGCAGAGCCATGTGTGAGATGTCTAGGGATCAGGATGGATGTAGCAGAGCTGTGTGTGAGATTTCTGGGGATCAGGATGGATGTAGCGAAGCTGTGTGTGTGATGTATGGGGATAAGGATGGATGCAGCAAAGCTGTGTGTGATGTCTGGGGGTCAGGATGGATGAAGCGGAGCTGTGTATGTGATGTGTGGGTGTCAGAATGGATGTAGTGAGGCTGTATGATGTATGATCAGGATGGATGTAGCCGGAGCTGTTTGTGTGATATCTGGGGATCAGGATAGATGTAGTGGAGCTGTTTGTGTGATGTCTGGGGATCAGGATGGATGCAGCGGAGCTTCGTGTGTGATGTCTGGGGATTAGGATGGATGTAGTGGAGCTGAGTTTGTAATGTCTGCGGATCAGCATGGATGTAGTGGATCTGCGTGTGTAATGTCTGGGCATCAGGATGGATGCAGCAAAGCTGTGTGTGATGTCTGGGGGTCAGGATGGATGTAGCAGAGCTCTGTGTGTGATGTGCAGGGGGTCAGAATGGATGCCACAAAGCTGTGTGTGATGTTTCGGGGTCAGGATGGATGAAGCGGAGCTGTGTATGTGATGTGTGGTTGTCAAAATGGATGTAGTGAGTCTCTGTGATGTGTGATCAGTATGGATGTAGCAGAGCTGTATGTGTGATGTCTGGGGATCAGGATAGATGTAGTGGAGCTGTGTGTGTGTGATGTCTGGGGATCAGGATGGATACAGCAGCGCTGTGTGTGTGATGTCTGGGGATCAGGATGGATGTAGTGGAGCTGAATTTTTAATGTATAGGAATCAGCATGGATGCAGTGGACTTGTGTGTGTAATGTCTGGGGATAAGGATGGATGTAGCAGAGCTGAGTGTGTGATATTTGGGGATCAGGATGGATGTAGAGTAGCTATGTGTGAGATGTCTGGGGATCGTGATGGGTTCAGTGGAGCTGTGTGTAATATCTGGGGATCAGGATGGATGCAACAAAGCTGTGTGTGATGCGCGGAGGTCATGATGGATGTAGTAGGGGTGTGTATGATGTGTGGGGATCAGGATGGATGTAGCGGAGCTGTGTGTGTGATGTCTGGGGATCAGGATTGATATAGCGGAGCTGTTTGTGTGATGTCTGGGGATCAGGATGGATGCAGCGGAGCTTCGTGTGTGATGTCTGGGGATCAGGATGGATGCAGCGGAGCTTCGTGTGTGATGTCTGGGGATTAGGATGGATGTAGTGGAGCTGAGTTTGTAATGTCTGTGGATCAGCATGGATGTAGTGGAGCTGCGTGTGTAATGTCTGGGGATCAGGATGGATGTAGCAGAGCTGTGTGTGTGATGTTTTGGGATCAGGATGTATGCAGTGTAGCTGTGTGGAGATGTCTGGGGATCAGGATGGATGTAGTCGAGCTGTGTGTGTAATATCTGGGGATCAGGATGAATGTAGCAGACCTGTGTGTGATGTGGGTACTAGGACGGATGTAGTAGAGCTGTGTGTGTGATGTGTGGGGATCAGAATGGATGTAGCGGAGCTGTGTGTGAAGTCTGGGGATCAGGCTAGATGTTGTGGTGCTGTGCGTGTGATGTCTGGAGATCAGGATGGATGTAGTATAGTTGTGTGTATGATGTGTTGGGATCAGAATGGATGTAATGGAGCTGTGTGTGTCATGTGTGGGGCTCACGATGAATGTAGCGGAGATGTGTATGTGAGGTTTGGGATTCAAGATAGATGTAGTGGAGTTGTGTGTGTCACATGTGGGGTTCAGGATTGATGTAGCGGAGCCGTATGTGAGAGGCCTGGGGATCAGGATAGATGTAGCGGATTTGTGTGTCCAATGTGTGGGGGTCAGGATGGATGTCCGGCCAGCCCTGCAGTAACAGTATCGGGACTTGAGGATGAGAGCAGAGGAGCAGTAAATGCAGTACAACAAGGTATGAACCATGTACTGCATGTAACCTTGTATGTTTTAATTGTATACTTTATACAAGCTGTTCATATAATTATGTACAGGACATGTCGAGGTTAAATCAGCTTCGCTATATACAGGGGAGATATATCTGCTATATACAGTAATATGGAGCATGTTTGGTAACCTGGGTATCTCCTGTATATAATTATATATGTACATCTGGTATAAGCTAAACATTCCCTGTATACTGATGCCTGGAGGTCAAATAATATATTGTAATAAGCCTCACCCTAGCCCCACCCTGACCACACCCCTTTTTGGTAGGGGTGCTGTGCTGTAAAAAAGTCCACAGAATAAAACAACTCACACTTTACTTACAGAACAATACTGAGTGGGTACAACATACAAATATGGAGGCACAACTCACGTTCAAACAGTCTCTTTGCTGGTGGTGGCTGCAATCCTCTAAGTCTGGTATACTCAACTGCAGATTGCTTCCTAGGTGTTCTCTGTCCTGTAGGCAGGCTGCCATAGAGTCATCATCTTTTGTAATTTAGGGACCCATGCACCAGCATGACTTCTCTTAATTTCATCTGAACCTCATGTAATGGGGTAACAAGAATTAGCTTCTTTAG
This sequence comes from Eleutherodactylus coqui, assembly GCF_035609145.1. Classification (NCBI taxonomy): domain Eukaryota; kingdom Metazoa; phylum Chordata; class Amphibia; order Anura; family Eleutherodactylidae; genus Eleutherodactylus; species Eleutherodactylus coqui. Next base: position 8,754,346 of record NC_089837.1, read on the forward strand.
CCTAGGCTTATTATCACTTTTCTCTTCCACTCAATAGTAGGCCTCAAATGTATGCCTCTAGACACAAGGAACAACAGGAACAGTTCTATGATACCTTTTTTTAGGTCTCACATATTTTCCTATTATCCCTCACAATGTATATTTATTCTATATTACGTTTTTGTAGATCAGCTATGGAGCAACAAGCAATGTCTTAAAGGACAGAAATCGTTACCCAACTTTTTACAGGACCAGTCAAAGTGCCCAGATCAGTTGTTTGGTGTTATCCAAGATAATGAAGTTCTTTAGATGGACATGGGTTGGGATTGTATCTTCAGACGATGACAGCGGTAATGAGGAGATTCGGATTTTGACACAATATCTGACCATGAATGAAATCTGTGTGGCCTACACCATAAAAGTAAAATATGTGAGCTTAAATGCTATACATGAGATAGAAAGAAAAGACATGGAGATCATCAGCAAGTCATCAGCCCAGGTTATCATACTCTGTGGGACGTATTCTGCACACCTTGCAGATTGGTTACACGCATTACGAATTGTGTTGCGGGATAAGACTCTGGTCTTCGGTCCTCCATTTGCTTTAATGGCAGCTATTATAGAACATCACAGAGAAGCATTAAATGGGAGTTTGGCTATCCAACCTACTCGGCTGCCTCTTCCAGATATGAGCAGCTTCTATGAAAGTTTCCAGACTGTAAATCATCCAGAAGACATGTTACTGGCTCATATTTGGTTGCTAAATGTCGACTGTTTATCAAGAGATCCCCGAATGAATGAATTACTTCAGTCCATATACAAGAAATCTCTTCATAACTGTACTGGGACAGAAAGGGTCACAGACTTTTATAACTTCCAAGACCCTGGTCTCTCCGACCGAGTCTATAAAGCTGTGTACATATTGGCTCAGGCTCTTCATGATCTACATACATCTAAAGTCAGACAGACTACTGATAAGGTCGCTCTTCTCAATAAATACTGGCATCGGGTAAGTCGTTTGAAGAATTACTAAGCCAGCACTGTGAATGGAACTGTTATGAGCTCATTGTTGGCTGTCATTGGTATGACCATACTTCTCCTTTCATGATTATGGAGGCAGTGTGGTTGGTACTGTTGTCTGCCATTATTATAGGGGTACTGTGGATGGAGCTGTCATGGACCAATCACTGTATCTCACCACCAATCATGGCATCTGTTGATGACCCCTCTCAGCTCCATATTGACAGTTGTGCTGGAAAACCACCAAAGACTTTCAAACAATCAGCAATCAAGTACAGGGTAAAAGCAGCACATACAGTAGCTGCACACAACAGTATCCTCTTATTCTCAAGAAGACCTGCAGAAAATTACTGTGTGATCAAAGTCCTTCTATAGTACATGTGGCGGCACTGGGGTCCTAGGTTCAAATCCAACTAAGAATAACACATGAATCAAATTTGTATGTTCATCCCCTGTTTCTTGGGTTTCTTCCACACTCCCAAAACATGCTAATGGGTGAATATAAAAATTGTGCAAAAGCAATAGCAGCTTAATAAAGTAATAATAATAATCTTTATTTGTATAGCGCCAACATATTCCGCAGCGCTTACAAAGACAAAAGTACAAAAATTACAGAACCATGGTCACATAGTAATCAGTTGATGGAAACAATAGGGGTGAGGGTCCTGCTCCAACGAGCTTACATACTACAAGTAATGGGGTGATACAGAGGGTAAAGGGCTGGAGATGGGCACGGTATGGTGAGGTGGAGAGTGAGGGATGCTATACACATAGATAATGGTCAAACGTTCAGCTGTGTGACAGAAGAAATGGTGTGACTACAGGGGACGGTTGATGGTGGCTGGCAGGGAATGCAGTCAGTAGGTCAGGGAGCATGTTATCAGGTGGAGTGCAGGGGGGTTTGGTTTAGGAGATATGGTATGCCTCCCTGAAGAAGTGTGTTTTTAAAGCATGCCTGAAGTTTGCCCGGATAGCCTTTGGTAGTGCATTTCAGAGGACCGGTGCTGCTCTGAAGAAGTCTTGGAGGTGGAATGAGAGGTTCGAATTAAAGAGGCGCTCAGTCTGGTTTCGTTAGCAAAGCGGAGGGTGCGAGCTGGATGATGGATTGAGATGAGGGAGGCAATGTAGGGTGGTGCTGTGCTGTGGAGGGCTTTGTGGATGAAGGTAGTCAATTTAAATTGTAGTCTGTATTTTTTAGGCAGCCAGTGCAGTGACCAGCACAGGGCAGAGGCGTCCGAGTAGTGGCTGGACATGACGCGGGTATAACGGATCTAGACCCTGTGACCTGAGCCAACCATCCCTTTTCCCCACCTTAAAGAAACACGTTACAACTTCTAACTTTGGATAATTTGGCGACTGCAGCCATTAATTATAAAATTCTTTAACAATTTATATAAAAACATCCTAAAATAAACAACCCGTCCAACCAACCAAAAAACCCCGTTAGAAAAAATGTTGGAGGGGAAGTCCCTGGAGCCTCTACCACCGCTGCCGCCTCACCCACAGGAACGAATTTTGTATTGCCTCCCGCCGCACTCCACCTATCCGACTCGGGAGACCAAAATTCTATCCCGCTACCGCCTCCCGCCGCAAGACCGCCGACTCGGGAGGGAAGGAACACCCGGTTGCCCCTAGTCGCCGACCTCCCGACCTCCCGACTCAGAGACCCGCTAGCCGTTCCGATGCTAGCTCCACCGTCTCTGCAGGGACTCCGGCCTGACAGAGTCGAGAGGCGACAGACTACCATACACCCTATGAACGATGGGGGTGGGGGAGGTAGCTCAGAGCTCCCGCCTTCACCCCACCCCTATTACAGCTGACTCCAAGGACCCCCCCCCCCTTTAAACGCCACGGCCAGCAGGCATGACCCCCTCATGCCTGCGCAGCTCGCCACAAAACCAAGGCCCGCTAAATTCCTTCCTGCACTCCCTCCAGCCACAGATCCGTGCCTATTTCATTAAGGTGCACGCCATCCGTCCTCCAATAATTTCCGACACCTGCTTCCAAGCCTATATGGCGCACCGCCACACCCTCGTTACGCCCCACAAAGCGAGACACCTCCCGATTGAGCTTAATCCTGGCTTTGTCTATGCAGGAAATCACAGTGGTATGAAAATCTATATGTTAAATATTAGAAATCCTTCACAGATATAGAAATAAAATATACTAACTTTTATTAAATTATTTTAAAAGACATGGGCTTACACTGACACTCACAAACATAAATCAGGACGAAACAAAAGAAAAACCAAAGAAAGGGGATACCCTGGTTTAGGATTGAATGGGGAATTCACCACCTCAATAATACGTGGAGATAGGTGTATTAGTCCCTCGTGATGTATCTAAGGATGTCCCGTATGTATTGATGCGAACACTGCTCATGTAGAGATAGATAATTAGAGGCAGGTCGGATCTATTAGTCAGATCCTGCTAGGTTCCGCTAGTCGGGGTGTGGATCCACCACTAGGTGATTGGTGGAGAAACACCTATATGAATATGCGGTCTTACGGTGAATCCCCAATTATGCCACAATATTCGTTTGCATATTCAAGATTTTTGTTTCAGGATCTGGTTGTAGTACAGTTGGGTATTTTGTTAACCCGATCCTTTAAACAAGCTCTTTGCACCTCAGTAGTGCTGGATCTAACAGCTCAACAATAAAGCTAGCAATGGCACTAGGCAGATAAGAGTCTATAAGCTCCCAGTTTGCCGTAGCGCCGTGCAATAATGCTCAGAAGTAGGCTCATAATGCTCAGAAGTAGGCTCGACGCGTTTCCCTATCCGATTTTTTGGATAGTTCCTCAGGAGCAAAAGGTACGTATACCCTCAATTAATATGCAGTCCTTTTTACGTGGACCAATCAACACCAGGGTCGGTGAAAAAATTAACGATATGGTTTTTCCCCGGTGGATTCACAGTTTTACCACCAGTTTCTATTACAGGAATTCCGTAAGATACGGTTATAATTTCCTTGTCTTGCTCTCAATATGCGCAACCAACGAATCAACACTATCTGCTAGACCGAACAGTGTCCAAATGTAAATGTCGGTGCTATAGCAGAATATATTACTTAGTGAGAAAGGTTGGAGCTGAATGACCCTCAATATACATCGGTCATTTTTCCGGAAACTGGTCTCACAATGAAAAGTCTGAACAGTCTCGTGGACCCAGTGTCTGAAGGATTATTCGTCGTCTAGAGACTCTGTCCCCTATCTTTACCCATAAGGGGCTGCGTAAGCAAGTTTCCTATAGATTAATCAATGTCCCCTAATCCACCGATAATATAGCTGTTTGTCTGTATATAGATAATTGGAGACAATCCTCCGTATCTCACTCAAGGAGTGACTATGTTGGATTAGGGGAGAAGGGAAAATATACCCATGTGGGCAGTTTCCAGGGTTAAAACCCAATAGGTACAGGGAGAGCCTAGATAGAGAGGACAACAACACCCCTAAATAGTCCCATCCACAGTCAGATAGGACCCGGGTGTGTAGTCAGGACGAGGAGAGCAAGAGGTAGTGCTGCGGCTCTAATGGTCAGCGGCCAGCTAGCCGGCACTACCTCTTGCTCTCCTCGTCCTGACTACACACCCGGGTCCTATCTGACTGTGGATGGGACTATTTAGGGGTGTTGTTGTCCTCTCTATCTAGGCTCTCCCTGTACCTATTGGGTTTTAACCCTGGAAACTGCCCACATGGGTATATTTTCCCTTCTCCCCTAATCCAACATAGTCACTCCTTGAGTGAGATACGGAGGATTGTCTCCAATTATCTATATACAGACAAACAGCTATATTATCGGTGGATTAGGGGACATTGATTAATCTATAGGAAACTTGCTTACGCAGCCCCTTATGGGTAAAGATAGGGGACAGAGTCTCTAGACGACGAATAATCCTTCAGACACTGGGTCCACAAGACTGTTCAGACTGTTCATTGTGAGACCAGTTTCCGGAAAAATGACCGATGTATATTGAGGGTCATTCAGCTCCAACCTTTCTCACTAAGTAATATATTCTGCTATAGCACCGACATTTACATTTGAACACTGTTCGGTCTAGCAGATAGTGTTGATTCGTTGGTTGCGCATATTGAGAGCAAGACAAGGAAATTATAACCGTATCTTACGGAATTCCTGTAATAGAAACTGGTGGTAAAACCGTGAATCCACCGGGGAAAAACCATATCGTTAATTTTTTCACCGACCCTGGTGACGATTGGTCCACGTAAAAAGGACTGCATATTAATTGAGGGTATACGTACCTTTTGCTCCTGAGGAACTATCCAAAAAATCGGATAGGGAAACGCGTCAAGCCTACTTCTGAGCATTATGAGCCTACTTCTGAGCATTATTGCACGGCGCTACGGCAAACTGGGAGCTTATAGACTCTTATCTGCCTAGTGCCATTGCTAGCTTTATTGTTGAGCTGTTAGATCCAGCACTACTGAGGTGCAAAGAGCTTGTTTAAAGGATCGGGTTAACAAAATACCCAACTGTACTACAACCAGATCCTGAAACAAAAATCTTGAATATGCAAACGAATATTGTGTCATAATTGGGGATTCACCGTAAGACCGCATATTCATATAGGTGTTTCTCCACCAATCACCTAGTGGAGGATCCACACCCCGAATAGCGGAACCTAGCAGGATCTGACTAATAGATCCGACCTGCCTCTAATTATCTATCTCTACATGAGCAGTGTTCGCATCAATACATACGGGACATCCTTAGATACATCACGAGGGACTAATACACCTATCTCCACGTATTATTGAGGTGGTGAATTCCCCATTCAATCCTAAACCAGGGTATCCCCTTTCTTTGGTTTTTCTTTTGTTTCGTCCTGATTTATGTTTGTGAGTGTCATTGTAAGCCCATGTCTTTTAAAATAATTTAATAAAAGTTAGTATATTTTATATCTATATCTGTGAAGGTTGGCTTTGTCTATGCCCTGCACCGACCGCACATTCCTCCAAACTTTTCTGGGGACAATTTCCGACCACACCAGAATTAGTCCCCGGTACTGCGTCAGTAGACGTAACATGTCGTACCGAATGTCCCTGGCTAGATCCCTGAACGGCCTCCGCCCCAAATCATTACCCCCAACATGCAGTACTAAAATGTCAGGCGCCATATCCAAAGAAACCAACCGCTGAACATCCTGTAAAACTCTGAACCATGCCATCCCCCTAACACCAATCCACCGTAACACCGCCGTATCCCTGCTAAGCCTCAACTGCCTGCCATTCGGCCTCATCCTAGCCCTTCCCCCCCCCCCCCCAATAAACGTATGAATGACCCAATATCCATACGAGGGTCGCTCGGCGATCTGTAACGAAAAGAAATTAACTGTAAATAATTGCCCCGCGTTGTGCCGCTACCACCACCAACCCCCTCCCCTTATAACAAATGCGGTCTAATGTATGATTTAAACCTTCCTGACTTCCATCGACCAATTCTCATTACCGTTCGGTTGTCTAAACCCCCATTTGCTGCTTTCATCGCTGCCCCTATCCTAAAAGAATGTGTCCCGAAATTGGCACTATCCAGGCCCAGTTTAACTAGTGCCCTTTTGAACACCGCCGAAAATTGAAATCTGGACAAAAAGGAGCCATCTCTATGACGTAATAACGGCCCTGCCCCATCTCCTAGCAATGAACTATATTCCCTCCAACACTTCACGGGGCACATGATGCTTCCTTGAACCTGCCTCAATGATACCCGCCGGCCCTTTCCCTCTTGATCCGTTTTAGAGCGACGAATAAAAAACTCTAGTTGACCCTTTTCCTCTTTCAAGTACTCTGCCTGCAACCCCCCCCCCCCTCCCATCTTCCTGCTGGGCGAAACAAGTTCGCCCACTCGCAAAGCCCCAAAAAATGCCAAGGAAAAGGCAAATCTAAACAGTGAACATTCCGCAACCTGGTCACACACCTCCCTCAATACCTCTCCTATTTTTTCCAACATCTCAAATGATACAGGCCGTCGCGTATCCTGACCCCCTCTTCCCCTTCTAAAACCTTTTAGCGCTTGCCTGACCAAAAAGGATTTAGTAATATCTATCCTACCCCTCAGCTTCATACCAAACGCCACACCCCCCATAAATCTATTAACCTTAGACACCGACAAACCCTTCGCCGAACTTTCACCTAACCATTCTAACAACGCCCCAACGGTGTCTTCTTCCGTGTCAACATTCTCAAACCGCCCTAGCCACTCTTCCCATTCCGACCATGCTGCATCATAGGATGCCCAAGTACCCCGAGCAAGCGAAGCGCTTATCAAGTGCTCCGCTGCTCGCCGACCACGTTCCAGATGTGTGGCCGGCAAGACACCCCCTCCTCCTCTGCTCCTGGGGCCAACAGACGGAATCGCTCCCACTGAAAACGAGAAAGAGCATCCGCGATTGAGTTGTTGACCCCCGGTACGTGTACCGCCACAATCCATGCGTTCAAGGACAGCGCCTCCAGTACCAAGTGGCGCAATAAGGCCACTACTGGAGGAGACGAGGCAGACAAATTGTTTATTGCCTGCACCACCCCCAAATTGTCGCAGTGGAAACGTACCTTTTTATCCCTAAAATATTCTCCCCATAACACTAGGGCCACTATGATAGGGAACAATTCGAGCAGCACCAGATTTTTGACCAAACCTGACGAAAACCAATCCTTTGGCCACTTGCCCGCGCACCACTGGCCTTGGAAGTAGGCTCCGAAACCGGTGCTTCCTGCTGCGTCGGTAAACAATTCCCAGTCAAAATTGTCTACTGCTTCCTCCAACATTACCGACCTACCGTTGTATTGCTCCAAAAACGTCGTCCACACGGCCAAATCCTTTTTGTGGCCTCCCCCTAGGCGGATAAAATGGTGGGGTAGCCAAACCCCAGCCGTAGCCGATGCCAACCTTCTACAGAAAATTCTACCCATCGGCATGATTCGGCAAGCGAAATTCAGCTTGCCCAATAAAGATTGCAGGTCCCTTAAAGTGACCTTGTTTGCAACCCTCGCTCTATTCACTTCCCCCTTTAAATCCGCTAATTTGTCCTCGGGTAGTCTGCATTCCATTGCAACCGTGTCAATGGTAATGCCTAAAAACTTTAAACAAGTTGTGGGCCCTTCGGTTTTTTCTGGCGCCAAAGGCACCCCGAAATGCCGAGAAACCCATTGAACAGATTCCAGCAATGTCGCACAAATTGGCGACCCCGCTGGCCCTATGCACAGGAAGTCGTCCAAATAGTGGATGACGGACCTAACCCCGGTGGAGTCCCTAACCACCCACTCCAAAAATGAGCTGACCGCTTCGAAATAAGCGCATGAAATGGAGCAGCCCATGGGTAGGCACCTGTCCGCAAAGTAACACCCTTCCCAAAAACACCTTACAATCTAATACTCTCGGGAGACACGGGAAGTAACCGAAAAGCTGATTCTATGTCCACTTTCGCCAGCCTAGCCCCCCGTCCATTCTTCCGAACCCATTTAATGGCGGCATCAAATGAAGTATAAACCACGGAACAGACGTCCGGGTCTATCCCGTCATTCACTGATGCTCCTTTTGGGTACGACAAGTGGTGTATTAATCTGAACTTGTTTGGTTCCTTCCTAGGGACCACGCCAAGCGGGGACACAACCAAATCCGCTACTGGCGGGGACTTAAAAGGCCCCACCATGCGCCCTAACTGCACTTCCCGTAATAACTTTTCTGTGACAACTTTTGGATGCCGAAGTGCCGATTGTAAATTTTTTGTCGTCACTGGCACCTCGTGAACTGGGGCGGGAATTTTGAAACCATCCCGAAAACCTTCTAACAGTAACTTCGCCTTCTCCTTATCTGGGTACCTATTTAGAAACGGCACCATCTTTGCCAGTTTCACAGGTGTCATCCCTTTTACCAGTACCCCGAAACCTTTTCCTCTACCTTTCCTAAAACACCTGGTCGCTCCGTGTGACGTAGCGTTACACACAGAGCAGACGTATTTGAATCGGCAGGTGTTTCCGAACTTACATTGGCCGTCGTTAAACTGCCAACATAATCCTCGCTTGTGACCCCCTGCCAGTCCCCCCGACCCGCTTTCTTGGGAACCGACGGCCGAGCTCGAAGTCCCGCCCCCCCCCCCCCCCCCTCCCTGAAAGGGCTGCCCATACCTCACTGGGGCCATCACTCGCAGCCAAAGCCCTATATCTTTTTGGTCCCAACGAATGGACGGTTGGACCGCTTTCCTTTGCCGGAACTGCTCGTCGTACCGGAGCCATGTTTGTCCCCCGTACACTCTGTATGCCTCGCCTATGGAGTCGAGGTAACAGAATAGGCCCAAACAATTTTCCGGCGCTTTCTCGCCTATGACACTGGCCAGAGTTGCAAACGCTTGAAGCCAGTTGGAAAATGTCTGTGGGATCAACCGCCACCAACGCTTTTCCTCCTCTTCCTTCTTGTAATCAGTTCTCTTCCCTTTATCCAAATTAAATTTTTCTAAAGGGAGAAGGGAAAAAATGTTGACGTACTCGTCACGCCATATTTTTTCCTTTACCTCTTTCTTTAAATGAGCCCCCAAGGGGCCCTCGAAGCAGACATATACTCCCCCCCCTTGCTCTATCGTCTAACCAAATCCCGTCCCCATCTTTTTCCGTCTGCACCGCGACGGTGACGGGCCCTGACTGCTGACCCTCTGACGCCCCTGTCATGCTACCTTCCCCAGTGCTGTCCCGACTAACCGAAGCGTAAGACGGTCCTGCCCATGCCGATACCGGAGACGGTGTCGGCCCTATTTCCTGCCTGCGCCACATCTCCCATAATCCACCCAAAAATGACTCAAAATCCTTGCCTAACCCGCTTGCGCCTACCGTCGCCCCCGCGCTCCCTGTCCACCCCCCCCCATGCTATCTGTCGCTGACGCAACACGACTAACTGCAGATGTAGTGTCCCCGGAATTAATCTCACCTGGCTGCGTTGGGGCTGTGGTCCCACCAGCCGCCGATCCTCCCTCCAACGGATCCGAGTCCTCATCCGAATGCGGTCTGCACCGGAAGTCAGGATCCATGCCGGGCTGCAGTCGCACCTCCGGAATCGCAGCCGCACTTCTACCAATAGGTCTAGCTCCTGACGGCCGCTGTCCCTCCTCTGCTTCTCTCCAGTGTCCAGCAATGGGGGCACTTGGCCCGTGTTTCTTGCAGCTCCCGTGCTGCTACGACTACTGTGGGGCTGCTCCCTGACTGCTGCCTCCCTTGCTGAGCAGCCCCACGCATCTCCAGCATCTCCAGATGACAGTCCGGCGCTAGGCCCCGCCCCCTGGCAGCACGTGACCTAGAGCCGGACGCTGCACCTTGCCGCCCTGCGAGACTCCTCCCGGGCCTGCGCTCACCGCCTGCTGCTGATGCTGGTGGGAGCCGGACCGGAGGGCCCTGTGAGGGACTCTCTACGCTGCGTCGGCGCTGTGGGGCCACCTCTGGGCTTAGTCTTGCCGGCGGGCGGGCCCTCCGCGGCCTGATCTCTCTTACCGCCGCTTCCGGTTCTCCTCTGCTCCCTGCTGCCGCCGCTCCTCTTGGACGCCTGCTGCCTGCTCGCCAGGCCCTGCCTCCCGCTGCCCCTCCGGGGGACTGGTAATCGGCCACCGCTGGCCCCGCTCCCGCTGCTGCTCCGGTCTCCCGCTCTTCAGCCGCCGCTGGCCCGGCTCCCGCTGCTACACTGGACCCCGCGACCCCCGCATTGTCTCTCACCGGTCCAGGCGCCGCTCCCTCCAGGACTCTTTCAAGCCAATCCAGGCCCCGCTCCTCGACCGCTGCCCGGATCTTCTCCATCACGGCGTCCATCTTGGGTAAGTGGATTGTCTTCAGGCTCTTCCTGACGGACCTCTTCGGGCACTTTAGGCTTGTCTCTTCCTACTTCTTCTTTTCTGTCCCGTCTCCTTCTCCTCCGCGTCTTGATTTTGGGCTTCTTCCTCCTTTTTTCTTTCTTTATATTCTTATCTTCTGTCTTCCTCTCTGCCTGTGCTTCTGCTCCTTGCTCCTTGCTGTCCGTTGCTGCATTGACCTCTCCTCCTGCTGTTCCCACACTTTCTATCTGCTTCCCCTCCTTAGCTCCCCCCCCTTTCTCTACTCACCAGTCTCACCTTTTCTTAACCCCTACCTTCCCCGTTAACTCTGTCATGCGCTGCCTCCATCTATAGCCCTGCGGTCTGCTATTTCGACGCTTCTGGAAGATGAGCCTAGTTGCCGCATTCAGGATGGATTGGAGGGGTTAGAGTCTGGTGCAGGGGAGGCCGATCAGCAACGAGTTGCAATAATCGAGGCAGATGTGGATGAGGGCAACAGTGAGTGTCTTTAGTGTGTCCACGGTGAGAAAAGAGCAGATTCTTGCAATGTTCTTGCAAGGTGTAGCTGACATGTTCGAGCCACAGATTGGATGTAGGGGGTAAGGGACAGATCGGCATTGAATATGACCCCAAGGCAGCGAATATGCTGTCTGGGAGATATGGTGGTGCGACCCACGGAGATTGAGATGTCAGGATGAGGTCGGTTAGTAGAGGACAGAAACACCAGTAAGTCAGTTTTAGACAGGTTTACTTTTAGGTAAAGAGAGGGCATAGTGTTAAAGACAGCGGACAGACAGTCAGTGATGTTCTGGAGGAAGACCGGCGCTGTGATGTCACGGGAGGAGGGGTATAGCTCGGTGTCATCAGCATAGAGGTGGTATTAGAGGCCAAATCTCCTGATGGTTTGTCCAATAGAGCCAGCAAAGGAGCGGTAAGATAGGTAGGAGGAGAACCAGGAGGGAGCAGTGTCCTTTAAGCCGAGGGAGCAAAGCATACTGAGGAGGACTTTGTGGTCGACAGTGTCAACCACCTCACCAAGTAGAACAGTGATGCAGTAGTGATGTAAACACACATACACAGTCCACATGTAAGAAGACACTTTGAGTCAGAGTTCTTGATCATATATAAACATATGGCACCTGAACTGCAATGGTCCATAATATATCTGGATATGCTGCTCCTCCACATGATACACCCAAATCATAGGACAGTGTATGAAAGAAATGAGCACAAGTGTAAAGGGGAGCTATGCAAATGCACTTGAAAAAGTTTGTTTGCCAGTGCAAACATTTATTTATCTGAGCGACTGTTTTAGAGCTCAATGGAGCTCCTCCCCAGGTGTTCATGTATACTGGCGGGAAAAGAGAGAACTCTGGGGTAGAGACTACTGAGAGAACCACGGAGGATGGTTAAGTAGAGCAAAGAATTACAGTAGGTAAACAAAGGTCCCAAAAGCTTACTGGAGTATGAAAGTTTTACATGCCAAGAGGTCTCTGAGTGTAGCTAGATACTTCTATACATGAAGAAACACAAAATTATACTCAAGGACAAATGTGCCACATTCATGGTCACATCAATGTGCTGCTTATACAGCTTCCCTTCTAATTACATGGACATCACTGTGTAACATTCCCAGGAGCATTCCTGACCATGTGACTGATATTAGTAGGGATAATAGTTCACCAGTCTCTAGACTCATACATGGCAAGAATTAGGACAATCTCCATGTGCTCAGATATGTGGGCCTTCAGGTCAGGGGCTCTCCCATCAGATGTAGTGGTTGAGCTCTGCACATTAATCATAGGCTGGTAGAGTTGGAAGGGACCTCCATGGTCATCAGGATTCACTAAATAATCCCAGACAGATGTCTGTCCAGAAGAAAGTCTTATAAGTCGGGTGACAACTCCAGCAGCTCATCCACAAACCAGAGGAAAAGTATGAAGGTTTCTAAAATATAATACAAGGTGCTTCTTTCTGTCTTACAGCTCCATCACTATTTAGGAAATCAAAGGGACACTAATGACAATCCCTATTTTTATAGAAATGGAGATGTGACTGGCTACTATAATACTATGAACTGGAACTGTTTAAGTAATGGAAGTTTTATAGTTAGGCTTGTTGGCCATACAGAAACAAAGAACTACACTGTTCATATCAATGTGAAGAAGGTATTATGGAAGACCAGCAGCAATCAAGTGAGTGCCACCACAGCTTAGCTGTCTGACTACCTTCACAGGCACTAGTGACTGTGAAGAGGGAGCCTTTCTCTCCTCCAAGGTGCTGATGCTTTACTGCTGGAGGATGAATGAGTACCTTATTTTAGTACTCTACTGGTTGTCTACTCATTGAGCAAGGCCTCGCAGTCATCCCCGCCCAACATCTACACTCATGCAGTGACTTCTGCACCAGCCTTTACTCCTGTCCTGGCTCTGCACCTACTGGTCTGCTAGGAATTATGTCACTTATGCCAAGCTCTCTAAAGGCCTCTTTCGTATCCTCACTGAAATGAAAAGGTTTCATCTAATTCTAGAATCTTTAACTCTGTTGGTATTTCTACTGCTGTTGACCTGATTCAGCTCTTGGTTGATAAAATGGGGGGAAAAAAAGCTGAACTGGGATCATATTCTGTATTATCTAACATATTTACCTGGTATGAAGCATTCTTATTCTCCATGATACCTCTATACCAGGGGTGTAAAACTCATAGTCCGCAGGCCGAATATAATGTCTTTTCTTTCATATGAGCATAGTACGACTGCTCCTTAGTGACAGATAGAGGTTATGTAGTCTATACTATAACGATAAACCTTGTCCATGTCTCAAGGAGCAGTCATACCATGCACAGGTGGAAAAAAAAGAAATGATATTTGGTTGAGTTTGACACACATCCTTGTCAAGATGCAAACCTGGGACCTCTTGCACTCTGGCTGATGGTTCTCTCTGCTGAGCCATCCAGGTTTCAGGGTAAGTTCCCCTGTATACCTTGACCTTGTTTCCAGATCATATTATCCAGTGTCTATTCCTGATTAGGACTTATTATAAAAGCCTGGCCTTGCCACTCACTACTTGCATGATTATTCTTCTCCTCATCATTCATCAAGCTCCACTTCTGCCTGTCCTCTGCTAAACAGATTACGGAGCTCCAGGAATTGTGTGCCTCCTATCAGGAAAAGGTTGCTAGTATGCAGTGAGAGATGGAGGGATTATAAAGCCAACTCCCGAAGATGCACAATTCAGCGCCAGAAGTCCGCATGCCATTACCAGCTAAATTTGCGGGAGATCGTTGCCAATATCGAGGTTTCCTAAATCAATCCTGAATCTATTTTCAGAAACAGCCCAACTTGTGTACCAGTGACTGGAAAAACGTATTCTTTATCATGAACCTCTTCACTGATGAGGTGATTTCCTGGCCTTTGCCATATGTAGATATCAACAGTAATCTCCTTGATGACTTCACGACCGCTATTGGACAAATCGTTGATGATCTGAATCACTGTGCAATGGCTGAAGGGCATTTATGACAAGGTCAACATTCCGTTGCAGTTTATATAGCAGAATTTTGTTGCTGGGTGAACCATACTATGTGGAATCCGTCTGCATAACAGCCAATTTTGTCGGGGATTATCTGAGTGGATAAAGGATGAACTTGCTACATTGGAGACCCCTAATAGCCTGGAAGTTTTCATTCAGCTATGCATTCGAATTGACCACAGATTTTTGGGACAACGAAAAGAGAGGCTGCGGGGTTTATTCCTTCAGTTAATCCACATCGAGTTCCCAGTCAAGCACTGAAGCAGCATCAGAACCGATGTAGGTCATCCGCAATTTATTGTGGAAGCTCGGGACATTATGTCTTAAACTGTCCAAATAAGTTCTAAAGGACTCTCGCCCTTGCCCATGTCAAGACCATGACCAATCCAGCCATCTCAAAACAAGAGAATGCCGCCAAATACACCTTTGCACCAATAGTTCAAGACTGTGTGAAGATGCTTCCTCCACTCCACCATATTGTCCTTCCAATAGAGATCTTAAAGGAGATGTCCCGCGCCGAAACGGGTTTTTTTTTTTTTAAACCCCCCCCCCCCGTTCGGCGCGAGACAACCCCGATGCAGGGGTTAAAAAAACCACCCGCACAGCGCTTACCTGAATCCCGGCGGTCCGGCGTCTTCATACTCACCTGCTGAAGATGGCCGCCGGGATCCTCTGTCTTCATGGACCGCAGGGCTTCTGTGCGGTCCATTGCCGATTCCAGCCTCCTGATTGGCTGGAATCGGCACGTGACGGGGCGGAGCTACACGGAGCTACACGGAGCCCCATAGAGAAGAGGAGAAGACCCGGACTGCGCAAGCGCGGCTAATTTGGCCATCGGAGGGCGAAAATTAGTCGGCACCATGGAGACGAGGACGCCAGCAACGGAGCAGGTAAGTATAAAACTTTTTATAACTTCTGTATGGCTCATAATTAATGCACAATGTACATTACAAAGTGCATTAATATGGCCATACAGAAGTGTATAGACCCACTTGCTGCCTCGGGACAACCCCTTTAATGGAAAATCAGAGGACGCAGTGCTCGACAATGTTGGTGTTGGGTTGTGCTGCTGGGATCTGTTGTACTATTAGGTTCCAGGAGCACACCTTTCACAGGTTGGGGTTAATTGAGCTGGTTAGGTGTGGTATTCTCCAGCAGCCAGTCCCGTTTAGTCTGCAGCACATAAAAAACAGAATCTCTCAGTAGTTGATGCTGGTCTTTGTACTGCTCGGATATCTGTTTTGTGCCCACTCAGATCTGTGTTTGCATGTAGGCCTGTTGTGTCTCTCTGATTCCCAAGGATTTGGACACCTGTAGTCCTTGTCTGTAGCATATACAGACCCCCTCTTCCCTTCCCCTGACAGATGCAGCCTTCAGACGTCTTATGTCTTGTTTGTATGTCCGATGGGTGATGTTTGACTCAGTTCTCTATGCCAGCATGGGGGCTGACTGTCTATTTCCTTGGTATGAGGACACTTTAGACTTGCTGTGGAGTTTCATCTGTGTGCATGTGAGCTCTAGGTGGAGTCTTTGTTGCATGCACTACCTGTTAGTCTGGGGGTGAACAGTGACTTGTGTTGTATGTCTGTGCAGGTGGCCAGGCATGTGGTGTGAGCAGTCCTGTTCTATGTACAGTGTGTGTGTCTACAGTGTCATGCCCATGTGTGTAGTGTCTGGCTAGAGTAGGGACTGCAAGACACAAGGAGCCTTGACGTGGCTTGCAGCTTAAGTTCATTGGCCAATGCACAAATTAATTCTTCGTTTTTATATTCAGCTTTTTCATCTGCTGTAGAATGTGAGGTTTGTGTGGTGAGTTTGTGCATTTTGCCAGTTCTGCTGGTTGTGAGAGTTTCCCCTTTCAGGGTGAGCAGGGCTGAGGTTCCAGTGTGGGCTGCCTTTTTTGAGGCGATCGCCCTGCTTTGTTAGGTGAGGCCATGTCATCCTTCCAGCAGTATAGGGCAAGTTGTCCCTAAACCTGTGCTTGCGGGTCACTTTCGTGTGAGCCCAGTGCTTAGTTGCCCACACGAATGTAACTGTTGGATTCAGGAGCAGGAGGAAACTGCATGGACTTTAGATTCACTCTTGCCAAGATCATTGCAACCAGACCTAAGCCCATACCTATTGATATAGCGATCGTGGATAGGTCACTAGTCACATGAGAGAAAATCAAACTGGAGCTCCATATGCAACCTGATCATTAAGAGAATATCAGCTTCCAGCTCATCTAGTCCCCTAAACTTCCAGTGATTCATGGAATCCCCTGGTTCTCTACTTATAATCCCTCTATCAACTGGTAAATCAAGGACCATTATCTTCTCTTCAGAGTACTGGAAAGAACATTGCAAGATGGCACCATCTGCCCCTGAATCACTGCCAGACCCCTAGGTTGGTCAACAGGACTTTGAGAAGTAAAAGATTCAATACTAGAGGCTCAGGGATGTCTGCAGCAAGTAGAAAGCTGACCAGTTGCCACCTCATTGGCCCTATGATTGCCAAGTGGAGTTGTTCCTCAGTGCTTTCATCCCTTTTGGGCAGATCTACAACCTTTCAGAAACGGAGTTGAAAGTACTGTGAGAAAGCTTGGATGACCATTTGAAAAAGGGGTTCATTCAACTTACTTTTTCACTGGCGCAGGTGCCTATATTTTTTTGTCAAGGAGTGACTCAACCCTGTGACCATGTATTGATTGCAGGGAGTTAAATAAAATTACGGTCAAGAATTGCTACCCTCAACCCCTGATTTTAGAATTTTTAGAGATACTGCCAATATATTCACTAAACTAGATCTAAGAGGGGCCTATAAACTTCTATGGATTTGTTCAGGGGATGAATGGAAGACTGCCTTTACGACAATATACTGTCTATGACATAGTTCGAGACCTGTTGGACCAATTCGTAGTGGCATATCTTGACGACATTCTCATCTTCTCTGATAACTTGGAGGAACATCGCAGGCACAGTAGAGAAGTGCGCATTTGAACAGATCCAAATGCAATTTCTGGGATACATTATCCCCCCAGATGGCCTAAGTATGGACACCAGCAAGATTAAAGCCATCCTGAAGTGGCACATTCCAAAAAAATTTGAAAGAAGTACAGCGCCTGATCGATTTTGTGAACTAATATAGAAGATTTATTAAGGACTTTTCAAAGGTCATCTCTCCCATTACCTCCCTCACTCAAAAGGCACACACATTTTCCCAGTCACTGGAGGCACAGATCACTTTTGAGAAACTAAAGACTCTGTTTACTTCAGCACCAGCACTAATCCACAAAAGACCGAAATTGCCTTTTGTTGTTGATAATCTGTCACAGCAAGTCAAAGACAATATGCAGCTACATTCATGGGCATTTCTGTCCTACACCCTATCACCCAGAGAGAAAAACTATGATGTCGGGAACAAGGAGCTTCTGGCCATCAAGGTGGCTTTCACCGAATGGAGGCACCTCTTGGAAGAAGCCCACCATCCAGTAATGGTTTTTAATAACTGTAAGAACGTAGACTTTCTCTGTACTGCCAAGAGACAAGCACGATATGCCCTGTTTTTCTCCAAGTTCAATCTTATGTCCTACCACCCCAGTGCCAGAAATGGCAAGGCAGATGCGTTGTCCAGGATATTTTCACACCCTGAAGAGGGGTCAAACACAGACTACACAATTCTGTCCCCCAAAATTTTGGAAGTACCCTGCACCCTGAAAGCCTTCTAAGAAAGTTTAAGGGCGGATACGAAAAATACTCTTTCTTGAGTCATCCTTCCAAGGATGTGAAACTTTTTTTTCTCAGATGGGCTTTGAAGGCAACAGCACCAACTACATAATCCTGAGGCTTCTCAGCTCAAAGTCCTTAAATTAGTCCATGATTCCAAGCTTGCTGGTCACCTTACGGTCACCAAGGCTTTAAAATTTTTGCTTTGTTCCTTCTGATGGCCAGACTTCAGAAAGGATGTGAAAAAGTATGCCACCTCTTCTAAGTATGTTTTCAGAACAAGATGCCACTAGCTCACCCTCTGGGATTTCTGTGGCTCCTTCCAGTCCCATCCAAGCCATGGGGATCTATATTTATGGACTTTATAGTGGATATGGCCCCCTCGAAAGCGATAGCTACCATCCCTGTTGTCGTGGACTGTCATACAAAGAAACTAACTTCATTCCCATTGAAAAGATTCCCATCAGCGAGAACACCGCATATTTGATGATCCAGGAAGTGTTCTGACTAAATGGAATTCTTACTGATGTGGTGTCTGGCAGAGGGGTTCAGTTTACCTCAAAGTTCAGCAAACAATTCTGCATGGCCCTGGGAACTACCATTAATCTCTCCCCTGCCTTTCATCATCAGTCTAATGGCCAGATTCTGAAAACAGGCCAGACTCTGGAGCAGTATCTTCACTGCTTCATCTACCATCTTCAGGACGACTGGCTAGATTATTTATCGAAAAAGGAGCTCCCCTACAACAATGCCCAACACAGCTCAACAGCCCAGAGCCAATTTTATGCTAACTACCGTATATATCCTGCAATTATTCTGGGCCTTGCTGTCAACACATTTCCAGAGGAAATTGAAGGAAACCTTACAAGAAGCCCAGGATGCCCTTAAGAAAGTGGCAGGCAGACATTGCAAAGTGGCCCTGATCTTCCAGGTTAGTGATAAGGTATCAAACAACAACTTAAAGGCCCATATACCCTCTCCCAAGCTTGGGCAAAGATTTATCTGACCCTTCTAAATCACCGCAAGATTCAACCAGGTGGCTTTTCATTTAAAGCTCTCATAGAGCATGAAAGTCCACCCTGTCTTTCACGTATCCTTACTCAAAACATTCTAAGACAACAATTTGATGGGAAGAAGCCAGCCACCTCCTCCAAAGGTTGGAAGAGTTTGTGGTAGACAAAATGTTGGACACAAGATTCCAATACCTAATGAAATAGCCCAGAGGAGAACTTGTAGGAGCTGACCAAGAACATCCATGCTTCCAGGCTCACAAACAGTTTCCATCGCAGGTTCCTGAGAAAGCCAGCCTAGAAGAAAGGGCGCTTGCACCCGGTTGACAATTCTCTCCCCTAGGTCTTCCAGGCCTCTGGTCAAGTTCCTGTATACCTTGACCTTGTTTTCAAAATCTTTCTATCCAGCCCCTGTTCTAGCTTGGCTTGTTCCTGATTAGGATTCACTATAAAAGCCTGGCCCTGCTATTCCCTCTTTACATGATTATTCTTCCCCACAGCATTGATCAAGCTCCACTTCTTCCTGCTCCTCTGCTATTGATAAAAGACCTCCTGATATTGCTGACACCTGGCTCTTCCCTGACTACTGTCCAGATCAGCAGCGATTACACCTAAAGCTCCAAGCTAGTGCCTGAAACCGCTACACATGCTCAATATCATGCAGCTAGACACCTCAACCTGTTTCTCAGGAGTCTTCTCAGCTTTGGAGGCCAAAATTCCAAGGTCAGTCATAGTTTTCCCAAATGAATGCTCTATTTATATATCACAGTAAGGGAAGAGTTTATATTTAGTTTATAGAGCTCAGGCAAAAAATAAAAAAATACAATAGAAACTCTTCATTCCCTGTAGTTCAGTATATTTATGTACAAGTAAAATATGATCCCTTGTATCCCAGATTAAAGATTAGAGTTCCCTTTTTTACTTACACATCATGGATACAAAAACATTTGTCCTTGTTCTTTACATCTAGATTAATAGAAGAATATTGCACTTGACTCCATTACACTATTATACATTGTCCTTGTTCCATTATTCTTCACCTTAGGTTCCTGAGTCTCAATGTTCAAAGAACTGTTTACCAGGAACCCATAAAGTCTCCCAGTCCAGGATCCATTCCTGCTGCTATAATTGTGTCCAGTGCTCCCTGGGAGAAATCTCCAACATTACAGGTATGAAGACGTTAGACATAGACGTGCTCCACTGATCACTAACGAGTAAAGGTATATTGTCTATGTTTCAGATACTCAATATTCATTATTAGTTGTTTTTTTAATCTTCTAATTTCCAGACAGTGAAACCTGCATGAAATGTACAGAACTTGATTGGCCCAACGAGAAGAGGAACCGTTGTGTGCCAAAGCAGCTGGAATTTCTCTCTTACACAGATGACACAATGGTCCTGGTTATTTCCCTGGTCTCTGCTATATTTTCCTTTCTTACATTCATGATTCTTGTTACTTTTATTTTGCACCAAGACACGGCCATCGTCAAGGCCAATAACAGGAACCTGAGCTTCCTCCTTCTGGTCTCCATCATGCTGAGCTTCCTCTGTGCCTTCTTGTTCCTTGGATATCCGGAGGACCTCACTTGCATGCTACGTCAGGTCTCATTTGGAATCCTCTTCACAGTAGCCGTTTCTTGTGTCTTGGCCAAAACAATCATGGTTTCCATTGCTTTCAGAGCCACCAAGCCTGACAGTTTCTGGAAACGCTGGATTAGAAGCAAGTGGACTAATTATTTGGTGGTGTTTTGCACATCCATCCAAGTAATAATCTGTATGGGTTGGTTGGCTCTAGCGCCCCCCTTCCTGGAGCTGGACACACATTCCTATCAGAGAAAGATCATTGTGCAGTGTAATGAAGGTTGTGTTATTGGGTTCTACTCTGTCCTGGGTTATATGGGGGTCTTGGCGGCTGTTAGCTTTATTATGGCTTTTTTAGCTCGGACATTACCGGACAGTTTTAATGAGGCCAAGTATATCACCTTCAGCATGCTGGTGTTCTGTAGTGTCTGGATTGCCATGATCCCAGCTTATCTGAGCACCAGAGGGAAATACATGGTGGCTGTGGAGATTTTTGCCATATTGACCTCAAGTGCTGGACTTTTAGGGTGTATATTCTTCCCAAAGTGCTACATTATCCTATGGAGACCGAACCTCAACTCAATAACATGTTTACTGGAGGGAAGAAGAAGATGAGAGATTTGTGTAGTGCCTATTAAATACTGTACTGCAATATACAGAATAGATCTACTTACGTCTGTTGAATATAAAGTTCACTTTTTTATATATATGTTCTTTCTTAAATGTGAAGATGTTCTGATCTCATCCTGCATCCACCACATCGAAGAGCAATACAGATCTCTACTAACCATAATATATGGGCTGGAAATGCATGTTACCAGCATAGTCAAGTGCATCCTTGCTTCCAGATCAAAATGCAAATAAGGCACCAGCACAGCAGGTTCATTATTTAGGGTACATAAAAAAAAAAAAAATCAACACCACATGTCGACACACGACGTTTCGGCTCCATGAAGCCTTTCTTAAGCAAGTCCATTGTTTTACAAAACTCATATGAATAGCATCATATATTAAGTATAGAAGACATAAAACTAATAACAACACTATACTAGTGCAGTTGTACTGATTATCACACTGATCTGTTCTCAATCATGATGAAGCCATTCCTACATAATCAATGTTGTGAAAACTCCTGTGTCATATGTGAATGTACCGGGTGGTCCAGTGGGTTTGCCATACTGGCTCTCTTAGCTGCATTTTTTTCAACTCAGTCTGCCTCTCCAGCCCCCTATAATGTGGATGATGTAATTGACATTACCCACACAACGGTAGCAAATCTCACAACGTGTTGCACCATCTGCTCCCCACACGTGCGTAGATTACCTACATGAATCTACCCAAAGGTGGAAAAGCTTATCTGCACATGATCGGAGAGCCAGCAGTACAGAGCCAAGATCTCAGAGCGGTGCATGGATGACGCCAACTTCATCATCCACATTATTGGGGTGGAGAGGCAGATCCGAGTTGGAAAAGTGCAGCTAGGGACGTTGGCCCAGCCCGCCCACCGGACTGCTTGGCTGTATTGGCATGTGGCATGGAAGTTTGTAAAACATGCGGTATAACTTTAGCATCATTGATAAC
Organism: Eleutherodactylus coqui; assembly: GCF_035609145.1. Classification (NCBI taxonomy): domain Eukaryota; kingdom Metazoa; phylum Chordata; class Amphibia; order Anura; family Eleutherodactylidae; genus Eleutherodactylus; species Eleutherodactylus coqui. Next base: position 8,776,557 of record NC_089837.1, read on the forward strand.
AGACCAGTGTGGTAATCAGTGCAACGTCAGTAATGTAGCGCTGTTATTAGTTTTATGTTCTAAAAACTGGTGACAGGCTCCGTATAACCCCTTTGTACCGCAACCACTCTGAAAAGATGAAGGAAATCCTAATACATAACCATAAGGAACCGTACAACCAAAAAGTACATATTGACAACCTGGAAAATCACTCCAGGCGCCACGACCTCCGGATTCGAGGGATTCCAGAGTCTGTCCCAGATAAAGAAATATCTGGGACACCTTAACTCAGATCTTCAATAGTCTCCTGCACAGAGACAAATATACGGACCTGGGTTTGGAAAGACCTCACAGAGTATTCAGACCAAGATCATCGAGTACAGATAGACCAAGGGATATTCTTTGCTGCTTCCAGAGCTTCAAAATAAAAGAGGAAATTCTCCATAAAGCCAGACTCTACGCTTGATTTACGAAGACAACTACAACCTCTCACTCGAGTTTTGAGAGACCAAGAAATTCTATACAAGTGGCTTTTCCCTTTGGTTTGGCTATATCAAGCTACAATAGAACCTGGACTATTCGAACACCAGAAGACTTACCTTTGTTCCTGAGCAAATTGGATCTCTTGCATATTCAAATCCCAGATTGGACAACAGCAGAGGACTCAATATCCTTACCTGCCCTTCCAAAGTCAGAAAACTGGACTCAAGTCACACCAAATAAACCAAAAAAGTAAGATTGGATCCTGATCCAAGAAGAGGATATACATCAGAAAATACCTAAGGACCTTTGTCATCTCACATTACTCAAACCGCCATTGAAAGCTAATGCTAGCATCTCAACGGCATTAAAACAAAAATACCTGATTCTTGTGTTTAGCAATTTTTACTTCACAGGTTGAGACTATGCTGGGAGGTCTTCTATGACTTGCCCTTCTCAACACAATACTGTTATTACTGTTTAATAGTATTGGGATCTATCATGATCCCTTTTACCTAAGCCCCACCCCCACCCCCCATCCACCCTGCAAATACTGATTCTTGCTTTTGAATCTGGTCTGGAGTGGACGACATCCTGAATCTCCTGTCCAGCTGCAAAACGCCAGAGATTATTGTTCACTCTTAATCATACAATGTTATTGATTTCTGTTGTTGTTTACCATGTTAGTACAATTTTGGACAATTCTGCTGATTCTATGCATATACCAATCAAATACCAATATAAATGGAAAATCTACAGATAGCCCTATTTAATGTAGGGTAGAGGTATCAATGTCTCTCAAAAAAGAGTTCAGATACTCCATTACCTTGAGAAAAATAAAATTGATATTGCTTTCCTGCAGGAAACACATTTTAAAAAAAGCTACACACCCTTAACTAAAAATAGAACTTTCACAAGATGGTACAATGCATCCTCTCCCCTCAAGAGACATAGAGGTGTAGCAATTATTATGAGTAAAACAATTCCTTTTCAGCTCATAAATGTTAAGTCTGACACAGAATGTCTGTACATTTTCCTAAAAGGTGTAATAAATGAAAAAACCTTTACTTTTGTAAACATATATGCTCCAAACACCAACCAGGTAAAATGTTTCTCCTCTATATTTGACCAATTAGAAAATTTCAAAGAGGGACACCTAATTTTGGGTGGAGACTTTAATGTACCCTTGCAACCCTCTTTAGATACCTCAAACGGTGTGTCCTCAATACCTTTCTCAAAGCTCTAAAAAATCAGAAGTTTTTCCTTGGAGTTGCATCTGGTTGATCCCTGGAGAATCTCCAATCCTGCTGCCAAGGAGTATTCCTTTTATTACACAGTGCACAAAAAATACTCTAGGATAGATTATATATATAAACACCCCCCTCCTTGGTTGGGTCGGTGACCAAGGCTGTATATGACTATCTTATACTCGGATCACACCCCCTTTTTCATAAACCTTGAACTCTCCCCCCAAGAAAAGATGTCCCATCAATTAGAAATTAATCAATAGCCTTCTTAAAAAAGGAGGACATTGAAACCATTAAGCAAAGCATCCAAGCATATTTTAGAGAAAATGAAATCCATGTGACAAACCCTGCACTTATGTGGGAAGCCCATAAAGCAGTCATCAGAGGCCTACTGATTCAAATTGGCTCCAGAAGGAAAAAGGAGAGAGGGAAAGAAATGACCACCTTCTTAGAACATATAAAAACTCTAGAACAAATAAAAAATTATCTCTAGCCAATCCAATCAGCTTGACTGAAATTGGAGATGCCATTAATTCCCTCCCAAAGGGTAAAAGCCCAGGCCCAGGTGGATTTAGCTCTGTATATTATAAAACATATAAAGAAGATCTATCCCCACAACTTCAGCACTACTTCAATCAGATTAGCCATACAAATCACTTCTTAAAGGAATCACTAACTGCCCATATATCTCTTATTCCTAAAGGGGAAAAAGACTCATCCCTCTGCAGTAGCTACAGACTAGAGATGAGCGAACGTACTCGTCCGAGCTTGATGCTCGGGCGAATATTAGGGTGTTCGGGATGTTCGTTATTCGTAACGAACACCACACGATGTTCGGATGTTCGGGTTACTTTAACTTTCTTCCCTGAGAAATCATTTCTATATGCGCTCAATGGGGCCGGCGGCAGCAGCGCCAACCCCATTGAGAACATATAGAAGACAAATCCTTCTTCTCTGCCACAGCTGTAACAGCTGTGACAGAGAAGAACGATGTTTGCCCATTGAATTCAATGGAACCGGCAATACAGCCGACTCCACTGAATGCAATGGGCTGCCGGCGATCGCGGGATGAATTGTCGGAAAGGGGTTAAATATATAAGCCCTTTCCTGCAATTCATCCAGAAATGTGTAAAAATAAAAAATATATATATACTCACCTGGTGCCGACAGATGGAGTTCAGCGCGGCAGGCTGCAGTTCTCCTGAACTGCTCTGAACAGCTGTTAGTAGTATTCAGCAGCCGGGGATTTAAAATCCCCGCCTGCTGAATAAGATGCCTCTGAATGGTCACAGCCTGACCAATCAGAGGCCAGCCCTCACTCACACCCATTCATGAATTCATGAATGGGTGAGTGAGGGCTGCCTCTGATTGGCTCAGGGGCAGCTCTCCTGCCCCTGAGCCAATCAGAGGCAGCCCTCACTCACCCATTCATGAATTCATGAATGGGTGTGAGTGAGGGCTGGCCTCTGATTGGTCAGGCTGTGACCATTCAGAGGCATCTTATTCAGCAGGCGGGGATTTTAAATCCCCGGCTGCTGAATACTACTAACAGCTGTTCAGAGCAGTTCAGGAGAACTGCAGCCTGCCGCGCTGAACTCCGTCTGTCGGCACCAGGTGAGTATATATATATTTTTTATTTTTACACATTTCTGGATGAATTGCAGGAAAGGGCTTATATATTTAACCCCTTTCCGACAATTCATCCCGCGATCGCCGGCAGCCCATTGCATTCAGTGGAGTCGGCTGTATTGACGGCTCCATTGAATTCAATGGGCTAACATCGTTCTTCTCTGCCACAGCTGTTACAGCTGTGGCAGAGGAGAACTTGCTGTGTCGTTCCCATCATTTTCTTGAATTGCCAAGATTTTCACACATGAAAACCTTAGCGAGCATCGGCGAAATACAAAAATGTTCCGGTCGCCCATTGACTTCAATGGGGTTCGTTATTCGAAACGAACACCCGAACATCGCGGGAAGTTCGTTTCGAATAACGCGAACCCGAACATTTTGGTGTTCGCTCATCTTTACTACAGACCTATTTCATTAATCAATAATGATATTAAACTATATGCGAAAAACCTCGCCAATACAATCAAGACTCTATTTCCTAACCTAATTAATGCAGAACAAGTAGGTTTTATACCCCATAGAGAAGCCAAAGACAACACAACCAGAATACTGAACATAATCCATTATGCTAAGCGTACAAAAACTCCACTGGCCCAGCTCACAACTAATGCAGAAAAAGCATTCGACAGGGAAAGCTGGCTTTTTCTCAAAATGACCTTAAAAAAATTTAATTTCCCGGATATCTTTATCGATAAGATTATAGCCTTATACAAGGAACCCTCAGCGAAAATCAAAATCAAGGGAGAACTCTCTCCCTCATTTAATATAAACAACGGCACAAGACAAGGATGCCCTCTCTCCCCACTACTATTCATCCTCCCAATTGAAGCTTTCTCTAAAAGAATTAGGAAGAATAAACTCATAAGGGGCTTAATATGTGGCCAGAAAGAACATAAAACAGCATCCTTTGCAGATGACATGCTCGTAATTCTCACTAACCCCCACAAATCTCTCAAAATCTTATTAGAAGAATTTGAAAGTTTTAGCCAAATCTCCAACTTCAAACTAAATTTTACTAAATCTGAACTTCTCAATATAAACATAGACAACCTGGTCATCTCTAACCAAATAATCCCCTTTTAAAAACACTGATGTTTACATTACATATCTTGGGACAAAAATATCCCCCAATATATCTAACTTATATGACCTGAATTTCGTTCAATTCCTAGGAAAAATAGAAAGAGACTTAAATGCATGGAAATTTTGCATTTCATGGTTCGGCAGGAAAAACCTAATAAAAATAGTAATCCCCCTGAAAATCCTCCACCTCCTACATGTACTACCTATAGATTTTTTTCAACAAATTAAAGAGCTTTATCATTAAATTTATTTGGCAAAACAAAAGCCCCAGAGTAAAATATAAACCCTAATCAAATATGGGAAACTTGGAGGTATTGGTCTCTCCATTCATATTGTGCCCTATGAATTACTCTGTACCCACGGCTCCGCACATGATGTTGTGGGGCTTTGTGGGATCCGTGTTTGTCTAGCCCTGGGTTTTAAAGATAATCAATAAAAATTGATGTTTTAGCTCTTGAAGTCTATTCTGTGAAGAACCAATAAAACTACAGTTCGCCACGCAAAAAGCAAGCCCTCATCCGGCTGCATCGATGGAAAAATAAAAAAGTTATGGCTTTTGAAAAGTGGAGATGATATTTGTACAATTGGTGACTGGAGGTTTAAAGCCCCATTTACACAGAACAACTGTTAGGCAAACAATGCCTGACACTCATCCCTGCATGTAGATGCTCCCATGCTGCTGCACAGGAGCGAATATCCCTGGCTCGCAGTGGAAAGGTTGCAGGAGATTTACTGTGCCCCCCCCTCCCCCCCGTCCCTCTCCACTCTCCTTAACAGCGGTCGTTCAGCACTGACCACTGCTGTTTACAATGAACGATCAATGGTCAGAATTTTAAGCTGCATAAAATCTTGAATGCTGATCGCACAGTGTAAATAGCAGCGGTCAGTACTGAACCTCAACATACAGACATATCCTTCCCCCTTTCTCGTTCCCATGGTCTCTTCTGAAGAGACCGTAAGTTCACCGCTCAATCACACTTATCATCAAGCCATCTATCTGTTTTGCCTACTATATCCTAGTTTTCCTCAGACGTTCTCGCTTCATGCTCCTCCACTTTACTGGCCAGACTTCTTGCATTCATAGCTATACAATTATATGGTTGTGGTCACTGCTTGTATTTGTTATTCCACTTATGGTTCTATTTCCACCACTTGAGACCTCTGTTCATCAGTTGATAGTCCAGCCCAGTGCACTGGACAGCAAAAAGGGGAGGAAGTGTTGGCACCGGCTTCGTTCTCATTGAAATCGATGGGACAGTCGCGCTGCTATGGCACATCCTGCTTCTTTACTGGTCAGGCCATCACATTCAGTGGTGTCCTAGAGAATGGGTCATCAGTGACAAAAAGGCTCAAGCAACCACTTTCATTTTACTGTGCATGTCAAAGGAGGAAAGGTTTCAGTGATCTTAAAAATAATCACTACAAAGTTACAGAGGATAACTTTAAGTTAGTGCTCAGTGCACAGAACACTAGACTTAGTCCCTATTGGCAAGAGGGATGCATATATTATTATATCAATTGAGCAGCTTAACCTATTTTTGTGTCGCAATGCTCCAGGTAGCAATCTAGAAAAATATTCATTCAACAGTGCCAACAAAACCCTGCAATAGGAGTGCCAGAAGGGATCATCTTGAAGCAGTGTGGCACAGCTCTTGAAGTCTGAAGTGATGGAGGCCATCTAATGCTCATGGAGTAGAATGGTCATATCTGCCTACTGGAGGTATGGCTAGGGTCTCATCATAGACTCCCATAATTCCTCAAATCAGGCCAAGAATAGCCACAAAGACTTGGAAAGAAGGCCCAGTGACTAGAAGGTCTAAGTGAGAGTTAGCAGGGCCAGGAGATGGGCTGACCAATCTAGGGTTTGAAGTGTCTCCCAGTTGGGGAGGGAGAAAGAAGAGTGATAACCGTGGTTGAGATGGGCAGAGGATGGCAAAGAATACAGTGTTACCCAAAGGTGTGGACCAGAAGCAAAGTATGGCTCTGTTCTTCCAGGATCTTCACTAAACTAGATCTAAGAGGGACCTATAACCTTGTACAGATTCAGCCAGGGGACGAATGGAAGACTGTGTTTAGGATAAGGTATGGTCAATTTGAATACCTAGAGTTAGGAACTACTAGTGTGAACCCACTAATTCAACCTACCAGTCTTGGTGTAGAACCAATCCAGGCGAGGCTAGCAGATGACACTTGGTGATCAGAGGACTCAGTACCAGGTGATGAGAAACAGTCAGGCTAAGGAGCAATATAGATGGAAAACCTTGCCCTTTGCTAGTTAGAAAGATGAGGGGCAACCCTGTCTAGAAGCAGGTTAGGCGCCCTGATAAGAACGGCCCCACCATCCTCCTCTCGGCCCTGACAGGACACTGAACTCACCATTGTTAACCCCAAAACACAGAACTGGACGGGAATAGTGGCGGGACAGGAAGGCAAAAGAAGAAGCGTACATGGACAAGGCTGAGGAACAGGCAACAGGATACAAGAGAGTAGGCATACAAGACTGGAGAGCAGCAAACAAATGAACATTGATAAAGTACAGGATAAGCACAGATGAAAAGAAAGAGATGAGACCTATGCTGGGTGCCTGAGTCATACACACAACAACACTGAGGCAAAGAGAGTTTCCAGCTCAGCTAAATAGGGAGATAATTGCCAATGGCTAACAGCTGAGTTAAGAGTGCTGGAGCAGGTAACCATTGATGTGCTAGAGAGAAGTATGCAGCAGTTCTGCCAGAGACAGCAGGAGAGAAACAAGTCTGAGCTGCCGACCTAATACCTAATGATGCAATTTGGCATTTGAAATGCTCCTGCCACCTTCTAGTACTTTATCAACAATGTATTTTGAGACCTGTTGGACTAATTTGTAATAACATCTTTATCTTGTTTGATAACTTGGTGGAACATCGCAAGCACATCCGGGTGGTCTTGGAACGACTCCAAGAGAATAATCTCTCAAACCAGAGAAGTGTGAGTTTGAAAAGATCCAAATGCAATTCCTGAAATACGTTATCTTTCGATACTGCCTGAGTATGGACCCCAGCAAGATCAAAGTCATCCTGGATTGGCCCATTCCAGGAAATTTGAAAGAAGTACAGCGCCTGATCAGTTCTGTGAACTTCTACAGAAGATTTATTAAGGACTTCTTAAAAGTCATCTCTCCTATCACCTCTCACAAGAAAAAAAACAAAACACAGGTTTTCCTGGACCCCGGACTCTTTTTACTGCAGCCCCAGTACTGATCCAAACAACACCAGAATTGCCTTTTGTTGTGAAGGTGGAATCCTCCAACTGTGCAGTGGAAGCTATATTGTCACAATGAGTTGGAGACGGAATGAAAATACATCCTTGTGCATTTCTGTCCTACACCTTATCACCTGTGGGAAAAAAAAACTACGTTGGGAACAAGAAACTTCTGGCCATCAAAGTGGCTTTCACCAAAAGGAGGCCATCATCAAGTAATGGTTCTTAGTAACCATAAAAATTTTACATTTCTCCGTAGAAAGTGGTTATCGACCAGACAAGTACAATGGGCCCTGTTCTTCTCTAGGTTTAATTTTGTTGTGCCCTACCACCCCAGTTCCCAAAACGGCAAAACGATGCATTGTCCAGGATATTTTCAGAGACTAAAGAGAAGTCAAATACAGCCTACACAATTTTGTCCCCCCCCCCCCCCCCCCCAATATCCTGTACATTGAAGACCTTCAAACAAAGCTTAAGGGAGGATACAAAAGTGACCCTTTCCTGAGTCATCCTTCTAAGGAAGCTTTCTTCCCAGAGTGGACTTTGGGGGTCACAAAGACTGGAACTCCTGCTTCGCTCTTTCTGGTGGATTGACTGCAGGAGGGATGTGAAGAGGTGTGTGCCCAGAACAAGACACCACAAGCTCACACTTTGGGTTTCCTACAACTTTTTCCAGTCCCATCTAGACCATGAGAATTTATATCGATGGACTTTATAGTGCACCTGCCCACTCAAAAGCAATGTCTACCATATTTGTTGTTGTGGACTGACCACTTCATCCCAAAAAAGGTTCCCAGCGCCCAACACACCGCAGAGTTGATGATCTGGGAGGTTTTATGACTACATGGATTGATGTTATCATCTGGGACAGAGGGGTTCAGTTCACCTCGCAATTCTGGAGACATTTCTGCACGGCCCTGGGAACTACCATGAATCTCTCCTCTACCTTTCATCCTTAGTCTATCGACCAGACCGAGAGAACTAACCAGACACTAGAGCATTATCTCCGCTGCTTTATCTCCCATCTTCAGGATGACTGATTGGATAATCTATCAACAGCGGAGTTCACGCATAACAATGCACAACTTAATACTACCGCCCAGAGCCTGTTTTATGCCTACTACAGAACTCATCCTGTTTACATTCCTGGCCTTCCTAAAAAACACTCCTGTCCCTCCTAAAAAACACTCCTGTCCCAACGGTCAAGCACAGACTGGCAGCATTGGTGGATATTCAAAATTAATTAAAGGAGGCTTTACGGGAAGCTCAGGTAGCCTAAAAAGAAGTGTCAGACTGATATTGTCAAATGGCCCCTCCTTCACGTGGAGACAGAAACTGCCCCCCCCCCCCCCCTGTGAAGGTTCAGGGGCATGATAAACATGTTGTTGAAAAAATCTTGGACTCCCGAAAACCCAAGGAAAACATCAATATCTGGTGCACTGGCAGGGATTTGGACTGGAGGAATACTCTTGGGAGCCAAAAAAAATAGGGGAGTTCCACAAGAGGTACTCTGGTAAACCAGGCCCAGGAATCAAATGGGGACCTCCTGTGCTCCAGTCTGTCGCTCTCACTACTGATCTATATAGCCTGTGGACAGTTCTCTTACATGACTCTCAACCTTCTTCCTTGATCCCCGTTATCAAGTTCTGATCTTGTCTCTATTCTTGATTGCACCTCCTATAAAGGCCATACCCTGCCATTCCCTTAGTGCGTGCGTGACTATTCTGCTCCACAGCACTGATTGATAAAGCTCCACTTTGCCTGCTCCCATGCTATTTCTACAATTCTTCCTGAAACTGACTTCTGGCTTCCTTTCTGACTGTGCTACCCGCCTCAACCATCTGTACTGCAAACCGAGACCTTCAATTGGTGACTTATGGCTTTCTTTCTGATTACGCTACTCGCCTCATCCATCTGTACTGTGAACCAAGACCTCCCGTTGCAGACTCCTGGCTCTTCCTTGACTACTCTGCAGACCTGCGGCAATTATACCTCAGGTGCTCCAACCCAGTGCCTGAAACCCCACGCTCCCCTGTATCATATCTAGCATTCAAGCTATAGGCGGTCCAACAGGGTACTGGAGCCTCCATGCTGGCCCGTACAACATAGAATCATAAAATGGCAGAGTTGGAAAGGACCCCCTGGGTCATCTAGTCCAATCCCCTGTCGAGTGCAGGAATCACTAAATCATCCCAGACAAATATTTGTCCAGCCTTTGTTTGAACACTTCCATTGAAGGAGTGGTAACCTGTTCCACTTATTGATCCCCCTCACTGTCTAATATCTAATCTGTGTTTCCTCCCTTTGAGTTTCATCCCATTGCTTCTAGTTTTTCCTTGTACAAATGAGAATAGGGCTTGTATTCTTTGGGCTTGTATCTTGTATTCAAGCTAGAGGCAGCCCAACAAGGTACTAAAGCCTCCATGCCTACCCGTATCACATCTTGTATTCAAGATAGAGGTGGTACAACAGGGTACTAGAGGCGGTATTATTGTATCTTGACGCCACTGGAAGCTAGGGGTTAGACAGGACCGGGATGCAGGAACGCCCCGGCCACACCTCTAGCTCCCCAGTGGCTGGATTTGTCTGGGTGGGTCCTAGAAGGTCCTTTACCACAGTCTGCATACAGTTCCCCTTGCAGCTCCCCTGGCAGTGATCCTCCGCCTCCGCTCCCTCACTGCTATGTCTGAGCACTTTTCTTCCCGGCACTGAGTGAAGGGGCCCCCCTTGCCCCAACTGTTCAGTGCTGGAGGGGTGTGTGGACAGCACATCGGGGATGGGACACTTTTAGCTGTGGCCTCCGGGGACTGACGACAGGCACACCGCTGAACACCGGAGAGGGGAGTCCAGTGTCAGCACACCCGAAAGCAGCACATGCTGCTACAGCGGGGAATGGGACACTTAGAGGTGCATGGACTGGGGCCAGCTGAGAGGCAAACATCGGAGTATAGAGGCCACAGGATACTGACACCTCCGGTGACAGCGGGGTGAAAATCTGTGCCCCGGATTCCCATTAGGCACATCACTGCAGACAGTACAGTGGCCACAGAGCTGTGAGCCAGCGGCATGAAAATCCTCACTCCGGACTCCAATTACAGGGGGTTTGTGTCCAGACACAGCTAAAGATACAAGATACAATAATACCACTAGAGCCTACATATCTGCACTTATCACATCTTGTATCCAAGCTAGAGGCGGCCCAATGGGGTACTAGAACCTTCCTGCCTACCTGTATCACATCTTGTATCACATCTGACATTATATGCAGTCTAGTAAAGGTGAATAAAATTATGGCCTCAGCCGATGGCCTGACACTATTGTCTATATTAAAAGAAGCGTCCAAGCCAAAGAGCAATTTATCATGTATAGTATGTGTGTGCATAAACCACCACTAGATGTCCTCAGTATTCACTCTGTAACAAATGTGATAGACAAGGTGGAGTATAAGAAAACGGCCACAAGATGGCATGTAAGAGCATTTTCCTTTTATATAATGTATAGAAAATGATTCTGTCTGTCTTATATTCATAGTCGTATGTATATATATATATATATATATATATATATATATATATATATATATATGTATATATATATATATATATATATATATATATATATATATATATATATATAGTGAAATACTGAGAGGCATGATAGTGGATGGTCTTTAGGTTGCCCATAGGTACCGATAATATGTCTTGTGGGGCTGGAGGAAGTTCATGTCCCATTGTTTCAGACATGAAATTCCAGGACTGCAATGTGGTCTCCAGCAAATAGTTGCTGGAGATCTTTTCTTTAAAAGTCTTTGGGCCTGGATTTTTGGGATTGATGGCAGGTTGGTAGTGGGGCCATCCATTCCACTTCCTCCACTCCGGGTTATATGCAAAGTTAATCAGCACAGATGCTGAGGGTGGGCCAGGAAGAGGTGTATATAAATAGCAGTGTGCACTGACACAGGGAGAGTCTGGATGGCTGCTGGACCCAGGCAGCCTGATATACCTGCTGGAGGTAAAAGCCTTGCTGTTTGGTGCACCTGCAGAACATGACCTGTACAGGCAGGGACTGTCTGTCATACTAATGCTGGAGAAGCTGGACTGTTGTTTTCATGCCTGGACTTTCTTTGATTTGTTGGACTAAAAAATAAACACAGGTCACGGCTGTACTTGGACTTTAACCCCTTAGTGATGGCCCCATTGCCTTTTTATGTCCTAGCTAAGGGTGACTAGCTACTACAGTTTTTTTCCCACTTGTAATTTTAAAATCGTGTTTGCGCAAAATCGCAATTTACTGTGAAATTGCGATTTTTGCATGATCGCGAGTTTAACATTCCAAGTCCCTTAGACCCCTGCAGAAAAAAAAAAAAACGCTGCGAATTTTGTAGTGAAAAAAAACTGTAGTGGGTAGTCACCCTTTAATCCTAGAGGACGTAAAAACAATTCTCTTTGGATTAATGCTCTCTTAGCTGAGGACAAGACAGCTCCATGCTTTCGGTGCCCGCGCGTAGCAATAAAGTCAAAAAAAGTTTTCAAAAAGTTGTTCAGCTACCCTGATGGATCAGATCCATGAGGACAGCTGTGATTACTCACCCGCCTTGTCAGAGGTGTCCTCCTGCACTGGTCCTCCAATGGATAGTGTTGATCGCGAAAAAAGTTTTTAAAAGTGCCGATCCATGAGAGGAGGTGAAAATACTCACCTCGGGTCCTCCACGATGTCCCGGTCTCTCGGGACCCGAAGTCTCCTTCTGCGCATGCGCGCCCGATATCAATCATTAGGGGCGTGCACAGAGGGGCTCAGGCCCCGGGAAATTTAAATCCCTCTGCTCCTGGCTACCATGTGTAGCCAGGAGCAGAGGGATGTCACCGGGGGCCTCTGTATGCTGTCCAATGGATAACAGTGAGCATTTAAAGGAAAAAAAGGTGTAAAAAAAAACAAAAGGTGTAAAAAGCTTATGTTTCATCTCCCCCACGGATCCTATCTGTGAGGGAGGATGAAATTACACACCTAAGGCCCCCGGATTTATCCGTGGAACTTACCCCAGCTTCTGCGCACATGCATGTCGCCAAAATGGCAGACGCATGCGCAAAAGCTGTGGATTGCCAGGGTAATTTAAAAATCTCCCTGCTCCTGGTACAAAACATAGCCGAGAGCCCGGAGATTTCACGGGGGCCGTGGTGAGCGGTTCCTGATCACGTGTTATCCAATGGATAATGGCGGTAACGTAAGAGTAAAAAAAAGGTGAAGCTTCATCTCCCCTCACAGATGCGATCATTGAGAGGAGATGAAACTTTTTACCGGAGGCCTGCGTATTTGAACCCCAACGTGACTCTCCTCTGTGAACGTTCCCGGATTCTGCACATGCGACCGCCGGCAAAATGCTGGAGGCATTCTGCACATGCGCAGGAGGCGGGGAGCTCAGGAGATTTAAAATCTCCTTCCTCCTGGTGATCAACAGTCGCCGAGAGCCTGGAGCAGTGATGGGTGGCCTCGTTCTGCGGTCCCCAGTCATGTGATAAAAAGGTAGCGATCTACCTTTGGCCGGTCTCACATGACCGAATAGAAATTGCAGATTCCACATTTGTTTGATCCGCGGTAATACGCAGATCAATCGCACTGGATTACACAATTCCGCTCACATTAGCGGGTTGGAATTGCGTAATCCACTCGCAGAAAAGAGAACACAGCAGGTTCTATTTTACCGCGGATATCTGTGACATAGAGCCCATTGTGCTCCATGGTCGCAGATATACCAGCAGCCCATACGCAACTACATTGTATACGGGCTGCGGGTGCCCGTGTCATCGCTAAGCGAGGGTTCGGGAAATATAAACAAAAAATGGCCATACACAGCGCCACGGCCAGGCTCACAGCTGGGATCCGCTGCGGGCCTCCACAATCGGATTCCACATACGGCCGTGTGAGCCCGGCGTTATTCAGACCGCTACCTGTAATTTACAAGAAGCCCCGGGAACGCTCGCCTTTTTGCAGTTCCAGGAGCAGCTTGTTGAGCGCCTTCTGTGTGAGACCGCCGCACCTCGGCAAGATTAGGAAGATTTACAGAGCGCCACTTTCTATACATTGGAGCTCATGGAACGGCTGACATATTCCAGCCAGAAAGATAGTTCCAGGTTTATCTTTGCTGACCGGTGTAAAAGCGTCCGGCGCTATATTGGCCGCAGGAATATGCCAGTGTGATCTGATGCAGAATTGTAGAGCTGGAAGGGACCTCCAGGCTCATCGGTCCTTGTGATGATGGCCAACTGGAGAGACAAATGCAAGTGGCCCCCGAGACTGTGAGCCCAGAAATGCTATGCGGCGTCCATCCGCGCACTCATTGTGTAGCCGCTGACCGCGGTTCTTTGGTACATTTCCTGTAAGGTAATTAAGATCACTTTCTTGCTTCACCTCCTGCATTTATCTTACAGCCAGAAATGATTTGTAAGTTTCACTAATTCGTCATGAATTGATTCCCTTATTTTAGCGCCAGAAGCAGCGCCTGCGCACACGTCCCTCCTGAAGTGCTAGAAGGATCTATCTGCCCCGGAGGGGTATTCCTGTGGACACCTTCTATAAACATATACTGAAATACCGTACATACGCAGGGGCTGGTTATTCCTCTCGTTCCTCTATATACCCCATACCTGTACATACACAGACACTGGTTATCCCCCTCATTCCCCTATATACCCCATACCTGTACATACACAGGCACTGGTTATCCCCCTCATTCCCCTATATACCCCATACACCCCATACCTGTACATACACAGTGGCTGGTGAGCGGCTCCTACAGTTTACCTACCGTATGTATACACAAGATGACCAACAGTTGTACAGAACAAGCTCTGCTATCTTGTTTCTCCTTGTTTTTCCATACATTGTAAGCTTTTGTGTCCCCCGTATATCATCCTCATAGACCAGGGGTGTCAAACTCATTTTCACTGAGGGCCACATCAGGCTTATGGTGACCTTCAAAGGGCCTATTGTAAGGCCGCCTGCAGACAGCCGGGTCGGATCCTGCTGCGAGACCTCTCGCAACGGGACCCGACCCGAGCCCCTGCAGGGACCAGCGCGGCACTCACCTGTGCTGCGGCTACGGCTCTGTGATGTGCCGGCTGCCCACACATGCGCATGGCGGAGCCAGTGGCCGGGGAGTGACATTTCTGTGTGCCCCGCACAAAAATAGAGCATGCCGCGATTTGTTTTCTGCACGAGATTTCCCGCGGACAAATTGTGGCCGTCTGCATAGGATTTTATTTTCTAAGGCAATCCTATGGCAGCTTCCAAGGGCGGAAATTCTGCTGCGTGTGCAGGGGGCCTAAGACAGTACAGTAACGGCTCGTTCTCACCAGCGTATTTGCGTACATAATATGCAGTGAATAGAAACCATTGATGTCAATGAGTTCATTCACAGGATGTATATTTTCACACAGCATGACCTATTTTGTTGTGTACTGCGCACCCCAATAGGCCATTGAAGTGAATGGGCCGCGCAAATACATGGTGAATGCGCGGGAAACCTGTGTATTCACTGCATATTTGCGCACCATTTCAATGGGCCCCTCTGCGTTCCTTTTTGCGTACGCAAATATACAGGCATAAGCGATTTTTTTAATTGCGCAAATACACAGCATATTTGTGCGACCCAAATACAATTACACCCGGGTGAACAAGCCCTAATAGTGACCCTGATAGTGGCCCCAGTAAAAGTAACGACCCACACAGTAGCCCAATTAGTAATATTAACCCCCTCAGTAGTAATGCCCCCATTAGCATTATTAACCCCCCTTAATAATAATAATAAGCCCCCCTCAGTAATAATAGTTCCTCGCCAACCCATATACTTACCTCCTCCTTGCAGTCAGTGCCGCTTTCCCTCTGCTCATGCTGAGCCCTGGTGAACACTGACGTCAGTGTGTGCGCCCGGCATGCTTTCTCCCTGAGTCCTCTCCTGCGGAACTGATGAACAAGGGACTCAGGGGAGGAGGATCCCAGCTGCACACTGATGTCAGTGTGCACTGGGATCAGCGGTAACAGCGCGATTACCAGCAGGGAGCTGCGGCACCCCAGCTGGTAATCACTGCAGTGGTGAGTGGTGTCGGCACGCCGCAGGCCACATAACATGGGGCAGCAGGCCGGATTCGGCCCGCGAGCCTTGTGTTTGACACGTGTCATAGACTATATGCTCTTGTGCTCTAACCATTTCCTCTTAGACTATAAGCTCTTATGATCTGGACCCTCACCCCTGTTCTACTGTACATAGTGCCTGGTTTGTCCAGCTCAGATGTGACCAGCCTAAGAGCTCTTACAGTACATGTTTATAATAGCTTCTCTGGGTAGGTTTTCCCTCTGTGACCAGATTGTGTTTAGGCATCTGGAGAGACGCAGACGGAGCGGGGGGAATGGCAGTAGCCCACATAGCGGGTGGGTTAGATGAGGAGGGCAGGAGGATCCAGAGGGGAGATTCCTCCCGCTATGAAAGTGTGGATGAGAAAGGCAAGAGATGGTTAGAGAATAGGCGTAAGCTAGGTGCCACGAGGAGGAAACAAAAGGGGGATTCAAGATCTTCAGCCACAGCAGGCCAGATGCTGGAAGGAAAAACCTGCTTGCCTCTAGTTACTCTACAATGGGTTATGTGCTCTATGAGACATCTCTGCCTCCTCTTCTGAGAGGGGGGGAGAGAAAGGTTCCTGGGGCAAAAGAGAGTCAGCGGTGGTGGTGGTGGGGGGGTTAGGTCTCTTTCTTGTGGAAGTGTAGCTCCTTCCATGGAGGGTGCTACTCTGTGGCCTAGAGACAAGAACGGCGGTTCAGGACACCCCTTACTATGGAAACATCTGTGTCCTGAAAGAGAAACAAGGGGCTTTCCTCTAACCCTACGGAAGGGGGTGCAAGGAAGAAAGACATATAATTTAATTGTTCATGATGGCGGCAGTTACTTTGCTGATGCTGACATCGATTAACGTTGCCAGTATTAAGTCATATACAGTGACATCTGCGACTTTTCATCTGCTTGGCCATGTTGAAGCCGACATTTTATTTTACATAAGGCAAAAAGAAGTGGGGGCCAGAGCCTTCCAATTGGTCTCTTGCAGACAATCCGTATAGCGGAGTGGAAGGTCCTTTTAACCACTTTGCTTGAGTCCAGATGAGTTATTGGATTAGAAATGGGAAGGTGCCTGATCTTAGATGTCCTCATGAAGGGACAAGAACTAAGAATCTACATCTATAGTTCCCAGTTAAAAATGGACAGGAAGAGACTTCACGAGGATCAAGCCCTACCTTTTACCAGTCCTCAATAGTCTTTGGAGGTGTCAGAAGGACCCGTGATAGTGGAGGCACCAAAAGCAGACAGTTGGCTTTTAAGAGCGTCACACTTAGGGCTCCTACCCTACAGGGATAGTATTGGCGCACTTTTTATGAAGGGTCGGATTATTGGAAAGTCTGGGGCAAGCTATGGAAAGAATAGGCATACCTTTTTTTTAAAAGGAAGGGAAAGTACATGGCCGTGTCTTTGCCCGGATTATCCTCTCCAATCCCGTGGGGGCTATGAGTGCACCGTGTAGACTTTTGTTTTGGTTTGAGCAAAATGGAAGGAAATGGGCTTTGGGTTTGGGTGAATAGTATACGGTGTATGATATATGTAGGTTGGTTTATGTATGCAGTTTTATTGGAGTCTTTTATGTTCAATGCATATATTCACGTTTTGGGTGATAGGTGGGTTGGTGGGGAGTTGGTGGAGTGGTATTCACGTCTTAAGCCATAGCTTGGCATGTCCCAACTCTGGGCACGGACTGATGAAGCAGGCAAAGTAGGTATTTGGTATGCCGGTTGGCTTAGTACTTGGTTAGTTACTGATGTTGGTGTTTATGCTGCTGTCTGATCGGTGTGGTATCGGTGGGATGTGGCGGGCCTGTAGGCTTACTTGCTATAGCCTTATATTTTTTAGTTTCTACAGTTTTATATTTTAGTGATATTTTCTATATACTTGTCAATGTCTGTTTGTTGGAGCATCGTGCACAAACTGTACGACCGACTGACATGATATTTAGCACACAGTATAATCTCCACCTGGAGAAGGTTGTAGGTTAAAAAAAAAATCTGAAAAGTTGTTGTTATGGCAACCTTATTTGTATTTTTTGGGCTTTGCTTGAATTTTAATGCAGCAACCCCCAAATTTGCATTCACCAATGGATTCTACGGTGTCAATGTAGTATTCCTGGTTATTTCCGAGTAGTTCCCACTAGAAGAGTCAGACTGAGGCCTGAATATTTGTGTTTCAGGACTGCTTTTAGCCCCCTCTAACTGTGCTGGAGTCACCGATCAGCGGCCCATTGTGTCCTTCCTAATTCTACCTTAGATGTCCAAGTGGATAATAATCCCCAGACAGAAATACATGGAGCAAATGTATGAACCCCGGCCCTCATTTATCACAACTGTCTAAACAACAGTTCTTGATTTTGTTTTCCCTTAGTACTAAGAAGATTAAATACTGTTACCCATAGCAACCAATTACAGAGCAGCTTTTATTTTACCTCAGAAGAACAACAACTAAAAGCTGAGCTAGGATTGGTTGCTGTGGGCAAAAAAAACAACAACATTTTACTTACATCAGAGCAGAATTGGGGGTTTGTACGAGGGGGTGCAGATAAGTCTTTGGCTTTGTGTTCTTTTTTTGTTTCTATGGTAACGAATGTTACATCACATGAAAGCCTTATGTGTCTAATATATATGTGTTTGTAGCTTATGGCAGCAGTGATCTAGGCATGCAGGAAAACAAAATGGCGGAATCTAAGGCGATATTCACAGCCAAAGAGAGTAGAGGAGTGATAAAGTCGGCGAAGGATATTCATGGTGATATGTGGCAGACATTGGGGGGATCAATTCCCTTCATACTCTTCAGTTAAGATCTGGGTGGCCACTTCAGCCCCAATGATGAGGAACATCCTGGATGACCGAGAGAGGTGGTTGTTCCGGAGATCGTCGATGCTGCGCACAACCTCATACTGGAGAATCGGCCAATTTCAGCTGCAGGAATAGCCGAGATCATGGGGATTTCTGGTGAACGTGTTTGTGTCATTATCCATGAAGAAGCTATCTGCCAAGTGGGTCCCCAAATGTGTGCCAACAGATCAGAAAAGCATCAAGTGAAAACTTCCCAGTCCATTTGTCAGTGTTTCCGGACTGATAAGAACTTCCTGGAACGACTGGTCACTATGGATGAGACCTGAATTTATTTGTATGACCCTGAAACCAAGGAGCAGTCAGAGAGTGGAGGCCCAGTGGTTCTCAGCCAATAAGGTAATGGCGTCTGTGTTCTGGGATAAGGAGGGCGTGCTGCTAGTGGATGACCTTCACAATGGTTCCACCATCAATGCAAGGTATTACATTGAACTTTTGGACCAATTGAAGGCAGCTCTGAGGGCCAAAAGGTGTGGCAAGCTGTCCAAAGGAATCCTATTCCTGCAAGACAAAGCCTCCGCTCACACTGCACCAGGGACCATGGCAAAACTGGTGGAGTTAGGCTTCAGCTAGTTGACCACCCACCTTATTCACCAGATCTAGCTCCCTCCGACTATTATCTGTTTCCAGAAGAAACACCCCAAGGGGACCAAATGTCACACCATTTCTGATGCCGTGGCTGCTACAGATGACTGGTTTGAGGCACAACTAAAATCCTTCTTTTTGCAAGGCTTACAGAACTTGGAATACCAATGTAAGAAGTCTGTTGGCATCAGTGGAGAGGATGTGGGAGAAATATAAAGTTTCATCTTCCTATCTCGTTTCTTTCTGGGTAAAACCAAAAACTTATCAGCAGCCTCTCGTATACGAAACAAACAAACAGATTTTGTGTTTTACATATAAGATACGAGCAGCGAAGGACAAGAGCCGAACTTAAAGTAGCAGCCACTCGAGTAGCTGCAGCGCCGCAGCAAACTAATGGCCAACTCCAGAATCAACACAAGCGACAAACGGACGCCCGAATTGTAGAAACTGACGTAGCGAAGCTCTGCCGACATTCTTCAGACCGAGAGACAATCAGTTTTGAGAAGAACAGCTTGGAAACTCTTAGAGGGGAAGCTTTTAGATGCAATGTACACAATAACTCCGAGTCGTTGATCAGCAGCGGCGGCTTCCGCTAATATAATCTTTTCTTACTTACCGTTTTGTATAGCATGTGTTCCGTATCGGGGACCTGGGCAGGTTGAGTTACATGTTTGTGTGTGCGGCGGTGGGAAAGCGTCCGGACATGAACTGAGGTTATTAAAGTACTTTTATTTGTTGTTCATGGACCGGGTGTGAAGAGTCTTATTTTTACTTCCCATTCCTATGAGATTCTTATTGTTACCATTTTGCTCTTCTTATGTTTTCTAACTTTATAATAAAAGATGTGCAGTGCGTATATTATATATACCGGACAGGAGACGTGGCGCTGTACATCATCCAGGAATACACAGGCTGACATGATGATACTGGGGGTCGTACTGTGTGATTCCAGGTCGAGGAGCGGCTGCCTGCGTGTCAACCTCGTTGTGTTTCCTGGTTCTGCAGAATGCTGGTATTGTGCGGCCATGATGCCTGCGGCTGGGTTCTCCTTCCTTCACATAAAGCTATAATCTTAAGATTTCATTCATACAGAATGGAAAGATTCCACGAAAGCCTGAGCGCCTGAAGCAACAACAGGAAATGGTGTGATGTGGATGACAGAAGCTACAGAAGGCTCAAGGTGACAAACTGGAAATATCAGTAGATAGAGCTAACTTCTAGAGTACTGCCAAGCTTCATGGAAAATACTTCAAATCAGGACATGACTTAATCCACAAGTGCAGGAAGTGATGTTTGTTACTTCTCACTGTGATTGTAATAATAACATATAGGTGTCATTCTGTCCTTGCGGAACCCCGAGGTCTCCAGACATAAACATGGCCATCATCAGTGTCCAAACTAAACCTGGATTCGTTGCTGAAGCCACCCAGTTGCCCTCTGTAGCGTCCACTTTGGTCATTCACGACATAACTGCAAACAAAGGTTACAGTGGGTTAGTGTCAAAGGCAGTGAATTCAATGGGCTCATGACACCAAATATTCTTCAGCCAAGTGCCTGGAAATGGTACTGACAGACACAGGGGTGTAACGATGGCGCCTCCTGTCTCTGGATGGTGGACAATGGAACAGTTGGCGTTGCTCATACTTGTCAGACGCTCCTCTCTATTGGTGGTCTGTGGAGGCATCCTGAGACCAGTCACCTTGTGTGCCCCCATCCACTGGTCCCAACACTTCCTAATAGTCTGGACAGACGCTCCTCTCTGCTGGTGGTCTGTCGAGGCGTCCTGAGGCCAGTTACCTTGTGTGCCCCCATCCACTGGTCCCAACACCTCCTAACAGTCTGGACAGACGCTCCTCTCTGCTGGTGGTCTGTCGAGGCGTCCTGAGCCCAGTTACCTTGTGTGCCCCCATCCACTGGTCTCAACACCTCCTAACAGTCTGGACAGACGCTCCTCTCTGCTGGTGGTCTGTCGAGGCGTTCTGAGCCCGGTTACCTTGTGTGCCCTCCCACATCCACTGGTCCCAACACCTTCTAACAGTCTGGTCAGACCCTCCTCTCTACTGGTGGTCTGCAGGGAAGTCCTGAACCCGGTCGCCATGTGTGCCCCCATCCACTGGTCCCAACACCCCCTAACAGTCTGGTCAGGCACTCTTCTCTACTGGTGGTCTGTAGGGGGTTCTGAGCCTGGTCACCTTGTGTGCCTCCATCCACTGATCCCAACACCTCCTAAAGGTCTGGTCAGATGCTCCTCTCTACTGGTG
The DNA here is from genome assembly GCF_035609145.1 of Eleutherodactylus coqui. Classification (NCBI taxonomy): domain Eukaryota; kingdom Metazoa; phylum Chordata; class Amphibia; order Anura; family Eleutherodactylidae; genus Eleutherodactylus; species Eleutherodactylus coqui. Next base: position 8,798,020 of record NC_089837.1, read on the forward strand.
GTCGGTAGGGGGCGTCCTGAGCTCAGTCACCTTGTGTGCCTCCATCCACTGGTCCCAACAGCCCCCAACAGTCTGGTCATACGCTTCTCTCTACTGGTGGTCTGTAGGGGGTGTCCTGAGCCTGGTAGCCTTGTGTGACCCCATCCACTGGTCCCATCACCTCCTAACAGTCTGGTCAGACGCTCCTCTCTACTGGTGGTCTGTAGGGGGCGTCCTGAGCCCGGTCACCTTGTGTGCCCCCATCCACTGGTCCCAACACCTCCTAACAGTCCGGTCAGAACTGCCACAATTGGGGGACAATTCATCGGTACAAACATCCAGCTTCTCACATCCTAATAATGCGCCCCCCTCTGGTAATGGGGTGAAGTCTCTTCTCTGTGCCGTAGAGGCGTCTCGTGGTGAACAAGATCCACACAAGTGGAAGAAGAGGTCACTACACACAAGGAGCCTCCGAGAGTTTCTTGTAGCCCAACGGGGAACCACTTATACGGCCTCAGGTGACCAATCATCTAATCACCCCCATTAACTGCCTGAGATGGAACTGTATGGCGTTTTTTTTTGCAGCAAAAAGACAACAACTTCAGGGAGCCAGATTGTTTTTGACAAAGTGTATATAGATACTGTACTATATATATATAGTATCTATGGAGTAAGCTCAGTTCTGGTACAGTAACATAAGGGAGCCTGCTACATAGATACTGTACCCAAACTAAGATTCATGCATAGATATGGAAACCAAACTAAGCTTATTACATAGATAGGCCCCCTGCACATGGGCGGAAATTCCGCGATGGGATTTCCCGCAGAATTTCTGCCCGTGGAAGCTGCCATAGGATTGCATTAGAAAACGCAATTCTAGGAAGACGGAAGCGATTTGTCTGCGTGAAATCACACACAAAAAACAAATCGCGGCATGTTCTATTTCTGCGCGGGTCTTGCAGCGGCGGGAGAGCCGGAGCCACGGGAGCAGGTGAGAACCGCACTGGTCCCTGCAGGGGCGCGGGTCAGGTCCCGCTGCGAGAATTCTCGCAGCGGGATCTGACCCGGCCGTCTGCAGGCAGCCATAGTGTAGCATAACCCATCTTAAGGACTCCGGCACATTTGCGTTTTTATTGCGCTTTTTTTCAAGCGATTGTTAATGGGACTTTCTAATGTTAAAAACACATCGCAGGTCGGTGCTTTGCAATTTTTGTGCAATGCGTTTTCATCATTAAAAAAGTCCCATTAACAATCGCGTGAAAAAATGCGCAAGAAAAATGCAAGTGTGCCGGAGCCTAAGGCTGATTTAGACACAACAATTTTTGCTCAAAAATCACTCAAGGCCATCTTTTGAGCAATAACCGTTGTGTCTAGCTGCACTGACATCCTGCAGTTTTCGTTAAGCAGTCGCTGATCATTTTTTTTCAGTTCACAGCGGGATACAGCTGATACTATTGTTTCAGCTGTATCCCGATCCCTGAAGACAGGTGGGGTATGAAGAATACAGAGGTCCAGCTGTGTTCTGCATCCCCCGCTCGGAGCGCTCCGCTGTATGACAGCTGGACACTCTGAGCAGAGAACAGCTGGATGCAGAAGACAAATGGCCCCGCTTGTCTTCTGCATCCTCTGCTAGGGGAGCAAAGCGATCGCCCAATGTTTAAACGATTACCTTGTGCTGTAAAGGCACACAACGATTATTGCTCAAAAGACATCCTCTGAGCGATAATCGTTGTGTCTAAACCAGGCTTACTGCACAGGTATGGTAACATTTTAACTTATTGTATGGGTAAGATACCAGAACAAAGCTTACTGCAAAGCTACGGCTCCAGAACGGAATCATTGACTTTAACGAGACAAGCAGAGCTGGTTTGATCCGGTTTCTGTTCATTTCCATCTTCTTCATCTATTTTACCATTTTCGGATGTTCACATGTAACTATGGAATAGATGGGCTCAACGGTCTCTGACTAGTAGCTATCTCTTGCTGGTTCTTCCCTGGCTCCTGAGCTCCCCTCACCACTGCTAGTCCCCTTCCTACCCAGACCCTCTGTAGAGGATGAGATTGCATTGGCAAAGGGGCGTGGACAGTGGGTAAATGGGTGACTACACAAGTTACACTTAATCTCTGTACAGGAGGAGCACACTTCAAGGTTTTATAAGCAGTGCTCAAGTGTGAGGGGTCACAACAACTATGGCTGAGCTTCGGCTGCCCTTGGTATCAGACGAGGATACGATCCCTGCTGAGGAAAGCTGCAGATGGTCTGTGAGCCACTGAGTTGCCTGAATGCTTCAGTTTGACTATCCAGGCCCCCAGACCAGATGCCATGCTCATTCCTCTTCTTTTTGAGCATGCCTGTCACTTGTGCATACGGACCCCCTTTTACAAAAATGGATCATAATAAGGTACTCTTTAATCTTACATTTATAAGTCAGACGAGTCATGTTATAATTAGAGATGAGCGAGCATGCTCGTCCGAGCATTAGCATACTCAAAGGCACTCGTTACGCGAGGGAGCACCACGAGGTGCTCGAGAAAATTTTACCCTCCCCTCCCCACAGATTTAGCGCCATTTTTTAGCCAATAAAGATGCAGGAAATGCGTTGGCACTTCCTGCTGTGACTTGCCAACCCTGTGCACATCTATAGCAGTGATTGGCTGGCCTGATCAGGTGACCTATGAGCTTAAAACCTCAGGGCACCTGATGCTCGCCTCACACACAGGCTGGATTAGCTGAGGGACAGTGCTGCTGCTAATCAGGGATAGTGATAGTATAGGTTAGAGGTTGTGGTTAGACAGGGATCCTTGTTCTAAGAACCCAACAGTCCTTTCTAGGACTACAACTCCTCTCATTGTATGCATCAGCAGTTTGGCTGGCTGGGAGCAGTAGTCCGCGCAAAGTATTCTCAAGCATCCCAGCTGTATACTGCATACTGTTATCGGTTTTATGCAGTATACTGCTAGTGGTGCACAGAGAGTAGATAGGAAGTAACTAAACTCCTACCATTTTTATTTTTGGGGGGGGCTTTAAGCGTACGCTATATACCCCTGTGTGCGTCCTGTCAATCCACACTATCTAATAAGACTATACACTGTTTACAGGCTTTTTTGGGGGGCTTAAATTGGACGCTATATACCCCTGTGTGCGTCCTGTTGGCGCATTCTTTCTAACTTAACTGTACGCAGTTTACAGGTTTTTTTTTTGGCGAGCTTAAAACGTACGCAATATACCGCTGTGTGTGTCCTGTCAATCTACACATCTAACAAGACTATACACTGTTTACATTTTTTCTTTTGGGGGGGGGGGGTTAAAGCGTAGGCTATATACCCCTGTTTGGGCCCTGCCGATGCATACTATCTAGCAAGACAGTACGCAGTTTCCAGTGTGTAATTTGGGCTTAAAGCGTACGCTTTATACCCCTGGGTGTGTCCTGTCGATCCACACTATCTAACAACACTATACGCAGTTTACAATGTCTATTTTGGGCTTAGAGCATATATAAAATACCTCACAGTTTGCATAGCATTTTGATGCAGTGCATTATACAAGATGATGAAGACTAGGGGTAAGGGTCGAGGATGAGGACGTGGATGTGGGCATCCGAATGAGGGTGTGGGCAGAGGCCGAGGTCCTGGGCGGGGTGAAGCAGTGTCTGCTGCTGAGGGAGAAGTAGAACGCCGTGTATCTACGCTCCATAGCTTCATCTCACATTTTGCAGGTCTGCGTGGTAGACCATTATTAAAAGCACAACAGTGCGATCAGGTGGTGATGTGGATAGCGGATAACTAGAGATAAGCGAGCACACTCATCCAAGCTTGATGCTCGCTCGAGTATTAGGGTACTCAAGATGCTCGTTACTCGAGACGAGCACCATGCTGTACTCGAGTCAATTCCATTTCCTTCCCTGCATGTTTAGCGCCATTTTTTAGCCAATAGACATGCAGGGAAGGCATTACCACTTCCTGCTGTGACCTGCCAGCCCTATCCCACCCCCCTGCAGTGAGTGGCTGGTGAGATCAAGTGACCGCCGAGTACTTAAAGCGGTCCCACCCGCGGCTCGCCTCAGACACACACTGGCAGAGCATAGGGAAAGTGCTGCTGCTTATTCAGGGATAGTGTTAGCGTAGAATTCTGTCCTGAAGAACCCCAACGGTCCTTCTTAGGGCCACATCTGACCGTGTGCATTACTGTTGTGGCTGCTGGGAGCAGTTTTGCACCAATATTTTTTTTTTCATCTCGGGCTGTGCAGGCCATTACAGCTATAGCATTCTAAGTCTGCAGTCTGTAATACAGAGTATAGGGAAAGTGGTGCTGAGATGGGGACAGTGGTAGTGTAGGATCCTGTCTACAAGAACCCCAATGGTCCTTCTTAGGGCTACCTCTGACCATCTGCATTTTACGGGCGTCTGGTGGGAGTTGTAGTGCATCACTATTGTACAGCTAGGCCTGTTTGCAGCCTTCCGTATAATTTTTTCCTGGCTACAGTTTGCGTTACAATACCGCTGTCGGCCTCCAATTGTCTGCCAATAATTCCATAATTATTTACACCGGTCTGTGTCTGCTCTATTCGTAATCCACCATGCTGAGGGGTAGGGGTAGGGCTCAAGGACGTAGACGTGGACGCGGGCGAGGACGCGGTAGTCGAAGTGAGGGTGTTGGCACAGGCCGAGTTCCTGGTCTAGGTGAATCACAGCCGGCTGCTGCGGGATTAGGAGAGAGGCAAGTTTCTGGGGTCCCCAGCTTCATATCACAATTTTTGGGTCCACGTGGTAGACCTTTATTACAAGCAGAGCAGTGTGAGCAGGTCCTGTCATGGATGGCAGAAAATGCATCCAGCAATATATCGACCACCCCGTCTTCTACGCCGTCCACTGCTGCAACTCTGAATCCTCTGGCTGCTGCTCCTCCTTCCTCCCAGCCTCCTCACTCCATGAAAATGACACATTCTGATGAGCAGGCAGACTCCCAGGAACTGTTCTCGGGTCCCTGTCATGAGTGGGAAAAAACTGGTTCCTCTCTCACCTGAGGAGTTTGTCGTGACCGATGCCCAACCTTGGGAAAGTTCCCGGGGTCCGGGTGATGAGGCTGGGGACTTCCGGCAACTGTCTCAAGAGCTTTCAGTGGGTAAGGAGGACGATGATGATGAGACACAGTTGTCTATCAGTGAGGTAGTAGTAAGAGCAGTCAATCCGAGGGAGGAGCGCACAGAGGATTCGGAGGAACAGCCGCTGGACGATGAGGTGACTGACCCCACCTGGTTTGATAAGCCAACTGAGTACAGGTCTTCAGAGGGAGAGGCAAGTGCAGCAGCAGGACAGGTTGGAAGAGGCAGTGGGGTGGCCAGAGGTAGAGGCAGGGCCAGAGCGAAGAATCCCCCAACTGTTTCCCAAAGCACCCCCTCGTGCCAAGCCACCGTGCAGAGGCCAAGGTGCTCTAAGGTGTGGATGTTTTTCAGTGAGAGCACGGACGACCGACGAACAGTGGTGTGCAACCTGTGTCGCGCCAAGATCAGCTGGGGAGCCACCACTACCAGCCTCACCACAACCAGCATGCGCAGGCATATGATGGCCAAGCACCCCACAAGGTGGGACGAAGGCCGTTCACCGCCTCCTCGTCACACCACTGCCTCTTCCCCTGTGCCACAACCTGCCACTCAGATCCAACACCCCCTCTCAGGACACAGGCACGAGCGCCTCCCGGCCTGCACCCACACCCTCACCTCCGCTGTCCTCGACCCCATCCAGCAATGTCTCTCAGCGCAGCGTCCAGCCTTCGCTAGCGCAAGCGTTGGAGCGAAAGCGCAAATATGCTGCCACGCACCCGCATGCTCAAGCTTTAAACGTGCACATTGCCAAATTAATCAGCCTGGAGATGCTGCCATGGAAACGGAGGCTTTCAAAAAAGTGATGGCGGCGGCGGACCCACGCTACTTGGTCCCCAGTCGCCGCTATTTTTCCTGGTGTGCCGTCCCAGCCCAACACCAGCACGTCTCCCGCAACATCAATTGTGCCCTCACCAACGCGGTTACTGGAAAGGTCCACTTAACCACGGACACGTGGACAAGTACTGGCGGGCAGGGCCACTATATCTCCCTGACGGCACATTGGGTGAATTTGGTGGAGGCTGGGACCGAGTCAGAGCCTGGGACCGCACACGTCCTACCCACCCCCAGAATAGCGGGTCCTTCCTCGGTTTTGGTATCTGCGGCGGTCTATGCCACCTCCTCTAAACCCTCACCCTCCTCCTCCTCCTACGCAACCTCTACCTCTCAATTAAGAAATGTGAGCAGCACGTCGCCAGCAGTCGGTGTCGCACGGCGCGGCAGCACAATGGTGGGCAAGCGTCAGCAGGCCGCGCTGAAACTACTAAGCCTAGGTGACAAGAGGCACACGGCCCCCGAACTGTTGCAGGGTCTGACTGAGCAGACCGACCGCTGGCTTTCGCCGCTGAGCCTCCAACCTGGCATGGTCGTGTGTGACAACGGCCGTAACCTGGTGGCGCCTCGGCAGCCTTACACACGTGTCATGCCTGGCCCACGTCTTCAATCTGGTGGTTCAGCGGTTTCTGAAAAACTATCCGCATTTATCCGACCTGCTCGGCAAGGTGTGCCGCGTCTGCGCACTTTTCTGCAAGTCCACCACGGACGCTGCCACCCTGCGGACCCTGCAACATCAGTTTAATCTGCCAGAGCACCGACTGCTGTGCGACGTGCCCACATGGTGGAATTCTACGCAGCACATGTTGGACAGGCTCTAAGAGCAGCGTAGAGCTATAGTGGAATACCAACTCCAACATGGGCGACGCAGTGGGAGTCAGCCTCCTCAATTCTTTACCGAGGAGTGGGCCTGGATGGCAGACATCTGCCAGGTCCTCAGAAACTTTGCTGTAAAGATCACAATAGATAAATTAATTACCACCCATTTATAATTAATATGTGTGTAAAAAATATATATTATTAGGTACAAAAACAGTGACTCTATAACACTTGTGAATATTGCCATTTATGCTCAGATAAATTGCAGAGGGACGCTATCAAACGTTCCTCTGTTTTTGCTTTTATACTGGCTAGCAGAGCGCATATAATCTGTCCATCAATAGTTAATTCTATTACGTGGTCATGTCGTGCGTACCGACGTCTCTCATTTCCCTATATCACTCTAACAATGTCCTGACGCCACATGGATTCACGGGCGGAGCCTATCAGCTTACCCCGTACACCATCCATCTACCTTTCATAACGCCGCGACGTGCTTCACGTGTGCACGTCATGACGTTCCCCTTAGTAAGCAGAGTCACGTGCTACACGTTACACGTCATCACACCCTATTCCCAGTACCCTGCTATACTCGGAGCAGCGATATATTAATATACTTGTGCAAGACTTTACATATATTGTAAGTATGTCTAACTTCTTTACCACCTTATGAACCATTTTCTCATTACTTTTACTATACATCAGATGATTATGTGGGGATGTCATTACGCAATTAACTCCTCCCCTATTTCGAAACTCCACCCCAAGATGGCGCCCACCATGGGTGAATGATCAGACAGCACACCAGTAAGTTGTATTGTATTTTATTTCTTCTATATAAACCATATGAATGTAATATTATGTATGCTTGATAAAGGCCCTCCTAGGGCTGAAACGCGTTGCAAATAAATTTCTTAAAACTTCATCGAGTGGATTAACCCCTGTAGTCCCGAAGAAGCGCTTGGATCATTTTTTCTTTTATCCTCTGGAGTTCTACACCATTGGGTCCCCCGTACAGAGGGACACAAAGATCTGAGCAGCTCTCCTTTCAGGATTGAGATACAGTTCGTCCGCACTTACAGACTCTTCTGGACTTGGAGGTACCAGTGGGAGTCACTACCTGTGATTCCACTGAGTACCGGGGTAAGTTCTATTATGCATCATTCTTGCTCATATTTATTTTAACGTAGGGGCGCTGCATTGATTCCTTTATATATATTTTAACACCTACACAGAATAAATTATGTGGGGACACATGGATTTCCCATTGCTATGCAACCAGTGGCACCTTGGGTCACCCAAGATGGAGGCTGGGACCGAGCCTGACCCTGGGCCCGCTCACGTGCTTCCCACAGAGAGTATTGCTGCATTGTGGAGATGTGTGGAAGTGCTGGCACCTGAGTCCCCTTTATGCCCACGTTTGCAGCTCCTGACAGAGGTGGCACAGGATTGGAATGAAGATCGAACGTCAATTTCTCATCAATTCTTAACAGCATTGTGGGCTATCGCCCACACTTTCAAAGAGGGATGCTGCCTGGCCCTGCCAACCCTCTGCAGTGTGTGCCTCCGGCTCCTCCTCATTGCAGACGCAGAGAGAAATAGACATGAGGGTGGTGTGGCTATGAAGCGAGCGTGTGGCATGAGGGCAGCAGAAGGCTGGGAAGGGAAACTTTTGTGTGCGCTGTGGACGCAGGGTCTTGCAGGGGGTTGGGCAGCATGTAACCCAGGAGAAGAGGCTGCGGTGTGATCCCCTGCTTGCAGGTAGTCTGGTGCTTTGCTAAGATGTGCCTTGCTAATGAGGGTTTGTCCAAAGTAAAAATTCTTAGGGGGGGGGGCTCACTCTTGCTGCTATTGTGGCTTAATAGAGGGACCTGGGAGCCTGAGATGCAGCCCTGCATGCTGCCCCTGCCCTGCCCTATCCATTTCTGTGGTGTTTCCATGGATTTAGGATGTTTTCGGGTTTCTCACAAGTGAAGACCTATGCGGAGCATCGGTCATTTACAAAAATGCTCGAGTCACCCATTGACTTCAGTGGGGTTCGTTACTCAAAACGAGCTCTCGAGCATCGTGGAAATTTCGACTCGAGCAGAGCATTTTGGTGCTCACTTATCTCTACTACTGACCCGTCTCAAAAAAACATGAAGGCTGAGCCTATCCTGTCCCCTGGGGTGGTTCTCATCGCTGTCTCCTCTGACCTTTCGCCTCTAATACATGCTGCACAGCAATCTGCCCCTGAAGCCCTTCTGGTAGGCAAACTTTTTGTTTGCCTACCACTGAGGTTGAAGGTGTTAAAGGAGTTGCATGCTTCGGTCCTGGCTGGTCACCCCGGTATCTGGGGAACTCAGGGAATACTTTCCAGAATTTATTGGTGGCCTTATATGGCTAGGGATTTTCAGGCATTCAGTACTGCTTGCCTAGTTTCTGCCAATGGGAAGAGTTACAGTAGATGTCCTGAGGGGCCTCTTCTCCCCTTGCCCATTCCATCCAGGCCTTGGTCACATTTTTACATGGATTTCATAACCGATTTGTTACCCCCACAGGGGTTCACAATCATTTGGGTTATTGTGGATTGTTTTCCTAAGATGTCACACTTCGTTCATTTGTGCAAGCTACCTAATGCTAAATCATTATCTGAGATATTTATCAAGTAGATTGTTCAGCTACATGGGATTCCTGAGGATGTGGTCTCGGATGGAGGAGTTCAGCACATTACCCGTTTCTGGTGGGCTCTCTGCAGGAACCTGAATGTTAATTTGTCCTTTTCCTCCGCCTTTTATCCAGAGTCTAGTGCTCAAACTGAGTAAATGAATCAAGAATGGACCCCCTGCATCATCAAGTCCAAACCTCTGCTCAGTGAAGGATCACTAAATCATCCCAGGCCAATATATGTCCAGCCTTTGTTTGAACTCTTCAATTGAAGGAGAACTCACCACCTACGCTGGTAACCTGAAGAGAAACAATGCATTGAACAGGAATCAAACCCAGGTCAACTGCTTGGAAGGCAGCTGTGCTCACCACTATACCACCAACGCCACAGAATTCGCACCACTTCTCAATCGTGAAAATGCAACTCTCACCCCTAGTGTGACTAAAGCCAACTTTTCTGCTTCGTTAGTGGCTTGACAACAGTCAGACGGTAATGTGGCTTCTCGTAAGAGAGGTGTAAGCAGCAGTAGAGTGGCGCAGCGGGAGCGTGCTGGGCCCATAACCCAGAGGTCGATGGATCGAAACCATCCTCTGCTAAGCACAGGGTTTTGCATTTTTTATGCTCCCAGGAAAAAGGTACCCCCAAAATTCACTGTCTCGTTCTTTCAGGCCACCCAAAGCCCAGCAAACTCCACTGTCCTTTATATTTCAAGGCACAAAGAAATCCACATTAAAAAAAAAAAAAAAAGAAACCTTTCTTCTCCCATGGTCAAAGCTTGGTTTAGGCATGATAACATGACTGCGGTGTGACCCGAGTGCCAGAAGCCAGCGACGGTAGAGGGGGATTAGCTCAAATGGTAGAGCGCTCGCTTAGCATGCGAGAGGTAGCGGGATCGATGCCCGCATCCTCCAAAGCTTCCACTTGGCACTTCCTTCAAATGAAGGGGTAACATTTTTTTAGTTGGCACTGACACAAAAACCTAGGAAGCAGCTGCACGCATATCTGGCTAAACCTTCGATAGCTCAGCTGGTAGAGCGGAGGACTGTAGTAGCTAATTAGCAATCCTTAGGTCGCTGGTTCGATTCTGGCTCGAAGGACGCTTTTGAGTGTCTGACAACCTTGCATGCTTCAACTCGGAGGCTGTCTCGCACAGACTTTGCAGCTGCATACCTCCTGGGCGCACTCTTTTTGAGCCTGACCGCACAACCATTGGCCTTTGGAGAGAGTGTTAACAAGAATACTTCAAAACAAGAGAAACAATGCGTTGGCCGGGAATCGAACCCGGGTCAACTGCTTGGAAGGCAGCTATGCTCACCTCTATACCACCAACGCCATAGAATTTCAAGCCACACCTTCGGCTTTTTGTTTCAGATAATCAGTATCAGTGGGTCAACTATTTACCTCTCGTTGAATTTGCTATAAATAATCATGTTAATTCGTCATCTCAAGCTTCACAGTTTTTCTGTAATTATGGTTTCCAACCCCGGTATACTCCCTCTGCTTCTTCTGTTACGGACACTCTGTCTGGGGATGCAGCAATAGATGAACTGTGCACAGTTTGGGGTCAGGTTTGTAAGAACCTTCAGGGTTCCCAGGACAGACTGCTGGGTCAGACTAATAAGAAACACACGATCTCTGCACCCTTTGTGGTGGGGGAGCAGGTTTTACTGGCCTCAAAACATTTGAGACTGAAGATACCATCCTTAAAGCTGGCTCCCCGGTTTATTTGTCTGTTTACCATCTCTCAGGTTGTTAACCCTGAGGCATATAAATTGTCCTTTCCCACATCTTGGAAGGTCCATAACGTGTTCCATAAACCGTTCTTAAAGAAGTATGTTACTCCGGTTTTGCCCATCTGTGACCCACCCTCTCCTACACTTGTGCAAGGGGAGTTTGAATATGATGTTGAGAAAATCATTGGCCCTAAGGATAGGACGTGGGTCCCTGCCAGGGATGTTCACTCACCACGCCTAGTCCGACATTTCCACAGGGCCTTCAATCTTAAATCCACTTCTGGCTGTGGGGGGTCCAGTGTCCCCCTGTAGAAGGGGGGAATACTGTCAAGACTAGCAGCTTCCTTGACCTTCATGCCCACACCGCTAGTCCTATCACCTGTCCGTTTGGGGTGCAGCACAGGGGAACCCCGGTGCTGGTGACCACTCCTAGCCACCATTGCCCTGTTTGTCGCCGGGTTGCTAGGAACGCTGTGGGTGTCCACCGCATCCCCATTGCCATGGCAGCTGGGTGCGCATTCTTTATCTCTGCCTGGCCAGCTGGTGCTGGGGGTGGGCTTGCTTGCACTCTGGATTAGCTTCTGCTGCTGTCAGGCTCCCGCCCCAATCAGCTGCTGAAGTGGGAGTTCTAACAGCATTTAAATCTCTCTGTGTCTGTCAGTCCCTGACAGTGTATGTTTGTCTCCAGGCTACACCTGCATAATTGGATTGTGCTCCCGGCTTTTGACCCTCAGACTTCGGACCTGACCTTACTTTGCTTGACTGCTTTGTGCTGCATACCCTCCAGTTGCCGACTTGACTCGTACTGTCTGACTTCCCTCTGCATTCTTTTGTGCCCAGTGTTTGTCTGTCTCGGTCCCCGTGCCCTGCCTGCCTATAGAGTGTAATAAGAGATTACAGCAGCACACAGAAAAATCCCAAGAGGGTGAGGTGGATGGGATGCAAGCCACAGTAAGAGTCTGAACCACAAGACTCCAATAACCGCTTCAGAATGAACAGATCTAGTGGCTGCCGCTACATCTGTGTATTCCCTAGTGAGTGTAGGAACCGTTGCCCAGTTGTCACCCTGGGACTTAGCCCAGGGGGGCAATTAGGTAGGGACAGGGGTTGTGGGTAGGGTCAGGGACTGCCCCCTGCCCAGACTCCATCCTTGACAGTAAGGCTCGGTTTTATGTGGAAAGCACCAGACCCTTAATTTTTTGGTTGTGTCTCCAAGGACCTCCTCTCCTTATGGCAAAAAGGTTAAATGTTAATATGTAAGGTTGTTTTCTTAAATAAAATGGCTGCTGTGAGCAAAAAACATCCAACACAATGTTGGGCCTCAGTCTGTAAATTGAAGGTAACAAGGTGAGGTGGTAAGCCTTACGGGTTCAAGCATTACAGCCGCTCAGCACTACTCTGATGCTGCAGCTAAAGTGAATGTTTTTGGGACCCACAGCATTTGTATCACTAAAGAAAGCCTTCAGTCTTGTAAGAATCACCATTTCACTGCTGAAGCACAAATCTCAGGTGCCGCACGTGGGACGGCGTGTTCTAATGGGAGCTATCGTCCCGTGAAGGGCGCCAGTACTGCTGAAGTTGGCTCTAACCACTGATATTTCCAGTTTGTGGCACCGGAGCTTCCTGCGTCAGACTTTCTCACCTTTTGTATCTCTTCTGGGATTTTCCATTAAGTGGAAGAAATGCTGAATACAAAGACCAGTGTCCAGAGGAAGAAGAACCCAGCTGCAGGCATCATGGATGAACAATACCAGCATTCTGTACAACCAGGAAACACAACGAGGAAGAGAACTCCGGGGGACAGAAGGGGGAAACCCTGATTATATTTGGTGATCCTGGAATAGTACAGCCCCCCCCCCCCCCACCAGTCAGCAGCATCCATATAAAGCTGCACCCAGAGGACCCCCCACATATCCACCACCAGCAGACATGTCACCAGTCACCGCATCCCTCCTACTACTCCTCCTGGTCTACGGAGGAACCACAGAAGGAAAACCCTTCCCATGGTTCAATTACTGCCCGCTTATAGGTAAGAAGAGAAACTACTTTAGAGTATAAATATACTAACTCTTATTTAAGCAGAAAACCCCAAAACAGCAAAGTATTAACAATGATGATCCCATCACCACACATAGGACCTCGAGTTCTTTCCAGTTTGCCCAAAGCAAAGCTAAAGGTAACACTGCGCACTCACAGCCCCCCACAGGATTGGAGAGGACAAGCCGGGCACAGACACGGCCATGTACTTTCCCTTCCTTTTAGAAAGTCTCCCCATTGTTTCCCTAATTTGCCCTGGATTGTCCTTTAATCTGACCCTTCATACCAACTGCCCCAATACTAGCCCTTTTCTCCCTATCCTTTCTCTCCTCTCCCCTACTCTGACCTTAGAGATTTAAGAAAAGGCTGTCCCTAATATAAAACCAGCCCTCTCTATAGGAGATAAGCTTTATCCATGTCCAGCCTCATACTCCACCGAATGTCCCCGCAACAGGTCACCCAAAATGTTCCCGCATGCCGTATTGCCGGGAAGGATCTCCTGCTCAATTGAGGTTCAGCACTGTGCACTCCAGATGTGGAAGCGGACCACAAGGATAACTAGAAATACAGTGCAGCTCTGGAGGCTCCATAAACCCACTCCGCATAGGAGGGCTTTGCCAGCCAAGGCCAGTTTATGAAGACCCCTACCCATTGGCTTACTTCTGTATTAAAGGGGCATTGAGGCAGGACATTCCCAGCATGTTGCTGTATTGCTGAAGAGCACCATCATCGGGAAGCCTGGACTTCAGATCACCCCTTAGTCTGCCTGTCCACGGGCATTGCGATATCCTGCGGCAGATCTCCGCTGCGGGAGCAGCCGCCCGGGAGCAGGAAGCAGCAGACGGAACTCTGCGGTGAGCCAATCTGATAGATAGGCTCACCGTGGAGAATCATGGCAATTCGCAGCATGTTGCGATTTGCTGCCTGCGAGTGGTTAATAGCTATGATCCTCCACTCGTGGACAGGGGGGCTGCGCTTTCCAAAGCAAAGCATGACCGTCCCGGCATGGGTGGTCCTTCAGTGCCAGGGGCTTCTGGAAATGGGTCAACAGGACTCTGTCATTGAGGAGCCCCAGAGCAAAGGAAGCGCAGGTAGGGAGGCATTTGTGGTGATTGCGAAGGTCTTACCTATGTAGCATGTATATATGTTACCGTGTGTTTGTGTGTACATATATATACACTGTACAGTACTCCTTCTCCTGTCCTGTGTGTGTGTATGTATATATGTATATATGTGTGTATATATATATATATATATATATATATATATATATATATATATATATACACACACACACATGCACAGTGTACAATGTGACTTCTGCTGTCGTGTGTGTGTGTGTGTGTGTGTATGTTTATATATATACTGTACAATTCTACTTCTGCTGTCCTGTATACACACTGTACAGTACTCCTTCTCCTGTCCTGTGTGTGTGTATGTATGTATATATATATATATATATATATATATATATATATATATATATATACTGTACAGTACTCCTCCTGTCCTGAGTGTGTGTGTGTGTATATATATACTGTGCAGTATTTCTTCTGTCCTGTGTGTGTGTGTGTGTATGTATGTGTATATATATACTGTACAGTACTCCTTCTCCTGTGTGTGTGTGTATATAATATATATATATATATATATATATATATATATATATATATATATATACACACACACTGTATAGTATTTCTTCTGTCCTATATTTGGGAGGTAACATTTGCTTTGTTTTTTTCCTAGCTGTGGCTGAGAAGGATTCTATTTGCGCCGAGGAGATCCTTATTTGCCCCAAACCAATCGTGAGACAAAGTGATTTGGAAATTCGACCTCCAGTCCTCCTGACAGTTGGGCCTCCCGTTCCCCCACCAGTTCTAGCTGAGTGCTGTGTCGACATGGACTGTGGTTTGGGCATGATCTGCTGTCGCCAGCCCTGTAAGCCTAACAAGTGCATCCAAACTTTCATTGTGGGTAAGTGACGGATCAGTGTCGCCCCCTCCTGTTCTGTGTCCGGCCTGCAGCTTCCCCTCTTCTGCTGTCTCTCTGCGCCTCTTTGTGGTTTTTGGATTGATGCTTTTGTACTCGCCTTGATCTCTGCGCTGCCAGCACCTCTTTATGTAGTGTTGGAAAATGGGTTACATTAAATCGAAATTGTGTTTTCAGCGCACACAGGACTTACTGAGACAATTTCCACGTATGTGTTCTGTATGCATATTCAGTGGACTTCACACGGACAGCCAGCACACGGATAACTAGCACACGGACTGCACACGGACAGCCTGCACACAGACTGCACATAGGCAGCAGACAGACAGCCAAAAGACAGACAGCTAGCACACGGACTGCACACAGGCAAGCAGCACATGGACAGCCAGCACAGGTACTGCACACGGACAGCATGGACACGGATTCTCCTCATTATATACACATGGAGGTGAGGTAGATTCTCCTCAGTATATACACATAGAGGAGAGATATATTCTCCTTAGTATATACACATAGAGGGGAGGTAGATTCTCCTCAGTATATACACAGAGTTAAGGTAGATTCTCCTCAGTATATACACACAGAGGTGAGGTAGATTCTCCTCAGTATATACACATAGAGGTGAGGTAGATTCTCCTCAGTATATACACATAGAGGGGAGGTAGATTCTCCTCAGTATATACACATAGAGGTGAGGTAGATTCTCCTCAGTATATACACATAGAGGGGAGGTAGATTCTCCTCAGTATAAACACATAGAGGGGAGGTAGATTCTCCTCAGTATATACACATAGAAGTGAGGTAGATTCTCCTCAGTATATACACAAAGAGGTGAGGTAGATTCTCCTCAGTATATACACATAGAGGAGAGATATATTCTACTTAGTATATACACATAGAGGGGAGGTAGATTCTCCTCAGTATATACACATAGAGGAGAGATATATTCTCCTTAGTATATACACATAGAGGGGAGGTAGATTCTCCTAGCTATATACACATAGAGGGGAGGTAGATTCTCCTCAGTATATACACATAGAGGTGAGGTAGATTCTCCTCAGTATATACACATAGAGGGGAGGTAGATTCTCCTCAGTATATACACATAGAGGTGAGGTAGATTCTCCTCAGTATATACACATAGAGGGGAGGTAGATTCTCCTCAGTATAGATACAGAGGTGAGGTAGATTCTCCTCAGTATATACACATAGAGGGGAGGTAGATTCTCCTCAGTATATACACATAGAGGTGAGGTAGATTCTCCTCAGTATATACACATAGAGGGGAGGTAGATTCTCCTTAGTATATACACATAGAGGGGAGGTAGATTTTCCTCAGTATATACACATAGAGGGGAGGTAGATTCCCCTCAGTATATACACATAGAGGGGAGGTAGATTCTCCTCAGTATATACACAGAGAGGGGAGGTAGATTCTCTTCAGTATATACACAGAGAGGGGAGGTTGATTCTCCTCAGTATATACACAGAGGTGAGGTAGATTCTCCTCAGTATATACACATAGAGGGGAGGTAGATTCTCCTGAGTATATACACATAGAGGGAGGTAGATTCTCCTCAGTATATACGCATAGAGGTGAGGTGGATTATCCTCGGTATATACACATCGAGGTGAGGTAGATTCTTCTCAGTATATACACATAGAGGTGAGGTAGATTCTCCTCCGTATATACACATAGAGGTGAGGTAGATTCTCCTCAGTATATACACACAGAGGTGAGGTAGATTCTCCTCAGTATATACACATAGAGGTGAGGTAGATTCTCCTCAGTATATACACAAGAGGTAAGGCAGATTCTCCTCAGTATATACGCATAGAGGGGAGGTAGATTCTCCTCAGTATATACACATAGAGGTGAGGTAGATTCTCCTCAGTATATACACATAGAGGGGAGGTAGATTCTCCTCAGTATATACACATAGAGGGCAGGTAGATTCTCCTCAGTATATACACATGGAGGTGAGGTAGATTCTCCTCAGTATATACACATAGAGGGGAGGTAGATTCTCCTCAGTATATACACATAGAGGGGAGGTAGATTCTCCTCAGTATATACACATGGAGGTGAGGTAGATTCTCCTCAGTATATACACATAGAGGGGAGGTAGATTCTCCTCAGTATATACACATAGAGGTGAGGTAGATTCTCCTCAGTATATACACATGGAGGTGAGGTAGATTCTCCTCAGTATATACACATAGAGGGGAGGTAGATTCTCCTCAGTATATACACATAGAGGGGAGGTAGATTCTCCTCAGTATATACACATGGAGGTGAGGTAGATTCTCCTCAGTATATACACATAGAGGGGAGGTAGATTCTCCTCAGTATATACATATAGAGGTGAGGTAGATTCTCCTCAGTATATGCACATAGAGGTGAGGTAGATTCTCCTCATTATATACACACAGAGGTGAGGTAGATTCCCCTCAGTATATACACACAGAGGTGAGGTAGATTCTCCTCAGTATATACACATAGAGGTGAGGTAGATTCTTCTCAGTATATACACATAGAGGTGAGGTAGATTCTTCTCAGTATATACACCTAGAGGTGAGGTCGATTCTTCTCAGTATATACACATAGAGGTGAGGTAGATTCTCCTCAGTATATACACATAGAGGAGAGATATATTCTACTTAGTATATACACATAGAGGGGAGGTAGATTCTCCTCAGTATATACACATAGAGGAGAGATATATTCTCCTTAGTATATACACATAGAGGGGAGGTAGATTCTCCTAGCTATATACACATAGAGGGGAGGTAGATTCTCCTCAGTATATACACATAGAGGTGAGGTAGATTCTCCTCAGTATATACACATAGAGGGGAGGTAGATTCTCCTCAGTATATACACATAGAGGTGAGGTAGATTCTCCTCAGTATATACACATAGAGGGGAGGTAGATTCTCCTCAGTATAGATACAGAGGTGAGGTAGATTCTCCTCAGTATATACACATAGAGGGGAGGTAGATTCTCCTCAGTATATACACATAGAGGTGAGGTAGATTCTCCTCAGTATATACACATAGAGGGGAGGTAGATTCTCCTTAGTATATACACATAGAGGGGAGGTAGATTTTCCTCAGTATATACACATAGAGGGGAGGTAGATTCCCCTCAGTATATACACATAGAGGGGAGGTAGATTCTCCTCAGTATATACACAGAGAGGGGAGGTAGATTCTCTTCAGTATATACACAGAGAGGGGAGGTTGATTCTCCTCAGTATATACACAGAGGTGAGGTAGATTCTCCTCAGTATATACACATAGAGGGGAGGTAGATTCTCCTGAGTATATACACATAGAGGGAGGTAGATTCTCCTCAGTATATACGCATAGAGGTGAGGTGGATTATCCTCGGTATATACACATCGAGGTGAGGTAGATTCTTCTCAGTATATACACATAGAGGTGAGGTAGATTCTCCTCCGTATATACACATAGAGGTGAGGTAGATTCTCCTCAGTATATACACACAGAGGTGAGGTAGATTCTCCTCAGTATATACACATAGAGGTGAGGTAGATTCTCCTCAGTATATACACAAGAGGTAAGGCAGATTCTCCTCAGTATATACGCATAGAGGGGAGGTAGATTCTCCTCAGTATATACACATAGAGGTGAGGTAGATTCTCCTCAGTATATACACATAGAGGGGAGGTAGATTCTCCTCAGTATATACACATAGAGGGCAGGTAGATTCTCCTCAGTATATACACATGGAGGTGAGGTAGATTCTCCTCAGTATATACACATAGAGGGGAGGTAGATTCTCCTCAGTATATACACATAGAGGGGAGGTAGATTCTCCTCAGTATATACACATGGAGGTGAGGTAGATTCTCCTCAGTATATACACATAGAGGGGAGGTAGATTCTCCTCAGTATATACACATAGAGGTGAGGTAGATTCTCCTCAGTATATACACATGGAGGTGAGGTAGATTCTCCTCAGTATATACACATAGAGGGGAGGTAGATTCTCCTCAGTATATACACATAGAGGGGAGGTAGATTCTCCTCAGTATATACACATGGAGGTGAGGTAGATTCTCCTCAGTATATACACATAGAGGGGAGGTAGATTCTCCTCAGTATATACATATAGAGGTGAGGTAGATTCTCCTCAGTATATGCACATAGAGGTGAGGTAGATTCTCCTCATTATATACACACAGAGGTGAGGTAGATTCCCCTCAGTATATACACACAGAGGTGAGGTAGATTCTCCTCAGTATATACACATAGAGGTGAGGTAGATTCTTCTCAGTATATACACATAGAGGTGAGGTAGATTCTTCTCAGTATATACACCTAGAGGTGAGGTCGATTCTTCTCAGTATATACACATAGAGGTGAGGTAGATTCTCCTCAGTATATACACATAGAGGGGAGGTAGATTCTCCTCAGTATATATGCATAGAGGTGAGGTGGATTATCCTCGGTATATACACATCGAGGTGAGGTAGATTCTTCTCAGTATATACGCATAGAGGGGAGGTAGATTCTCCTCAGTATATACACATAGAGGGGAGGTAGATTCTCCTCAGTATATACACATAGAGGGGAGGTAGATTCTCCTCAGTATATACACATAGAGGGGAGGTAGATTCTCCTAGCTATATACACATAGAGGGGAAGTAGATTCTCCTCAGTATATACACATAGAGGGGAGGTAGATTCTCCTCAGTATATACACATAGAGGGGATGTAGATTCTCATCAGTATATACACATAGAGGTGAGGTAGATTCTCCTCAGTATATACACATAGAGGTGAGGTAGATTCTCCTCAGTATATACACATAGAGGTGAGGTAGATTCTCCTCAGTATATACACACAGAGGTGAGGTAGATTCTCCTCAGTATATACACATAGAGGTGAGGTAGATTCTCCTCAGTATATACACACAGAGGTGAGGTAGATTCTCCTCAGTATATACACATAGAGGTGAGGTAGATTCTCCTCAGTATATACACACAGAGGTGAGGTAGATTCTCCTCAGTATATACACATAGAGGTGAGGTAGATTCTTCTCAGTATATACACATAGAGGTGAGGTAGATTCTTCTCAGTATATACACCTAGAGGTGAGGTCGATTCTTCTCAGTATATACACATAGAGGTGAGGTAGATTCTCCTCAGTATATACACATAGAGGGGAGGTAGATTCTCCTCAGTATATATGCATAGAGGTGAGGTGGATTATCCTCGGTATATACACATCGAGGTGAGGTAGATTCTTCTCAGTATATACGCATAGAGGGGAGGTAGATTCTCCTCAGTATATACACATAGAGGGGAGGTAGATTCTCCTCAGTATATACACATAGAGGGGAGGTAGATTCTCCTCAGTATATACACATAGAGGGGAGGTAGATTCTCCTAGCTATATACACATAGAGGGGAAGTAGATTCTCCTCAGTATATACACATAGAGGGGAGGTAGATTCTCCTCAGTATATACACATAGAGGGGATGTAGATTCTCATCAGTATATACACATAGAGGTGAGGTAGATTCTCCTCAGTATATACACATAGAGGTGAGGTAGATTCTCCTCAGTATATACACATAGAGGTGAGGTAGATTCTCCTCAGTATATACACACAGAGGTGAGGTAGATTCTCCTCAGTATATACACATAGAGGTGAGGTAGATTCTCCTCAGTATATACACACAGAGGTGAGGTAGATTCTCCTCAGTATATACACATAGAGGTGAGGTAGATTCTCCTCAGTATATACACACAGAGGTGAGGTAGATTCTCCTCAGTATATACACATAGAGGTGAGGTAGATTCTCCTCAGTATATACACGAGAGGTAAGGCAGATTCTCCTCAGTATATACGCATAGAGGAGAGGTAGATTCTCCTCAGTATATACACATAGAGGTGAGGTAGATTCTCCTCAGTATATACGCATGGAGGTGAGGTAGATTCTCCTCAGTATATACACATAGAGGGGAGGTAGATTCTCCTCAGTATATACACATGGAGGTGAGGTAGATTCTCCTCAGTATATACATATAGAGGGGAGGTAGATTCTCCTCAGTATATACACATGGAGGTGAGGTAGATTCTCCTCAGTATATACACATAGAGGGGAGGTAGATTCTCCTCAGTATATACACATAGAGGGGAGGTAGATTCTCCTCAGTATATACACATGGAGGTGAGGTAGATTCTCCTCAGTATATACATATAGAGGGGAGGTAGATTCTCCTCAGTATATACACATGGAGGTGAGGTAGATTCTCCTCAGTATATACACATAGAGGGGAGGTAGATTCTCCTCAGTATATACACATAGAGGTGAGGCAGATTCTCCTCAGTATATACACATGGAGGTGAGGTAGATTCTCCTCAGTATATACATATAGAGGGGAGGTAGATTCTTCTCGGTATATACACATGGAGGTGAGGTAGATTCTCCTCAGTATATACACATAGAGGGGAGGTAGATTCTCCTCAGTATATACACATAGAGGGGAGGTAGATTCTCCTCAGTATATACACATAGAGGTGAGGCAGATTCTCCTCAGTATATACGCATAGAGGTGAGGTAGATTCTCCTCAGTATATGCACATAGAGGTGAGGTAGATTCTCCTCATTATATACACACAGAGGTGAGGTAGATTCCCCTTAGTATATACACACAGAGGTGAGGTAGATTCTCCTCAGTATATACACATAGAGGTGAGGTAGATTCTTCTCAGTATATACACATAGAGGTGAGGTAGATTCTCCTCAGTATATACACATAGATGTGAGGTAGATCTCAAATTTTGTGTCTGTATGACACTGGGAAGTAAGAGAGTTAGATTAGGTGCCTTACAGAGGGGGTTGCAACCTAATAGGTCTTAAAGAATGATCGTGGCAAATCTCATGTTTGCGCAGTTCAGATATGTTTTTAGTATGTATATATATGTATATGTATATATTACATGTAATTATGGTACCAGTATTTCTGGTGATGCAATGCGCTAATTACTAATATAACAGTGATAGGATTTGGAGTTGTGAGCACATGGCTGCTGTTTTGTGCTCACAACTCCAATTGATGTCATTGTCATGTGATCAGGGGCGGAGTTTGGAACCCCAGTGATTGATCACATGATGGTAGTAAATTTTAGGTGAAGAGCAGCACCCAGGACTTCATTCATTTAGAGAAAAAAGAATAAGTTTATTTTCTCCATCAGTAAAATATGCCGCCATGTTTCGGCCGAGGCACGGTGTTTGTCAAGGATATGCTTTGGTCAAAACACTGCAGCATATTTTACTGATGGCGAGAATAAAATTAGTCTTTTTTTCTCTACGAAGAGTTGAAGGAGTTCCTGGGGGTATTATTGTATTTTGATGCCACCAGCTGTTCCTGGTGGAGCCAAGACTGACAGGGGGGGTGACGCCCCCTGCACCTGATTGGGTGCACAGGCTGCTGGCCGGCAGGTCCTACAAAGCCACTAAAGAATCTTGAAAAAAAAACACACAGTGGCCGCCTGTGCTGCAGCCACAATGCCCCCCAAACCAAGTGACTTAGTAAGCCGCGGTGGGAGGGGGGCAGAAGGCCGAACCTCCCCTTCACAATAGAAACGGTGCCCTGTTGCCAAAAGGGAGGGCAAAGGCAACTCAGATTTCTTTACCAGCAGCGGTCGTCACAGAGATGTGAGGCTGCCGGCTGAACAGAGATCAGTGCCGCCAGACGGGAGGGAGGCACCGCCAAAGACTAATAGATGAGTTGCCGGACACGTAGCCTGCATGAGTGCACCGCTGTGCCGTCACACTGTTGTAATGCAGTGGCCGTAATGGACATCAGTGCCGCCGGCGCGGAGAGAGCCGGCACAGGAAATGAAAAGGCGAGCTGCCACAAAAAGTGGCTCGGCCGAAGCACACAGGATGCAGCGTGTGCATTGATTTGTCCCAGCGCTGCAGCCTTAGGCTGTCGGTTACTTAACTTGTTAGCCTTACAGTATGAGATGTAAATCGTGCCATATTGCAGCCGTACCATGGCAGCATTTAGAGATAATAATGTAACGCTAACAAGTATAGTAACCGTCAGCCTAAGGCTGCTGCTAGGACCTTTGTGCCTTCACCCTATCGGGAGCTGGGGTTGTGGGAGGCGTGTTCCTCCTGTCAAACCCCTAGCTTCCGGTGGCATCAAGGTACACTAATACTGTTCCTGGCTGCTGCTCTTCACTTACAATTTACTGCAGTATGGAAGGTATTTGAGTCACAGCCTACTGTCGGAGTGTGCACCAAGTGTGGAGGCTGCCCTGTTGTTGGCCTTATGGTTGTGCTGCTGACAATCTCTATTACCTCTATATCTATGATCAAATGACTGTGACCTCATCACATTTAGCTGACAGTCACTCACAGGTGATCGATAGATATATGTACAGCTGTTATAACTTACTAGATTGACCCGATGTTTACTATGTAAACATAAAATGTTTCCAAATATGGTTTTTGTGAATTTCTAAATGATTAGGTGATTATTTAGTGTCGCTTTGCATTTGGAGCAGATATCTAATATAAAAAAGGTCTCTATCTGTCTGTCTCTCTATCGCTCTCTCTGTATGTGTTTCTCTATCACTCTCTCTGTGTCTGTCTGTCCCTTGCTCTCTTTATCGTGCTGTCTCTATCACTCTCACTGTCTCTCTATCGCTCTGTTTATCGCTTTTGCTCTGCTCTCTGCTGTCTGTGAAGAGTTACAGCTGTGAGATGACCAGCGGGAAGGGACAGCAGTGAGCGGGTGAGTGATGGGGGCTCCCCACAGTGCTCTGCAGTATTAGTGTATCTTGAAGCCACCAGAAACTAGGGGTTTGATAGGAGGAACACCCCTGTCACACCCCCAGCTCCTGATAGGGTGAAGCATATAAGGTCCTAGCAGTGTGGGGATTAAAGGGGCTGTCTCGCGCCGAAACAGTTTTTTTTTTTTTCCATAGGCCCCCCGTTCGGCGCAGGACAACCCCAAGGGATGTGTTAAGAAAAAAAAAATGTATTACTTACACGAATCCCCGCTCTGCGACGTCTTCCTTCTTCCTACTTCTTCCTTCACCAAGATGGCCGCCGGGATCTTCACCCACGATGCACCGCGGGTCTTCTCCCATGGTGCACCGTGGGCTCTGTGCGGTCCATTGCCGATTCCAGCCTCCTGATTGGCTGGAATCGGCACACGTGACGGGGCGGAGCTACGATGACCAGCTCTCCGGCACGAGCGGCTCCATTCACCAGGAAGAAGACCGGACCGCGCAAGCGCGTCTAAAAAAGCAAGAAGACATCAGAATTAGACGGAGCCATGGCGACGGGGACGCTAGCAACGGAGCAGGTAAGTGAATAACTTCTGTATGGCTCATATTTAATGCACGATGTATATTACAAAGTGCATTAATATGGCCATACAGAAGTGTATAACCCCACTTGCTGCCGCGAGACAACCCCTTTAACCATAGCAGCTATGATACATAGCAGCTTATACAGCGATCATAGGCATTGGCAATATGCCATGGTGACAGGCCGGGCTCTCGCGATGACATCGCGAGAGCCGGCCGGAGACACAGAGGGAGCGCGCTGGGAAGGGCAGGGAAGGGGTTAACAGCGGGGGGCGCATCTCCGATGCCCCCCCCAGCTGTTGCAGCGGGACACCGGCTGTGACTGACAGCCGGCTCCCACTGCGGGATAGCGTGACGTCAGTCATGATCTTGCGCTATCCCGATGACGTACCGGTACGTCCTGTTGCGGGAAGTACCAGACTCCAAGGACGTACCAGAACGTCCTGGGGAGGGAAGGGGTTAAAAGGGGACTTGATGTCTTCTTAGAGCAGAAGGATATTATAGGTTATAAATCTCAGGTTATTGTTAATCCGGGTATACAGGCAGGTAGGAACTATTAGGGCTCATGTCCACGGGGAAAATAGGATTTAGGATCCGCAGCGGATTTCCTGCATGCGGATCCGCACCCCATAGGGATGCATTGACCACCCGCGGGTACATAAATACCCGCGGATCGTCAATAAAAGTGATTTTAAAAAAAATGGAGCATGAAAAAATCTGGACCATGCTCCATTTTCATGCGGGTCTCCCGCGGGGACGGCTCCCG
Source organism: Eleutherodactylus coqui (assembly GCF_035609145.1). NCBI lineage: Eukaryota > Metazoa > Chordata > Amphibia > Anura > Eleutherodactylidae > Eleutherodactylus > Eleutherodactylus coqui. The sequence goes on from NC_089837.1 coordinate 8,823,292, forward strand.
CGGGCTTCTATTGAAGCCTATGGAAGCCGTCCGGATCCGCGGGAGACCTAAAATAGGAATTTAAAGCATTTACTCACCCGCAGCGGACCGCGAAGCTCTTCTCTTCCTCACGGCCGCATCTCCCTTGCTTCGGCTCGGCGGATGTGCCCGGCGCATGCGCGCGGCACGTCGATGACGTGCCGGCGACGTGCCGCCGGCGTCAGGAATTCATCCGCCGGCCGAAAATGAAGATCCGGCCGTGAGGAAGAGCAGAGCTTCGTCGCCCGCGCCGGATAGGTAAATTCTTTTAAATTGCTATTTTCGGCGCTCATGTCCGCGGGGCAGGAGGGACCCGCTGCAGATTCTCCATGGAGAATCTGCAGCGGATCTGATTTTCCCCGTGGACATGAGGCCTTAGGGGTTGGCCCAGGGATTAGGGAGTCGGGAAGGAATTTTTTCCCCAAAAGGGCTAATTGGCTTCTGCTCTTGGGGTTTTTTGCCTTCCTCTGGATCAACAGAACAGGAGGATAAACAGGCTGGACTGGATGGATATTGTCTTCATTCGGCCTTACGAACTATGTTACTATGTAGTCCAGAGTCATTTCTGTGGGTTTTCTATTGCAAAATGCACACAGCAATTACAGTGCATCTGCAGGTACCTGACACGTCTTCTGAAAATTTCTGAATGTTGTTTACATCAGAGATGTGGCTCACACTAACCATTCTTTCCTAAAAAGTACAGATTTGTCAGCAACCAGGCTTTATGTGTTTTTATTTAATTGGCAAGGCATCTGTGACACCCACACTGCCTTCCTTTCTCCTTAATGGAAACCCCTTTGGCCAATAAATACTTGCATAAATTCACTGCAGCTCTGGCTGTTACTAGAGTATAAGAGATGATATACTAGTTGAACTAAACCAAACAACCATAGCGGATAAGACAAGCATAGAGTCTAGATTACGTGAGGTCATTATCCCCCTCTTCCTTAGTCAGACCTTAATCATGTCCTATGAGGAACGGTTAAAGGATCTGGGAATGTTTAGCAGAAGAGAAGGCTGAGAGGAGACTTAATAGCTGTCTACAAATATCTGAAGGGCTGTCACAGTGCAGAGGGATCAGCCCTATTCTCATCTGCACAAGGAAAGACTAGAAGCAATGGGATGAAACTGAAAGGGAGGAGACACACATTAGATATTAGACAGTGAGGGGGATCAATGAGTGGAACAGGTTGCCACGGGAGGTGGGGAGTTCTCCTTCAATGGAAGTGTTTAAACAAGGGCTGGATAGACATCTGTCTGGGATGATTTAGTAAATCCTGCACTGAGCAGGGGGTTGGACCCGATGACCCCGGAGGTCCCTTCCAACTCTACCATTCTAGGATTCTATGGGTCTACAGCCCTGGATTTCAAGTGTTCTTCTGCTAGCCTGAAAGATCCATGTATTTCACGCTATTGTGGGTTACCTACAACTCTCAGCATGTTGTCTTCACTAGTTGGGCAGTATGAAAAGTCACAGTTGAGATATGTCAATGGCCACTTGGCGCCCTGGAAATGCCACTGTAGTCTTGTCATGAAATCTCCTCAGATTGCCATCCACAAGATAGCTGTGCAAACATGAACAGGATTATACTCAGCTGGTGAATGTGGAGGAGCCTGAAAAATTCCTGAGCTCTGCTTGCAGTTCAGGATGAGCCATATTAGGCCTCATGTCCACGGGGACTGATCCGCAGCGGGTGTCCCGCACGTGTGATCTGCGCCCCATAGGGATGCATTGGACACCCGCAGGTAATTAAATACCTGCGGATGTCATTTTCCCTTGACGCGCAGATTGGGGGTGTGGGAAAACACCCACAGCATGCTCCATTTTAGTGCGGGTATTCCATGGGGACAGCTCCCGCAGGCTTCTATTGATCCACGGCACACCCGCAGCCGAATTCCTGCTCTCTGGCGCAGGAGCGCGGGACAGCAGGAGTTCAGAAAAAAAAAAAGAGTGCATGACGCATGATTTTCCCCGTGGACATGAGGCCTTAATTAGAGGGAGAGACCGGGGGAGCCGGGGAGCTGCGAGCAACATGCAGGATGAGGGACTGGCAGCTGGTGAAGCTGGATTGCTAGGAGCGACATGCAGTAGGGACCTAAGACTGGTGGTGCTGGGGAGCCATGAGCATCATGCACAGGGACTGGAGGCTGGTGGAGCCTGGGAGCTGGGAGCAATATGCTGGGGATTGGAGGCCAGCTATGAGTGAAATGCTGGGGGGACTAGAGGCCAATTAAGCTGGGGAGCTCTGAGCGATATCCTGGGGGTCCAGTGGAACTGGGAAGCTTTAAGCAATAAACAAAGGGTGCAGAGGCTGATGGAGTCAAGGCCAACTGACTGCATCTCACATGTTTATAACCTTCAGATCCTCCCCCCAATATTACCACAGCTACATTGAATTTTTGGGTGCTCACACTTTCTCCATCTCACCGCACTGTCTCTCTCCTGATCTTACTTCTTCTCTGTCTGGACGGCTACTCCAATCCTGCTCAGTTAACTGCACTATTCCTGCTACACTGTTCTCCCTTTTAACTGACTTCTCGAAACCTATCCTTGCAGAGGCCTCATCTTCCAATCCCAGGACAGCTATCTTCTTGCTACCTGACCAACCAATGGGATAGAGATTGCATCTAAAGGCATGATATGAATGAAACAGCCTTAAAGTAGTATATACATATTTAGGAAATGACCACATTAATTTATGAAGGACGATCCCCAGTCTTATGTGCATGTTCTTCTGTACTCTAGGTCCGATGAATCCTGGGATTCCTGCACTTCCTAAAGATTGATTGCTTAAACAGCAGATTTTCGTGGTCGTGTGATGGAGATCACAGAAGAGGATTCTGAACTTTAATTGATGTCTTCAAGTAAATTATGTGATGACCAATAATAAACTGTCTGATCATCTGTATTGTATCCGGGTCATTACTTCTCCAGGAACCATCAGGCGTCTCAGTGCAGATTATATATAATGTATATGTGAGGATTATTTTAGGGCAGAACTCTCCTTGCTCCCTGAGCCTGGAGCAGTGCCTGAAATAAGGCTTTTATATACTTAGTACTCCAAAGCACCATTAGAAACCTCACAGTGGGCTGTAGAACTCCTTATCATGTGAAACTGCAGCTCTTGAAGAATGGTATGGATGTGCTGAGAGTTGTAGTTTCACAAAATAGAATGCTACGGACCTTGCATGTGCTCACAATACTGATGTGACGACATTGTGGACAGAATACACGATGAAACTAAGTGACTCACAGGTGACATCATCTGGCCTCCTTCCTTTTGTTCTCTATCTACTCCAGTCCTTTATGACTGCTGCAGCTAATTTGCTGGAAACTCCACCAGAGGGTTCCCCTTTTAATCACCCCTACACACAGTAATTGGACCTCTTTGTGGCCTCACTACACCTTTAATAATGCTCATTCTTTATTATTGACGCACCTGTTCTCCACTTTCTGCTCCTTTAATACATTATGACTACTCCCCTCCTCCTCTCCTGAAGCTCAGGGAGGAGTGGAGAGGGAAGCTCCATTGATGTTACACACACTGCCGATGCTAATATCCTCACTTTTCCAGATCTTTTCCATTCCTTGCATTCCTACCAAGTGTAATCTGTCTCTTGCTCTCAGGTCTAGATTACCTGTTGTGATTGATTTTGGATCCAAGGAAGATGAAATCTTGGACCTTCTTCATTGTTAATTTATGTTCACTGTACCGTTGCCTACCGCAGTCATGACTTTTGTTTTCTTACTGTTGAGGTACAGTCCCATGCGTTTGCTTTCTTTTTGCACTCTTCGCATAAGGTATTCCAGGTCCCTCTCATTTTCCGGCAGCAGGGTGGTGTCATCTGCATATTAAAGGTTGTTGACTAGAGATGAGCGAGCACCAAAATGCTCGGGTGCTCATTGCTCAAGTCAAACTTTTCGTAATGCTCGAGAGCTCGTTTTGAGTAACGAACCCCACTGAAATCAATAGGGGACGCAAGCATTTTTCAAGGTGACCGATGCTCTGCATAGAGGAGATTGTGTGAAACACTGAAAACATCAGAAAGTCATGAAAACACCACAGAAATGGATAGGGAACATCAGGGGCAGCATGCAAGGCTGCATCTGAGGCTCCCAGGTCCCATTATTGAGCCAAAATGGGGACAAGAGCCTGGCGGTCACCCCCCTAACAATTTACTTGTGACAGACCATAAGCAGCAAGGCACACGCGCTGGCAGATCTTAGCTAAGCATCACACTTGCTGCAACCAAGGACAATCACCATCTGTGCGTGACACCGCTGCCTCTACTCCTGGGTTACATGCTGGCATTGCTGTCCAACCCCCCCACACGACCCTGCGTCCACAGCGTACTCAAATTTTTCCCGGAGCAGCATTCAGCTGCCCTCATGCCACATGCTCACTTCATAGCTAGAGATGAGTGAACGTACTCGTCCGAGCTTGATATTCGTGCGAATATTAGGGTGTTCGAGATGCTCGTTACTCGTAACGAGTACCACGCGGTGTTCTGGTTACTTTCAGTTTCCTCTCTGAGACGTTAGCGCGCTTTTCTGGCCAATTGAAAGACAGGGAAGGCATTACGACTTCCCCCTGTGACGTTCAAGCCCTATACCACCCCCCTGCTGTGAGTGGCTGGGGCGATCAGGTGTCCGCCGAATATAAAAGTCGGCCGCTCCCGCGGCTCGCCACACATGCCTTGTGAGTTAGCTGAGGGAAAGTACTATCGTGCTGGAGCTGCTGTAGGGAGAGCGTTAGGAGTCAGTGTAGGCTTCAAGAACCCCAAAGGTCCTTCTTAGGGCCACATCTACCTGTGTGCAGGCTGCTGCTAGCAGTGTTTTTTTTTTTTTTTTTCTCAAAATCGGCAGTGCAGAGCATTGCACCCGGCATTAGGGACAGAAGTGGTGCATAGGCAGGCAGAGTGTTAGGAGTGAGTGTAGCCTTCAAGAACCTCAACGGTCCTTTCTAGGGCCAAATTTAACCGTGTGCAGTACTGTGCTGGCTGCTGTCAGCAGTGTTGCATTTTTTTTTTTTCTAAAAATCGTCTGTGCAGAGCATTGCACCCTCCATTGATACTACAGGGACAGAATTGTGTAGGCAGGGCGACAACACAGTTATTGTTCATTGAATATACGCAGTGGGTCCTTCCCTTTGCAAAAAAGGAAAAGAAATTATATTTGGCCTGCCTGTGTCAGTCCTAAGGTCTCCGTGTACGTGTGTGCTGCGTGCAGAACGTACAAAAATCAGACGCAACCAGCTACGGTTTACTGCAGGCTTGCGCCATTGTCTTTCCTGACTGGCAAATACCTGCTCTGCTAGAGTTAATAACTCTGCTACACTAAAGTTGTGTGTCACTTTTTCAGGGCCACACTACAGTTCTAAAAGTTATTGTTCATTGAATATACGCAGTGGGGACCTCCCTTTGCAAAAAAGCGAAAACATTATATTTGGCCTGCAGGCTTGCGCCAATTTATTTCCTGCCTGGGAAATCAAATCACTGGTAATACAGCATGCTGAGGGGTAGGGGTAAGCCTAGAGGACGTGGACGTGGACGTGGCCGAGGCCGCGTAGGCCCAAGTCAGGGTGTGGGCACAGGCCAAGCTCCTGATCCAGGTGTATCGCAGCCGACTGCTGCGCGATTACGAGAGAGGCACGTTTCTGGCGTCCCCACATTCATCGCCCAATTAATGGGTCCACGCGGGAGACGGTTATTAGAAAATGAGCAGTGTGAGCAGGTCCTGTCCTGGATGGCAGAAAGTGCTTCGAGCAACCTATCGTCTAGCCACAGTTCTGCGCCGTCCACTGCTGCAAATCCGAATCCTCTGTCTGCTGCTCCTCCTTCCTCCCAGCCTCCTCACTCCACTACAATGACACATGCTCAGGAGCGGGAACACTCCCAGGAACTGTTCTCGGGCCCCTGCTCAGATTGGGCAGCAGTGGTTCCTCTCCCACCAGAGGAGTTTATCGTCACTGATGCCCAACCATTCGAAAGTTCCCGGGGTCCGGGGGAAGAGGCTGGGGACTTCCGCCAACTGTCTCAAGAACTTTCTGTGGGTGAGGAGGACGATGACGATGAGACACAGTTGTCTTGCAGTGAGGTAGTAGTAAGGGCAGTAAGTCCAAGGGAGCAGCGCACAGAGGATTCGGAGGAAGAGCAGCAGGACGATGAGGTGACTGACCCCACCTGGTGTGCAACGCCTAGTCAGGACAGGTCTTCAGAGGGGGAGTCAAGGGCATCAGCAGGGCAGGTTGCAAGAGGCAGTGCGGTGGCCAGGGGTAGAGGCAGGGCCAGACCGAATAATCCACCAAGTGTTTCCCAAAGCACACCCTCGCGCCATGCCACCCTGCAGAGGCCGAGGTGCTCTAAGGTCTGGCAGTTTTTCACAGAGACGCCTGACGACCGACGAACAGTGGTGTGCAACCTTTGTCGCGCCAAGATCAGCCGGGGAGCCACCACCAACAGCCTCACCACCACCAGCATGCGCAGACATATGATGGCCAAGCACCCCACAAGGTGGGACAAAGGCCGTTCACCGCCTCCGGTTTGCACCGCTGCCTCTCCCCCTGTGCCCCAACCTGCCACTGAGATCCAACCCCCCTCTCAGGACACAGGCACGACCGTCTCATGGCCTGCACCCGCACCCTCACCTCCGCTGTCCTCGGCCCCATCCAGCAATGTCTCGCACCGCACAGTCCAGCCGTCGCTAGCGCAAGTGTTAGAGCGCAAGCGCAAGTACGCCGCCACGCACCCGCACGCTCAATCGTTAACCGTCCACATAGCCAAATTTATCAGCCTTGAGATGCTGCCGTATAGGGTTGTGGAAACGGAGTCCTTCAAAAGTATGATGGCGGCGGCGGCCCCGCGCTACTCAGTTCCCAGTCGCCACTACTTTTCCCGATGTGCCGTCCCAGCCCTGCACGACCACGTCTCCCGCAACATTGTACGCGCCCTCACCAATGCGGTTAGTGGCAAGGTCTACTTAGCTACGGACATGTGGACAAGCACAGGCGGGCAGGGCCACTACATCTCCCTGACGGCACATTGGGTGAATTTAGTGGCGGCTGGGACAGAGTCAGAGCCTGGGACCGCTCACGTCCTACCCACCCCCAGAATTGCTGGCCCCAGCTCGGTGGTGGTATGTTCGGCGGTGTATGCTTCCTCCACTAAAGCACCCTCCTCCTCCTCCTCCTCAACCTCTGTCTTGCAATCTAGATGTGTCAGCAGCAGCAGGACGTCGCCAGCAGTCGGTGTCGCGCGGCGTGGCAGCACAGCGGTGGGCAAGCGTCAGCAGGCCGTGCTGAAACTACTCAGCTTAGGAGATAGGAGGCACACGGCCCACGAACTGCTGCAGGGTCTGACAGAGCAGACCGACCGCTGGCTTGCGCCGCTGAGCCTCCAACCGGGCATGGTCGTGTGTGACAACGGCCGTAACCTGGTGGCCGCTCTGCAGCTCGGCAGCCTCACGCACGTGCCATGCCTGGCCCACATCTTTAATTTGGTGGTTCAGCGCTTTCTGAAAAGCTACCCACGCTTGTCAGACCTGCTCGTAAAGGTGCGCCGGCTCTGCGCACATTTCCGCAAGTCCCACACGGACGCTGCCACCCTGCGCACCTTGCAACATCGCTTTAATTTGCCAGTGCACCGACTGCTGTGCGACGTGCCCACACGGTGGAACTCTACGCTCCACATGTTGGCTAGGCTCTATGAGCAGCGTAGAGCTATAGTGGAATACCAACTCCAACATGGGCGGCGCAGTGGGAGTCAGCCTCCTCAATTCTTTTCAGAAGAGTGGGCCTGGTTGGCAGCCATCTGCCAGGTCCTTGGAAACTTTGAGGAGTCTACCCAGATGGTGAGCGGCGATGCTGCAATCATTAGCGTCACCATTCCTCTGCTATGCATCTTGTGAAGTTCCCTGCAAAGCATAAAGGCAGCTGCTTTGCGCTCGGAAACAGAGGCGGGGGAAGACAGTATGTCGCTGGATAGTCAGAGCACCCTCCTGTCTATATCTCAGCGCATTCAGGAGGAGGAGGAGGAGGAGGATGAGGAGGAGGGGGAAGAGACAGCTTGGCCCACTGCTGACGGTACCCATGCTGCTTGCCTGTCATCATTTCAGCGTGTATGGCCTGAGGAGGAGGAGGAGGAGGAGGAGGAGGAGGATCCTGAAAGTGATCTTCCTAGTGCGGACAGCCATGTGTTGCGTACAGGTACCCTGGCACACATGGCTGACTTCATGTTAGGATGCCTTTCTCGTGACCCTCGCATTCAACGCATTCTGGCCACTACGGATTACTGGGTGAACACACTGCTCGATCCACGGTATAAGGAGAACCTGCCCACTCTGATTCCCGAAGAGGAAAGGGGTTCGAGAGTGTTGCTATACCACAGGACCCTGGCGGACAAGCTGATGGTAAAATTCCCATCCGACAGCGCTAGTGGCAGAAGGCGCAGTTCCGAGGGCCAGGTAGCAGGGGAGGTGCGTAGATCGAGCAGCATGTACAGCCCAGACAGTGCAACAGTCTTTAAGGGCCTGGCCAGCTTTATGGCTCCCCAGCAAGACTGTGTCACCGCTCCCCAGTCAAGGCTGAGTCGGCGGGAGCACTGTAAAAGGATGGTGAGGGAGTACGTAGCCGATCGCACGACCATCCTCGTGACGCCTCTGCCCCCTACAACTACTGGGTGTCGAAGCTGGACACGTGGCCTGAACTCGCGCTGTATGCCCTGGAGGTGCTTGCTTGTCCTGCGGCTAGCGTCTTGTTGGAGAGGGTGTTTAGTGCGGCTGGGGGAATCATCACAGATAAGCGTACCCGCCTGTCAACCGACAGTGCCGACAGGCTAACACTCATCAAGATGAACAAAGCCTGGATTTCCCCAGACTTCTCTTCTCCACCAGCGGACAGCAGCGATACGTAAGCAATACGTAGGCTGCACCCGTGGATGGAAGCTACGTTCTCTCTCACCATCCAAAACGGGGACATTTCTGCTTCATCAATCTGTGTCTAATATTCCTCCACCTCCTCCTGCTCCTCCTCCTGAAACCTCACGTAATCACGCTGAACGGGCAATTTTTCTTAGGGCCACAAGGCTCACTTATATAATTTTTCTAAACAATTTTTATACGTTTCAATGCTCTTAAAAGCGTTGGAACTTTAACTTGAACCAATTTTTCGTTAAACTGGGCTGCCTCCAGGCCTAGTTACCACTTAAGCCACATTAACCAAAGCGATTAATGGGTTTCACCTGCCATCTTAGTTGGGCATGGCCAATTTTTCTCAGGTACATTAGTACTGTTGGTACACCAATTTTTTGGGGCCCTCACCTACAGTGTAATCATAGCAATTTGTATGTTCTTCGCCTGCACTCATGGTACAGAAGTGTGTGTGGGGTTGGCCTACACTTTAGCTACATAAATGTAACTTGGGCCTTGGCTATACTGCAGCTACTGAAATGGAACTAAGACTGCGCTCCCACTATACTGCTGCTTCGGAATTGTTACTGGGGCCTGTCTTGAGTGCTACTATTGCTGACATGGAACGAAGACTGCGCTCCCGCTATACTGCTGCTTCGGAATTGTTACTGGGGCCTGTCTTGAGTGCTACTATTGCTGACATGGAACGAAGACTGCGCTCCCGCTATAATGCTGCTTCGGAATTGTTACTGGGGCCTTTCTTGAGTGCTACTATTGCTGACATGGAACGAAGACTGCGCTCCCGCTATAATGCTGCTAGTGATATGTTAGTGGGGCCTGTCCTAATGCTACGGCTGAAATGTTACGAATTCTGGGCTCTGCCTATACCGCTGCTAATGGTATGTCTCTGGGGTGTGGAAACAGAGGCTTCCCAAAGACATGATGGCGGCGAGGCCATTTCCCACCAACGCGGTTACTGTTAAGGTGCATATAACCACGGACACGTGGAGAGGACACGTAGTGCCTCAAAAACATCCCCCTCCTCCTCCAACAGGGAAAACATTCTTGGCAAATGCCTTTGCATTGGTTCGTCTGGTGGCAGTCCAAGAATTTCACCTTTACCGACACTACAAGAGAGCCCCCCCACCATCCCCCCGCCACGGCCCACTTAATCCTGGCCACATTCCGAAAACCAACAAAATAAAACCGCGCTACTAGGTCCGCAGTCACCACCACATTACCACCAACTCGGTTACTGTTAAGGTACATATTACCAGTCTGACTGGGGCATACAGACACCTTGACAGAATGAATAGTGTGTGGCACATAGGTTCCCCATTGCTATGCCCACGTGTGCAGCTCCTGATGGAGGTGGCACAGGATTGGATTTCTCATTGCTTCAGTACAGCATTGTGGGCTATCGCCCCACCACTTTTAAAGAGGGCCGCTGCCTAGCTGTGCCAACCCCTCTGCAGTGTGTGCCTGCGGTTCCTCCTAATGGCAGACGCACTTCTAAATAGACATGAGGGTGGTGTGGCATGAGGGCAGCTGAAGACTGCGCAGGGACACTTTGGTGTGCGCTGTGGGGGGGAGGGGGGGGCGGTTGGTCAGCATGTAACCCAGGAGAAGTGGCAGTGGAGTGTCATGCAGGCAGTGATTGTGCTTTGTTGGAGGTAGTGTGGTGCTTAGCTAAGGTATGCCATGCTAATGAGGGCTTTTCAGAAGTAAAAATTGTTGGGGGGGGGGGGGGGCACTCTTGCCGGTATTGTGGCTTAATAGTGGGACCTGGGAACTTGAGATGCAGCCCAACATGTAGCCCCTCGCCTGCCCTATCCGTTGCTGTGTCGTTCCCATCACTTTCTTGAATTGCCCAGATTTTCACACATGAAAACCTTAGCGAGCATCGGCGAAATACAAAAATGCTCGGGTCGCCCATTGACTTCAATGGGGTTCGTTATTCGAAACGAACCCTCGAGCATCGCGAAAAGTTCGTTCCGAGTAATGAGCACCCGAGCATTTTGGTGCTCGCTCATCTCTATTCATAGCCACACCACCCTCATGTCTATTTATAAGTGCGTACTGGATGAGGAGGAACCGGAGGCACACACTGCAGAGGGTTGTCAGGGCCAGGCAGCGACTCTCCTTGAAAGTGTGGGCGATAGGCCACAATGCTGTTGAGAATTGATGATAAATTGAGGTACGATCATCATTCCAATCAAGTGCCACCTCCGTCACAAAATTGTCAGGAGCCACAAACGTGGGCATAAAGAGGACTCACGTTGCACAGCAGTCGGTACACTGGCAGCTGGAAGCGATGTTGCAGTGTCCTGAGGGTGGCAGCATCTGTGGTGGACACACCTTGCTGAGCAGGTCAGACAAATAGGGGTAGTTTTTCAGAAAGTGCTGAACCACCAGATTGAACACGTGGGCCAAGCATGGCACATGTGTTAGTCTGCCAAGCTGCAGAGCCGCCACCAGGTTATGCCTGGTTGGAGGTTCAGTGACGAAAGCCATAGATCGGTCTGCTCTGTCAAACCCTGTAACAGCTCTGGGGCCGTGTGCCTCTTGTCTCCCAAGCTGAGTAGTTTCAGCATGGCCTGCTGACGCTTCCCCACCGCAGTGTTGCAGCGCCTCGAGCTACCGACTGCAGGCGATGTGCTCACAGGTGGTAATTGAGAGGTGGACGTGGTGGAGGAGGAGGAGGGGTGGTGTTTGGAGTAGGTAACATAATACGCCGGAGAAAGCATGACTGACGTAGGACCCACAATCCACTATGTGGGTAGCACGTGAGCTCAGCCTCCACCAAGTTCACCCAATGTGCCGTCAGGGAGATATAGTGTCCCTGCCAACCAGCACTTGTCCACATGTCCGTGATTAAGTGGACCTTCCCAGTAACCGTGTTGGTGAGGGCACAGTTTATGTTCCGTGAGACGTGCTGGTGTAGGGCGGGGACGGCGCACTGGGAAAAATAGTGGCGATTGGGGACCGAGTACCGAGGGACCGCCACCGTCATCAGGTGGCGGAAAGCCTCCGTTTCTACTAGCCTGTATGGCAGCATCTCCAGGCTGAGTAGTTGTGATATATGCACGTTTAAAGATTGTGCATGTGGGTGGGTGGGCGCGTATTTCCACTTTCGTTCCAACGCTTGGATCTTGGTGCGGCACAGCTTGCACACCACTTTGTCGGTCCTCCACGCTCCTAATAAAAAAACCTCCAGACCTTCAAACACCTAGCCCTCTGCACGGAGGCTTGCCGCGAGGGGTGCTGTGGGGAACAGTTGGTGGATTATTTACTCTGGCCCTGCTTCTCCCCCTGGCCACCCCACTGCCTCATCCAACCTGTTCCGGTGCTGCACTTGCCCCCCCCCCCCCCCTCTGAAGCCCTGTCTTAGAGCACCTTGGCCTCTGCACGGTGGCTTGGCACGAGGGGGTGCTTTGGGAAACAGTTGGGGGATTCTTCGCTCTGGCCCTGCCTCTACCTCTGGCCACCCCACTGCCTCTTCCAACCTGTCCTGCTGCTGCACTTGCCTCTCCCTCTGAAGACCTGTACTCAGTTGGCTTATCAAACCAGGTGGGGTCAGTCACCTCATCGTCCTGCAGCTCTTCCTCGGAATCCTCTCTGCGCTCCTCCCTCGGACTTACTGACCTTACAACAACCTCACTGAGAGACAACTGTGTCATCATCATCATCATCATCATGCACAAATACCTCTTGAGACAGTAATTCTAAGTCCCCACCTTCATTACCCTGAGTCTGTGAAAGTTCCACATTTTCAGCATCGGTCACGACAAACTAATCAGGTGGAACATGAACCGTTTTTTCCGACTCAGGGCAGGGACCTGAGAAGAGTTCTTGACTGTATGCATGTTCTGAATCTCTCTTTTTACTGGAGTAACCAGGCTGGGAGGAAGGAGGAGCAGCGTGAGGATTCAGAGGTGCAGTCCCTTGGTTAGCATGATTGGACTGCGTGGAAGACTGGGTGTTGGATAAAGGACTGGAAGCATTATCCGTTATCCACATCATCACCTGATCGCACTGTTGTGCTTTTAATAATGGTCTACCATGCGGACTTGCAAAATGTGAGCTGAAGCTGGGGAGGGGAGATACACGGCGCTCTACTAATCCCTCAACAGCAGGCACTGTTTCACCCCACCCAGAACCTTGGCCTCTGCCCACACCATCATTCGGATGCCCATGTCCACAACCTTGACCCTTACCCCTAGTCTTCACCATGTAGGATTAAGCACTTGGACTAAATGCTACGCAAAATGCAAGTTATGTTGCATACGCTTATAGGCCAAAATAGACAGAATAATCAGTGTATGCTGTTGTTATATAGCGGAAATTCACAGACCGCCAGAGACGGGTATATTGTGTACACTCTGAACAGGGCCAGAAAAATTTAAAAGTGTAAAATGCTGTTGAATAGCACCAATTCACAGACCCCCAGAAACTGGTATAAAGTGTGCTTGAAAAAGAATCTGTGTGCACTACTGGTCCCAGCCAGCCAAAATGCTGCACACAATGAGCGAAGTAGTAATAGTCCTAGAAAGGACTGTTGGGTTCTAGTAGTCAGGATCCCTGCCTAACCGCAAGCTAATCCCTACACTAACACTTTCCCTGCCTAGCACTGCTGGCAGCAGCTCTATCCCTAATGTCATGCAGCATGCGTCTGAGGCGAGCCGCGGGCGGCAACAGTTTAAGTACTCAGCGGTCACCTGATCCAGCCAACCACTAACTGCTGTAGATGTGCACGGGGTTGACACGTCACAGCAGGAAGTGGTAATGCCTTCCCTGCATGTTCATTGGCTAAAAAATGGTGCTAAACATGCGGCGAGGGACATTAAAGTTTCTCGAGCACCGCGTGGTGCTCGACTCGAGTAACAAGATAGATGGATAGAAAGATAGATAGATAGATATGAGATAGATAGATAGATAGATAAATATATAGATAGATAGATATGAGATAGATAGATAGATAGATAGATAGATAGATAGATAGATAGATAGATAGATAGATAGATAGACAGACATACAGACAGGCAGACAAGCAGATAGATAGATACATACCCCTGGTGGCCTGGACCTTTTCTTTGGTTGGGGAGAGCAGCAGTGTCAGCAGGAGGTCAGCAGCAGGGAAATGACCTCATCATCCCTGGTCCACTCGATGCTGTGCTGTGCTGAGCCGGTGAGTCTGTCTGTGTCCTCTCTGCTCCTTCCCCCCACCTTCCCTCCTCTTCCCCTGTCGTCTATCCAAGTCCTACCCCCTCCCTTCTCCTACTCTCCTCTCTGGCTGTGCTGTCGGCTGGACCGCACTAAGCACGCGGCAGCCAACAGTGCAGTGCGAAGTGTATGATGGAGGGTGGCCTCTGGGCCCCCTCAGTCACAGGAGTCGGGTCGCCGTTGCGACCCCGGCACCCCCTGCCAGTACGCCTATGACAAGCACCATCGAGTATGCTACTACTCGAATGAGCATCAAGCTCGGACAAGTATGCTCGCTCATCTCTATTGTTGACATTTCTGCCACCGATTTTGACTCCGATTTCTGATTGGTGCAGATTGCATCGCCTCATGATCGATTCTACGTACAGATTGAAAAGGATAGAATGCAGCCTCGCCGTACGCCTTTTTCTATTCCGAACCAATCCGTGTTTCCATAATCTGTCCTGACTGTTGCTTCTTGGTTGTAAAGCCACCTTATAAGCTGGTCAGTCTGTTCTGGGATGCCCATTTGCTTCAGACACTTCCCAAGCTTGTCATGTTCCACACAATCACATGCCTTGCTGTAGTTGATGAAACACATGTACATGTCCTTGATACTCCCGGGTCTTCTCCATGATCCAGCGCAGGTTTGCCATTTGGTCTCTGGTGCCCCGACCTTTGCAGAAGCCAGCTTGAACATCTGGCAGTTCCTGTTCAACAATTGGTGCAATGCATTTTTGTATGATTTTTAAGAGAATTTTGCTGGCGTGAGGTATGAGGGCGATGGGGCGGGAATTGGAACATTCTTGAGCATCACTTTTTTTGGAAGTGTGACGAAGGCAGATCTTCTCCAGTCTCTGGGCCACGATTTGGAGCTCCAGATCTTTTGACAAAGGTCAGTTAGGATCCTGACTGAAGCTGATGGTTATGAGTACCCTCAGAGGATCTTCACGTGGCGGAATCTGTTGTGGAATTTTCTGTGCAAATTTCATTTCTAAAACTGCAGCAAAAATCCATGGCTATTCTGCTGCGGATTTTGCCATGGACCACATGCAGCAAAATCCGTGTCTGGAATAACTGACACAGTTCCGCATGGATCATTATGAAGAAGTGACAGATTCCACTGTGTGAACATTCTAGAAGGGCTCACTCACATAGACATATGCAGTTTCAGTGTGTATCGCCCCATTTTCACTGCATGCATACATAGGATCCAGAAAGTCCTCAGACCCTCTTCTCATTTTTTGTATAAATTAGCAACTAATTTCACATCTTTTTGACACATTTGTGCACACTCATTCACACGGGCAGCTGAATCCACAGAGAATACATTTCAACGTCGATAGTGGTAACCATAACTGCTCAATCCCCTGATAGTCCAGTCATGATGCTTCTAAGTTTAGATTTAAAGAAAGCACTTGACAGAATGGCTTGGCTCTTCCTGTACACAATATTGGAGCAACTTAAAGGGGTTGTCCCGCGGCAGCAAGTGGGTCTATACACTTCTGTATGGCCATATTAAAGGAGATGTCCCGCGCCGAAACGGGTTTTTTTTTTTTTTTAACCCCCCCCCCCGTTCGGCGCGAGACAACCCCGATGCAGGGGTTAAAAAAACCACCCGCACAGCGCTTACCTGAATCCCGGCGGTCCGGCGTCTTCATACTCACCTGCTGAAGATGGCCGCCGGGATCTTCTACCTTCGTGGACCGCAGCTCTTCTGTGCGGTCCACTGCCGATTCCAGCCTCCTGATTGGCTGGAATCGGCACGTGACGGGGCGGAGCTACACGGAGCCGCTCTCTGGCACGAGCGGCTCCATAGAAGACTGCTGAAGACCCGGACTGCGCAAGCGCTGCTAATTTGGCCATCGGAGGCCAAAAATTAGTCGGCTCCATGGAGACGAGGACGCTAGCAACGGAGCAGGTAAGTATAAAACTTTTTATAACTTCTGTATGGCTCATAATTAATGCACAATGTACATTACAAAGTGCATTAATATGGCCATACAGAAGTGTATAGACCCACTTGCTGCCTCGGGACATTTCCTTTAATGCACTTTGTAATGTACATCGTGCATTAATTATGAGCCATACAGAAGTTATCAAAAGTTTTATACTTACCTGCTCCGTTGCTGGCGTCCTCGTCTCCATGGTGCCAACTA
Source organism: Eleutherodactylus coqui (assembly GCF_035609145.1). NCBI lineage: Eukaryota > Metazoa > Chordata > Amphibia > Anura > Eleutherodactylidae > Eleutherodactylus > Eleutherodactylus coqui. The sequence goes on from NC_089837.1 coordinate 8,839,576, forward strand.
ATTTTCGGCCTCCGATGGCCAAATTAGCCGCGCTTGTGCAGTCCGGGTCTTCTGCTGTCTTCAATGGGGCCGCTCGTGTAGAATGCCGGCTCTGTGTAGCTCCGCCCCGTCACGTGCCCATTCCAGCCAATCAGGAGGCTGGAATCGGCAATGGACCGCACAGAAGAGCTGCGGTCCACGGAGGGAGCAGACCCCGGTGGCCATCTTCAGCAGGTGAGTATGAAGACGCCGGACCGCCGGGATTCAGGTAAGCACTCTCCGGTTTGTTTTTTTAACCCCTGCATCGGGGTTGTCTCGCACCGAACGGGGGGGGGGGGGGGGGGTTAAAAAAAAACAAACAAAAAACGTTTCGGCGCGGGACAACCCCTTTAATTTTGAATGAAATTTTACTGATTACCTAAACCTAATACAAAAAGAAGTCACCACTACTCTCACTATCAATGGATTTAATACACCGCCAATTGACCTGCTCCGAGGAGCTCATCAGGGATGCCACTTTTCACCACTTCTATTTGACTTAGGGCTCCCACCCACTTTTTTCTCCACTGCGCTGCGAGAGTAAGTGAAAACTCTCTCAGAGCAGTGCGAGAAAATCGCTGGGATATCGCTGCGACATCGCCAGTCTTTTCTTTCAATATATTTTATTGATTTTACAGTATATATATAACTTTACAATGTCAAGAACTGATAGAATCGTGAATTCCACTTCACATCTTATTGTTGTAACCATTAAAAGAGAACTTATGAAAACCACTAAGATATAATTGTTACATTCTATTACTTGACAGACAAGGGCAGAGGGAAGGGTAGGATGTAGGGGTTGGGGTCAAGGGGAGGGGGCGGGGGGGTGCTCCAGGTTGGACCCCCTGGTTAGCTTTACCACTTATGGTGTGGGCCATCACTCATAGTTGCCATTCTGCAGCCACCTAGTGAATGACTGTGAGTTGCGTGCGCTTATCCAAACCGCCCAGGTGCGATGAAAGCTCTCGTGTCTAGTTATGTCGTCCTGTGTCCTCAGTTTCTCTAGTCACTCGATTTCGTCCATCGCCCCCACCCACGCACATCTAGGAATTTCGATGTCCTGTTTCCAAAATCTGGGAATTACTTGTCTTGTGGCCATAATGAAAAATTTCAACAGGCCTTTTTTAAGTGAGTGGGTGCCGGGTGGGGGGATGGACAATAGTGCCGCCTCCGGCGTCAGGGACAATGGTTCCCTGCTCACCTTCTCGTACAGCTTCTCTATATCTTTCCATATGGGTGTAATCATGGGACACTCCCACCATATGTGTAGCATCGAACCCACTCCCCCATTGCATCGCCAGCAAGTGTCTGGCGTCGCTGGAAAGAGAGAGTGGAGTCTTTCCGGTGTCATGTACCACCTTGATAAGATTTTAAAATTCAATTCTTGCAACCTACTAGACACCGACATCTTGTGGGTGTATTGGAATGCCTTGTTCCAGAGCTCTCCGGGGATGGATCGACCCAGCGCCTCCTCCCAAGCGGTAATCCACCTGGGGGTGTGGTCACCTACTCGCTCTTCTAGTATTTGACTATATAATAATGACACAGTATGTCTAGGTGCCTCTTCCATGACACACAGTTTCTCGAAGGGTGTGAGGTCCAGGTTCCACCCTCTTTCAGGTCTTATCTTACCCAAGTAGCTGCGAACCTGCAAATATTGCATCCATGAGCCCGGGGGAGTCCCCCCATTCCCCTGTAAGCTCGCCATGTCGTGGAGGCCCTGAGCATCCAGTACCTCCCCCACCCTTGCTTCCGCTCCACAGGGCAAGAATCCCAGACTACGAGTGTCCAGGGTTGCCGGGATCTGTGGATTTCCTACTAATGGGGTGAGGGCACCCGGGATGGATGTCCGGCATCCCCCCCTCCATGCCCCCAGGAGAGTGACCATCAGGGCCGAGGTCTCCACTTTTCCCCCTTAACCCCTTTCGGAATCCAGAATGCCCCTCTTGGTAAGAGGGTGTTGTTCTCTTCTTCTATTTGCACCCATAATTTATCTGACCTGTGGTGGTATAAATCTAATATTAGGGTACCGATTGTGGCTTTATGGTAGAGATGTATGTCAGGGAGACCCACCCCCCCTTTGGACTTTGGTTTGGTTAGGCTTTTGTAACTAAGCCTTTTAGATCCTCCCCTCCATATGAAGCGAAGTATATGACTTCTCAATCTGTCAAAGAAGATTTTCGGGGGGTTGCATGGTGCGGTTTGGAATATATATAGGAGCCGTGGAAGGACATCCATTTTGACTGCATTCATCCTACCGAACCATGACAGTGACCCTCCTGCCCATCCCTCCAGATCTCTTTTCAGAGTTGATAACAGGGGCTTGTAATTTAATTCGTATATTTGAGTTGGATCGGGTGGGATCTGGACCCCCAAATACTTGATTGAGTCTCTTCCCCAATGGAACGGGAGAGCTGTGGCTATGTTCCTGGCTTCTTGTTGTGGGATCGTAATATTCAGAACTACCGACTTTTGGACATTTACTTTATAGTTGCTGAGCTTACCAAAGGTGGCAAACTCTTGCATAATATTGGGGAAGCCTATGCAGGGTTCGGTAACATACAGCAGGAGATCGTCCGCATATAGTGATAGTTTATGTTCCTCCTTTCCGCTCTGTATTCCGCGTATTGATGGATTATTCCTGATGGCGTTTGCAAGTGCCTCCATAACCAGAATATATAGGGTGGGGGATAGAGGACACCCCTGTCGCGTGCCATTCCGGACCTCAAATGGGGCTGACAGCTTGCCGTTGACCCTGACCTGTGCCGAGGGGCGATGGTAAAGGGCCATTATCCATGCTATTGCTCTGGGGCCAAGTCCCACCTTCCGGAGGGTTGCTTCTAAGAATTTCCAGCTGATTCTGTCGAACGCTTTTTCGGCGTCGACAGACAGCAGGCATAATGGTGTCCCCTCCTTTCTAGCCCGATCGATCAGGACCAGGGTCTTTACGGAGTTATCTCTTGCTTCTCTCCCCAAGACGAAACCCACTTGGTCCCCGTGAATAATCCGGGGGACTGCAGGATTCAATCTATTAGCTATCATTTTGGAAAAAATTTTTTGATCGCAGTTGATGAGTGAGATTGGTCGGTAGCTGCCGCACGACAGGGGGTCCTTTCCTGGCTTGGGTATCAGAACTGTATGTGCCTGGAGGGCCTGGGGTGGGAAGGGACATCCCCCAGATACCTCGTTAAATGCTTGGAGCATCATGTCTATAATCAGGTCTCCGCATATTTTATAGAATCTCGGGGGGAACCCGTCCGGGCCCGGGCTCTTCCCTACTTTAATTTCTGAGAGTACCCGCCTGAACTCCTCTGATTCAAAATCTCTTTCTAGTCCCTCGGATTCCTCCGGTGGGAGGGACCCGGGGGCGTAGAGGTCCAGATATTCCGCTATTTTTTGCGTGTGCTGATATTCTGTCTCGGTCCCCGGCTCGCGTATGTTATATAATTTGGAGTAAAATAGTCTAAATTCCTCCAATATTTCCTGTGGGGAGTGAACCCGCCCGCGCCCTGAGGAGTTAATAGAGTGTATGTGCGGGTGGGTCGCCCTTGGGTGTAATGCTCTGGCGAGCCAGCTGCCGCTCTTATCACCATATTCATAGTATCCGGCTTTCAATTTGTCTCTTCTGCAGAGAGCTTTTTGGTCCAAGATATCTAGTATTTTATGCCGGAGTTCCGATATCTCCGCTTGGAGGATAGTGGAAGAGGCTGCTTTATTGGAGGTTTCTTTTGAGTTGAGTTCTTTTATTAATTGGGTGAGGCGCGCGGTATGGTCTTTTTTGATCCTCGCACTGTGTGAGATGAAAACTCCTCTCAACACACATTTAAGAGTTTCCCATTTTATTGGGGCGCTGGTGGGGTCTGACTCGTGATCTTTTTTAAAGTTTTCTATCGTCTTCTTAATGTCGTGCAGGCATGCGGTGTCCTTAAGTAAGTTCTCATTAAGACGCCATGTACGTGTTCCCCCCGTGTTGTCCCCCGAGCCCAGGGATGCATATATCGGAGAGTGGTCGGACCATAGAAATATGTCCATAGAGCACCTAGGGGCCCCGTCGAGCAAACCATGTGAAATGAATACATAGTCAATCCTACTATACGAGTTGTGTGCTGTGGAGTGAAAACTATAATCTCGCTTACCCGGATGGAGGATGCGCCATAGGTCGATCAAGTCCATACTCACGAGTGTCTGTTGTACTCTGCGGATGGCAGCTTTGGTTAGTGCTGAACGTCCCGTGGAGGAATCCAGTCGGGGCTCCATGCACATGTTGAAGTCTCCTCCTAACACGATCGGAGTCCCCTCTGCAAAGTCTGAGAGTCCCCGGAGAGCTCTGGAGGCGAACCCCACCTGTCCTTGGTTGGGAAAATACATATTGACAATTGTGAAAATTTTGTTAGCAATAAGTATCTTTATGAATATGTACCGTCCTTCTTCATCTGACTTCTGTGCCAGCACCTCTGGGGCTAATGACTTGTGCAGGGCTATAGAGACCCCACAGGTTTTGTTTTCAGGGTGCGTGGAGTGAAACCATTTAGTATAATATTTGTTTCTACTGCAGTCCGGCGTACCGGTACGCGGGAAATGTGTTTCTTGGAGCATTACTATCAGCACCCTTTTCCTGTGGAGCCTGTACAGCACCTGGTTGCGCTTGTTGGGACAATTAAGGCCCTTTGCGTTGAAGGAGCATATTGTTAGATTAGCCATTGGAATATGTTGTGAGTTGACCATATTGTGCGGGCATCTTGGCCCTGTGTCTTACCCATGGGTGTCGCCTGGAGCTGGGGGGGGATAGGGGCCAAACATAAGGGTGGATCAGGGCGGGGAGGAGGGGAAACTTAAAGCCACATATGAACATTAATAACGAAACAATTGTTACTGTCGTAATCCGCTGTGGTAAACCTTCTAGAACTAATAGACGACTGGCGTCTATGCAGCAACGTGATGCTGCGGTCCCTAGTGGGAGGGAGGCTGGGTGAGTCAAGTCCACGAGCCGTGCCTCCCCACCCCATATCTGTTGTGAAACATTATGGTGGGCATCCAGAACTTCACGAGAGAAGCATGAGAGGGACGGATAGGTATAGTAAGCATGGAAAGATATAGAAATCAGGGGGATGTGTTGAGTGCATGTATGAGTGTTAGAGCAGGTGAGAGGAGTTTGTTATTATTTGGGAGAGCCCAGAGAGGTCCCCTTTTCCGTTGCGCCTAGGAGGGGCGCATTTTGAGATGAAAAGAGAGGAGAGCAGACGGATTGCAACAAAGAGGTTCAACATGTGGAAGAGCAATTGGGTGTCTATGATCTTATGTCCTTTCTGGGGGTGTGGATAGTCAGCCTCTGTATGGTAGTTTTAATAGTTCTTTCCGCGGTCTTTATGCGTTTCGGGCCGAGACTTTCTCTCTAGTTTTCGGACTTGTCGCTGAGGGCGGTGTTTATGTATGATGGGTTCGTCGGGTCCTCTCTTCCGCTGATGTCGTTCGGGGTTCGGTAGGGCTTCATGCAGGTCTTTGGTCACGCCGGACTCATTTGGGATGTTCTCTTGGTGGGCGAACCCTATCATCCTTTTGTGGCTGTTTACGTTTGGAGGTAGCTACTTGCCACTGGTCTCGAGGGGGTTGTGGAGTCGGTGCGCTTGTTCTCTGCCATTCTGGTAGCGAGACCATCGGAAGTTTCAATGTTGTGAGGAACCTGGGTAAGTCGCCTAGTGATCTAAATATAACTGTCTCTTGCCCGGTGCCTGCTATCAGCTGGAATGGGTATCCCCATCTGTATGGAATTTCTTTTTCTTTGAGGATTGACAGTAGGGGTCTCAATGCTCGGCGTTGCTGGAGCGTTCTTTTGGATAAATCTGGTAGTATAAGTAGGTTCCTGTCGCCGAATTTTATCGGACCTTTGGATCTGAGCAGACGTAGGATCTCCTCTTTTTCCTTATAGAAGTGGATCCTACACACCACGTCTCGTGGTCTTGCAGGATCTATTGATCTAGGGCCCAGCGCCCTGTGGATCCTGTCCATTTCGATTGGGTTGTTCGGGTTTCTGTTCAGGAGATCGCCGAAGCATTTCTGTGCCCAGGCCTCTAGGTGTTTGTTCTCGACTTCCTCGCTTAGTCCCCGTATTCTCAAGTTGTTACGCCTATGGCGATTTTCTATGTCATCTAATTGGGTTGCTAACTCGGCGATTTGGCTCGCGTGTTCACATAAGACATCATGATGCTCGTCTATTTGGTGGAACACTTGTTCTTGTGTCTCTTCTGTTTCCAGGAGACGTTGTCCCATCTGGTGGATTTCTTTTTGTAGGGACTGTAGCGCGGATTTTTGGGATGAGGCAAACTGAGCAAAGAGGTTGTCTAAGTCCCTTTTAGTAGGAATGGATCGGAGGTGTTCCTTCCAATTCCAATCGTCCGAGTCTGATTCGGACGACTGTATCTGGTTGCTGGCATCACCCTGGGGTTGATGCGATTTTGTACTCATGCTGCTCTTTCCTGGCCTTGGTGTGTCTTGCTGAGCTAAGATTGCAGTTGCGGGAGTATGTCGTTCAGAGTGTTTGTTGTTGCCCCTTATCTGGGGCGTAGGTGTGCATGGCAGCTCTTTCCTCCTTGCCCCTTGTCTCATGTGCGCTCCCCCCTCATGATCTTTTGATGGGGGGGCCCACCACTCGGAGTCTCTTGGATCTATGGGGGGTTCTTTCCCCTTATTTCCCTGGGGCCTTGGTGGTGATCCTGAGGGATCTGCTCCCTCCTCCTCACTTTCCTGGGGGAGCTCCAGGGGCTTATGTGCCTGCTAAAAGGCCTCTGCTTGCCCCTTCTTATGTCCCTCGGCGCCCCTTCCCCCTGTGGGTGTCTGGTTGTTCTCAGTGGGGGTTAAGGGGTTAATGTGGCTCCCCGCCCCTGTACCTGTGCGCTCTTCTGCGGCTCCCCGGGTGTCCTCGCTGCTCCCCGCCGTCCCCCCGGCCGCCGCGTCCCGGTCTCTCCCCACTTCCGGTCTCGGGGTCGGGGAAGATGGCGGCCGTGCGCGCACTTCCGGTCTCAGGGTTCGAGAAGATTGCGGCCGTGCGCGCACTTCCGGCGGGGCCTCTCCGCTCTGCGGCTCCGGCCCCGGGCACCCCGCAGCCGCCGGGGATGGTGAGTACTTGCTGTCTGATGTTGGGGGGCAGCTGGGGCTCGATGTCGGCTCGCGGTGGGTGTCCGGCGGTTCGGAGTGTTCGCGCATGAATGAATAGCTAAGATCTATCTGTCATTGGCTGAGCGCTCAGCCAATAGCTAAGCAGTAGCTGCTATTGGCTGAGCCCTCAGCCAATCTGCACAGCCCTTTCAGTAGGCGGGGATTTTTAAATCCCCGTCTGCTGAAAGTGCTGGACAGCAGTGCCGGGGAGCCAGCAGGAGGACGTGGCTGACAGCAGGAGAGGTGAGTAACTTCTAAATTATTTTTTTAACCACTTTTTGATGATTATCGGCGAAGGGCTTCTATTTCAGCTCTTCTCCGATAATAATTCTGCGGGGCTTGTCAGAAAACACTGCTTTCAATGGGATCAACAGCAGTGCTGATCCCATTGAAAGCAATGGGATAGCATGCCGCGGACTTCTGCCACAGCTGTGACAGCTGTCACAGCTGTGACAGAGGATTCCTTCATCCCTGCGGTCCCCGCGTGGATGAAGCAAACTCCTGCCACAGCTGTCACAGCTGTGGCAGAAGTCCGCTGCATTCTCCATATCTTTTCAATGGGGCTAGCGCTGCTGCGGCTGGCCCCATTAAAAAGACTGGCGATGTTGCAGCGATATCCCAGCGATTTAGAGCTATCTTCAGGGTTTTTCTCGCACTGCGATGCGAGACTTTAACTTTAGAATCGCATCGCAGTGGAGAAAAAAAACGCCCCAGTGGGTGGGAGCCCTTATACATAGACCTCTCACTCCACCACCTAACATCTACCTTGCTGTAGCAGTTTCAGGCACTGGGTTGAAACCTCAGGTGTAATAGCCACAAGTCTGGAGAGTAGTCAGGGAAGAGCCAGGAGTCAGAAATGGGAAGTCTCAGTTTGCAGTACAGATAGATGAGGCAGGTAGCATAGTCAGAAGGGAAATCAGGGGTCAGCAACAGGAGGTCTTAGTAGGATCGCAGAGGAGCAGGAAAAAGTGGAGCTTGAACAAGGCTTGGAGCACATTAATCACACAAGTAAGGAGTGATCAAGGCCAGGCTTATATAGTAAGCTTAATCAAGGACAGGGCAGAGCCTCAACAGAGACTGGATAGCAGGATCCAGGAACCAGGCTAAAGTATGCAGGGGAACATGCTTAAAGGCCTTTTGGGCAAGTTCCCCTGCATACTTTAGCAGGAGGTCCTGGATCCTGGGCAGGTTCCACTGCAAACTTTAGCAGGAGGTCCTGGGTTTGAGTCCTGCTAGTAGCCCCTTCCTTCTAGTATGGCCTCTGGACATCCTTGGGGCCGGCTTTCTTGGGTACTGGTGATGGAACTCGTTCGTGAGCCTGGGAGCATGGACGCTGTTGGTTGGTTCCCACGAGTTCTCTGGGCCTTCCCTCTTCCATTTGACAAGGTATTGCAGTCTAACTCTGTGGATTATCAAGTCCAAAATCTTGTCACCCACAAACTCTTCCTCCCCTTGGAGGACGTGGCTGTTTTTTTTCCTGAAAGATTTTAGCAAGGACATGTGAAAGACAGGATGGACCTACAGGCTACCCAGGAATACTTCAGCATTGGTGTTGAAGTTAACAGAATCTTTAGTTTTTCCAGAGGGGTTTGTGCCTTCAGGAATGGGAGAGATGACCTTTGAGAAGCCCATACTAAATGTTCTGTAGAAGTTCACAAAACCAATCAGGTACTGTACTTCCTTGAAATATCTTGGAACGGGGCAATCCAGAATGGTTTTAATCTTGCTGGGGTCTGTACTTAGGCCATCTGGGAAGATAATGTATCCCAGGAATTGTATTTGGCTCTGTTCAAACTCACCTTTCTCTAATTTGATGTAAAGATTATTCTTTTGGAGTTGTTCCAAGACCGTACGTACGAACGTGCCTGCTATGTTCCTCCAAGTTATCTGAGAAGATGAAGATGTCGTAGAGATATGCCACATCAAATTGGTCCAACAGATCTCAAAATAGGTCATTGATAAAGTGTGAAAGAAGCCAAACAGCATCACTAGGTATTGAAAATGACCATATCATGTTCTAAAAGCAGTCTTCCACCCATCCCCTGGGCGAATCCGTACAAGGTTATAGGCCACTCTTAGATATAGTTTAGTAAAGATCTTGGTGGAGCACAGCATCTCTAATAGTTCTGGAAACAAGGGACCATAATTTTATTTAACTCCCTGTAATCAATACATGTTCGCAGGGGTGCGTCACTCTCTTTCATGAAAAATATGGCCACCCCAGCAGAGGAAGAAGGCTGAACAAACCCTTTTTTCGAATTCTCGTCCAGGTATTCTTGAAATACCTTCAACTCCGGTTCAGAAAGGTTATAGATCTACCCAAATGGAATAGAAACACCAGACAGTAACTCTACTGTGCAATCATAGGGCCAATGAGGTGGTAGTTGGTCAGCTTTCTTCTTGCTGCAAACATACCTAAACATCCAGTATTGAATTGGTAACTTCTCAAAGTCCTGTTGACCATCCTCAGGGTTCTGCACCTGTTCAGATGGCATGCGCCCTGGTGCATATACGCTGAAACCGCAATGCCGTTGCCTCCCCTTCCCTCCCCCTCACTGGCTCACTTCCACTCTCCTTCCCTCTGGCTATTTGCAATGGGAGTGGGTGGGGCGGGGGCAGAGCTAAGCACATACCCCCTCCCCACCCCTTTTCAGCAGCAAACAATGCAAGGTAACGGTGTGAAGCTTAGATCTGCCCCCATCCTGCCCCCCATTGCAAACAGCCAGAGGGGAGGAGAGAGGAGAAGATAAGAGGGAGGGAGTTTAGCAGTCCCTTCTCCAGCCGCTGTCATTGGCTCCCACAGAAGCCCATGCAGCGGCCGACATAATCTGGCCAGAAAGATAGTTCCAAGACTTTTTGCCGGTGTTATATTGGCCCAGCCAGGTGCTTTTACGCCGCGGAAATGCGGCCATGTGGTCTGATGCATTGGAATCTAATGCATCAGATCGTAGCATTTATCAGCCAGCCGTGAAATCGGCAGCCGATATACAATTGTGGGAAAGAGCCCTATTGGTGAAAAGGCGTGTTTGTCAGCATCTCATTGTCTTGTAACAGTTGGATTGGATGTGACCTTGATGTTGATTAGGGCAACTGTCCTTTGGAACTTAATTGGGCAGTTAGGGCATAACGTCCCAAGCCTCCAAAATAAAGGATTTTCAGCATGGAGTGTTTCTTCTTCACCGGCGGAAAAGGGTTTACAGATGAAATCCACCTGCATCGTTTCTGATGCGGCCTCAGTCCTTAACTGGGCACTTGACTAGTTGGAGGAGTTAATTTGATTATTGCCAAAACCCCACAGTCTCTCTTTTTGTTGCTCAGAGAGACTCTGGTCAATTTGGATACATAGGTGAATGAAGTCTTCCAGATCACCAAGGATCTCAACTCTGGCAAGCTCGTTCCTTATACTCTCAGATAATCCATTAAAATTGCCTCTGCTGGGCAGCAGGGTTCATGTGGTTTCAGCCACCCAGCAATGAAATTCAGCCATGTTTTCAGCAATGGATCATCGCCCTTGCTGGAGGTTATGTAACCTTCCTTCAGCTGGAGCACAGCGACTGGGATCATCAAAGATCAAAACCATAGCGGTAGTGAAGGCAGCGAGGCTGTCAAGGAGATCACTGTTGTTCTCTACATGCCGCAAGGCCCATGCATGCAGCTCATCAGTGAGGAGGTTGATGATGAAAAATGCCTTCTTTCTGTCACTGGTAAATTAGATGGGCTGCATCTGAAAATAAATCCAGCATTGATTTAGGAAACCTCAGTATTGGCGATGATCTCCTAAAAATTTTGCTGGTAGTGGCATGCAGACATCTGGCACTGAATTGCACTTGTCCAAGAGTTGCCTTTGTAACCCCTCAATCTCGCAGTGCATTTCAGCAACCCTTTCCTTGTAGAAGGCAAAGAATTCTTGGAGCTCTGTGACTTGTTTCCTGAGCATGGCCACTACAGACTACATTTTGGCCATGAATTTTGTGTTGCAGGAGATCTCAGTTTGCAATACAGATGGATTACGTGGGTAGCGTAGTCAGAAGGGAAGCCATGGGTCAGCAACGGGAGGTCTCAGTTTTCAGTACAAATTAATAAGGTGGGTAGTGTAGTAAGGAGGGAAGCCAGGGGTCAGTAACGAAAGGGTCTTAGTAGGATCGCAGAGCAGCAAGCTGCCAGAGTTCTGAGACTTTGACTGGGATCTGACTGGAGACACTTGGATCTCTAGGCCAACGACGGAACAAGGATTCATCTCCAGTTTGTATAGGTGTAATGGCCCAGAGGGTACTACAGGGTAGTCCAATAGTCAGAAAGTCCTTAATACCTGACTATGAGCTCCTGTGGATACATAGAGGGTATCTTGCAAGAGAGAGACAATGAATTTCCCCTGAATCATGGGTTAAAGCTATTGTGCCTGGAAACATCTAGCTTCAGATTGGCGGATTGCTAGTAATTTCCTGATTAGTAGAGATGGAGGGGTTGAGGCAAGCCTGGGAAAGTGAGCAGGGTGAGGCATGAAGTGAGAGAAAGAGAGAGAGAAGTGCGGGAAAAATGACAGGAAGTGAAGCAGGAGTCAGTGAGTGGTGGTATGGAAGTGATCGGGAGAGGAGGTAGCCTGCAGAGCTGTAGAAGACCCTTATCCTAATGGAGGTTAAAAAAGAGGAGGAAAACACCAAGAACAAGCCACAGTGAGCAGAAAGGGACTAAACAAAGTTCAGCTCAGTCAGCCTGGTTTAATCACCCCATACTTCTACAAATAACTCCTTGGAAGAAAATCCCCAGATAACTGAGACTAGCTGGCTCATCCTTGCTAACAGTGAGAGCGAGAGTTAAAGTAATTGTGTGTGATACTGTGAGAATTAACGCTTAACTAAAGTCTGCAAGTTGTGAACTGTGTGATGTACATCCATTACAAGTGTTGAGTAAACTGTGTATCATCAGTTTACCACAAAAGCTTTGTGGACTCCTCTCATTATTTCATTTTTGGACAACACCAGTCCTCCCTCAAAGGTACTGGTGTCACGTGACACTACACCCGCATACCCCAACATCGTTATTTGCTGTAACCACTGTTTACAGCCAAGTTAGGCCCTGTTCAGCTATTGCAGAGGGGGGTACTACGGGGCCATCTCTGACAACACCATCTTACTCTCCAAGGCCTCTTCCACAGCAGCTAGGTGCCGCTTGGCCGCTGCATAGGTCTATACATAAGATGCAAGAGTTAAGTGACTCTGACCCTGGAATTAGAAGGTGGCCCATGTGAACACCATATTTAACCCCTATACTAATTCTAAAATCCATTATACCTGCTCAGAAATATTTACATCAAAGAGTTAGGGACAAACTTAAAAATTGCTTTTATCACACATGTTGGTTTCAGGAGAAAATGTGGTTGGGGGACGACCCCTTTATTGCTTTCTGAATGCTTGACCACGCCATAGAAGTATTTCCGCATCCATCCAAAACATCTCCAGAAGGAAGTCTTACAGTTTCTCTTCCCTCCTTTTCACATAAACATGTTGTGATGGACTTCTGGAGAGAAAATTGATACACCTCCCCCTGCCGCATAGTAGGAAGGGGGAGCATAACAAGATTATTGCAAAAGCAGGTCTGACTTTATTTTTCCTATCGGCCCTCTTTTTTAAATGTTTTATTACAGTTTTGTTCAAAACTAGAAACATTATTGAAGCGACGGCTCCTCTTCTGCGGACGGCGTGTAGCTTCCATCCTGCAGTAGTAAGCAGTGAGCGTTTATCGCCCATCACCGCGGCTCCTCTTCTGCGGACGGCGTGTAGCTCCCATTCTACAGTAGTAAGTAGTGAGCATTTATCGCCCATCACTGCGGCTCCTCTTCTGGGGACGGCGTGTAGCGTCCATCCTGCAGTAGTAAGTAGTGAGTGTTTATCACCCATCACTGCGGCTCCTCTTCTACGGACGGCATGTAGCTCCCATTCTACAGTAGTAAGCAGTAGCGTTTATCGCCCATCACTGCGGCTCCTCTTCTGCGGACGGCGTGTAGCTCCCATTCTACAGTAGTAAGTAGTAGCGTTTATCGCCCATCACTGCGGCTCCTCTTCTGCGGACGGCGTGTAGCTTCCATCCTGCAGTAGTAAGTAGCAGCGTTTATCGCCCATCACTGCGGCTCCTCTTCTGCGGACGGCGTGTAGCTCCCATTCTACAGTAGTAAGCAGTGAGCGTTTATCGCCCATCACTGCGGCTCCTCTTCTGGGGACGGCGTGTAGCGTCCATCCTGCAGTAGTAAGTAGTGAGTGTTTATCACCCATCACTGCGGCTCCTCTTCTGCGGACGGCGTGATGCTCCCATTCTACAGTAGTAAGCAGTGAGCGTTTATCGCCCATCACTGCGGCTCCTCTTCTGGGGACGGCGTGTAGCTTCCATCCTGCAGTAGTAAGTAGTGAACGTTTATCGCCCATCACTGCGGCTCCTCTTCTGCGGACGGCGTGATGCTCCCATTCTACAGTAGTAACAGCAGCGTTTATCGGCCCATCGCTGCGGCTCCTCTTTTGCGGACGGCGTGTAGCTTCCATCCTGCAGTAGTAAGTAGTGAGCGTTTATCGTCCATCACTGCGGCTCCTCTTCTGCGGACGGCGTGTAGCTTCCATCCTGCAGTAGTAAGTAGCAGCGTTTATCGCCCATCACTGCGGCTCCTCTTCTGCGGACGGCGTGTAGCTCCCATTCTACAGTAGTAAGCAGTGAGCGTTTATCGCCCATCACTGCGGCTCCTCTTCTGGGGACGGCGTGTAGCGTCCATCCTGCAGTAGTAAGTAGTGAGTGTTTATCACCCATCACTGCGGCTCCTCTTCTGCGGACGGCGTGATGCTCCCATTCTACAGTAGTAACAGCAGCGTTTATCGGCCCATCGCTGTGGCTCCTCTTTTGCGGACGGCGTGTAGCTTCCATCCTGCAGTAGTAAGTAGTGAGCGTTTATCGTCCATCACTGCGGCTCCTCTTCTGTGGACGGCGTGTAGGTCCCATTCTACAGTAGTAAGTAGTGAGCGTTTATCGTCCATCACTGCGGCTCCTCTTCTGTGGACGGCGTGTAGCTCCCATTCTACAGTAGTAAGCAGTGAGCGTTTATCGCCCATCATTGCGGCTCCTCTTCTGGGGACGGCGTGTAGCTCCCATCCTACAGTAGTAAGCAGTGAGTGTTTATCGCCCATCACTGCGGCTCCTCTTCTGCGGACGGCGTGTAGCTTCCATCCTGCAGTAGTAAGTAGTGAGCGTTTATCGCCCATCATTGCGGCTCCTCTTCTGGGGACGGCGTGTAGCTTCCATCCTGCAGTAGTAAGTAGTGATCGTTTATCGCCCATCATTGCGGTTCCTCTTCTGCGGACGGCGTGTAGCGTCCATCCTGCAGTAGTAAGTAGTGATCGTTTATCGCCCATCATTGCGGTTCCTCTTCTGCGGACGGCGTGTAGCGTCCATCCTGCAGTAGTAAGCAGTGAGCGTTTATCGCCCATCACTGCGGCTCCTCTTCTGGGGACGGCGTGTAGCTCCCATCCTACAGTAGTAAGTAGTGAATGTCTATCGCCCATCACAGCAGCTCCTCTTCTGCGGACGGCGTGTAGCTTCCATCCCTGCAGTAGTAAGCAGTAGAGTTTATCGCCCATCACTGCGGCTCCTCTTCTGCGGACGGCGTGATGCTCCCATTCTACAGTAGTAAGCAGTAGAGTTTATCACATCACTGTTGGTTCAGCAGGGTGTTTCCGGCTCTGTCTTATCTTTGGCACAAGTCATTTTTCTGCTTGTCTAACAGGTGCAAAGAAAGGCGGAGTGAAGGTCCGGAGTGTTTGTTTTATTCCTCCTCTGAGAACACTCCCGTTGTCCACTTGACTCCGCTGCCTCCCTCGGTCGCTGTGCCATTCCTGCCTGTGTGAGGCCGTCTGATCTGTCACTTATTACACTGTTACAATAATTACCTGCATAGAGAATGCCGTACATCTATAAAGACCCAAAAGACAAAGCGCCCAGCTTCCCCCACACGGCCCGGAGTGTTCACTCATCTGGAAGGAGCTACGAGGAGCTGAGGCAGAAGTGCCTCCGGGAAGGGAAGCTGTTCGAGGATGAAGACTTCCCAGCAAATGATTCCTCGCTCTTCTACAGCGACAAACCCAACATCCCCTTCGTATGGAAGAGACCCAAGGTGAGACGCAGACTGAACACGGATCCTTCATAGTAATGCCATATCTGGGGATCGACTCAAACCACTAGTATCTGGTTTTAACCCCGTAGTGACGTGGCTATATTATGTTTTGTGTAACTTTTCTTAATTGTTTTTGGAGGACAACAAGAAAAAACATGAATTCTGCCATTTTTTCACAGAATTAAACATGCAGTAGAAACAACAAGATCATTTTTTTTCTGCAAATCGGTACAATTACAAGAATACAAAATGGTTATTTTTTTAGGTTTTTCCACTTTTGCACAATAGTAAACGCATTTTGGAGGGGGATTTTTTTTTTTTTTGCATCGCTGCATTAAAAGTTCCTTAACTATTTCTTATTTTTCCGTGGGCGGAGCTCCGTGAGGACTTGTTTTCTGCATGACCAGTTATAGTTTTTACTGGCACCATTTTGGTTACTTATATCCTTTTTTAATCACTTTTATAGCATTTTCTGGGAGGTGAATGAATAAAATAAGCATTTTAGCTGTTTTTTAACATTTTTTCCGTGCAGGATAAACAGTGTATTCAGTTTATTGTACAGGTTATTCCTGTGCGTTTTTTAAAAATTTGTTTGCTTTAAAAAGAAGGTGAAATGGTCAAAAAAGGGTTTTTTTTTACTACTTATTTTCTACACATTTTTTATGTCCCTGTAAGGGATGTGAGCCCACAGTCATGTGATCACTATGCTAACACATTGCAGTACATCTCTACTGCATTGCATTTTTGCTATTGCTGGCGATCATATACCACGGCACATCTGGACATCAGGTAATGGTGTCCAGTATCATGACAACTAATTGGGCTTTTGTGATTACATGGCGGGCCAATGACATCACAGAGGAACCGCGCCCCTTCTGTGAACTTTTTTCATGCCCCAATCAACTTTGATAGCAGCATGTAAAGGGTTAATAGTGGGGATTGGTGTTGTCACTGATCCCCGCTGGTGCAGCGGGAGGCTTCTAAGTACTAGGCAGCCAGAGTGTGAACATTTGCGCTGTGACATTAAGGGGTTAGAAAAAAAAGGAAACCTGACAGAACTGAAGCAAATGGAAATATTTCAGTTTTTTGAAAACCTGTTGAAATCAGTGGGAACTGCATATCTCCGAAAACTATAGAGAGAAAGAGAAATGAGCGGGCCCCAATGCAGTGTGAATGGGCCCTGTGGTTATACATTACTCTGTTGTGTCTGTCGGGTTAGACTGTGTATTTCGTGCCTTGTTTGCCCTTCGCTCCTGGTGGTTATGTCTTTTAGGTTTATTAGTATTCTTTGTTCTGTTTCCCCCTCTGTTTTGTCCCCTCTGTCCATTTTCCCATCAGGAAATTCCTAACATGGGGTTGTCCTTGTCAGGGCGGGTGATCCGCTTCCCAGGCAGGTCCCAACATGGCTGGATCAGGGGCAAATCTGTCTAGTTCATCATCTTGACATCTTTCTACTCCTTCCCATTGTCTTATCACGTTACCCAGCCAGCCCCCGCTCTCTGTCGCAGAACCTCAGTTATCCGTCAATGTATTTCTTCATTAGGTGTGATCGAAGGTGATAGAATGGTCTTTTGCTGGCATATTATGGATGCAACGTCCAATCTAGGGATCATTAGCACCATAACTCTGCTTCTCATGAACCGTGGGAGGTTTGAGCGTTGTATCAATAAAAGGGGCAGAAAACAGACCCGTCTCACGGCCGTCCTAAAGGTGGTAAAGACCAACGCTTCATTTATTATTTTCTGTGGAATAAGGTGACTGTTTATAGTCGGGGTAAAGATGTCGCTCCTCTCCAATGTAAATCTTTCATCTATCAGAATTAGACATTCCTTTCTAGTAATGTTCGCCATTGCTGTGACTGTGGCACGTGCCACTATAGAGGCCATCCGCATGCAGAGGCCGTGTGAAATGTCTCCATTGTAGTTAGGCTTGTGCATGTGCTGTGTGAGCGTTTGTGTAACCCCTCTGATACCGTGATTCAGGCGCTGGTAAATGTCCGGGTTATGGAGACACTCAGCCTAATTAGAGAAGGAAGGCTAATTAGCTGGGCAAATTTTGTATTTCTTCTTTTATGAAGAAGACCTGCAAAGATGACACACAGAAAGCAAGTGTGATAATGATGGGGACGGGTGATATCATGAATTAAACTCCATGTAACACTACCTGAGAGTTTTACATTTGTGCACAGGGATCTGCTCTCTGTTGTCCCTTCTCTGCAGCTGTCCGGCCCCCAAACCCCCCACCTTGAAATGAAAACACTGTGAAAAGGGGGGGACACTTCAACTTGCTGTGTGTCAGGCTGTTTTGCAGATTCAGCATTGATTTTGGTCTTGTTTTAAATCAACATTTCTACTTGCAATACGGCCAGAGAAACAGGATGTAGAAATGCAGATGGCATTAAGGGCTGCAGTCAGAGCAGCTCCCATTCCATCCTGTAACTCCTGGCTATTCTGGAACCAAAATCCTTGTCTTGTTTTATGGCCAAGATACAGCCTGAGATACAGCCAGTTGTAGCAAGGATGTGTTTAGGATTGGAAATCTATTATTTAATATAATGAGTGTGTTCCCCATTTCATGTCCAGTATTATTCTGAGTCGCCATCACCGCTGCTGTTGTTACACACCTGTTCACACTGTTGTCCATTGTATGCGCTCTTCTCCTGTCCGTGGCAGGTGCCATGCTCTGGCTTCCTGTCCGCCTCTCTCTGCTGACCGCAGGGTCAGCGCATTTCCACACCTGCAGTCTTATAAGGCCAGTGCCCATCTTGTATTTCTGTCCCCCCCCCTAGTTCCAGAGAACCTTGGGTTATACCAAACACCTTCCCCTTAAGGAGTATGCCTCAGGCCCCTGTTTCACAGAGCCTTAAATCATTCACACAAGCGGAGGTTGTCACGGTTTGCTTGTTTATACAGACGGGAAAATCATTTGTGTTCACACATGGTCCAGTCGCTCCCAGTCAGTGCAGCCGTGAATGACTGATTGCTGCTCACACCCGACGACAACCCAACGACCTGTGAACAAGTGAACCATTAATTTACTGCCTAAACTGAACGACGAACGCGAAGTGAACAAATTCTCACTCGTCATTCAATCGTTGGCCGTGTTGATGCTGAAGGCTATCATTCAGATTCACATCATCGAATGACTTTTTTAACAAGAATAGTTCCGTGAAAAAGGGCCATCAGCTCATGGTTTGTCCAGCTTTGTGCTGATCTCCGGGTCACTGACTCTGACTACTCTGCATTCTGCACTCCTGACCTCGGCTTGCTTTATTGGTCCTCCTCCTGTCTGTCCCGACTCCTGGCCTGTTTGTATCATGCTGACCTTATTCTGCGTGTGTCGTGACCTCGGGACTGTCTTCCTTGTTGACCTATACGCCTCCTACCTCCATCCCAGACTCTGTTCACATGCTTGGGTACCGCGCCTTGGTCTGTAGATCCATCAGCTTCCTTATAACTGGGACCACTTCCAATGTAATAACCTGGGGGCTCCACAGTCAAGTTCAGATTCTGACTGGTGGGATGAAAGGGTGTAGACAGGGGTTCCTCAGGTGTCAACTCTAGCTATGGCACAAAGCCAAGCCAGTGTGTGGCACAGCGGGTCCAAGGATTATAAAACTATAGATGGGTTTTCTTTACCTTGATTCTTATTGCAAAGTGATATTGCGGCGGTCCGTACTACCCGGGGGGTTATTTACACATTGGATTAGTTTACATTGGCTCCTGTGGTAATAAGATGAGAGAATTTTCTCTGCCGTGTTATCATGGGAGTCAAAAATTCCATCTATCTGCTTCAAAGCTGCTCCATACGATAAGACTAACTCCACTCGGGGGAGCGTGATATGGGGCCGTAAATCCCGCCTCCATATTGCCCTCGCCATCCTTGTGAAATCCCCAAGAGCGCAGAAAGATGGAGCATGCTGTGATTTGTTTCCTGCATCATATTGCCTGCATTACCTCTCGCTACTAGGGTTGCCACCTTTGTCACCGGCCATGGTAAAAAAGGGGGCGTGTCAGGGTGTGGCTTGGGGCGTGGCTTATCACAGCCTTTTTTTCCTCCTTTATCTCCTGGATCCCGTCCAGTGTTTGTGCGCATGTGCGGGATCCTGTCCAGCGTGTTCTGGCGAGTAGATGACAATTAATGTGATTCACATGTCATCTACTCGCGAGTACACACTGCAGATGCTTGCATCACATACAATCTGCACATATACAATTATATACAGGAGATACCCAGGTTATACCAGCATGCTCTATATCACTATATACAGGAGATATACCTCCCCTGTACATAGTGATGCTGATGTAAGGTAGATATGTCCTGTATGTAATTATATATACAGCCGGTATAACGTATGCCACCTAAACATACAAGATTACCTTGTACCACATATACTGCTCCTCCGCTCTCCTTCTTGGGCCCTGAAACTGTCACTGCAGAGCCGGACGGACATCCATCCTGACCCGCACACGTCACACACACACACAACTCCACTACATCCATCCTGATCCCCAGACATCACACTCACAGCTCTGCTACATCCATCCTGATCCCCAGACATCACACACACACAGCTCCACTACATCCATCCGGATCCCCAGACATCACACACACAGCTCCGCTAAATCCATAATCATCCCCAGACATCACACACACAGCTCTGCTACATCCATCCTGATCCCCACACACCACACACAGCTCCACTACATCAATCCTCATCCCCAGACATCACACACACATCGCTCTACTACATCCATCCTGACGCCCAGACATCACACACATAGCTCAGCTACATCCATCCTAATCCCCAGACATCACACACACAGCTCCTCTACATCCATCCTGATCCCGAGATCACACACACAGCTCCGCTACATCCAACTTGACAACCACACATCACACACACAGCTCCACTACATCCATCCAGATTCCCACACATCAAACACACCGGTCCGCTACATCATCCTGATCCTCACACAGCTCCACTACATCCATTATGATCCCCAGACATCACACACAGAGCTCTACTACCTCCATCCTGACCCCCACACACATCACACACACAGCTCCACTACATCCATCCTGATCCCCAGACATCACACACACAGCTCTGCTACATCCATCCTGATCCCCAGACATCACACACAGCTCCACTACATCCATCCTGATCCCCAGACATCACACACACAGCTCCACAACATCCATCCTGATCCCCACACATCAAACACACAGGTCCGCTACATCATCCTGATTCCCACACATCACAAACACAGCTCCACTACATCCATCATGATTCCTAGACATCACACACACAACTCCACTACATCCATCCTGACCCCTACTCATCACACACACAACTCTGCTACATCCATCCTGATCCTCGCACATCACACACATAGCTCCACTACATCGATCCTGACCCTCACACACATCACACACACAGCTCCACTACATCAATCCTGACCTCCACACACATCACACACAGCTCCACTACATCAATCCTGACCTCCACACACATCACACACACAGCTCCACTCACTCACTCACTCACTCACTCAATCCATCAATCCAGAACCCCACAGCTCCACTGCATCCATCCTGACACACACACAGAATACACCACACCACACACACACACACAGAGCTACAGAGTCCTACCACCACTGCAGAGTCCTACATTTACTTAGCCCCCGTGGTCATGTGATCCCTGACTCCTCCTACACAGAGTATCACATGACATCATCGGAGGCCCTGGAAGATGTCAGCTCTGCAGGTCTGTGTTTCCCCTGCCGGAGGAGAGTTAACTGGTGCTAGAGGGCAGTGCAGGCTCTGAAAATACCGGCCTGTAATAGGGCTGGTAAAAAAAAAAATACCGGCACCGGCCTGACAGAAAAAATACCGGCCAGGTGGCAACCCTACTCGCTACACCGCCCTAGTGTGGTTGTTCCCCCTGATACCTCACATAGTGCAGGCAACCTACCTTGCAGCCCCCATATTGCTAGCATCCCCTCCCTGCATTTCTCCTACCCTTTAGCTGCTGCAGGCGGCTCCTCCCCCCCATTTCTGCGCTCAGTGTAGTACTGCGAAGGGCGGTGGAAGGAGGCGGCTGCACAGACTGGCACTGTAGGGTCACAAGCAGCAAGCATGTAAGTTACTAGGACAATAGTGGAAGGGCAGGGGGGAAGAGTCAGAGATGGCTCAGGGGTCCCCTTGTCCCATGGACCCCGTAGCAATCACATGGTCTGCCACCACTGAAAGCAGGCTTTATTAATAAAGTGTTCCATGTGCTGCAGCTGCAGTACAGAGCACAGTGCAGGCACAGCTGGAGCGCCCTCTGCTGCTATGCAGGGATTTCCCTAGCAACAGTCTCATCGAGTCTCATGGCTGAAGACGGTTGTGAAGGAACATTATACAGAACAGGCGCATAAAAGTTATTACAAAAATGCTTCAAATATTCTACACATCAAAAATGACAGCTTAGAAGTAAACGGGGATTTATCTATCATGCTGCAAGGGGATTTCACGAGAGGCTCAGAATGGCCCAAATGTCATCAGAATGGCACGAAAGTTCCATTAACCCCTTAATGTTCCATGACATACAGTTACATCATGGAAATTTGGGGTTTGTAAGATGGGGATGGGACGTCTTTAACAGCTGACACCTGCATGCAACAGCTTACACCGATAGCGGCTATTAACTATAAAACCGTCAATACTGGCAGCAGCATTTAAATGTCCTGATCAAAGTTTGGGGTATCAAACAGCCCGCCTGTAATGCGATTATAGGGTACAATTCAGTTGCCATAGTAACCGGGGACTCTCTGGAGGCACCAGAGCTGTCATTGCAGATTTATTATAAAGCAATGCCTGTCAGATCCATATATAATGTAATACAATGGTACAGGAGCAATCCAGTGATCACAAGTTCAAATCCCCTATTGGGGACTAAAAAAAATGCAAAAAAAATGTAGGTAAATTATTTAAAAAAATACCCCCCCCCCCCCCTCGATAAGATCACGGGGTGCGTTTGGTTGCTATGGCAGCCTGGGGTATTGTGAAGGCACCTAGATATTCTGATAGACTGTCAGAATACAGTATAATGTAAAACTGCGGTATTACATTACATTGTATGAAGGGATCACAAGTTCAAGTCCCCCGCGGCTTCTAAAAGAATGGAACAAAAAAGCTTTAATAAATATAACAAATGTTAAAAAAACTATTACCATATTTATAATAAAAAATGCTAAACGATATTTGCTGGGGCTCCTATAGATGCTCTGGATGCCCCAGTTACAGTGAAAAAGTGTGTAATAAGAAAAGACGATGGAAATGACCCCCAGCGGTCTTATATGACGTCATGGGGGTCGGAGATGGTAAAAAAAATAGTTACACGAATAAGTAAAAAAAAATTACAGAATAAAATAAAAATATACATAAAAAAGAAAATGATCCAAAGCCGACCAAACCGTTGGCGCCTGCGCCCTGTAAACCCTACTTATTATATATCAAAACGTCCGAAACAAAATGAGGAGCCAAATCACAGACTTTATTTTAGCGTAAATATACTAATAAAAAAAACTATAAAACTAATAAAACTAAAAAACAAAACAAGTCAGCGAGAAAGATATTAAAAAGATATGAGCCCCGTGAGTCACGGGGAAAACAGAGCAGAATAATTTTGGTTTCCTGGAGTTAAAACAAACTGCGGCAGTAAAACCTCCAGAGGGGTAAAATCCCTAAACCGTGTCCGGTCCCTAAGGTCCACAAGGGGTTAAGTCCCCGCAGTTCTTTACTCGGGACATCTGAGCCGTAATGTCCCTTTTTATAGGACTGCCAGGAGTGATAAAGCATCGAAGAGCAGCGGGCCTTCATGGGGAGCTGAATCACAGTGCAAACACGGAGCGCGGTCACGCCAACGCCTCCGCCGCCTGCTTGGCAAACATGCCTTGTCACCGGACAGCGGTAAAGCTTCCTGCAAATCTCCTGAGTTAGGTATCTAAAGTTGTTAGCAGAGGCCACATATTAACCCCTTCAGGACCAGAGAGTTTTGTGTTTTTTCGCCCTCGCCTTCCAGGAGCCATAACTCTAACATTCTTCCATTGACCGCCCTATCAGGGCTTTTATAGATTTTAAAAATGCAAATGCGCCATTTTTGGCTGCTTCAGTTTTTACAGCCTTTAGTGCAATAAAAACGACTTATACAGTCATTAATGTTCAAGATTTTAAAAGTGCAAAAAAAAATTATTTTATGTTGCCACATATTTATTGTTGTGATTGGACTGTATGAGGGCTCATCTTTAGTGGGCGAGCTGTAGTTATAGTACTATTTTGGATCACTTTTTATTCCCATTCTTTGGGAGCTGGCGTACAAAATATAACAATTTAGCCATTCTGAGCCTTTTTTCCTTTTTTTTCATTCCCCTTACTGTATGAGACAAATGTTGTGATATTTTATTAGTTCTGACTTTGATGTACGCAGGGATACCAAATATGTGGGTTTTTAGTTATTTAGATTTGTTTATGGGAAACAGGGTTTGAACTTGTGATCATGTGATCGCTTCTACTGTATAGCGTAGTACTTCAGTATTGCAGTATATACTGATTCTAAACCTCTTTCACATGCTCTTATGCTGGCTGCATTGTGGCTGGAAAACGCACGTACGAGAAGAAGCCGCGAGCAAGTCACAGCTAAAATGTGCGGTTTTTTGTCCCCACACCTGTATGTGTATATATATATACCGCAGGCCAAAATTCCTTCGGTCGGTAGAAATCCTCAGAATGACTTAATGACTTCTCCTGGCTCAGTAGCACCAGCTGACACACTGTAGCAGCAGTAGCCGCTGCTAAACTCCCTCCCTTCACCGGCGGCTCCCGTAGATCACGGCCCATGGATACGACAAGGCCCGTCTCCACCTGCTGGAGGTTTCCATGTGCCTAATAAGATGCATTGGATTCGAATGCTTTCGATGGTCGCTATTTTTTTATCATGGCTAAATTAGCCGCTTAAAACCAGTCGTGTGAATGAGGCCCACGTGTCGTCTATGAAGCCACAGGCAGCACTTATATATGGCAGCCCTGGGAGCCTTCAGGAGGTCCGGACCCATTGGCATCCCCGAACGCATTGCGAGGGGGGAGGGGTATGGGAAGGGGACGCCTTCTCCTGCTGACTGCCTAAACATGCAGTGAAAGCTTTGACCACAGCATCTAAAGAGTTAATGTTGACTGCGGTCGTTACCAGCGGATGAACCAGAGCCCAGTCATTGCTCCATCTTCCCATCGGCGTCCTCGCACCTTCCACTATTAGAAACAATACCCCCCTTCAAATGAGTTACTGTTAACCTCTTCACGACCGCCTCAGGCAGTGGTGAAGGGTGTGTGGGGCGTGTCTGGGGGCGGAGTCCTCTCCATACCGTATCTGACAGCCGACTGCTGCGATCAGAGCGATTCTATACGAACGACCAGCGAACGAGCCAACGAGGATTTTTATGCCTGAATGAAATGAATAACAAACGAAGAGCGAATGATTCTCATTCCTCAATCGGTCGTTGGCGCGGGCAATTATTGTTCACTTTCGCTTGCTTCGCTTGTTCGATTTCCTAAACTCTAAAGCTTTCAAGCACCCTAAAGTCTCCTTCGCGCCAGCATACGCACATTTGCGCACGCGTAGCTTCTACAGCACAGACAATGCTTTTCGTGTGTATGTTACTGCCCGTTTGGCTCCCGTTCGGTTCATTTGGCTAATTGGTCTAATCAGTTCCAGATGTGGGTTTTTCCAGCAGAATTTCGCTGTTTTCACGCGTTTCCTTATGCATTGTGTTCGCCTTTACGCACCCCATACTGACTTCTATGTGGACATATGGTGCGCAAATACACAGAACCATGCGCTAATTTTTTTACTGAAATTTCTGCGCAAAACACCAAGCGAGCGAATTCCCGTTTGCTGTTCATTCGCTGGCCGTATTTCTACTTAACGATATCATTCTGATCCCACGGGCTTTGGATCAATACGGTTCCAAGTAAACGGCTCTCAGAAACGGTGAAAGTGATGCTCAAACTTTGTTGACAGTTACTTTGTTAAATCGGCGTCCCATTACATGCAGATGAGGCTATTAGACATAAGAAGGGCTTGTGGTGGACGAGAGGGTTAGGTTACATACATGTGGAGCGACGGGGACTAAGGGGTGGGTAGGAGGAGCCAGGAGAGGGGTAACGGCGGCTCCATTGGAACAGAGCAAGGCCGTTTAGGGAGGGCTCTGGGTATTACTGGGGGTAACGGAGCATGAGGAAAGAGTGGCAGGATATTAGCAGAAAGCGCTGTGGAATACATTGGCGCTGTACAAATAAAGATTATTATATATATATATATGATGGCTCAAGTCATAGAACACTAGAATGGTGAAGTTGGAAGGGACCTCCTGGGTCATCAGGCCTTCTGGGGTCATCGGTTTTAGGTTTTGAGTTTTTATATGACTGGATGCATTGGGGCTTACCAAAAACGTGCAGTGCAGAGGAAGGGGTGAGCTGTACCCTCACAACAGTGATAGAAGGGAGCAGTGCTTAAGTACTTATCCTAGAATGGTAGAGTTGGAAGGGACCTCTGGGGTCATCGGGTCCGACCCACTGCTCATTGCAGGATTTACTAAATCATCCCAGACAGATGTCTGTCCAGCCCTTGTTTAAACACTTCCATTGAAGGAGAACTCCCCACCTCCCGTGGTAACCTGTTCCACTCATTGATCCCCTCACTGTCTCATATCTAATCTGTGTCTCCTCCCTTTCAGTTTCATCCCATTGCTTCTAGTCTTTCCTTGTACAGATGAGAATAGGGCTGATCCCTCTGCACTGTGACAGCCCTTCAGATATTTGCAGGCAGCATCTACAAATACTGTATATAATTCCACACACACGCACTTGTGCCAACATTTCTGCACATGAAGAAGTGACAAGCATAACGCCACAAGCGTTGCCTACAATGGGTTCGTTCAGACAAATGTGTTCTTTCTGCGCAAACTCTTTGTTCGTGAACGGATACATCTTGACCGATCTTTGTCCGCGTCACACAGGAAGCTGCATAGACTCCTGTGACAGCTGAAAAAGGAGGGAGGTGGAGGGAGTTACCGAGTGGGCAAGGGGGGAGAAGACCGCTCGCCCTAATTAAGCATTAATTGCCGTTCTATTCCTCGAGAAGGGTGTAACACGCCAGCATACGAAGGGCATGTTGATCGCGGAAAAAGCAATCGTTTGGCTAGCACGGACGGCTCCGACTGCGTCTTGCCATCTCCTCCCATCATTCAGATGACTATACGGTCCGCACTGGAAAACATGTTAGCGCACACGCTAGTGTGAATAAGGCCTAAGGGCATGAGACTGACTGAACAAGCGCAGTATAGACTGGACAAGCGCAGTATAGGCTGAACGAGCGAGTATAGACGGAACGAGCGAGTATAGACTGAAGGAGCGGGTATAGATTGGACGAGCGCAGTATAGACTGAAGGAGCGCAGTATAGACTGAAGGAGCGAGTATAGACTGAAGGAGCGGGTATAGATTGGACGAGCGCAGTATAGACTGAAGGAGCGCAGTATAGACTGAAGGAGCGAGTATAGACTGAAGGAGTGCAGTATAGAATGAAGGAGCGAATATAGACTGAAGGAGCAAGTATAGACTGGACGAGCGCAGTATAGACTGAAGGAGCGAGTATAGACTGGACGAGCGCAGTATAGACTGAAGGAGCGCAGTATAGACTGAAGGAGCGAGTATAGACTGAAGGAGTGCAGTATAGAATGAAGGAGCGAATATAGACTGAAGGAGCAAGTATAGACTGGACGAGCGCAGTATAGACTGAAGGAGCGAGTATAGACTGAAGGAGCAAGTATAGACTCAAGGAGCAAGTATAGACTGGACGAGCGCAGTATAGACTGAAGGAGCGAGTATAGACTGGACGAGCGCAGTATAGACTGAAGGAGCAAGTATAGACTTAAGGAGTACAATAAAGAGTGAAGAAGTGCAGTATAGACTGAAGGAGGGAATATAGACTGAAGGAAAAAGCTTAGACTGAACGACCGCAGTATAGAATGGACAAACGCAGTATAGACTGAAAGAGCGCAGTATAGACTTAACCGGCGCAGTATAGACTGAAGAAGCGAGTATAAACTGAACGAGTGCAGTATAGAGTTGACGAGCGCAATATAGACCGAAGGAGCACAGCATAGACTGAATGAGCGAGTATAGAATGAAGGAACAGGTATAGGCTGAAAGAGCGAGTATAGACTGAACGAGCGCAGTATAGACTGAAGGAGCGAGTATACATTGAAGGAACAGGTATAGGCTGAAGGAGCGAATATAGACTGAAGGAGCGCAGTATAGACGGAAGAATCAAGTATAGACTGAACAAGTGAGTATAGACTGAACGAGCGCAGTATAGATTAAAGGAGCGAGTATAGAGTGAAGAAGCGCAGTATAGACTGAAGGACCGAGTATAGACTGAAGGAGCGAGTATAGACTGAACGAGCGCAGTATAGACTGAAGGAGCGAGTATAGACTGAAAGAGCGCAGTATAGACTGAAGGAGCGCAGTATAGACTGAAGGAGCGAGTATAGACTGAAGGAGCAAGTATAGACTGAAGGAGCGCAGTATAGACTGAAGGAGCGAGTATAGACTGAAGGAGCGAATATAGACTGAACAAGCGCAGTATAGATTGAACAAGCGCAGTATAGATTGCAGGAGCGAATATAGACTGAACGAGTGATGTATAGACTGAAGGAGCGAGTATAGACTGAAGGAGCGAGTATAGACTGAGGGAGCAAGTATAGACTGAATGAGTGCAGTATAGACTGAAGGAGCGAATATAGACTGAAGGAGCGAGTATAGACTGAAGGAGCGCTGTATAGACTGAACGAGCGCAGTATAGATTGAAGGAGTGAGTATAGACTGAACGAGCGCTGTATAGACTGAAGGAGCAAGTATAGACTGAATGAGCAAGTATAGACTGAAGGAGCGAGTATAGGCTGAAGGAGCGAGTATAGACTGGATTAGTGCAGTATAGGCTGAAGGAGCGAATATAGACTGAAGGAGCGAGTATAGACTGAACAAGCGCAGTATAGATTGAAGGAGCGAGTATAGACTGAACAAGCACAGTATAGATTGAAGGAGCGAGTATAGACTGAACGAGTGCTGTATAGACTGAATGAGCGAGTATAGACTGAAGGAGCGAGTATAGACTGAATGAGTGCAGTATAGACTGAAGGAGCAAGTATAGGCTGAAGGAGCGAATATAGACTGAAGGAGCGAGTATAGACTGAACAAGCGCAGTATAGACTGAAGGAGCGAGTATAGACTGAAGGAGCGGGTATACACTGAAGTAGCGCCGTATAGACTGAAGTAGCGCAGTATGGACTGAAGAAGCGCAGTATAGACTGAACGAGTGAGTATAAACTAAACAAGCGCAGTATAGACTGAAGGAGTAAGTATAAACTGAATGAGCGCAATATAGAGTGAAAAAGCGCAGTATAGACTGAAGAAGCGAGTATAGACAGAAGGAGCAAGTATAGACTGAAGGAGTGAGTATAAACTGAAGGAGCGCAGTATAGACTGAAGGAGCGCAGTATAGACTGAAGGAGTGCAGTAAAGACTGAAGGAGCGATTATAGATTGAAGGAGCGAATATAGACAGAAGGAGCGTAGTATAGACTGAACGAGCGAGTATAGACTGAACGAGCGAGTATAGACTGAAGTAGCGCAGTATAGACTGAAGGAGCAAGTATAGACTGAATGAGCGCAATATAGAGTGAAGAAGCGCAGTATAGACTGAAGGAGCGAGTACAGACTGAAAGAGCGAGTACAGACTGAAAGAGTGCAGTATAGACTGAAGGAGCGCAGTATAGACTGAAGGAGCGCAATATAGAGTGAAGAAGCGCAGTATAGACTGAAGGAGCGAGTACAGACTGAAAGAGCGAGTACAGACTGAAAGAGTGCAGTATAGACTGAAGGAGCGTAGTATAGACTGAAGGAGCGAGTATAGACTGAACAAGCGAGTATAGACTAAAGTAGCGCAGTATAGACTGAAGGAGCAAGTATAGACTGAATGAGCGCAATATAGAGTGAAGAAGCGCAGTATAGACTGAAGGAGCGAGTACAGACTGAAAGAGCGAGTACAGACTGAAAGAGTACAGTATAGACTGAAGGAGCGCAGTATAGACTGAAGGAGCTAGTATAGACTGAAGGAGTGCAGTATAGACTGAAGGAGGGAATATAGACTGAAGGAGCGAGTATAGACTGAACAAGTGCAGTATAGATTAAAGTAGCGCAGTATAGACTGAAGGAGCAAGTATAGACTGAATGAGCGCAATATAGAGTGAAGAAGCGCAGTATAGACTGAAGAAGCGCAGTATAGACTGAAGGAGCTAGTATAGACTGAAGGAGCTAGTATAGACTGAAGGAGCTAGTATAGACTGAAGGAGTGCAGTATAGACTGAAGGAGGGAATATAGATTGAAGGAGCGAGTATAGACTGAACGAGCGCTTAATAGACTCAAGGAGCGAGGATAGACTGAAGTAGCGCAGTATAGACTGAACCAGCGCAGTATTGACTGAAGGAGCGAGTATAGACTGAATGAGCGCAGTATAGATTAAAAGGAGCGAGTATAAACTGAATGAGCACAGTATAGACTGGAGGAGCGCTGTATAGACTGAAGGAGCGCTGTATAGACTGGAGGAGCACAGCATAAACTGGAGGAGTGCAGTATAGACTAGAGCAGCGCAGTATAGACTGAAAGAGCGAGTATAAACTGGCCGAGCACAGTATAGACTGACGTAGTGCAGTATAGACTGAAGGAGCGAGTATAGACAGAAGGAGCAAGTATAGACTGAAGGAGCGCAGTATAGACTGAAGGAGTGCAGTATAGACTGAAGGAGCGATTATAGATTGAAGGAGCAAATATAGACTGAAGGAGCGTAGTATAGACTGAAGTAGCGAGTATAGACTGAACGAGCGAGTATAGACTGAAGTAGCGCAGTATAGACTGAACGAGCGAGTATAAACTGAACGAGCGCAGTATAGACTGAAGGAGCAAGTATAGACTGAATGAGCGCAATATAGATTGAAGAAGCGCAGTATAGACTGAAGAAGCGCAGTATAGACTGAAGAAGCGCAGTATAGACTGAAGGAGCGAGTACAGACTGAAAGAGCGAGTACAGACTGAAAGAGTGCAGTATAGACTGAAGGAGCACAGTAAAGAGTGAAGGAGCTAGTATAGACTGAAGGAGTGCAGTATAGACTGAAGGAGGGAATATAGACTGAAGGAGCGAGTATAGACTGAACAAGCGCAGTATAGATTGAATGAGCGAGTATAGACTGAACGAGCGCTTAATAGACTCAAGGAGCGAGGATAGACTGAAGTAGCGCAGTATAGACTGAACCAGCGCAGTATTGACTGAAGGAGCGAGTATAAACTGAACAAGCGCAGTATAGACTGAAGGAGCAAGTATAGACTGAATGAGCGCAATATAGAGTGAAGAAGCGCAGTATAGACTGAATGAGCTCAGTATAGATTAAAAGGAGCGAGTATAAACTGAATGAGCACAGTATAGACTGGATGAGCACAGTATAGACTGAAGGAGCGCAGTATAGACTGAAGGAGCGCTGTATAGACTGGAGGAGCACAGCATAGACTGGAGGAGTGCAGTATAGACTAGAGCAGCGCAGTATAGACTGAAAGAGCGAGTATAAACTGGCTGAGCACAGTATAGACTGACGGAGTGCAGTATAGACTGAAGGAGCGAGTATAAACTGGACGAGCGCAGTATAGATTGAACGACCGCAGTATGGACTGAAGGAGCGCAGTATAGATTGAACGAGCGCAGTATAGACTGAACGACCACAGTATAGACAGGATGGGTGCAGTATGGACTGGAGGAGCACAGTATAGACTGAAGGAGCCCAGTATAGACTGAAGGAGTGAGTATAGACTGAACGAGCGCGTATAGACTGAATAAGCGCAGTTTAGACTGAAGGGGCAAGTATAGACTGAATGAGCGCAATATAGAGTGAATAAGCGCAGTATAGACTGAAGAAGCGAGTATAGACTGAAGGAGCGAGTATAGATTGAAGGAGCGCAGTATAGACTGAAGGAGCGCTGTATAGACTGGAGGAGCCCAGTATAGACTAGAGGAGAGCAGTATAGACTGAAGGAGCAAGTATAAACTGGACGAGCACACTATAGACTGAACAAACGCAGTATAGACTGGAGGAGCGCAGTATAGACTGAAGGAGCGAGTATAGACTGAATGAGCACAGTATAGATTGAAGGAGCGAGTATAGACTGAAGGAGCAAGTATAAACTGGACGAGCATAGTATAGACTGAACGAGCACAGTATAGACTGAACAACCGCAGTATAGACTGAACAACCGCAGTATAGACTGAAGGAGCGCAATATAGACTGAAGGAGCGCAGTATAGACTGAAGGAGCGCAGTATAGACTGAAGGAGCGCGTATAGACTGAAGGAGCGAATATAGACTGAACGAGCGAGTATAGACTGAAGGAGCGCAGTATTGACTGAAGGAGCGAGTATAGACTGGATGAGCTAAGCATAGACTGAAGGAGCAAAGTATAGACTGTAGGAGCACTGTATAGACTGAAAGAGCGAGTATAGACTGAAGGAGCGCAGTATTGACTGAAGGAGCGAGTATAGACTGGATGAGCGCAGTATAGACTGAAGGAGCACAGTAAAGACTGAAGGAGCGAGTATAGACTGGACGAGCCCAGTATAGACTAAATGAGCATTGTATAGACTGGACGAGCGCAGGAGAGACTGAAGGAGCGAGTATAGACTGGATGAGCTAAGCATAGACTGAAGAAGCACAGTATAGACTTTAGGAGCGCTGTATAGACTGGACGAGCACAGTATAGACTGAACGAGCGCAGTATAGACAGGACAAGCCCAGTATAGACTGAACGAGTGCTGTATAAACTGGACGAGCACAGTATAGAATGAAGGAGCACTGTATGGACTGAAGCATTGAGTATAGACTAGACGAGCCCAGTATAGACTGAATGAGCGCTGTATAGACTGGAAGAGCGCAGTATAGACTGAAGGAACGAGTATAAACTGGACGAGCACAGTATAGACTGAACAAATGCAGTATAGACTGAAGGACCGAGTATAGACTGAAGTAGTGCAGTATAGACTGAATTAGCGAGTATAGACTGAAGTAGCGCAGTGTAGACTGAAGTAGCGCAGTATAGACTGAAGTAGCACAGTATAGACTGAAGTAGCGCAGTATAGACTGAACGAGTGAGTATAAACTGAACAAGCGCAGTATAGACTGAAGGAACAAGTATAGACTGAATGAGCGCAATATAGAGTGAAGAAGCGCAGTATAGACTGAAGAAGCGCAGTATAGACTGAAGGAGCGAGTACAGACTGAAAGAGCGCAGTATAGACTGAAAGAGCGCAGTATGGACTGAAGGAGCACAGTATAGACTGAAGGAGCGAGTATAAACTGAACGAGCGCAGTTTAGACTGAAGGAGCGCAGTTTAGACTGAAGGAGCGAGTATAGACTGAAGGAGTGCAGTATAGAATGAAGGAGCGAATATAGACTGAAGGAGCGAGTATAGACTGAACAAGCGCTGTATAGACTGAAGGAACGAGTATAAACTGAACAAGCGCAGTATAGACTGAAGGAGCAAGTATAGACTGAATGAGCGCAATATAGAGTGAAGAAGTGCAGTATAGACTGAAGGAGCGAGTATAGACTGAACGAGCGCAGTATATACTGACGGAGTGCAGTATAGACTGAAGGAGCGCAGTATAGACTGAAGGAGCGCAGTATAGACTGGAGGAGCACAGCATAGGCTGGAGGAGCACAGCATAGGCTGGAGGAGCACAGCATAGACTGGAGGAGTGCAGTATAGACTAGAGGAGCGCAGTATAGACTGAAGGAGCGAGTATAAACTGGCCGAGCACAGTATAGACTGACTGAGTGCAGTATAGACTGAAGGAGCGAGTATAAACTGGACGAGCGCAGTATAGATTGCACGACCACAGTATGGACTGAAGGAGCGCAGTATAGACTGAACGAGCACTGTATAGACTGAACGACCACAGTATAGACAGGATGGGTGCAGTATGGACTGGAGGAGCACAGTATAGACTGAAGGAGCGCAGTATAGACTGAAGGAGCGAGTATAGACTGAATGAACGCAGTATAGACTGAATGAGCGCAGTATAGATTGAAGGAGCGAGTATAGATTGAAGGAGCGAGTATAGACTGAAGGAGCGAGTATAAACTGGATGAGCACAGTATAGACTGAAGGAGCACAGTATAGACTGAACAAACGCTGTATAGACTGGAGGAGCCCATAATAGACTAGAGGAGCGCAGTATAGACTGAAGGAGCAAGTATAAACTGGACGAGCACAGTATAGACTGAACAAACGCAGTATAGACTGGAGGAGCGCAGTATAGACTGAAGGAGCGAGTATAGACTGAATGAGCGCAGCATAGATTGAAGGAGCGAGTATAGACTGAAGGAGCAAGTATAAACTGGACAAGCACATTATAGACTGAACGCGCACAGTATAGACTGAAGGAGCGCAATATAGACTGAAGGAGTGCATTGTAGACTGAAGGAGAGCAGTATAGACTGAAGGATCGCAGTATAGACTGAAGGAGCAAGTATAGACTGAACGAGCGAATATAGACTGAACAAGCGAGTTTAGACTGAAGGAGCGCAGTATTGACTGAAGGAGCGAGTATAGACTGGATGAGCGCAGTATAGACTGAAGTAGCGCAGTAAAGACTGAAGGAGCGAGTATAGACTGGACGAGCCTAGTATAGACTAAATGAACGCTGTATAGACTGGACGAGCGCATGCTAGACTGAAGGAGCGAGTGTAGACTGGATGAGCTAAGCATAGACTGAAGGAGCACAGTATAGACTGGACAAGCGCAGTATAGACTGGACGAGCGCAGTATAGACTGAAGGAGCGCTGTATGGAATGAAGCATCGAGTATAGACTAGACGAGCACAGTATAGACTGAATGAGCGCTGTATAGACTGGACGAGCGCAGTATAGACTGAATGAGCGCTGTATAGACTGGACGAGCACAGTATAGACTGAAGGAGCGAGTATAAACTGGACGAGCACAGTATAGACTGAAGAAATGCACTGTATAGACTGGACGAGTGCAGTATAGAGTGAAAGAGCGAGTATAGAGTGGACAAGCTAAGTATAGACTGAAGCAGCACAGTATAGACTGAACGAGCGCAGTATAGACTGAACGAGCGCAGCATAGACTGAACGAGCGCAATATAGACTGAAGGAGCGCTGTATAGACTGAAGCAGCGAGTATAGACTGGACGAGCCCAGTATAGACTGAAGGAGCGCAGTATAGACTGAAGGAGTGCTGTATAGTCTGAAGCAGCAAGTATAGACTGGACGAGTCCAGTATAGACTGAAGGAGCCCAGTATAGACTGGACGAGCGCAGTATAGACTGAATGAGCGAGTATAGACTGAATGAGCGAGTATAGACTGGACGAGCTAAGTATAGACTGAAGGAGCGCTGTATAGACTGAAGGAGCGCTGTATAGACTGAACGAGCGGAGTATAGACTGGGCGAGCCCAGTATAGACTGGACGAGCGCAATATAGACTGAAGGAGCGCTGTATAGACTGAAGGAGCGCTGTATAGACTGAAGGAGCGCTGTATAGACGGAACAAGCGCAGTATAGACTGAAGGAGCGCTGTATAGACTGAAGGAGCGCATTATAGACTGAAGGAGCGCATTATAGACTGAAGGAGCACTGTATGGACTGAAGGAGCGCTGTATAGACTGGATGAGCGCTGTAAAGACTGGAGGAGTGCGGTATAGACTGAATGAGCGCTGTATAGACTGAAGGAGCGAATATAGATTAAAAGAGCGAGTATAGACTGGACGAGCGCAGTATAGACTGAATGAGCGGAGTATAGACTGAATGAGCGGAGTATAGACTGGGCGAGCCAAATATAGACTGGACGAGCGCAATATAGACTAAAGGAGCGCTGTATAGACTGAAGGAGCGCTGTATAGACGGAACAAGCGCAGTATAGACTGAAGGAGCGCTGTATAGACTGAAGGATCACAGTATAGACTGAAGGAGCACCGTATAGACTGGATGATCGCAGTATAGACTGAAGGAGCGCCGTATAGACGGAACAAGCGCAGTATAGACTGAAGGAGCACTGTATAGACTGGAGGAGCGCTGTATAGACTGGAGGAGCGCAGTATAGACTGAAGGAGCGCTGTATAGACTGAAGGAGCGCAGTATAGACTGGAGAAGCGCTGTATAGATTGGAGGAGCGCTGTATAGACTGGAGGAGCGCAGTATAGACTGAAGGAGCGCTGTATAGACTGAAGGAGCGCAGTATAGACTGGAGAAGCGCTGTATAGATTGGAGGAGCGCTGTATAGACTGAAGGAGCGCAGTATAGACTGAATGAGCGCAGTATAGACTGGAGAAGCGCTGTATAGATTGGAGAAGCGCTGTATAGATTGGAGGAGCGCTGTATAGACTGAAGGAGCGCAGTATAGACTGAATGAGCGCTGTATAGATTGGAGAAGCGCTGTATTGATTGGAGGAGCGCTGTATAGACTGGAGGAGCGCAGTATAGACTGAAGGAGCGCTGTATAGACTGAAGGAGCGCAGTATAGACTGGAGAAGCGCTGTATAGATTGGAGGAGCGCTGTATAGACTGAAGGAGCGCAGTATAGACTGAATGAGCGCAGTATAGACTGGAGAAGCGCTGTATAGATTGGAGAAGCGCTGTATAGATTGGAGGAGCGCTGTATAGACTGAAGGAGCGCAGTATAGACTGAATGAGCGCTGTATAGATTGGAGAAGCGCTGTATAGACTGGAGGAGTGCAGTATAGACTGGAGGAGCGCAGTATAGACTGAATGAGCGCTGTATAGACTGAAGGAACGCTGTATAGACTGAAGGAGCGCTGTATAGACTGGAGGAGCGCAGTATAGACTGGAGGAGCGCTGTATAGACTGGAGGAGCGCTGTATAGACTGAAGGATCGCTGTATAGACTGCACGATTTGTGATTGACGTAACAACGATTTCATACCTGCATAAAATAAACGGCAAGTGAGATGCGACTGATTCCCGTTCGCCGTTCAGTCGTTGGCGCACATTCAGACATTATTGTTCACTTTCGATCATTTGAATGATTTTTGGATGCTGATCATCCCGTCTAGAAGCGCATGAGGTGAGATTAGCGCCATGTTTATCTTCCAGGCCGGCGACACCCAAGATAAAAGCAAACACAAGGCTATAAGTTCTCACACGCCCAAAGCCTAAACACCCCGAGCTTCCCAGCGCTGGTGGACATCTACATGACTTACTGATCACAACCAGCCCGTCACTTCCAGGTCCCGAATGCGTTTTCATTTTCTAATTGCAGATTTTTTATTCTGTTGTCTGTACATTACTTTGGGGTGGCCATCTTGTCTATACATATCTATGGGGTGGGGCGGCCATCTTATCTGTATATGACTATAGGGGCAGCCATTTTGCCTATACATATCTATGGG
Organism: Eleutherodactylus coqui; assembly: GCF_035609145.1. Classification (NCBI taxonomy): domain Eukaryota; kingdom Metazoa; phylum Chordata; class Amphibia; order Anura; family Eleutherodactylidae; genus Eleutherodactylus; species Eleutherodactylus coqui. Next base: position 8,876,471 of record NC_089837.1, read on the forward strand.
CAGGGGCCACCATCTTGTCTGTACATGACTATGAGAGTGGCCATCATGTCTGTACAAGACTGAAGGGCGGCCATCTTGACTGTACATGATTATGGGTGTGGCCATCTTGCCTGAGGTGAAGTTAACAGCATTTAAAGAGATGCTTTGCAGCAGCCTCATGGGGGAATAAGTGGAATGGAGGGGAGCTGACCCATTGACTAAAGGCCCGTTTAGACTGGACGACTGTGGGGCAAACGATGCCTGACCCTCGTCCCCGCACACACTGCGGTGCTGCAGCACGGGAGCAGGCATCGCTGGCTGAAGCAGGGTGGCTGCAGGAGATTTCTCTCCTCGCTCTCACAGTCCCTCTCCGTTCACTTAACGGAGGGTAAGTGATAAAAGATTGGGGGGTCTCAGCACTGAGATGGCTACCGATCCTGAGAACGAGGCTCTTGTGTCCCCATCTTCTCACCACTGTTGCTTCTCCCATCTGCAGTCCGATTGGTTGGAGTGTTACTTCATTAATTTCTATGGGCTGATGGAAATAGCGGAGCGCTGGTATCTGGCTCCCCCGCAGTTCCCATGAAAGTGAATGGAGAGGCCCTGTGCTTGTATAGCTGTCGCTCCAGTCTCCTCACTGTGGAGTAACCCGCAATGAGGAGGAGGAGGGCAACAAGACCCCTGTTCACGAGGTCCGTGGGGTCTCAGTAAATATGCTAGCATAGGGTCCTTACACATGGGATAGAATTAGGACGCAGTCAAATCTGCAGCTGCTGAACTCCACACCAAGATCTGCAGGTCTAACTGTGGTTTCTGATGCAGTTGGTTGTAAGGCCTTTTCAATTCTGTATCAAAATTCGTAGGAAGCCTCCAGAATGTGGTGTCTTTATTTACAAGAATACTTCGGGGATCCCGACTCTGAATCACGGCACTGCAGGAAATCAATCTCTGTTGGGAATCATTGGGTCGGGCCTTGGCCTACTGCCCGGCCCCTGAAGCTTGTCGGGCTCATGACTGATACCCGACTCCCTTACTCTTGGTCTGCTGGGCACCCTCTCCTGCCCTTAACACCAGCATTAAGGTGCGCCCCACTCCTGGGCAACCTCCTCATCTACCAAGCCCTGCCGTCTACCGGATTACCTGCAGCACTGGGGGCACCGGGCATCTTGGCCCTTCTTGTGGCCCTATTCCTGCAATTTGGTTCTCCCAGACGTCCTGAATAAACACAACATCCCAGTTAGACCGTTTGGCTGGGTGACTCTCCGTCCTTGCGTTGTGTGGCCTCCCCAACTTCAGCGCGCTCTTGCCACCTACATGCTTCTTCCCTTGCTCTCTGTCAGCCTTTACCTCCTCTCCTTTATGGGGAAGATTGTTTTTAAGGTTAATTACCACCGACTCCTTTTGCTCTTCATTATTCAGCAGAGAGACAGTTAATAGCGCCCATCGTGGCTCCGCACCGCGCCACGGCTTGTGCAGGAAGCATTTTGACAGTTTTTTTGTTTTTTTTTCTACAGGAAATTGTTAAAGACCCCGAGTTTATTTTGGGTGGTATCTCAAGAACTGATGTTTGTCAAGGAGACCTCGGTAAGTTCTTCACTTACTGTGCGTTTATTTAATATAATGTAAAGCTGCCAGCATGTAGAATGGAGAAACCATGGATGAAGGTGAAAAACGGAGCTGCCGTCCAGGAAGCAGGAGGACTTCCATAGTCTTTATTAAACCTTGGTTACAGAGTGCAGCGAATTCCTTCAGGGCACTCGCAGAAGTGCAAACATAAATGGCGCGTGAGATGTCACAGTGGTCTCCACCAATCAGCGTTCACCAAAGCCCTCATACATATATAACAGGATCCAAGAAACAGCAACCCCTTGGAAAGAAGGTAATTTGTTGTACAGCAAAAATGAGTCAAGAATCATGGAATTCACTGCTACATGCTGTCAGAGTAAAACATAACTTTTATTAAATAATGTAAAATGTATTAAGATGTCCAGGAGAGAAGGACCAAAAAGTAAAAAAGTTGAGGGCCCTGAAGTACGTCCTTCGGTGCCCTATGGTGTCCACCAACAATACGAAGCACCCACCCTGAAAGGGGCAACCCTGTGCTGATACCTATATCCCTATTAAACCCTGAAGTTAGGGACAAAGAAAGAGAAGGGCAAACAAAAAGAAAAGAAACAAAACAAGCAAAGAGGGCTTGAACTGGAAATAAGGAAAAATAATCAACGGATAACTGAAAACATGTGCAGAGAAGAACCAACCACTATAGAGATCTATGGTAGCGAAGACCAGCTGGGATGTACAAGCGCCTCACGGTCTGCACTGCAGGATAGGCTCAATGGAAGAAGCAGACAGGGATGCACACCAAAGGCTCTGGGGGCCACAGAAGCAGCCACAGCGCTCAATCTGCATTCACCCGATGTTGCAGTGTAGGACCAAGATGGTGGCCACCATGTTAGTACCTATTCGCAGGCCGCAAATGAGTCCACTGTGTATCAAAGCGTCTTTCTAGAACAACTCAGGACCCTCGAATCAAGAAGAGGCTCTTCCATTTCCGGAAGTTGTGGCCACATAAACTGATGTGGTGGGCCAGATTCAGCCTGCAGGCTTTGAGTGTAACACATATGGTCTAGGAGAATAATAATAAAAAGAGAAGCAATAACAGATTTTCTACACTAGAGGGCACCCCATACAGTACAATAGAAATATCTCCCCCAGGCTTGTTACTGCAGGAACCCCAAAGGCCATTATGGCAGGCGCCCCCCTCTACATTTGTACTGCTTCTGTTCTGATTGCCATGTGCTCAGATAATTGATCCCTGTCTGTTCCAACCTCCGATTCCCTGATAACCCCGGGGATCCTGCAGCTGGCAGTGGGGTGTATATCTGCTGAGTAGACTCCTGGTGTCGGTGGCTTCCCCCGCGGTTCGCTGTTTTTACCATATGAGCTGGCTTGATCGCCATACACTTTGCAATCTGTGAGGAGCCTCAGTAACTGAGCCATCTGATCGCTCACCCATGCCACGCCCGCTGTGGACACCTGAGGCCCGCAGGAGGGCTGATTTAAAGGTTTGATAAAAAAGGTCTTTATTGAATATTCTAAAAGCAAGGTTCTTCGATTATGTACCGGGTTACTACTGATGACCCCCGGTGTGAGACCCCCAGAACTCTGTTTAATGACCCTCAGATACAGAGATGTGATATCAGTGGAAATAGAAACTCAAAAACTTTAGTTGCGCACCATCAAGAATGTCTCCCCCTCAGCGGTGACCAGTGAGACCCCCGTTGTCACCGGACACACATGGAGCCTACAGTCACGTTTCTGCTATATACATTGTAGCGGATGACAACAGACTGCTGCAATGGCTTCTGGGAAGCTGCAGATCCAATCACAAGGCGTAAGGGACGGGGAACGTGGAGGACGAGGAAGGTCATCATCGTCAACAACAGCTCAGCCCATCCATCTGTTTGATAGCTGCAGCTCACTTCTGACCTCATTGCGATAAGGGGCATCCTGGTGGGATTTCCTGTTCTGGCTGCGGCAGACTCCATTCCTGTCGCGTTCAGGTACAAAATCTTCAGGATTGTTTTCTCATGGAAGACGAAGGGGTGGGAAACTTTCCTGCAGGTTAAAGCGCAGAACACATTCACCGCGGGGGATCACCCAAACACTCCCTGTAGACAGTAGGGTTCCCCTCCTCCTTATTCACCACGGGGGTGTCACCCGTATGCTCTCTGTAGTCAGGTGGTTCCCCTCCCCCACATTCACAGCAGGGGGGAGACGTCCATATGCTCCCTGTAGATAGGTGTGTTCTCCTACCCCGCGGGGGTGTTGCCCATACGCTCTCCGTAGACAGATGGGTTCTCCCTCCCCACACATTCATCGTGGGGGACTTGCCCGTACATTCCCTGTAGAGAAGTGGGTTCCCCTCCCCCACATTCACCATAGGGGAGTCGTGCATACACTCCCTGTAGACAGGTGGGTTCCCCTCCCACACATTTAGCGAGGGGGAGTTGCCTGTAGGTTCCCTGTAGACAGGTGGGTTCCCATCCCCCACATAAAATTGCGGGGGAGTTGCCCATGCACGTCCTGTAAGCGTTAGTTTCCCCTCCCCAACATTCTGACGTCTGTTGCCCGAAAAGTGGATGGCGGCTTCATCACTTAAGACTCCATGACACCATCATTGTCCATTTTCATCCTCTCACCCATATGCTCCCTGTAGACAGGTGCGTTCCCCTCTCTCACATTACTTTGGGGGAGTCGTTTATACTCTCCCTGTAGACAGACAGGTGGGTTCCCCTCCCACACATTTACTGAGGGGGAGTCGCCCGTACGCTTCCTGTAGACAAATGGGTCCCCTTCCCCACATTCACCGTGGGGAGTCGCCTGTATGCTCCCTGTAATCAGGTGGTTTCCCCTCTCCCACATTCACCGCGGGGGAGTCGCCCGTACACTTCTTGTAAAGAGGTGGTTCCCCATCCCCACATTCACCGTGGGGGAGTCACCCGTACACTCCCTGTAGACAAATGGGTCCCCTTCCCCACACTCACCGTGGGGGAATTGCCAGTATGCTCTCAGGTGGTTTGCCCTCCCCTACATTTACTGCACGAGAGTTGCTCGTACGCTCCCTGTAGATAGGCCGGTTCCCCTCCCCCATATTCACCGCAGGGAGTTGCCCGTATGCTCCCTGTAATCAGGTGGTTTCCCCTCCCCCACAATCACCATGGGGGAGTTGCCCATATGTTCCCTGTAGACAGGTCAGTTCCCCTCCCCCATATTCACCGCAGGGGAGTTGCCCGTATGTTCCCTGTAATCAGGTGGTTTCCCCTCCCTGACATTCACCATGGGGGAGTCACCCGTACGCTCCCTGTAGGCAGGTGGTTTTCCTTCCCCCACATTTTGACGTCAGCTGCCCTAAAAGTGGATGGCGGCTTCATCAGACTCCATACCACCACCGCTCTCCGTTTTCATTCTCTCGCAGGTAGAACGTCGCTGTGCTTTGTCATCTGGTTTTGGCCGGTCACAATTGTAGGCAGCGGGGAGAACATGACAAATGTTTGGCCAACTCCCCATCCAGCCTGGCCACGGATTACTGACACATGGGAACCTTTCCCCTAAAATTTAAAATATCGTAAAAATTGTGCGCCGCTGGGCGGAGCTTAACCAAAATTCAACAAACTTTGTTCAAAAATGACCTTGCACACTAGACTGGTAGACGTGAAACTCAAGATCACAAAACGCTCTTCTGTCTCCACTGGCAGCCATTTTGTATCACATGTCTCAGGAACGATGACGTCATTTAGCCTCATTTAGCAAAACAGTAAGACGTCCTTGTTGCCCGCAGCAACCAATCACAGCACAGCGTTCATCTTACCTTGGCAGCTTGAGAAATAAGAGCTGCACTGTGATTGGTTGCTCCGGTCAACAAGGATGTCTTACTGTTTTGCTAAATTAAAGTCTTTGAGTTTCTGTTTCCATTGATACCAAAGTTCTGTATCTGAGCGTCACTAAGTGAGAGTTATGGGGTCCGGCATTGGGGGGCCATCTGTATTATCAGCAATACCCCGTATATCCATTCAGCTTTTTGTTTTTCTTTAGTGATATTGGCGCCTGTTCTCTCTCTAGGTGACTGCTGGCTGTTGGCGGCCATTGCATCCCTTACCCTCAACAAGAAGGTGCTGCAGAGGGTGGTTCCCCCAGAGCAGTCCTTCGGCCCCGGGTACTGCGGCATATTTCATTTTCAGGTAACCCTATATAATCGCTATCATATTGTTGTATCGCTGCGCAGGGAAGAGGAAATGATCATTCAATACAAAGCATCAGTAACCTCAGCAGCACGGCACAGGTATATACTGTATACCACAAGAAAGCAGAGCTCAGCACACAGGTATATACTGTATACCACAAGAAAGCAGAGCTCAGCACACAGGTATATACTGTATACCACAAGGAAGCGGAGCTCAGCACACAGCTATATACTGTATAATACAAGGAAGTGGAGCTCAGCACACAGGTATATACTGTACTAGCTGATATACCCGGCTTCGCCCGAGTTAATTTGGTACTGGTGTTTATCTGGTGTTCACACGGAAAATCTTATGAAGTCGTGGTTACTTTAGAGATACTGAGGAAAAACATATGTTCACCATTTTGCATAGTTCTCTGCGTTACTCAGGAAACCCCACGTGGAGGTAACCATGCGACGTTTCCTTCATATAAAATGACATCAGGAAGTTTGAGAATTAGATTACATACATAAAATTTGGACACTAATTCTTTTGCGATTAGAATTAAATAATCGAGTTGGGACCCATTAGCTTTTTCTATTTATGACATAATCAATGCTCGTGCCAAATTTCACGTTTCTATGACACCGGAAAGTGAGAAAATTACATTCCGCACGTAAAATTTGGACGCTAATTCTTTTGCGCATAGAATTGAATAATGGAGTTGGGACCCATTAGCGTTTCCTATTTATGACATAATCAATGCTCGTGCCAAATTTCACGTTTCTATGACACCGGAAAGTGAGAAAATTACATTCCGCACGTAAAATTTGGACGCTAATTCTTTTGCGCATAGAATTGAATAATCGAGTTGGGACCCATTAGCTTTTCCTATTTATGACATAATCAATGCTCGTGCCAAATTTCACGTTTCTATGACACCAGAAAGTGAGAAAAATACATTCCGTACGTAACATTTGGACGCTAATTCTTTTGCGCATAGAACTGAGTAATGGAGTTGGGACCCATTAGCTGTACCTATTTATGACATAATCAATGCTCGTGCCAAATTTCACTTTTCTATGACACCGGAAAGTGAGAAAATTACATTCCGAACGTAAAATTTTGACGCCAATTCTTTTGCGCTAGAATTGAATAATCGACTTGGGACCTAAGAACTTTTCCTATTTATGACATAATCAATGCTCGTGCCAGATTTCCCGTTTCTATGATACCGGAAAGTGAGAAAATTAGATTCTGTACGTAACATTTGGACGCTAATTCTTTTGTGCATAGAATTGAAAAATCGAGTTGGGACCCATTAACTTTTCCTATTTATGACATAATCAATGCTCGTGCCAAATTTCACGTTTCTATGACACCGGAAAGTGAGAAAATTACATTCCGCACGTAAAATTTGGACGCTAATTCTTTTGCGCATAGAATTGAATAATGGAGTTGGGACCCATTAGCCTTTCCTATTTATGACATAATCAATGCTCGTGCCAAATTTCACGTTTCTATGACACCGGAAAGTGAGAAAATTACATTCCGCACGTAAAATTTGGACGCTAATTCTTTTGCGCATAGAATTGAATAATCGAGTTGGGACCCATTAGCTTTTCCTATTTATGACATAATCAATGCTCGTGCCAAATTTCACGTTTCTATGACACCAGAAAGTGAGAAAAATACATTCCGTACGTAACATTTGGACGCTAATTCTTTTGCGCATAGAACTGAGTAATGGAGTTGGGACCCATTAGCTGTACCTATTTATGACATAATCAATGCTCGTGCCAAATTTCACTTTTCTATGACACCGGAAAGTGAGAAAATTACATTCCGAACGTAAAATTTTGACGCCAATTCTTTTGCGCTAGAATTGAATAATCGACTTGGGACCTAAGAACTTTTCCTATTTTTGACATAATCAATGCTCGTGCCAGATTTCCCGTTTCTATGACACCGGAAAGTGAGAAAATTAGATTCCGTACGTAACATTTGGACGCCAATTCTTTTGTGCATAGAATTGAAAAATCGAGTTGGGACCCATTAGCTTTTCCTATTTATGACATAATCAATGCTCGTGCCAAATTTCCCGTTTCTATGACACCGGAAAGTGAGAAAATTACATTCCGCACGTAAAATTTGGACGCTAATTCTTTTGCGCATAGAATTGAATAATCGAGTTGGGACCCATTAGCTTTTCCTATTTATGACACAATCAATGCTTGTGCCAAATTTCCCGTTTCTATGACACCGGAAAGTGAGAAAATTACATTCCGCACGTAAAATTTGGGCGCTAATTCTTTTGCGCATAGAATTGAATAATCGAGTTGGGACCCATTAGCTTTTCCTATTTATGACACAATCAATGCTTGTGCCAAATTTCACGTTTCTATGACACCGGGAAGTGAGAGAATTAGATTCCGTACGTAAAATTTGGATGCTAATTATTTTGCGCATTGAATTGAATAATCGAGTTTGGACCCATTAGCTTTTCCTATTTATGACATAATCAATGCTCGTGCCAAATTTTAAGTTTCTATGACATTGGGAAGTGAGAGAATTACATTCCGCACGTAAAATTTTGACGCCAATTCTTTTGCGCATAGAATTGAATAATCAAGTTGGGACCCATTAGCTTTTCCTTTTTATGACATATCCAATGCCCGTGCCAAGTTTTAAGTTTCTATGACATTGGGAAGTGACAGATTTAGATTACGTACGTAAAATTTCGACGCCAATTCTTTTGTGCTAGAATAGAATAATCGAGTTGGGACCCAATTACTTTTCCTATTTTGGAGATAATCTATGCTTGCGCCAAATTTCATGTTTCTACGACATTGGGAAGTTGGAGAACTTTTGGCGAGTCAGTCAGTGAGTTAGTCAGTCAGTCAGTGAGTCTGTCAGTCAGTCAGTCAGTCAGTGAGTGAGTGAGTGAGTGAGGGCTTTCGTCTTTATATATATAGATACCACAAGAAAGCAGAGCTCAGCACACAGGTATATACTGTATACCACAAGGAAGCGGAGCTCAGCACACAGGTATATACTGTATACCACAAGGAAGCGGAGCTCAGCACACAGGTATATACTGTATACCACAAGGAAGCGGAGCTCAACACACAGGTATATACTGTATACCACAAGAAAGTGGAGCTCAGCACACAGGTATATACTGTATTCCACAACCCATGCACAGCCATACAGACTCAAGCAGATGGCGCTCAGCACAGATATATACTGTATACCACAAGGAGGCAGAGCTCAGCGCACGGGTATATACTGTACTAGCTGATATACTTGGCCTCCACTGAGTTAATTTGATACCGGTGTTTACGTGTTGTTTGCACAGAAAATTTTATGAAGTGAAGGTTACTTTAGAGTAACCGCGGAATAAATTCTGTATACACATAGAGGAGCGTTAGATTGTCCTCAGGCTGCATGTACAGATGTCCCTCTGCAGAATGTGCCACTCCTCCCACTCTACTCATTTAGGACCTAAAGAACGCTTGCACCTAATATCACGTTTTTACGATACCAAGAAGTTACATTACATACAGGTGCCAATACTTTTGCGATTAGCATTGAATAATGGAGTTGTGACCCCTTTACTTTTCCTATTTAGGACCTAAAGAATAGTCATGCCAAATTTAATGTTTGTATGACACCGGGAAGTGAGAGAATTAGATTAGGTACATTAAACAGGGGTGCCAATACTTTTGCAATTTGCATTAAATAATCGAGTTGTGATCCCTTTACTTTTCCTGTTTAGGACCTAAAGGATGGTCATGCCGAATTTCATGTTTGTATGACATTGGCAAGTTAGAGAATTACTGCCGAGTCAGTCAGTCAATGAGGGCTTTCACCTATATATATATATATATATATATATATATATATATATATACACACACACACCACAAGGAGGCGGAGCGCAGCACACAGGTAAATACTGCATACCACAACCGACCCCCAGCCATACAGACCCAAGGAGGTGGAGCTCAGCACATAGCTATATACTGTACACCACAAGGAGGCAGCGCTCAGCACAAATGTATATACTGTAAACCCCAAGGAGTCGGTGCTCAGCACACAGCAATATACTGTATACCAGGGGTCCCCAACTCCAGTCCTCAGGGACCACGAACAGGTCATGTTTTCAGGCTATCCTATGGTAAGAACACCTGCAGCAATGTCTGAGGCATTCACAATAATGACATCACCTGTGCAACACTGAGGAGATCCTGAAAACATGACCTGTTGGCGGTCCCTGAGGACTGGAGCTGGGGAGCACTGCTGTATACCATAACCCACGCCAAGCCATGCAGACACTTGCAGCCAGTGCATACTGCATCTGCCGCAATTACTCCTTTATTGGTATATCCGGATGATAGCAGGTATGATGGGTCCAGCATGCGTCCCCCAGACCCACACGGAGGCCACGTGTGATCCAGCACGGCTGTTGTCTGTGTTAAAGGGGATGACCCATAAAAAATACTGTTTACAGTTAAATGCAACTTATAATTATAAACATTTTATGCATTTTCACTTGTTAAAAAATGTTGTATATCCTCAGATATTCCCAGACTGCTGTTAGAATAGCGTTCCCTGCTGTTCATATCACCAGATATTCCAGGACTAATGTTAGAATAACGCCCCCTGCTGTTTAGCCCTGCAATATCTGGGGATATAATGTTAGAATAGCGCCCCCTGCAGTTTGTATTCCAAAATATTCCAGGATTACTGCTAGAATAGTGTCCACTGCTGTTTATATTCCCAGATATTCCAGGATTAATGTTAGAATAGCACCCTCTGTTCTGTATACTCCCAGGTACCCTAGGACTGAAGTTAGGATAGCGCCCCCTGCTGTTTATATTCCTAAATATTCCAGGATTTATTTTAGAATAGCGTCATCTGCAGTTTATACCCCCACATATCCCAGGACTAAAGTTAGGATAGCAACCCCTGTGGTTTATAGATCAAGATATTCCAAGACTGATGTTAGAATAGCGCCCCCTGCTGTTTATATTCCTAAATATTCCAGGACTGATGTTAGAATAACGCCCCCTGCTGTTTATATTCCTAAATATTCCAGGACTGATGTTAGAATAGCGCCCCCTGCTGTTTATATTCCTAAATATTCCAGGACTGATGTTAGAATAGCACCCCCTGCTGTTTATATTCCTAAATATTCCGGGACTGATGTTAGAATAGTGCCCCCTGCTGTTTATATTCCTAAATATTCCAGGATTTATGTTAGAATAGCGCCCCCTTTTATATCCCGAGACATTGCAAGATTAATGTTATCAATGTATAAATAGGACAGCGCCTTCGAGATGGGTATAGGTGAAAAAGGAGGGAACTTACCTGGCGCAAGCGGGAGGGCCCCTAGTAAAGGGCTAACCACTATCACCTGTGGTCCTGCAGACTTTGTATTGTAGATCCCTACATCTCACAGGGCATCAACGATCTCAGAGAGCGGCAGGAGGAACCCCACAAACAAGGAGAGAATAGGTGAAGAACAATAGGTCAGGAAAAAGCAAAACACCTCTCTGTGCTCATACGGATTTATAAAATGATACCTCTCCTGTGGAACTAAGGAGGAGAGGACTCAGGGGAGGAGGATTCCGGCTGCACTCTGACATCAGCGTGTGCACCAGGATCAGCGGCACTGCGTGATTACCGGCGGGGAACTGCAGCAGCCCCGCCGGTAATCAGTACAGTGGTGAGCAGCCGTTGGCACACGTACCTCAGGTTCGCCACCATGGACCTGCAGTCGGAGCCCCTGACTGTCACTCACGGAGCCCCAAGCGCTCCATGGAACACAGATTGGGAACCGCTGCTCTAGAGTGATGAGCGGATGGAGATGGCGTTGCTGCAGACAAGCAAGATTGAGCATGTGTGACCACCTTGTAGCATTTACTGTCATAGACACTGAATAGAAACACCAACATTAGTCATGAAAAACTTGGGGATATAAACAGCAGGGGGCGCTATTCTTGCATTACTCCTGCAATGTGGCTTGGGGGTAAAAACAGCAGGAGGCGCTATTCTTATTGTCCTTTTACAGGGAACAAGCTGTTGGGCAAACAATGCCCTACACTTTTCCCAGTGATGCTCGCTCCCACGCTGTTACACAGTAGGGAGTGATGCCAGAATAGAGGCGGCATCCTGCATTCACAGTAAGCAGACAGTAAGCAGACAGACCTACAGAAGTGACCGCCTGCTGGTTACACTGAGCGCCGCGGCCTTCACTGTTCTGCATGCAGAAACTGAATGACTGAACAATTCTCCTTCAGCTGCTGCTCGTACTTTTACACGGACGATTATCATTCAAACTCCCATGGGAGTGCAGGAACCTGAACGATAATCGTCCCGTGTAAAAGGGCCACAACATCAGTCCTGGAATATCTGGGGTATAAACAGCAGGGGGCGCTATTCTAATATTAGTCCTGCAATATCTATGATAAAAAGCAGCAGGGGGCGCTATTCTAACCTGGAATATTTAGGAATATAAACGTCATGGGCACTATTATCTGAAGTTTACAGCTACTGATTAACCCCTTCCTCTTCATGTGGCGCTCCTCTAACACTCCTGGAATATCTCAGTATATGGAACATTTTTCATACTAAAAGTGCTTATTGTTTTGGGTTAGATTTAACTATGAACAATATTTTTCGGAAAGCAACTCTTTGAAGCAGAAAAGGCACCTGTGCCCTCCATGCTTCCTTATGTTTACACATAGGAAAAAAAAAATAGAAAGGATTTTAAGTTAACCCTTGAAGCACCAGCTAGTTTTCCGTTCATGTATCTTTCCATCTCTGTCTTTCACGCGCCATAAGGTTTTATTTACCCATCGACAGCTTCATGCCGACTTCTTCTTTTTTGCATGATGAGTACTTTTTATGTGGTTTCATATTATATAATCCGTATCATATAATAAACCAAAAATGTACAAAAATTTTAAGTGTCGTAAAATATAAAAAAAAAACTCAACTGCATAAATTTTGGGGGTTTCATCCTTTTAAAAATGCTTAATTTCTAACAAAAGGACTAGATCACAGAGGAGGCGCTCCCTCACAGCACTCAAAGCAGAAACAGTCATTGATGCTCCGCAATATGTTACAGCTCCAAGACAAGCAGGCCAGAGAAAAATCCAAGTAACAACCAAAAAGAGCAACGCTGGTTCCAGCAAGCAGCTGATGAACTCCTCCAAAATGTAGTAAGGGGATTATAAGGAAACTAGAACAGAAGAGAAGAACAAGAATAAACAAGAAGGGGGGAGGAAGTGAGACGAGGCAAGACGCAGCACGCTCCGAATACGAGAGGTCATGTGACTGATGCAGGTTGTATCACAGAGGAGATCCCCGTATTCAGTGGTTGGTTAGAAGCCCATCCAGAAAAAGTTTTATAGAACTTGTCATAAGAATCATTGAAAGAGGAGGTCAGATCCTCCGTGTGCAAACCACCGGACATAGTAGGAGCATTCCACTGTGTATATAATCGTGGGCACACGCACTAGTCGCTAGAAAATTAGGAAGAGACTATTTGTAATTTGGGAGTCTCGCAGTGATGGAGCAGGAACAGACTTTTTGTATCACCTCCTGTACTTTTTTCCAAAGGGGCCAAAGATACAACATATCCAAAATATACTTATTGGCAAAAAAAAAAAGTGCTGCAGATTCCGTCCTGCCATTCCAACTTGTGGTGATTAGATGGATGGTCTTGTCACTGAAGGCCCTAACAGTGGTTCCCCCCTTGGCCTATAGAAGGCTCTCGGAGGCTCCTTGTGTCTAATGACCTCTTCTTCCGCTTGTAGAGCTTGTTGGCCACTAGACGCCTCTACGACGCAGAGAAGAGATTTCACCCTGTTACCAGAGTCTGAGAGGGGCACATTATTGGGGTGTGAGAAGCCGAATGGTCGTATCCATGAACTGTCTCCCACCGGGCCGTTCTGACCAGACTGTTGGGAGGTGTTGGGACCAGTGGATGAGGGAACACAAGGTGACCGGGCTCAGGACGCCCCCTACAGACCACCAGTAGAGAGGAGCGTCTGACCAGACTGTTAGGAGGTGTTGAGACCAGTGGATGGGGGCACACAAGGTGACCGGGCTCAGGACGCCCCCTACAGACCACCAGTAGAGAGGAGAGTCTGACCAGACTGTTAGGAGGTGTTGGGACCAGTAAATGTGTGAGGGCACACAAGGTGACAGGGCTCAGGATCCCCTATAGACCACCAGTAGAGAGGAGCGTCTGACCAGACTGTTAGGAGGTGTTGGGATCAATGGATGGGGGCACACAAGGTGACCGGGCTCAGGACCCCCCGAAAGACCATCAGTAGAGAGGATCATCCAACCAAACTGTTAGGAGGTGTTGGGACCAGTGGATGGGGGCACACAAGGTGACCGGGCCCAGGATGACCCCTACAGACCACAAGAGAGAGGAGTGTACGACCAGATGGTTAGGAGGTGTTGGGACCAGTGGATGGGGGCTAACACGGTGACCAGGCTCAGGACAACCCCTACAGACCACCAGTAGAGAGGAGCATCTGACCAGACTGTTAGGAGGTGTTGGGACCAGTGGATGTATGAGGGCACACAAGGTGACCGGGCTCAGGACCCCCGACAGACCAAAAGTAGAGAGGAGCATCTGACCAGACTGTTAGGAGCTGTTGGGGCCAGTGGATGAGGGCACACAAGACAAACGGTCTCAAGACCTCCGACAGACCACCAGTAGAGAGGAGCATCTGATTATCCGACAAGCACCAGCAGCTCCAACTTTATGGCATGCAGTGGATGTTATGGGATAACAGGGTCACCAGCCTGTATCTGTGTATGTACAGGTGTGGGGTGTGGAGAATACGCAGGGATGGTTGGGTGGGGTCACCAGCCGCTAACTGTGTATGTACTGATATTGGGTGTATTGGAGTATATGGGGGATACAGTGGGATGCTGGTGGCGGTCACCAGCCGCCATCTTTGTATATAGACCGGATTCTCCTGAAATACAATGTAAACCTCGCTGTCTTGTTTTGTAATATTCTCTTACAGTTTTGGCAGCACAATGAGTGGATTGATGTTGTGATTGATGATCGACTACCTACCTTCAGAAATCGTCTGGTATTCCTGCACTCGGCCGACCTCAATGAGTTTTGGAGCGCTCTATTGGAAAAAGCTTATGCTAAGTGAGTATTCAAAGTGCTGGAACTCCTCTGACTCTTTCTAAAAGTTAGGGCTCCTTCACGAGACCGTCTTGTTGCAGCATACTTCATGAACGGGTTTTGCATGCAGAATACTCTGTACGGACCTACTGTAGACTCCCATGCTGCCGATCACACATATTGTGCAAAATACGCACACAATAAAGATTGCATCATGTTCTATTTTGGTGCATATTGTGCCAAGATAATGCAACTATACTATGTCATTACGTACTTTCTGCATGCCGCACAACTGTCACACGCAGGCTGTACACAGCGAATTACGCTTGTGTGCAACCGGCTTTGAAGGGAGTCTATCAGCCATCTCACCCTGCAGATCTGCTGGCAGCACCAGCTGGGAGACGTGGCAAGCAGTTAGGGTTGCCACTTTTTGTGAAGAAAAAATGCTGACCAAAGAAAAAGTGGGCGTGGTTGGGGGGGTGGCTTATAACAGCGTATATTTTTAACTCCATTATTCTAGTGGCCATAACTAGTAATTGTGCCCCTCTTAGTGACTCCAAAAATAAAAGTGCCCCCAGTAGATGCCCCAATATTAAGTGTCCCTCTTAGTGGCCCCAGTTGTAACAGTGACCCTGTTATCAACCACAGTAGCAATAGTGATCCCTTTAGTGGCCCTAGTAGCGATAGTGACACCAACACTAGCCACAGTAGTTATAGTGACACTGTAAGTGATGCCAGTATTAATAGTGTCCTCCATAGTGGCCCCAGTAGTAGTAATGACCATCATAGTGGCCCCAGTAGAAACAATGACACCATTTGTGAAGATGGATGGATGGATGATAGATAGATAGATAGATATGAGATAGATAGTGTGATGTAGAGACTTTAGGCTGTCAGACATTCTGTGTATGTCTCAACGTCCATCATTAAGTTACCATTCTGTATGCTGGCTGTATAGCGGCCATTGTATGTAGTTAGCTAGCATTTACATTTGTCAGGATACTGGGGTAGGTAAATTCAATGTTCTAATCTCACTCCCCCCTCCCCCCCCCCCCCCTTGCATCTGCCAAGTCTTTTGATGTGCCAGTGGCCATGGAATGCTGTTCCACTGGCAATAGGACTAGCCATTAACACAGAACCCCCACCAGGACATTGTGACACCGAGTCTGGTTCACACAGACAAATCAGTGCCAGGATTGTTACTAAGAGAATCTTTTAATAAAGGTCATTGGGTCATCTGAAGGGCCCGGCCCAATATGAAATATATTTTCAGAATCAGGCGGGACAGCTGAACGAAACGCATCCACACGCATCGAGGTGCGACTCACCCCCCCAGAACACCCCGAATGCCATATCTATGTAACAGGGCATAATTTATGTGTCACGCTGGATACCTATGAATGTATTAAAACATGACTAAAAATACGCTGGGCCTATATTCCCGATCGAGGGGCCTCACGTCAAGATATGAGTGAAAATGGGAAATTATACTTTTTCCATAAGGGATACAGGACTCCACTCCAACCCTCCTAAATGACATCACTGGAGGTAGGGGAAGGAGTATTCTGAGGGACCCTTTAACCCCTTAATGACATGGCCTATTTTGGCGTTGAGGACCAAGCGATTTTTGGTATTTTTCCATCTCCATTTTTCAAAAGCCATAACTTTTTTATTTTTCCGTCGATGCGGCCGTATAAGGGCTTGTTTTTTGCGTGGCGAGCTGTAGTTTTAATCGGTGCCACTTTTGGGTACATAGACAATATCGTAAAACTTTTATAATTTTTTTTATGATAACCGGGAGAGAAAACGCTTCAATTCTGACATAGTTTTTTTTTTTTTTTTTTACAGCGTTAATCATGCAGCATAAATGACACACAAAATTTTTTCTGCGGGTCGGTACGGTTACAAAGATACCAAAATTCTTATATTTTTTTTAGGTTTTTACACTTTTTTGCAATAAAAAGCTTTTTTTTTTGGAAATCTTTTTTTTACTCTATAGCTGCATTCAAAGTCCTGTAACTTTTTTATTTTTCTATGTACGGAGCTGTATAAGGGCTTATTTTTTGTGAGATGAGCTGTAGTTTTTATTGATACAATTTTGAGGAATGTACGGCTTTTTTGATCACTTTTATTGCATTTTTTGTGAGGCAAAATGCTAAAAATTAGCATTTTGCCTCTGTTTTTTAGCGGGTTTTTTTACGCTTTTTGTTGTACAAAATAAAAAGCGTTTTCACCTTTTTTTAGACGTCGTTACGGACGCGTCAATACCCAATATGTGCTAATATTAGAAAAAGCATAAAAAAGGGGGTTTTTTACATTTTTTTTTTTACATTTTTCTTTTCTTTTTTTTTACAGTATTTGAGTCCCTCTGAGGGACTTGCAGCACTGTGCCTATGATCGCTGTGATAAGCGCATGTCTTATCGCTTATACAGCGATCATAGGCATAGGCAATACAGGACGCCAGTGTCTGGCATCCTGTTGCCATGGTGACAGGCCGGGCTCTCGCTATGACATCGCGAGAGCCGGCCGGAGTCACAGAGGGAGCGCGATCCCTCTGTGAACTCTTTCCCTGCCGCGATCTACTTAGATCGCGTCAGGGAAGGGGTTAACAGCGGGGGGCGTATCTCCGATGCCCCCCCGCTGTTGCAGCGGGGCGCCGGCTGTGACTGACAGCCAGCTCCCGCTGCCGGATAGCGCGAGGTCAGTCATGATCTCATGCTATCCCGATGACGTACCGGTACGTCATGGAGCGGGAAGGGGTTAAAGGTCGGGGCTACACAAACCCAAATTGTCAGATCCACGGAGATATGCTGCAGTATATGACTGTCCCATTGTTTCTAAGAACTCTGCTGAGCAGACCCTTTGGGTCGTGCATCTGGTAACTTTCTTTGACTTTCTCCTGTTTATTTTAAAGCACTGTCTGAGAGTGTATTAGTACTGTATTCCCTTAGTCTCCCGTGTAACAACCTTTTCTTTTGTACATATCCATATTGCACTGCTAGACCTTTTCTAGAATAAATCTACAGTTTATAAGTCAGCCTTGTCCGTTTTAAAATGACTCATAACTCCGAAGATTGTGTTTATAATTCATAAGTCTGGGTTCCAGCATACCGGAGATATTGTATTTGTATGAGTATTGAAGAGCGCTGGAGTCCGCTGAGCGGATCAGGTGGGAATTTGAGCTTTCACTTTGCATGCTTGCAGAAGCCCGGGAAAGCTGGGTACAAATCAGCCTATATTTTAATGACCCCAAGCTTGCAATACCGCTAGAATGGTCAATCGAGGCTCAATAACAGTTGGTAGTGGCAAGTGCACTCAGAATAGTCGATCAGTGAGTAATCGGGAAAAGAGGCAAGATCAATAGGTATCGCCCCCTCTCTCCTCCTGTCTATGTGACACCATTAATGGCCCCAGTAGTAACAGTGCCCCCCACAGTGGCACATAAATCTCCCATCAGCGGAAGGACTCACAGTCTGACACAACCGGCTGCCGCTAAGAACATGCTCTGCCCTCCTCTACACAGCGGCTCCTCCGCACACGATAAGTAATGTTCTTGGCAGCAGATTGTGTCTGAGTGTGTGAGTCCTCCTGCTGCCGAGATATATGAGTGGGGTAACATGCATCAATGAGAGGGTTACCACCTGCCCCGCAGTGGTGGCCTAAATTAATTTTTACCAGCAAGATCCTAATACCTGTCTGGTGTTGTTGATCTCCAGCCGGCTGGAAACCCTAAATAAAGTGTAGACATAGCTTTGTGCGTGATTTTATTACCAGTATTATTCTGAAAAGCAGTTTTAAGCTGACACGTGCAGCACCCACAAGTGCCCCTGAACCTGGCGTCCCCCTACCCTGAGGTGCCCGGAGTCTGCTGCCTCAGGCAGTAATCTGCAGGACCTCAGGGGGGCAGCACTAGTTGGTATCTGCGGTATTCACCTTATACTGGCCATATTAATGACCAATTAAGAATAATTGCCCACTGTGAGCTGCTAGGGCAGCAACTCGATAAGCATTTAACTCACTCAGTCTGTAGTAGCTCCGGTCCAGTAGTCGCCACTGCTGTAATTAGTCTGAGACCGCGAGCCTCTCCTCCCATTGTCTGCATTCCTGCAAGCAGATGCCACCCTGTATGCAGCTGGAAGACCTCACTCAGTGGACTATAGTCAAACCCTCAAGCCCTCCAAAAATCCCATAAATTTGTGGTTATCTGTATACACTCATTGACAAAAAAATTATGCTTGGATACAAGATGTGATACAGAGGGAGCATGGAGGCTCTAGTACCCTGTTGTACCGCCTCTAGCTTGGATACAAGATATGATACGGGGGCATGGAGGCTCTAGTACCCTGTTGTACCGCCTCTAGCTTGGATACAAGATGTGATAAGGGTGGCATGGAGGCTCTAGTACCCTGTTGTACCGCCTCTAGCTTGGATACAAGATATGATACGGGGGCATGGAGGCTCTAGTACCCTGTTGTACTGCCTCTAGCTTGGATACAAGATATGATACGGGGGCATGGAGGCTGTAGTATCCTGTTGTACCACCTCTAGCTTGGATACAAGATGTGATACGGTGGGAGCATGGAGGCTCCAGTAGTCTGTTGTACCGCCTCTAGTTTGGATACAAATGGTGATACGGGCTGGCCTGGAGACTCTAGTACCTTGTTGTACCGCCTCTAGCTTGGATACAAGATGTGATATGGGGGGAGCATTGAGGCTCTAGTACCCTGTTGTACCACATCAAGCTTGGATATAAGATGTGATATGGGCGGACATGGAGGCTCTAGTACCCTGTTGTACTGCTTCTAGCCTGGATACAAGATGTGATATGGGCATGGAGGCTCTAGTACCCTGTTGTACCACCTCTAGCTTGGATAGAAGATATAATACAGGCTGGCATGGAGGCTCTAGAACCCTGTTGTAGCACCTCAAGCTTCGATACAAGATGTAATACAGGAGAGCATGGAGGCTCTAATACTCTGTTGTAGCACCTCAAGCTTCGATACAAGATGTGATACAGGAGAGCATGGAGGCTCTAATACTCTGTTGTACTGCCTCTAGCTCGGATACATGATGTGATACAGGTGGGCATGGAGGCTATAGTACCCTGTTGTACCGCCTCTAGCTCGGATACATGATGTGATATGGGAGGGCATGAAGGCTTTAGTACCCTGTTGTAGTACCTCAAGCTTCGATACAAGATGCAATACAGGAGGGCATGGAGGCTTCAGAACCCTGTTATACCGCCTCTAGATTGTATACAGGATGGGATATGGGCAGGCATGGAGGCCCTAGGCTCCTGTTGTACCGCCTTTAGCTTGGATACAAGAGATGTGATATCGGGGGGGGGGGGGGTCATGGAGACTCTTGTACCCTGTTATTCCGCCTCTAGCTTGGATACAAGATGTGATACAGGGGGCATGGAGGTATACAGGTTCCATATCGTATCCTGCAACATATCACTCCACATTGGCTGTAACTAAGCCTCTTGATCATGCAAAGCCATCGACTGTGGAAGTTGGCATCCTCGGTGGTCTCATACATGTTCTATTGGTGAAAAATCTGGCGACCAAGCACGGACAATGTGTGACAGTGTGACAATGCTGTGGGGGCTCCTGTGAGCCCTTGTGTGTGCAGCCAAGCATTATCCTACTGCCTCTTGGATGCCGCCATGAGAGGTACAGATGTGACTGCAGGATGTCCTGAAAATATCGCTGAGCTGTCATTGTGCCTCGTACCACCACTAGGGGGGACCGACTGTAGTATGCGATGACCACCCCCCTCCCCCCCTTCCCCAGACCATCACACCAGCAGGGGGAAGTGTGCCGCTCCACAGCAGGATTGAAGCACTCACCATGAGGTCTCCGGACACTAACAAGGCCGTTGTCTGCTCTCAAACAGGACCTGGACAATACAATTCCACTCCATAGCAGTCCAAATTTCTCGTTCACAACACTGCAAACAAAGGCGATGGTGCTGGGGTGTTAACGGCAGAACACGTAATGGATACTGTGACAGCAAATTTCTTTTTACTAAGTGCCTGAAAATGTTTGCAGCCGACACAGAGGCTTGTAATGATGGTGCTGTCATGTGGTGCTCGTGGGACCTGTAGTTTAGTGGGTTTCCAGGATCACACTTCTACAGGTGTGGGATGATTGAGCTGGCTGGGTGTGTATTGCTCCAGTTGGCCAATCACCACTAAATGCTGGCTGCTCTTGCTAGAGGGTGCTGTTCATTTATCCTTCTCCTTATTCCCTCTCAGGACCCTGGTGTTTGTAGTCTCGCATGTGTTGCTGCCTGCATGAGGTTCTGGTTAAGAACAGTGTCTGTTGGTGTGAACAGTGTCCTGTTTTGCTTGTATGCATTTTACCATCTATGTCGAGCCAGGCCCCCAGGTTTCCGCAGGGACAATCACCCCCCTTCCAGACAGGACTCCTGGGTTTAAGTTGCCTTTTTAGAGTAGGAACCCACGAGACAACGAGGACCCTTGTCGTGGCCTTTTGAGCTTAAGTATCTTGGCCAAAATACAAACCAATGCCGCATACATCCTTTAGCTATTCCATCTGCTTATGCGGGTTGGTATTCTAAGTAAGTGTTTTTGCATTTGTCAGCTGTTATTCGATGTCTGCTCGCATGTCCTATTTGTGTTTGTCCTGGGGAGGGG
The DNA here is from genome assembly GCF_035609145.1 of Eleutherodactylus coqui. Classification (NCBI taxonomy): domain Eukaryota; kingdom Metazoa; phylum Chordata; class Amphibia; order Anura; family Eleutherodactylidae; genus Eleutherodactylus; species Eleutherodactylus coqui. Next base: position 8,898,001 of record NC_089837.1, read on the forward strand.
ATTACATTATGCTTAGGGCGAATGCTACAGGTGCCATCTGTCTCTGGATGGCAGAGAATGAAACAGTTGGAGCTGTTGGTGCTTGTCAGAGGATTAAATGATCCTGTCTACTCATGGTTTGTTCCGGGCATCCAGAGCCTGTTTGCCTTGTGTGTACCATCACATAACCACTGCTCCCAACAGTTTGATCAGCGCAGCCTACATGATGGCAATTCTTCTCTCCTCATTCTAATGCCAACCCCCCTCTCAAAGTTGGTTTACTGGGCAAAATGTCTTCTAGTGTGTCACCGAGGTGTCTAATGGTCAATCGGTCTCTCAGCAAGGGGTGCAGTACATAAAAGTCGCTTCTGAGAGCCTTTTTATAGGGCAATGGGGTAAACACTATTATAGTCTCTAAAGGCAAGATCCCATGTCAAATCAGACCACAACTCTAATCCCTTACATGTGTGCCTGAGACATAACTGCAGGACAAGTTTTGCAGCAATCCGACATTTCTATCAGGGAGCATTATTTTTTTTTCCGGTAATAAGTGTATATATATATATATATATATATATATATATATATATATATATATATATATATGGCTAAGGACTGTAGGCCCGGTGTCATGCTGTGTCCTGGAGTGTGTGTGTCCAGGAGTGGAGTCATACAGATAACCTGGACTGTAGGCCTGGTGTCATTCTGTGTCCCGGAGTGTGTGTGTCCAGGAGCGGCATCATACAGATAACTAGGACAGTAGACCCGGTGTCATCCTGTGTCCTGGAGAGTGTGTGTCCAGGAATAGAGTCATACAGATAACTAGGACTGTAGGCCCGGTGTTATCCTGTGTCCCGGTGTGTGTGTGTGTCCAGGAGCTGAATCATACAGGTAACCTAGACTGTAGGCCCGGTGTCATCCTGTGTCCCGGAGTGTGTGTTTCCAGGAGCGGAGTCATACAGATAACATGGACTGTACATCTGGTGTCATTCTGTGTCCTGGAGTGTGTGTGTCCAGGAGCGGAGTCATACAGATAACTAGGACTGTAGGCCCGGTGTCATCCTGTGTTCTGGAGTGTGTGTGTCCAGGAGCAGAGTCATACAGATAACCTAGACTGTAGGCCCGGTGTCATCCTGTGTCCTGGAGTGTGTGTGTCCAGGAGCAGAGTCATACAGATAAGTAGGACTGTAGGCCCGGTGTCATCCTGTGTCCCGGAGTGTGTGTGTCCAGGAGCGGAGTCATACAGATAACATGGACTGTAGGTCTGGTGTCATTCTGTGTCCTGGAGTGTGTGTGTCCAGGAGCGGAGTCATACAGATAACCTAGACTGTAGGCCCGGTGTCATCCTGTGTCCTGGAGTGTGTGTGTCCAGGAGCAGAGTCATACAGATAAGTAGGACTGTAGGCCCGGTGTCATCCTGTGTCCCGGAGTGTGTGTGTCCAGGAGCGGAGTCATGCAGATAACTCAGCCTGTGGGCCCGGTGTCATCCTGTGTCCCGGTGTGTGTGTGTCCAGGAGCTGAATCATACAGGTAACCTAGACTGTAGGCCCGGTGTCATCCTGTGTCCCGGAGTGTGTGTTTCCAGGAGCGGAGTCATACAGATAACATGGACTGTAGGTCTGGTGTCATTCTGTGTCCTGGAGTGTGTGTGTCCAGGAGCGGAGTCATACAGATAACAAGGACTGTAGGCCCGGTGTCATCCTGTGTTCTGGAGTGTGTGTGTCCAGGAGCGGAGTCATACAGATAAGTAGGACTGTAGGCCCGGTGTCATCCTGTGTCCCGGAGTGTGTTTGTCCAGGAGCGGGGTCATGCAGATAACTCAGCTTGTGGGCCCGGTGTCATCCTGTGTCCCGGTGTGTGTGTGTCCAGGAGCTGAATCATACAGGTAACCTAGACTGTAGGCCCGGTGTCATCCTGTGTCCCGGAGTGTGTGTTTCCAGGAGCGGAGTCATGCAGATAACTCAGCCTGTGGGCCCGGTGTCATCCTGTGTCCTGGAGTGTGTGTGTCCAGGAGCAGAGTCATACAGATAACATGTACTGTAGGCCCGGTGTCATCCTGTGTCCTGGAGTGTGTGTGTCAAAGAGTGGAGTCATGCAGATAACATGGACTGTAGGCCCGGTGTCATCCTGTGTGCCAGAGTATGTGTGTCCAGGAGTGGAGTCATGCAGATAACATGTACTGTAGGCCCGGTGTCATCCTGTGTGCCGGAGTGTGTGTGTCCAGGAGCAGAGTCATACAGATAACATGGACTGTAGGCCCGGTGTCATCCTTTGTCCCGGAGTATGTGTGTCCAGGAGTGGAGTCATATGGATAACTAGGAATGTAGGCCCGGTGTTATCCTGTGTCCCAGAATGTGCGTGTCCAGGAGTGGAGTCATGCAGATAACATGGACTGTAGGCCCAGTCCCATCCTTTCTGCCAGAGTGTGTATGTCCAGGAGTGGAGTCATGCAGATAACATGGACTGTAGCCCCGGTGTCATTCTGTGTCCCGGAGTGTGTGTGTCCAGGAGTAGAGTCATACAGATAACTAGGACTGTAGGCCCGATGTCATCCTGTGTTCTCCTCCCTGACCTTACTGAATTGTTCTTTCTGCACTGCGGTGAGACGTTTGCATTGAAGAAGTAAAGTTCCAGTCACGGCCCGTTCCCATTGACTGACGTATTCAAATATAACTGCGTGTGGACTCTATTATTTTTCCTGCCGGACAACAAGCAGTGTGATAGAACGGTGGCATCAGGAGCAACAAAATGCGTGTTCAACTACTAAATGATGCATCCGCCGAACGTATCGCAAGACAATTGCTGGATATTGAGAATGCTGAGGTGAAATGAAAGCTTTGCTGTGATTGGTTGCTATATATTATACTGCTGAGGTAACATGAAAGCTGCGCTGTGATTGGTTGTTATATATTATACTGAGGTAACATGAAAGCTGTGCTGTGATTGGTTGTTATATATTATACTGCTGAGGTAAAATGAAAGCTGTGCTGTGATTGGTTGTTATATATTATACTGCTGAGGTAACATGAAAGCTGCGCTGTGATTGGTTGGTTTATATTATACTGAGGTAACATGAAAGCTGCGCTGTGATTGGTTGTTATATATTATACACCTGAGGTAACATGAAAGCTGCACTGTGATTGGTTGTTATATATTATACTGAGGTAACATGAAAGCTGCACTGTGATTGGTTGTTATATATTATACTGAGGTAACATGAAAGCTGCGCTGTGATTGGTTGTTATATATTATACTGCTGAGGTAACATGAAAGCTGTGCTGTGATTGGTTGCTATATATTATACTGCTGAGGTAACATGAAAGCTGCACTGTGATTGGTTGTTATATATTATACTGCTGAGGCAACATGAAAGCTGCGCTGTGATTGGCTGTTATATATTATACCGCTGAGGTAATATGAAAGCTGTGCTGTGATTGGTTGTTATATATTATACTGCTGAGGTAACATGAAAGCTGTGGAGTGATTGGTTGTTATATATTATACCGCTGAGGTAACATGAAAGCTGTGCTGTGATTGGTTGTTATATATTATACCGCTGAGGTAACATGAAAACTGTGCTGTGATTGGTTGTTATATATTATACCGCTGAGGTAATATGAAAGCTGTGCAGTGATTGGTTGTTATATATTATACCACTGAGGTAACATGAAAGCTGCGCTGTGATTGGTTTTTGTATATTATACTGCTGAGGTAACATGAAAGCTGTGCTGTGATTGGTTGTTATATATTATAGTGCTGAGGTAAAATTAAAGCTGCGCTGTGATTGGTTGTTATATATTATACTGCTGAGGTAAAATTAAAGCTGCACTGTGATTGGTTGCTATATATTATACAGCGGAGGAATACTGAAAGCTGCGCTGTGATTGGTTGTTGTATATTATACTGCTGAGGTAACACGAAAGCTGCGCTGTGATTGGGTGTTATATATTATACTGCTCAGGTAAAATTAAAGCTGCGCTGTGATTGGTTGTTGTATATTATACTGCTGAGGTAACATAAAAGCTGTGCTGTGATTGGTTGTTATATATTATACTGCTCAGGTAAAATTAAAGCTGCGCTGTGATTGGTTGTTGTATATTATACTGCTGAGGTAACATGAAAGCTGCACTGTGATTGGTTGTTATATATTATAGTGCTGAGGTAAAATTAAAGCTGCGCTGTGATTGGTTGTTATATATTATACTGCTGAGGTAAAATTAAAGCTGCACTGTGATTGGTTGCTATATATTATACAGCGGAGGAATACTGAAAGCTGCGCTGTGATTGGTTGTTGTATATTATACTGCTGAGGTAACACGAAAGCTGCGCTGTGATTGGGTGTTATATATTATACTGCTCAGGTAAAATTAAAGCTGCGCTGTGATTGGTTGTTGTATATTATACTGCTGAGGTAACATAAAAGCTGTGCTGTGATTGGTTGTTATATATTATACTGCTCAGGTAAAATTAAAGCTGCGCTGTGATTGGTTGTTGTATATTATACTGCTGAGGTAACATGAAAGCTGCACTGTGATTGCTTGCTATTTCTTATACTGCTCAGGTAAAATTAAAGCTGCGCTGTGATTGGTTGCTATATATTATACAGCTCAGGAATACTGAAAGCTGCCCTGTGATTGGTTGCTATTCCTTATATTGTTGAGGTAGCATGAAAACTGTGATGTGATTGGTTGTTATATATTATACTGCTCAAGTAACATGAAAGCTGCGCTGTGATTGGTTGTTATATATTATACTGCTCAAGTAACATGAAAGCTGTGCTGTGATTGGTTGTTATATATTATACTGCTCAAGTAACATGAAAGCTGTGCTGTGATTGGTTGTTATTCCTTATAGTTCTGAGGTAAAATAAAAGCTGTGCTGGGATTGGTTGCTATTTCTTATACTGCTGAGGTAACATGTAAGCTGTGCTGTGATTGGTTGCTATTTCTTATGCTGCAGAGGTAACATGAAAGCTGCGCTGTGATTGGTTGTTATAAATTATACCGCTGAGGTAACATGAAAGCTGCGCTGTGATTGGTTGTTATGTATTATACCGCTGAGGTAATATGAAAGCTGCGCGGTGATTGGTTGTTATATATTATACCGCTGAGGTAACATGAAAGCTGCGCTGTGATTGGTTGTTATATATTATACTGCTGAGGTAACATGAAAGCTGTGCTGTGATTGGTTGTTATATATTATACTGAGCTAACATGAAAGCTGCGCTGTGATTGGTTGTTATATATTATACTGCTGAGGTAACATGAAAGCTGTGCTGTGATTGGTTGTTATATATTATACTGCTGAGGTAACATGAAAGCTGCGCTGTGATTGGTTGTTATATATTATACTGAGGTAACATAAAAGCTGCGCTGTGATTGGTTGTTATATATTATACCGCTGAGGTAACATGAAAGCTGCGCTGTGATTGGGTGTTATATATTATACTGAGGTAACATGAAAGCTGTGCTGTGATTGGTTGTTATATATTATACTGCTGAAGTAACATGAAAGCTGTGCTGTGATTGGTTGTTATCTCTTATACCGCTGAGGTAACATGAAAGCTGCGCTGTGATTGGTTGTTATATATTATACTGAGGTAGCATAAAAGCTGCGCTGTTGCACTAAAAGTGGTCCAGGTTATGTGACTGCTGATGCTACAATAGACTGAGGTGCGTTACCTGACCAGGTGAACAGAGGAGGAGTCTAGAATTGAGGTAGACAGTGTATACTTCAACAGGAGAGGCAGTCCAGAGGTCAGGACACACAGAGAATGGTCAATACAACAAGCTGAGGTCAGGAGTGGAGGATGCAGGGTAGTCAGGAAGAGCCAGAAACCAGGAAATCTAGTGAGGCAGGGAGACCAAAGGCTTAGTCTCCTTCCTAAGGAGAAAGAGGTCTGATATAACCAAAGGTACTCCGGGGTTGGAGAGGGAAATACAGGACGTGTGCCAGCCCTATAATATTGCGGGCATGTACACGGCAGAGCGAGACAGAGCGCTGACCAGAGGATGCCAGACAGACGGCACACAAGGGCAGGTGAGCAAACATGGCTGCAGTGACTGATAACACGCTTATTACATCACATGTATTCTCTTCTAGGCTCAGTGGTGGTTATGAAGCATTAAAAGGTGGCAGTACCATAGAAGCCATGGAGGACTTCACTGGGGGCGTCTCTGAAACTTATGAAAACAAAACTGCACCCAAAAACTACTTTGACATCATGGAGAAGGCTCTGAAAAGGGGATCGATGCTGAGCTGCTCCATTAATGTAAGGACCGTGTAATAACTAAAGCGTTGTGTGTGTGAAGCTTGGAGCCAGTCCTCATATATAAGATCACCTGGGCCCTGGGACAATCGAGTCTCTGTGGGCCCTTTGCAATGTGCCACGACACACGTAGCAGAGAGAAGCTAGCCGTGTGCTCTGCTGTTGTTTTAACCCTTTAGTTAATACGGTATAAAAATAACATGTTGCTTTATTGCGCGGGTCATTACATTCTAGCTATACCAATATGTTAGTATCATGGAAATAGTGCTTTGATATACAGTACTTAGTATACCATAGCATTACTTGCATCCTGTACAGCACCGTAACACAAATACAGCACCAGAACCAAGCTCAGTACATAGATACAATACCTGAGTATGATCACAATATAAGCACAACGTAACATAGGCACACTGGCAGATTTTGATGCGGATCCCTGCAGATCCAGACGCCTGGCTTTGTTTTTCTACACATCACCCCACCCATAGTGCTCCCGGTAGTAATGATGCCACCCATGGTGCCCCGCACAGTAGAAGCGTCCACCTTTCTGTGCTCCCTGTAAGCCCACACAAGGCTTAGCAGTACTGCTGTCAGCAGCATGGCTAAGGGCTACGAGGGCACCTTACCCCAGGGTAATCACCTGGCAGTACTGTTGTAGGCGGTAGAGCTACAGCTGTTGAGGAGGCCATGCCCAAGTGCAGCGGGCCTCATAATGGTGGCCAGGGAGCCAAGTGGGTGAACAGCTGACAATAGATATGGGAGCCTTGTAACAGATGCGGCCCGACTAGCTTTGAAGTGGGGTGAGCATCATGCTAAGGTCTGGCCATTGATTTCTGGGAACTTCGCCAATTGGTTCCGGTTTGTAGATAAAGTGCGGTCTCCAACACAAACTTTTTCTTCCAAGAACAAAGCCTGCGTCTGTGTCTTACTTCTCCAGGCCCGTGGAAATAGACCTGAAGGCCGGGGGTATTTGGAAAGAGCCAGAGGGAAGGCATAGCGGACTCCCTACGTTGAAGCATCCTATAGTTACCAGGCGGGAGCCACACAAGAGGAACTCAACTCTAAATGCCAAAGGCAAAAAATCCCCACAGGTAATATCCCCGAAAATACAATCTGAAGACTTTTATTCAAAAAGACAACTTCGAATAATATCCAAAATAAGGGCGCCCACCCACTGGCGTTTGCGATTTTCGTGCGTGAAAAACGCAGCGTTTTCAGCGCGTTTTTCGTGGCGTTTTCGCGGCTTTTTCCGTTAATTTACATTGACATTCATGGGTGCATTAAGAGAAAAATAAGGACACATATGCAACTGACAGTTCCTATGTTAAAAATTGCAACGGACTGAAAAAAAAAAACGCCAGTGGACAGGAACACATTCAATTCTAATTGCTCTTGAGAAAAAACGCAAAACGCAAAGGAAAAAAAATCGCCAGTGGGTGGGCGCCCTAAAGGGGCAAATGGTGGTAGCAAACGAGATGTGACTAGTAGTCATCGGTTAGTATCATGTGTGTGCAGATACACGCTATAACATGGGCCTGGGTGGCCAACAAGCCTATGTAGAGATTAGTAAATCAGCACCACCAAAACCCTATTAAAACCTAACCTATACCCCCCCCCCCCCTCCCGGGATTTTTAGCCTTTGGCAATTAGAGTTGTGTTTGTATGACCCGAAGTATTCCTAGGGCAATTTCATAATATACACAAGAGGACATAGAAGAACGAGCTCTGGCCTGGTAGCCAAACTGCGGGTCACAGGACACAGATACCCAAAATAAAAGGACCACTGAGAGCGGCAAGATTGTCCATCGGGCCACTGATGCCACTGATACCACTGATGCCACTGATACCACTGATACCACTGATGCCACTGATGCCCCTGATGCCCCTGATGCCCCTGATGCCACTGATGCCCCTGATGCCCCTGATACCACTGTGCTGAATCTGTGCTGAATCTGTGTCTAGCTGCATGTCATACAATGTCTGATATTTGTAGATTACAAGTTCTGCCGAAACGGAAGCTAAGACCCCCCAAGGACTTGTAAAGGGTCACGCTTACTCCATAACCGGACTGGATACGGTAAGGAGCCATGTTTATCTCCTTTTGTTTTGCAATATCCTCATTTACATGATACAACTTGAGTCATTTATGTTTCCAGCTATAAGACCTTCACTGACAGATTGCAGGTAGCGTGATAATAACGTGAGACGGTCGCCAGATAATTGTCTCTTGTGCTGAAAGAAATCAGAAATCGTAGTCCAGGACAGTAGCTCCCATGATGGGAGGAGGACCTCGGCAGGGAGGCGCCCCAGTTGTGGGTGAAATGATCCCAGCGGACTTCTCTGGAAGCACCAGTTTCTGGTTAGGTAACAGATGTTGAGGGATTCGCTTGGGATCGGCTTCGCTGGGGTCAAAGGACATGGATTTATTTCATAAAAAACAGAGTCAGCAGCCAAGAATAGGCTGTAAACTGACACCTGGCAGCTCTATGAATAAGGGGGTAAGCTAACAAAAATAAACAATGCTTTGTATATCCCCCACTACAAGCTCGGGGGCTTCTCCCTGCCAGCTACAAAAATACACTTAGCAACCTTCCTCACAGATCATGTGTTTTAGACTCACACAGAGCCGCTTTCTGTGTCCCCTGGCAGAGCCGCTTTCTGTGTCCCCTGGCAGAGCCGCTTTCTGTGTCCCCTGGCAGAGCCGCTTTTTTGTGTCCCCTGGCAGAGCCGCTTTCTATGTCCCCCGGCAGAGCCGCTTTCTGTGTTCCCTGGCAGAGCCGCTTTCTGTGTCCCCTGGCAGAGCAGCTCAGTGTTCTTCTGGTTGCTCTAATACATCCACCCGCTGGATTAATTACATAGTAAGTGAAGCACTTCCCGCTACTCCCCATATGATGGACTCCAAGGGGAAATATATCTCCCTTCTGTAAACACTCTTACCTACTTGTCACGCAGGATTGATTCTTTTTGTGCTTATTTTATTGTTATACAAGGTTCAAAAGACAAATCAAGGCATATTAATCAATAATTCATGTGTTTTAGCCTCACACAGAGCCGCTTTCTGTGTCCCCTTGGCAGAGCCGCTTTCTCTGTCCCCTTGGCAGAGCCGCTTTCTCTGTCCCCTCTGCAGAGCCGCTTTCTCTGTCCCCTCTGCAGAGCCGCTTTCTCTGTCCCCTTGGCAGAGCCGCTTTCTCTGTCCCCTTGGCAGAGCCACTTTCTGTATCCCCTTGGCAGAGCCGCTTTCTGTGTCCGGTGGCAGAGCCGCTTTCTGTGTCCCCTTGGCAGAGCCGCTTTCTGTGTCCCCTAGCAGAGCCGCTTTCTGTGGCCTCTGGCAGAGCCGCTTTCTGTGTCCTCTGGCAGAGCCGTTTTCTGTGTCCCCTGGCAGAGCCGCTTTCTGTGTCCCCTAGCAGGGCCGCTTTCTGTGTCCCCTTGACAGAGCCGCTTTCTGTGTCCCCTGGCAGAGCCGCTTTCTGTGTCCCCTGGCAGAGCCGCTTTCTGTGTCCCCTGGCAGAGCCGCTTTCTGTGTCCCCTGGCAGAGCCGCTTTCTGTGTCCCCTAGCAGGGCCACTTTCTGTGTCCCTTGGCAGAGCAGCTTTCTGTGTCCCCTGGCAGAGCAGCTTTCTGTGTCCCCTGGCAGAACCGCTCAGTGTTCTCCTGGTTGCTCTAATACATCCACCCGCTGGATTAATTGCATAGCAAGTGAAGCACTCCCCGCTACTCCCCGTATGATGGACTCCAAGGGGAAATATATCTCCCTTCTGTAACCACTCTTACCTACTTGTCACACAGGATTGATTCTTTTTGTGCTTATTTTATTGTTATACAAGGTTCAAAAGACAAATCAAGGCATATTAATCAATAATTCAATTTTAGCATAAACTTCAACTAAATGTCGTAGCTCTATGTTCTGACTGGTGAGGCTGGTAGAAAAATATTGAGAAGTCCCGGTCTGGGGCGTACAAATAAACCAGAACTACTCCCTGTGTCACTTGTAGAAGCTGACGAATCCCCTATCGCTGACAGCTTTGTACTAGATGTTGATTGTATCTGTAGAACTACCACTGATTCTACATGATTATTGTTAATAAGTAAATCCCACCTAACGTTTCAGGGGACGCTTCTGAATAAGCTGGTGGGAGCAACCAAGAGGAATACCACTACTTTGGGGCATTATTACTTGTATCCTGCACTTCCAACCAGTTTTCCCCTCTGCATGCTTTATATTAGAAGTTCCGTTCTCTCAGCACTTGTGGGAGGAGCCTATTATGCCATCTTCTGTACACTGTGAACTGCAGATCCTGCCCTTTCTCTGTAACACACAGAGACAAACTATCATCACGAAGAACAGCGTACAGCAGTACTAAGCAGTGCAGAGGTGAATGAATAGCATTCCGTAACTCACAATAGGTTCTAGCAGCATGTCTGTATGAGACTCTGCCTCTCTCCTCCCCCTGTTCTCTGCTGTCAGACTTCAATGCTTAGGATGGCTCATTTCTCTTCTACACTTTCTGTTCTGAGTTTCACTGCTTCATATAACATCCCTTAACAACAGGCAGTGGACAGCAAGTCAAAAGGAAGGGGATTCCTAGTGGCCAGTATTTTAGATTTAGCATTTTTAGCACAAAAATGTCATTTTAAGTAAACCGATTGAGTTGTGCTTGTGCTGGTATCACACTGCCTATCATATGGACACAAGTCGGGTAAAAGTTAGTGTCCGTTTAGGCATAGAAAATATTACCAATGCTTGCTTACGCAATTATGCAAATGAGTGATGGAATAATAATGCCTCCACTGCTGATGGGCTATTAATACTGTATAACTAGACAATCCCTTTAAGAAACATTTATTAAAGGGCACTACACATATGAAAACTCTACCTCTGCTAAACATTTTATGGTTTTACCCATATAGGTGAAATATAGAGGACAAATGGTACAGCTCATCAGAGTGAGGAACCCCTGGGGGCAGGTGGAGTGGAACGGACCATGGAGTGACAAGTAAGTGTGACGCAGACCCTTGTCCATCTATGGGGATTATCTGATAAACTTAACATTTTGGGGAAACGGGTAAAATTAAAAAGTCATGCGTGAAACTTTGCTCTGGGCAGCCGCACTTAAAACACCCCTAATTGTGAAAGGGTTAACTTGTAAGGTGATTCCGCACATACCTGACATTGGAGAGTTTACCTGTCATCACTCTCTTCCAGCTCCTCTGAATGGAACTCTATTGACCAAGCAGAGAGGAAACGCCTCTGCCAAACATCGCTGGACGACGGCGAGTTCTGGTAAAGTTCTGTGTATCGATCCCTCTATATACGTTTAATGTGCAGCGCTGGGCCTCGTAGGTTTCAGATAACATTATACGCTCATTGTCAGTAAGATCACCCCCCCCCCCCCAGACGGAGTGTATATACATATACACACACTCATTCTCAGTAACATCCCACCTAGAAGGAGTGTGTATATATATATATATATATATATATATATATATATATATATATATATATACTAATTGCCAATAACATCCCCCCTAGAGGGAGTGTGATATATACACACACACACTCATTCATTGTCAGTAACATCCCCCCTAGAAGAGGCTCTAATACCCTGTTGTACCGCCTCTTGCTTGGATACAAGATGTGATACAGTAGAAAAAATGGCAACAGCGGGCAAAATAAATGTTACTATGAGAGGTATACAGAGCTGTAATCAGTACTCCAACCACATTACATAATGCAAGGTTCTTGGTATATAATCTGATCAAATTCCATTGGCCCATCTACCAACGTCCAGGTGACCAAGCTTGGATACAAGATGTGTCCGCCTCTAGCTTGGATACAAGATGTGATACGGGTGGCATGGAGCTCTAATACCCTGTTGTACCGCCTCTAGCTTGGATACAAGATGGGTTACAAGACCCCCTAACAGTCTGGTCAGACGCTACTCTCTACTTGTGGTCTGTAGGGGGCGTCCTGAGCCCGGTCACCTTGTGTGCTCTTACACATCCACTGCTCCCAACACCTCCTAACTGTCTGGTCAGACGCTCCTCTCTACTGATAGTCTGTAGGGGGCGTCCTGAGCCTGGTCACCTTGTGTGTCCCCATCCACTGATCCCAGCACCCCCTAACAGTCCGGTCAGACGCTCCTCTCTACTGATAGTCTGTAGGGGGCGTCCTGAGCCCGGTCACCTTGTGTGCCCTCATCCACTGATCCCAACACCTACTAACAGTGTGGTCAGACGCTCCTCTCTACTGATAGTCAGTAGGGGGCGTCCTGAGGCCGATCACCTTGTGTGCTCTTACACATCCACTGCTCCCAACACCTCCTAACTGTCTGGTCAGATGCTCCTCTCTACTGGTGATCTGTAGGGGGCGTCCTGAGCCCGGTCACCTTGTGTGTCCCCATCCACTGGCCCCAACACCTCCTAACAGTCTGGTCAGACGCTCCTCTCTACTGGTGGTCTGTAGGGGGCGTCCTTAGCCCAGTCACCTTGTGTGTCCCCATCCACTGGCCCCAACACCTCCTAACAGTCTGGTCAGATGCTCCTCTCTACTGGTGGTCTGTAGGGGGCGTCCTGAGCCCGGTCACCTTGTGTGTCCCCATCCACTGGCCCCAACACCTCCTAACTGTCTGGTCAGACGCTCCTCCCTACTGGTGGTCTGTAGGGGGCGTCCTGAGCCCGGTCACCTTGTGTGTCCCCATCCACTGGCCCCAACACCTCCTAACAATCTGGTCAGACGCTCCTCCCTACTGGTGGTCTGTAGGGGGCGTCCTTAGCCCAGTCACCTTGTGTGTCCCCATCCACTGGCCCCAACACCTCCTAACAGTCTGGTCACAACAGCCCAGGTGGGGGAAGAAGTCAGCCATGTTTTTCTAACTCTGGACAACCCCTTTAAAAAGGTATTCCCACCTTTTTAGTATATAATTAGGGATTCAACCTCAGGCATCCACATCGATACAGAGAATGAAGAGGCCACTGCATCCCCTTCACAACGGTCTCAGAGAATGGCCAGATACTTACTGATACAAGAGGGCAGATAGCTGCATCCCCTCAACATGTAGTCGGCTAAACTACCAAATGAGGGAGCCAGTTACACCTACGCTGGGCACCGATGAGACCGCCACTCACACAGCCTCTTATATAGAGGGGGGTAGCTGCTTGGTGTATACGCCTGCATAGAGTAGATACAAAGTGCCAGACCTTCTGATACATGTAGTCCACATGCAGACTAGCAACCTCTTAAGGATGCCATAATAGTTCGGCGGGCTGCCCTGCACCTCAAAAAGTGGACCACATTGGTACTGCCACCCTGGGCCCCCGGCATTTAAAAGCTGCACTGCATGTGAATAATACGTAATAAATCCGATGTATTAGTTGAATTTTGGTTAAAAAACCTTAGCTCACAAGCCAATCGTCAAGGCTCCTCGCGTCTTGTGAGTCCCTACACTAATATAAATGTATCACAGAAGGGAAAATATAGAATCAAACAATCACAACGGTGCTACCAGGCGGCACAGGGAACCAATTCACTTGGATAAAGCTGTTCTGCAGTTTCCTTTATTCTCAGCATTATTGGGGGTCTCATTAGGGGCTTCATAAATTTGGCATTCAGCCTGAACCTCATACCTTTCAATGTACGGAGTGTCTCAAATTTGTGGAAACAACCATATAGAATGAACAGTTTGGCAGACAGTGATGCAATTGTGCATACAAGCTGCGGGGAAAGGAAGAAACCCTATAAACCACGTCACCAATCAGATGACCATTTTGAATGCCGCCATCTTGGATTCAACTCTAATGTTTCCAGCGGTGAGGTCGGTGTGTGATATATCAGACTGAAGGAGAACGTCACCAGATAACAAGGAGGTGATTTGTTTTAACATAACTATTCATTCTCATGTTAAGACAGCGATGTATCTTCATTCCAGGCGGTATGGATGATGGCGTGTCTCAGGCACAACATGTGGAGACCACCCTTATGTCAGGTGAATGACGTCCACACGTCATTATCGCATATTTTAATCTTTTGGTCATTCAGATTTTGGTTTATCAGCGACAGAACCCGTTTCTCAGTTTTTGGGAAGAGGTCTGTCCGCTGCGGTGCGGGTGATGGGAGGTCCGGTTGGGCGGCATTGATTGAAATCTGTAGCGATGACACATGTGCTCCGCTCACCTGACATAAGGAAGATAAACTGCTGTCCCAGCTCCACCGCTGCCACCACTGGCACCGCCAGCACTATTGGGATCCATTTCCCTGCAGTCCCAGAAGTGATGTCCCACCCAGCTTGACTGAAGGGGTTCACCCCGAAACATTTATCCCATGCTGGTTTCTAATAGAAGAGAAGTCGGATATTACGTCCTACCGTTCCACTCTTCCTTCTGGGAGTCGCGCCTACACACCAGTTTTTCTTCCTTGATATAGTCACACATCTGTCGTGCCCATCTTTGGTGGCAGCGCCCCCACAATTCATCCTTTCTATACAACCCCGTCTAAGACTTTTTGATGCCCAGACATTGATCTCTAAGCGGATCCTTGATACCATTGGGTTTGCTTCACCCCTCTCCTATCCCACATAAGGATGGTCTCTACACGTTGCTCCTGAGATGACGCCATCCGTGATGCTGCCTGGAATGAAGATAAATCACCGTGTTAACATGAAAACAAAAACTTATGTTAAAATGAAGCACCCCTGTTATCTGGTGACGTTATCCACCAGTCTGATATATCACATATATGTATCTCATATATCACACACCGACCTTCCCGCTGGAAATATTAGAGTTAAATCCAAGATGGCGGCATTCAAAAGGGCCTTCATGTTGGTGACTTGACCGAACAAATGTCCTCCTCCCCCTACAGCTTGTATGCAAATTGCATCACCATCTGCCAACCATTGTCATTGTATATGAGTGTTTCCACACTATTGAGACCCCTTGTCTTTATCTCATAAACAGCCATAAAGTACAATGATAACCGTCCCAGTATATCCGCGCTGGCAGAGACCACAACTACCCATAAACCAGCAGTGGCCCTCCCACCCTCTTAGCCTAAATACCACACGCCATGACTTCTGTTGTTGGATGGGGGTTATACTTCAACCATTGAAACCATTAGAGATCACACCAGCCTATCCCAGGATCTGAAGCCATAGGCCGACCACAGGACCCCCAGTCAGCGGGTCTGCCTTCATCTCCACAATTACCAACCACCGCCCCCGCGGAGTCTCTGCACTCCTACACAGAGCTCCGCCCCCGTCCACAGAAACACAACCTGCTTCAATCCTCTGGCAGGACCACCGAAATCCCTGACTATGCCCTAGGATACCAACAGTCATGAGAAAATCTAAGTACACCCTTTGTGAATTCTATGGTTTTATGTAACCGGACATTATAGAAAAATATCTGGTACTTAGAAGGTCTTAGATTGGGCAACTACAACCTACAAACACAATGAACACCACATGGCAAATACATTGTGTCAATATTTAATAAAAACTAGGAGTTTTCACTCCCTCTCACAACGCAAGATAGCCTATGGCTTAAATGTATGGCTTAAATGGAAGGGTTGCCAGGAGATCAAGAACATGGCATCACGGCTAAGGTTGGCAAAGTTGCATCTGAACAAACCACAAGACATCCGAAGTAATGTCCTTTTGGACATACAAGACCAAAATGGAGATGTTGGGCCATAATCCCCATGTATTTGTGAAAACTATTCGCAGCATACCAGCACTAACACCTCATACCAACTGTCAAGCACGGTGGTGGAGGAGTGATGAGTCGGCCTTGTTTAGCAGCCACAGGCTCGGGCACCTTGCAGACACTAAGTTGACCATGAACTCTTCCATATATCAAAGTATTCTAGAGTTAAATGCGAGGTCATCTATCCAAAAGCTAAAGCTTGGCCCAAACTGGGTCATGCACCAGGACAATGATCACAAGCACGCTGGCAAACCAACATCAGAATGTCTGATAAAGAAAAGCATCGGGGTGTTGAAATGGCCCCCTCACAGTGTAGACTTCAACCCAATGGAAATGCTATGTCCGGACCTTAAAGGGGGTTTCCCATTACTTAAAATGACCCCACAGACACTCTGTACTTTTTGGTTACTGCTAGAGATGAGCGAACGTACTCGTCCGAGCTTGATATTCATGCGAATATTAGGGTGTTCGGGATGCTCGTTACTCGTAACGAGTACCACGCGGTGTTCCGGTTACTTTCAGTTTCCTCTCTGAGACGTTAGCGCGCTTTTCTGGCCAATTGAAAGACAGGGAAGGCATTACAACTTCCCCCTGTGACGTTCAAGCCCTATACCACCCCCCTGCAGTGAGTGGCTGGGGCGATCAGATGTCACCCGAGTATAAAAATCGGCCCCTCCCGCGGCTCGGCTCAGATGCCTTGTGAGTTAGCTGAGGGACAGTGGTATCGTGCTGGAGCTGCTGTAGGGAGAGCGTTAGGAGTTAGTGTAGGCTTCAAGAACCCCAACGGCCCTTCTCAGGGCCACATCTAATAGTGTGCAGTACTGTGTAATTTTTTTTCAAAATTGGATCTGCAAGACCATTGCGCCCTGCAGTAATACTACAGGGACAGAAGTGGTGGTTAGGCAGGGAGAGTGTTAGCAGTGAGTGTAGGCTTCAAGAACCCCAATGATCCTTTCTAGGGCCACATCTATCCGTGTGCAGTACTGTCCAGGCTGCTGTTAGCAGTGTTGCATATTTTTTTTTCTTTCTCAAAACCGGTTGTGCAGACCATTGCACCCGGCATTAATACTACAGGGATAGAATTGTGTAGGCAGGGCCAGAAGACATACATTATTCATTGAATAGACGCAGTGTGGCTTTTCCTTTGAAAAACAAGGGAAAAAATTCTATTTCGCCTGCCTCTGACAGTCCTCAGGGCTCTGGGTACGTGTGTGCTGCGTGCAGAACGTTAAAAAAAAAATCAGACGCAGCCAGCTACGTTTTACTGCAGGCTTGCGCCAATTTTTTTCCTGCATGGGAAATCCCTGATCTGCTGTAGCGAATAACTTTGCATCACTGCAGTTCTCTGACACATTTGCAGGGCCACAACACAGTTATTAAACTTAGTATTCATTGAATACACGCAGTGTGGCTTGTCCTTTGAAAAACAAGGGAAAAAATTCTATTTTGGCTGCAGGCTTGCGCCAATTTCTTTCCTGGCTTGGAAATCACTGGTAATACAGCATGCTGAGGGGTAGGGGTAGGCCTAGAGGATGTGGACGCGGCCGAGGACGCGTAGGCCCAAGTGAGGGTGTGGGCACAGGCCGAGCTCCTGATCCAGGTGTGTCGCAGCCGACTGCTGCGCGATTAGGAGAGAGGCACGTTTCTGGCGTCCCCACATTCATCGCCCAATTAATGGGTCCACGCGGGAGACCTTTATTAGAAAATGAGCAGTGTGAGCAGGTCCTGTCGTGGATGGCAGAAAGTGCTTCGAGCAAGCTATCATCCACCCAGAGGTCTGCGCCGTCCAGTGCTGCCAATCCGAATCCTCTGTCTGCTGCTCCTCCTTCCTCCCAGCCTCCTCACTCCACTACAATGACACATGCTCAGGTGCGGGAAGACTCCCAGGAACTGTTCTCGGGCCCCTGCTCAGATTGGGCAGCAGTGGTTCCTCTCCCACCAGAGGAGTTTATCGTCACTGATGCACAACCATTGGAAAGTTCCCGGAGTCCGGGGGATGAGGCTGGGGACTTCCGGCAACTGTCTCAAGACCTTTCAGTGGGTGAGGAGGATGATGATGATGAGACACAGTTGTCTTGCAGTGAGGTAGTAGTAAGGGCAGTAAGTCCGAGGGAGGAGCGCACAGAGGATTCGGAGGAAGAGCAGCAGGACGATGAGGTGACTGACCCCACCTGGTGTGCAACGCCTACTCAGGACAGGTCTTCAGAGGGGCAGGCAAGGGCAGCAGCAGGGCAGGTTGCAAGAGGCAGTGCGGTGGCCAGGGGTGGAGGCAGGGCCAGACCGAATAATCCACCAACTGTTTCACAAAGCGCACCCTCGCGCCATGCCACCCTGCAGAGGCCGAGGTGCTCTAAGGTCTGGCAGTTTTTCACAGAGACGCCAGACGACCGACGAACAGTGGTGTGCAACCTTTTTCGCGCCAAGATCAGCCGGGGAGCCACCACCAACAGCCTCACCACCACCAGCATGCGCAGACATATGATGGCCAAGCACCCCACAAGGTGGGACGAAGGCCGTTCACCGCCTCCGGTTTGCACCGCTGCCTCTCCCCCTGTGCCCCAACCTGCCACTGAGATCCAACCCCCCTCTCAGGACACAGGCACTACCGTCTCCTGGCCTGCACCCACACCCTCACCTCCGCTGTCCTCGGCCCCATCCACCAATGTCTCGCACCGCACAGTCCAGCCGTCGCTAGCGCAAGTGTTGGAGCGCAAGCGCAAGTACGCCGCCACGCACCCGCACGCTCAATCGTTAACCGTCCACATAGCCAAATTTATCAGCCTTGAGATGCTGCCGTATAGGGTTGTGGAAACGGAGGCTTTCAAAGCTATGATGGCGGCGGCGGCCCCGCGCTACTCAGTTCCCAGTCGCCACTACTTTTCCCGATGTGCCGTCCCAGCCCTGCACGACCACGTCTCCCGCAACATTGTACGCGCCCTCACCAATGCGGTTAGTGGCAAGGTCCACTTAACTACGGACACGTGGACAAGCACAGGCGGGCAGGGCCACTACATCTCCCTGGGAGGCTGGGACAGAGTCAGAGCCTGGGACCACTCACGTCCTACCCACCCCCAGAATTGCGGGCCCCGGCTCGGTGGTGGTATGTTCGGCGGTGTATGCTTCCTCCACTAAAGCACCCTCCTCCTCCTCCTCCTCAACCTCTGTCTCGCAATCTAGATGTGTCAGCAGCAGCAGGACGTCGCCAGCAGTCGGTGTCGCGCGGCGTGGCAGCACAGCGGTGGGCAAGCGTCAGCAGGCCGTGCTGAAACTACTCAGCTTAGGAGATAGGAGGCACACGGCCCACGAACTGCTGCAGGGTCTGACAGAGCAGACCGACCGTTGGCTTGCGCCGCTGAGCCTCCAACCGGGCATGGTCGTGTGTGACAACGGCCGTAACCTGGTGGCGGCTCTGCAGCTCGGCAGCCTCACGCACGTGCCATGCCTGGCCCACGTCTTTAATTTGGTGGTTCAGCGCTTTCTGAAAAGCTACCCACGCTTGTCAGACCTGCTCGTAAAGGTGCGCCGGCTCTGCGCACATTTCCGCAAGTCCCACACGGACGCTGCCACCCTGCGCACCCTGCAACATCGGTTTAATCTGCCAGTGCACCGACTGCTGTGCGACGTGCCCACACGGTGGAACTCTACGCTCCACATGTTGGCCAGGCTCTATGAACAGCGTAGAGCTATAGTGGAATACCAACTCCAACATGGGCGGCGCAGTGGGAGTCAGCCTCCTCAATTCTTTTCAGAAGAGTGGGCCTGGTTGGCAAACATCTGCCAGGTCCTTCGAAACTTTGAGCAGTCTACCCAGGTGGTGAGCGGCGATGCTGCAATCATTAGCGTCACCATTCCTCTGCTATGCATCTTGAGAAGTTCCCTGCAAACCATAAAGGCAGCCGCTTTGCGCTCGGAAACAGAGCCGGGGGAAGACAGTATGTCGCTGGATAGTCAGAGCACCCTCCTGTCTATATCTCAGCGCGTTCAGGAGGAGGAGGAGGAGCATGAGGAGGATGAGGAGGAGGGGGAAGAGACAGCTTGGCCCACTGCTGACGGTACCCATGCTGCTTGCCTGTCATCATTTCAGCGTGTATGGCCTGAGGAGGAGGAGGAGGAGGAGGAGGAGGATCCTGAAAGTGATCTTCCTAGTGCGGACAGCCATGTGTTGCATACAGGTACCCTGGCACACATGGCTGACTTCATGTTAGGATGCCTTTCTCGTGACCCTCGCGTTACACGCATTCTGGCCACAACGGATTACTGGGTGTACACACTGCTCGACCCACGCTATAAGGAGAACCTTCCCACTCTCATTCCCGAAGAGGAAAGGGGTTCGAGAGTGTTGCTATACCACAGGACCCTGGCGGACAAGCTGATGGTAAAATTCCCATCCGACAGCGCTAGTGGCAGAAGGCGCAGTTCCGCGGGCCAGGTAGCAGGGGAGGTGCGTAGATCGGGCAGCATGTACAGCCCAGGCAGTGCAACAGTCTTTAAGGGCCTGGACAGCTTTATGGCTCCCCAGCAAGACTGTGTCACCGCTCCCCAGTCAAGGCTGAGTCGGCGGGAGCAC
Organism: Eleutherodactylus coqui; assembly: GCF_035609145.1. Classification (NCBI taxonomy): domain Eukaryota; kingdom Metazoa; phylum Chordata; class Amphibia; order Anura; family Eleutherodactylidae; genus Eleutherodactylus; species Eleutherodactylus coqui. The sequence continues at coordinate 8,918,516 of NC_089837.1, forward strand.
TGTAAAAGGATGGTGAGGGAGTACGTAGCCGATCGCACGACCGTCCTCCGTGACGCCTCTGCCCCCTACAACTACTGGGTGTCGAAGCTGGACACGTGGCCTGAACTAGCGCTGTATGCCCTGGAGGTGCTTGCTTGTCCTGCGGCTAGCGTCTTGTCAGAGAGGGTGTTTAGTGCGGCTGGGGGAATCATCACAGATAAGCGTACCCGCCTGTCAACCGACAGTGCCGACAGGCTAACACTCATCAAGATGAACAAAGGCTGGATTTCCCCAGACTTCTCTTCTCCACCAGCGGACAGCAGCGATACGTAAGCAATACGTAGGCTGCACCCGCGGATGGAAGCTACGTTCTCTCTCACCATCCAAAACGGGGACATTTCTGCTTCATCAATCTGTGTCTAATATTCCTCCTCCTCCTCCTGCTCCTTCTCCTGAAACCTCACGTAATCACGCTGAACGGGCAATTTTTCTTAGGGCCACAAGGCTCACTCATATAATTTTTCTAAAAAATTTTTATACGTTTCAATGCTCTTAAAAGCGTTGGAACTTTAACTTGAACCAATTTTTCGTTAAACTGGGCTGCCTCCAGGCCTAGTTACCACTTAAGCCACATTAACCAAAGCGATTAATGGGTTTCACCTGCCATCTTGGTTGGGCATGGCCAATTTTTACTGAGGTACATTAGTACTGTTGGTACACCAATTTTTTTGGGCCCTCACCTACAGTGTAATCATAGCAATTTGTATGTTCTTCGCCTGCACTCATGGTACAGAAGTGTGTGTGGGGTTGGCCTACACTTTAGCTACATAAATGTAACTTGGGCCTTGGCTATACTGCAGCTACTGAAATGGAACTAAGACTGCGCTCCCACTATACTGCTGCTTCGGAATTGTTCCTGGGGCCTGTGTAGGCTGCTACTATTACCTAAATGGAACTTAGACTATGCTCCTCCTATACTGCTGCTTCGGAATTGTTACCGGGGCCTGTCTTGAGTGCTACTATTACTGAAATGGAACTAATACTGTGCTCCCCCTATAATGCTGCTAGTGATATGTTAGTGGGGCCTGTCCTAATGCTACGGCTGAAATGTTACGAATTCTGGGCTCTGCCTATACCGCTGCTAATGGTATGTCTCTGGGGTGTGGAAACAGAGGCTTCCCAAAGACATGATGGCGGCGAGGCCATTTCCCTCCAACGCGGTTACTGTTAAGGTGCATATAACCACGGACACGTGGAGAGGACACGTAGTGCCTCAAAAACATCCCCCTCCTCCTCCAACAATGAAAACATTCTTGGCAAATGCCTTTGCATTGGTTCGTCTGGTGGCAGTCCAAGAATTTCACCTTTACCGACACTACAAGAGAGCCCCCCCCACCATCCCCCTGCCACGGCCCACTTAATCCTGGCCACATTCCGAAAACCAACAAAATACAACCGTGGTACTAGGTCCGCAGTCACCACCACATTACCACCAACGCGGTTACTGTTAAGGTACATATTACCAGTCTGACTGGGGCATACAGACACCTTGACAGAATGAATAGTGTGTGGCACATAGGTTCCTCATTGCTATGCCCACATGTGCAGCTCCTGATGGAGGTGGCACAGGATTGGATTTCTCATTGCTTCTGTACAGCATTGTGGGCTATCGCCCCACCACTTTTAAAGAGGGTCGCTGCCTAGCCGTGCCAACCCTCTGCAGTGTGTGCCTGCTCTTCCTGTGGCAGACGCACTTATAAATAGACATGAGGGTGGCGTGGCATGAGGGCAGCTGAAGGCTGGGCAGGGACAGTTTGGTGTGCGCTGTGGACACTGGGTCGTGGGGGGGGGGGGTTTGGCAGCATGTAACCCAGGAGAAGTGGCAGCGGAGTGTCATGCAGGCAGTGATTGTGCTTTGTTGGAGGTAGTGTGGTGCTTAGCTAAGGTATGCCATGCTAATGAGGGCTTTTCAGAAGTAAAAGTTGTTGGGAGGGGGGGGGGGGGGCCCACTCTTGCCGGTATTGTGGCTTAATAGTGGGACCTGTGAACTTGAGATGCAGCCCAACATGTAGCCCCTCGCCTGCCCTATCCGTTTCTGTGTCATTCCCATCACTTTCTTGAATTGCCCAGATTTTCACACAAGGAAACCTTAGCGAGCATCGGTGAAATACAAAAATGCTCGGGTCGCCCATTGACTTCAATGGGGTTCGTTACTCGAAACGAACCCTCGAGCATCGCGATAAATTCGTCCCGAGTAACGAGCACCCGAGCATTTTGGTGCTCGCTCATCTCTAGTTACTGCTGACAAGGGCATGTGACTGCTGCAGCCAATCACTGGCCTCAGCAGTAACCTTCTATTGGCAGTGATTGGTTGCAGCAAGTGACATCCTCATCAGCAGCAACCAGGAAGTACAGAGTGGCTGTGCAGTCACTTTAAGTAATGGGAAAACCCCTTTAAGAGAGCGTTGCAGAAACAAATGCCCACAATAAACTGAGGCAAGATTGTGAAGAAGAAGAGTGGGCTTAAATCCCTCCAGAATGGGGTGAGAGACGGATAAATCATACAGAAAGCCGTTAGTCTTGTAAAGGTGGTTCTACCAGCTATTGACTCATGGGTTGTACTAAATATTTCACACACCGCTTCTGCATGTTGCCCTAGTGCTTGCTAAGTAACTAATGGCCTGCTGTATTTTGCCGTGGGGTCTTGTCCATTGGAGGTTGTTTTTACCTAAAGTACCAGATATTGTGTAATTATAAAACCTTCGAATCCAAAGAGGGTGTATTTAGTTTTTGTCATGACTGCACTTGTTTCATAAATCCCAAGCTGCCCAGTCTGTATTCTGCCCTCTGCATCGCCCAGAACATATCATAGTGTCCTGACCCAAGTATCAGGGGGACGGGCATCTTTAGGCTCTGAGCAGCCATGGATGGACCACCCAAGCAAATCGCAGCTGAGAATTAGCCAAACCCTCCCTACTGGCCCCAACAGCTGCCCAAACACAGAAGTGGGTCCCGAACTCCAGGCTTTGGACCAACCACTTACAAATCGTGTTTAACCCTTTAGTAACTGACCTAGTGACCAGGCTTTTTTCTTTCATCTTTACGAGTTACATTGCAAGAGCCTTAAGGGTTTTGTGGACCAAGTTGTAAATTCTAATGTTACGGCTTTGGGTTTGTACACTTTGACTTTGTATTTCTGTTTTTTTGGAGAGGGTGACAATAGACTGAAATTCTGCCATTGTTCTTTTTTGTTTTTTTTACGGGGCTCAGCTTATGGCATAAATGAAATGTCCCTTCTGTTCTGAGGGTCAATACAGTTATGGCAGTACCAAATGTATAGTCCTCTTTATGTGGTTCCATGTTTTTATGTGGTTCCATGTTTCTGCCATTCTTGTATTTGCATCGCTACATTCCAGGATCCTTGACATTTTTGCTTCCCCACCAGGTACTATTTTGTAACTGCAACCTTTTGATTGTTTTTTATTACATTTTTTTTACAAAACCCAGCAATCTTGGCATATATTTCCTTATGACGCTTACCATGTAATATTAATAATAGGCCAGATTTATTCTTTGGGTCAGTATGATTATGGAAATACCAGATTTATATTGTGGTATTTTTTATTACTTTGGCACAAAATATAACAATTGGGGGGGGGGGGGGGGACTTATCGGGTGGGAAAACAGACATAATATTTGTATAATGCGGGTTGTTATGAATGTGACAATATCTGACATGTTTTAGTTTATCTTTTCTATGATAAAGAGAGTTTGTAGGGAGAAAGAATTTTGTTTTCTTTGCTCTTTTTTAAAAAAAAAACTTTATTTAACTTTTTTAAATCTTTTTTTTGACACATAATTTTTATCCCTGTGGGAAGCTGCAATCATTGGATGGCTGGCATAGTTCACTGCATTACTTCTGTAGTGCAATGTACTGTGCCTATACTGTCAGCCTGCTGGACTCTGCAGAGGCAGCTTGTCTGGCAGATCTGGAGACCTTGATCAGTCCTCCGGCTGTCATGGGAACCCATTAGCATCCCGCGATCACATGGCGATGGCGACAGGGGAGCTCCCTCCACCTCTCACCCACTTAGATGCTGCTTTTAATCGTGGCATGTAAAGCGTTAAATGATTAGAAACCGAGGTTTCTCTGCTCCCGGCTATTAGTGCAGGATCTCGGCTATTATCTGGCACCCAACCTCTGCCCGACACGGTATTCCCATGACTCTCTAAGGTTAAACCTGCTGTAAAAATGCGGCGGTCTAGCTTAAGGCCCCTTAGTGACCGCTGCGAAACCATCTACCCTAATGGAAGCTTACTTTTGCCATATACTTTCTGAGGAGCCCCTAAGGAGGAGTCAGGCGGCACCTCCACTTCTGTCATATCAAACTCCTGTCTTAAGATATATCTCCAGATTGGCTTCCCGTGTTGTATGCTAATTAGCAGTGGACTGTCGGATTGGCTGTTCACCTCTGCAGGTGGACCGGGCTCTCCCTCTGCCTTTCCCTCTCCCTCTTCCTCTTCCACTAAAAGCGCACCCTTTTTTGCCGATTGACATGTCCAGCTCTGGCCACTGAAGACATCATGCATTGCGTATACGGTGCACCGCTACATGCGCTCTGACTACCTCTTGGGCAGGAATGACATCACGTACATGCGACATCCCCAGTGTGGTGCAGGCGCGCATCTTTTGTGGAATGCACGGTGTCTCCAGTGACCAAAGCTGGAGACGTCAATTAGCAAAGACGGGGGTCTTTTCGGTGGAAGAGGAAGGAGTGAGCCAAGGTGGACTGCCCATCAGATGGTCCATCGCCGTGGGAAGCCCTTTGGGAGTCTGTGGCCGTCCATCAGCATGGGACTAAAATTGGGTCTAGTATGATAGAATTCAGAGACCAGAAGCCTCTCCGACTCTCCTCTGGACTAAGGATTCACTCATGCTTCTTCATGCTAATGAATCCCGCTGTGTCTCTGCTCTTTTCTGTAGATATGTATATATATATATGTATGTATTTGTCTCTTCAGATATATTTTGGTAATTACCCGATGAAGGAACCATTAGGCCTCCTTTACACGTCACGATTATCATTGGATCAAACGTCTTGTACGCTAATTGTGCGTTGTGAATAAATCGCTGATCGGATCTTCATGTGACCGTAAGATTCAGGCAGGTAGCAGTCACACTGCAGTGATATGTCTGCCTTGTGGATCTGTGCAGGAGTTTGGGAGAATCCTGCATTCTATCAGTGGTAGCACTACTTATAGTAGTCCTGAATATTCATGAGCTGCAGGCTAGCTCCACCCACCCTGCCCTCCAGCCAATGATTGACTGCCGTCTGCCTATTATTGTGCATAGTGAGAGAGCTGCCAATCATTGGCTGGAGAGCAGGTGGGTGTGGCCAGCTTGCAGCTCATGAATATGCAGGACTACTTCTGTGTCTGGCTGCTACTAAGAAAATGCAAGTTTCTCCAAAACTCCTGCTCAGATCCACAGCAGACATATCGCTGCAATCAGTGTGACAGGCGCCACCTTACGGGGCTCTCAGTGGGGGCTGTGAACATGGTGACAGGGTCTCTTCAAGTAGCCTTGGAAGCTTAAACTGTTATCATCATCATTTTATTTACTAGCCATTAAAAGTGCGGCCTATGGAAAAAAAATGACGAAAAACCCACACATAGCGCATGCTACAGAAAAAACCACTGACCCAAAAACACTAGAAAAATGCCACAAATTAAGTTACTTTACAATATTTAGTTATAGATTTTAAGGTAACTTCTGGCTGCAGATTTTTTAACAAAAAAGCCATCCAAAGCGCGTCCATATGCTGTGTGAATAGAGCCCACCGGTGCCGAAATAAGACCGGGAAGAAAAAGGACTGCATGCAGCGCTGAGAGGACACGGACCTGCCCACGGTGTAGTGAATGGGTCGGTCCGGCGCTGTGCGGTTCTGTCCGGCCAGGGGATTCCCCTTTCCTGCCCCCTGAATGGAGCCGCAGATGTGAACGCCCCCTTACGGATTGCTGGGCATGGCTCAGAATGTGGAATGTTTCCCTTTGTACAAACACATCGGTCTTCTAACACTTTCACTTTTATGTAGGATGAACTTTGAAGACTTCAAGAAATATTTTGACAAAGTTGAGATTTGTAACCTGACGCCCGATGCCTTAGACGATGAGTCCGAACACAGATGGGAGGTGACGGTCCATCAAGGAAGCTGGGTCCGGGGCTCCACCGCCGGCGGCTGCCGCAACTTTCTAGGTATTCCAACATTGACATTTTGGGTCCGTGGCAGGAAACCCCCCAGATCTCATCCCATGATTAGGAAGAACGGGTTGTCATCAGTCGGGGTTTGGGCCAGAAGCTGATACCCAGCCTGTCGGGGCGAAGTGCAGAAGTCTTGAAAGGACAACACTGTAAGGGCTCTCACACCAAAAACACAAGTTGCGTTTTTAACATTAGAAAGTCCCATTGACAATCGCGTTAAAAAAACGCAGCATTAAAAAAAGGCAAGTGTGTGGGGGCCCTAAGGCCAAGGTCAGACCAGCGTGGTTTTTTGTGCGCCTATGTGCGCGAAAAAAAAAGTGCTGCTTGCATAAGCGGAAAACGCATGAACAGTCAAAGTTTCAAATGCGCAGCGCATAAAACTTTAAGCGTTCACTGGAGCAGCTGCTCTACTAAGGAGTTAATAGTGGGACATTTAAAATAAGGGGACCAGATCCCACTGTCAAAGCGGGACAGAGGGGTGTGGTCAGGGGCGGGGCTTATCACAACATATGATTTTACCTCCGTCGTTATTAAATGCACAGGGCCGTTACAAAAAAGACAGGGAGCAAATTGCACAGCATGTCCGCATCCAAAAAACAGTCAAAATCCGTGCCATTAGTGCGAGTTTGGACAGGAAATTAGCCCCATACCCACAAGTGATGTCATACTCTGCGGCGCTCCCCCTCACCTCCTCCGTAGGCCTTTCGCTGTCAGTGCTCCTCGACTTCTGGTTCCCAGCAGCTTGTGGTGGCCTCACCAGACCAGCATCACCTGACCAGGTCACTGGGAACTGGAAGCCGGGGAGCGCTGACTGCAGGAAGACTACGGAGGAGGTGAGGGGGAGCGCCGCATAGTATAACATCAGCTGCGGGTGCACAGGTGATTGGTGCAGAGTTTGACTGTTTTTTTGGATGCAGAAAAACTGCAGAAATTTCTGCTGTGGACAATCCGCAACATTTCCACCACGTGAAAACATATCGTAAGTCAACTTGATTTATGCTGCCACGTGCAGAGTGGCTTAGTGTAATAGTGCCCCCCACAGTGGTCTCAGTAGTAATAGTGCCCCCCACAGTGGCTCTGGTAGTAACAGTGACTCCCACAGTGACCCTCAGTGGTAATATTAACCCTCACAGTGGCCCTCAGTAGTGATAGTGAACCCCACAGTGGCCCTCAGTAGTAATAGTGACCCCCACACTGATGAAACCCATGAAACTTAACCTCTTCCTGATCTTCAGAGCGCCGCTGCTCCTCCTCTTTTTGGAGCTGCTGCAGGGGGAAGAGTGTGTGCACCCGCAGCAGCGCCTTCTCCCTTCTCGTCTCCTCTCGTGGAACTAAAGAGGAGAGGGGAGGTGGGGAGGAAGATCCCAGATGCACATACTGAACGTGTGACGTCAGTGTGGGCATCCGCCGTGGCGCCACAAAGTGATTACAAGCTGGGGAGCTGCGGCACCCCAGCTTAGAATCACTATAGTAACCAGACATCCCAAAAGCGGGACAAAATGGCTGTCCCGACAGGATACCGGTGGAAGGCAGGACACAGAGTCCCAAAGCGGGACAAATTGGGACGTCTGGACACCTTATTCAAATTTCCTGCTGTAAGCGAGGAAGCTATTGGCAGCGCAGGAGTTTCCATTACCTCCTGCTGCCATAGAAGTCAATAGAAACTCCTGCGAAACGCGCCACAGATAGTGCATGTCCCATCTTCTTCAGGTGCGCGCTGCTTTGTGCTTCAAATTCCGCGCATATGAACTCTTCTATAGGAACCCATTGGCTCTTCTAGAACCGTGCATAATGCACAAAACACGCGCTCGTCTGACCGGGCCCTTAATATGGAGTCTTTGGCTAAACGATGTATTTGTCAATAAAAGTGGAAAACCATTCTGAAATGCTTATAAATGTACTTCAGTAACCATAGAAACATCCGACTAAAACAGCTAAAAACACTCAAGCAGCAACAATTGTGAAATAACAAAATGTGTGTCTTTTGGCCCGACTGCACATCACATAGATCTGCATTCTGTCAATATTTCAGCATAATATTAAAGGGGTTTTCTATCCTCAGGATGGGTCATAAATAGTTAATTGACTGGTGTCCACCGCTCGGGCCCTCAACCGATCGGCTGATTGTGCGCCCACTGACCATGCCACAAGTACACAAGGGTCCGAGGGGAAGCAGATGCTCTGGTCCCTGTGTATTTGCAGCAATGTTAGTGGGCGCACAATCAGCTGATGGGTCAGGGTACCGAGGATAAGTAATAGAATCATAGAATAGTAGAGTTGGAAGGGACCTTCAGGGTCATCGAGTCTAACTTCCCCCTCTCAGTCCAGGATCACTAAGTCATCCCATAACAGATGTCTATCCAGCCTTTGCTTGAACACTTTCATTGGAGTAGAACTCCCCACCTCCCGTGGCAACCTGTTCCACTCATTGATCACCCTCACCTTCAGAATTGAGTTTGCCTTTTTGGCTGCTGCATCACATTGTTGACTCATGTTCATCAATAGTATTTCCCTGGAAAACCCATTTAATGCTCAGAAAGTTACTTGTTGAGCCACGGCTAGGGAGGACATCTTGACACGATTACCATGGAGCACATTCCTTTCTATGGTTGCACTTACTAGTATCACTGACTCTTTTTGTGCTAATTTTAACCACTTCGTAACCGCCAATGATCAATTTACGCTGCTGCTGTCTGTGCAGCAGCAATGTAAATTTATGTCAGGTACTCAACCAGCGATTGCAGCCATACAAGGTGGGTGAAATACCTGAAGCAGGCTGTTAGCACCCTATTTGGGTGCCGTCATTGATGATGTAATCAGTGTCAGCCAATCAGCGTGTCGCTGTAACTACACCTCTCCGCCTGTCTTTCCTCAACAACATGTAAAGAGATCAACAGTTATACCTTATATAGAAGTGAAAATGAAAAGCAGGCGTCAAGGTTTAAAAAATGTGTAATTAGTCATTCTCCTAAATTGCTCAGAAACTTGCAAAATAATTCCAAAGTGTTTCTAAAATAAACAAGTAGGAATCTCTACCTGATAGGTAGGTAATACAGCCCGTATCTGACCCAACTGACAGCGGCATTTAGAGGGCTAACTGCCGGGATCTGCGTCCGCACTGATTGTGGCTGTGGCAGGCAGGTGTTTGCTGTCACAGCCGGCACCCACATTGTATGGAGCGGCCGCTCCATATAAACCCATCACACCAAGAACATAAATGTACACCTCAGGGTGTTAAGGAGTAAACGGGGGTTCCCACTTTTAGGCATTTTGCTGCAGGAAGCAGACTGCTCAGTACATTGCACAGTGGCCGAGGTTGGTACTGCAGTCCTACTGAAGTCAATGGTACTCAGCCTGTCACTGCACAATATATGGAGCTGTTACAAGGGGGAAAACCCCCGAAGGGCAGCAATTAATGTAAACAAACAGACTATATTTCCAGTTGTGCGGCTGCTCTGCAGCTGAGAGAGCCGGCCGTGGCTGAATACACCGCACTACTCAGCTATGCAGCTGGCCCAATCTGGATTCTTCCGCTCCTCATATCTGTATTGTTAAATAGGGACACGACTTCAATAGCTTTTTCTACTAAATACATACAGAATAAGCCAACAAAAATATTGCAACATTTCTGAGAATTCATATATAATTATTTTTGCTCTTACAAGACACTTTCTGGACAAATCCACAAATCCGTCTGAGTCTCAAGGAGGGGGACGATGACCACAACGAGTGCACGTTTGTGGCTGCCTTGATGCAAAAAAACAGACGCAAGTTGAAAAAAATTGGAGCTGATCTGTTGACCATTGGATATTCAGTTTATCAGGTGAGAACTTGTCTGACTTGTAGACATGTATAACATGTGACCTAAGCCACCACTTCGTGTCCTCAGGTGTTCCACAGGCGGACGGGGTATACAGGTATAGAGGCACGTGTTGAACAGTATATATATAAGCCATTGACATGTACCATCTCAGCTCATCCCCAAACCTATCACCGCCTATACGCTCATCTTCTGCTGGCGAGCAGGGGCAGTGCTAGGATGAGGGCTTTCACTGACCGGTTGTGGTCTGAGCAATCGGACTGCCAGCAACCCAAACTCTGACATGTCTGATGGGATCGGCTTGGATTCACCTTTCTGGGGTCAAAAGACAAGCATCTCTTTCACCAAGTCAGCAGCCAGGAGGAGGTTAAGAACTGACAGCTTTATTAGCACAGTTGTTTTCCGGGTGGTCTTCCCCATTTTCTGATGCTCTACTGTTTGCAGTCCACTTTCAGGGAGGGTCGTGTAGCAAGCCTAGCATTCAGCCAGTAGTTCACTGTCCTGACTTCCTTGCCCTCACTTCGCATGCTGCCTCTGGTCCAGTCAGCAGGGAGGCAGTATCTGAATGCCCACCCCTCTGCTTTCCCAGGATGATCAGGCATTTAGAGACATTATAGCCAGATCGTTAGCAAACCCACTATAATGTGTGCAGACAGTAACACAGACATGCTGTAGCGGCAGGAGGGGCGGAGACTGTGGAGATTGTCATCACAGTGTTTGCAGATCTGTCAGCCTGTAAGTACAGGGAAGACACCTGTGAAGATAGCCCCTCCCCTGTTGCTATGGAAACATCTCTGTGTCATTGTTACTAAGGAAGCTCTGTACCTAATGTCAGACAGTGGATTGCAGAGAAGCTGGGAGGGAGACCCCTAGTGGCGGCCACGTCAAACATTATTTACAGTGGTAAAGCCACAACATTGTTAATGAGGTATATTACAGGAATGAGGAGACTGACCCAAGCAGATGAGCAGACGCTCCTGTAGGTGTAGGCCGTGACACTGACAACGCTTCGGGGGGCGCTCTTCCTCGGTGATTACACTAATGGGCGTTCCATTTGCTTTGCAGTGTCCTGGAAGTGACTCCCAACTAACTAAAGATTTCTTCAAATTCAACGCATCGAAAGCTCGGAGTAACACTTACATCAACCTGCGGGAGGTGTCGCAGAGGTTCAAGCTGCCCCCCGGGGACTACGTCATCATCCCCACCACGTTTGAGCCGCACGAAGAAGCCGACTTCTGTCTGAGAGTCTTTTCAGAATCGAAAGCGCACATCAAGTAAGAAATGCGTTTACGGAAAGTTCTAGAACCAAGATGGCGGACAGGAGGTTTTACGCAGCATCTAAATTAGTAAAAAACTTGTTTTTCTGTCTATTGAGGATTTATTTTTAGGGATTCGTGGAGTTCTTGAAGGCACTTGTCCTCCCTGTAGACATCCAGCAGATAGAGGGCAAAGATGTACAAGCTGCTCCTCCTCCAGAAGGCAGCGATTTGTCCTTCTGCTGCCACCTATAGGTAGTGTAGCTACACTGCAAGTTGTCTCCAAGCCATTAACCCCTTTACACCCAGACAGTTATGTTCGGGGTGCCTGAGGTTTGTATGGAGTGGGGTCGGTAGCCAACCTCTTCATACATGGCGGATCCCCAGTGTCTTTGACAGCCGACACCCTCCGGCAACATTCGTATTCAGACCAGCGGCAGCATTTAAATGCTATGATTGGTGTCCGGGGGTCCTGAAAGGCCCGATGGTGTAATTGTGAGGAGCCGCTCGGCTCAGAATACTGAAGGTCCCGACAAAGGAAATATAGGACAGCTTATCTAGTTAATGCCTCCTCACCCCGTCTACAGCCAGCGGGCAGGGGCGTAACTATAGGGGGTGCAGGGGATGCGGTTGCACCCGGGCCCAGGAGCCTTAGGGGGCCCATAAGGCCTCTCTTCTCCATATTGGGAGCCCAGTACTATGAAAAAAGCATTATAGTTGGGAGCCCTGTTACAGATTTTGCACCAGGGCCCAGAAGCTTCAAGTTACGCCTCTGCCAGCGGGCCTCCATCCATACAAAGGACTCAAAACTCACAATGCGCAAATGTACTCGCCTCCGCGACGTATCCCCGCTGTGGATGAGGTGGATGTGTGCAGCGTCGGCTCCTAGTACTGTAGCTGTGGCGCACGCGGGGCCCCCCCGTGAGTGCACCCTTAGGCCGTGTCACACGAGCTGACGCCCATTTGTACCACATTTTTGCACATCGCGAGTCGCGTATTTAAGTGTGCAGCAGCGTTTTTTTCCTGCACTTTTTGCCTGCGCAGGTTGTTTGCAGTCGTTGCACAAGACCCGCAGCGAGGGTCCAGTAGTTCAATGAGTTCACCAGGCATTCTTCCTCTGTGCGCAGGATAATGGAGGGCGCTGTGGGCATTTTGCTGCGACTGAAATGCGCATGTGAACGAGCCGCTGAAGTGAAAGGTTTCTATTTTTGTTTATTTCGCATGCAGATTTTTTTGTGAAAATACATTCATGTGAATCCGGCGTCGCGGCTCGTTTACACGGATGTTGCAGCGTTCACATGTGTGCGTTCTACACGTGTAAAATGGAAGCCTGTTCTTTACAGACCAAATCTACCCCTGAAGGTCTGCTGGAGCTTAAAACAATACAGCGAATCTGGATGTTACGGGCGTGCGGACGGCATTTTTTTACGCATGTTGCCATGAGACGGTGTCAAAAAATGTGATGACATGCGGGTTTTCATGCATTTTTTTTTCTTTTGCGTGTGTGAAAAGCGCATTGAATACAGACGCAAAACGGATGTAACAAAAGCAGGCGAACCAAAAGCGCAGATGCCGCGTAACTGCTGTGTCCGTCATGGTCTGACATTGCATGTGCCCGTGTGAGTGCGCCCGGCGCCCATGTGAGAGCGCCCGCAGTCCCCGCACACCGGGCTCTCCCTGCTTCCTCTTACTGCTGCCGTAACCACCATGCTCAGCATTATTCCAACGCCTGTGTACAGTAACCCATGGGCATACAGTGATGTGCTCAGTGCGCGGGGTCTGTACAGAGCAGGATCAGCATCTGATTGCAACACTTGTGCTCAGCGTTCACGTTGATTGCAGCTGTCAACCCTTCTAACAGTAGTATTGCAATGCCCCCATTGGTGCTTAAGGGTTCAGAACAGCCCCCCCCCCTCCGAGTGATAGCCTATCACTGTACCATGTCTTGATAGACTGGCTGCTAAACCATGGTGTAATGCAGTACTATGGTATTGCATTATACTGTATGAGCGATCAGACAATTGCAAGTTCAAGTCCTGTTTGGGGACAGAAGAATGAGTCAAATGTTTTTATGAAATATGAAAAAAAATAAAAAGGTAACGCGCCTTTCCCATATTTATAACAAAATCAAGACAAACAACACACATTTGGTATTGCTGCATCCGTAAAAGTCCGATTTATCAACGCAAAGCATTATTTTAACATCATGGTGAACAACATCAGAAACATAAATCCGCAGCGCCAGAATGACGCTCTCCGGGCGCCCCGTCTCTCAGAGAATTTAATAGAAATAGCGATCAAAAAGTTGTGTAAACTCCAACACAGAGAACGAGCGTCACCCAACGAGCCGTCACCCAACGAGCCGTCACCCAACGAGCCGTCACCCAACGAGCCGTCACCCAACGAGCCGTCACCCAACGAGCGTCACCCAACGAGCCGTCACCCAACGAGCGTCACCCAACGAGCGTCACCCAACGAGCCGTCACCCAACGAGCGTCACCCAACGAGCCGTCACCCAACGAGCCGTCACTCAACGAGCCGTCACCCAATGAGCGTCACCCAACGAGCCGTCACCCAATGAGCGTCACCCAACGAGCCGTCACCCAATGAGCGTCATCCAACGAGCCGTCACCCAACGAGCCATCACCCAACGAGCCGTCACCCAACGAGCGGTCACCCAACGAGCGTCACCCAACGAGCGTCACCCAACGAGCCGTCACCCAACGAGCCGTCACCCAACGAGCCGTCACCCAACGAGCCATCACCCAACGAGCCATCACCCAACGAGCGTCACCCAACGAGCCGTCACCCAACGAGCCGTCACCCAACGAGCCGTCACCCAATGAGCGTCACCCAACGAGCCGTCACCCAATGAGCGTCACCCAACGAGCCGTCACCCAATGAGCGTCATCCAACGAGCCGTCACCCAACGAGCCGTCACCCAACGAGCCGTCACCCAACGAGCCGTCACCCAACGAGCGGTCACCCAACGAGCGTCACCCAACAAGCGTCACCCAACGAGCCGTCACCCAACGAGCCGTCACCCAACGAGCCGTCACCCAACGAGCGTCACCCAACGAGCCGTCACCCAACGAGCCGTCACCCAACGAGCCGTCGCCCAACGAGCGTCACCCAACGAGCCTTTGCCACTATGACAGAAAAATAAACAGGTTCTGGCCGCAGAAAATTGTATTTTTTTTCTCCAAAGATTATTATTTTTTAAGTAGCGCAGCTAGAAAACACTTTTTCGATAAATCTGGTCTCATCATCATCGTACCCCTATACAGTAAATAAAGGTATCTTCTCATTATTGCCTCAGTGTGTACAAGACCCCAAAGATGGCGGCTTGCCTTTTGTTTTTTCATCTCTCTCCACTTGGAAGGTTTTTCGTTTTTCAGTCTATTAAATGTTATATTAAATAAACCGCTGAGAAATAAAACTCGTCCCGCAGAAAGTGACAAACCCCAGAGAGCAGCCGAAAAATAAGAGTTGTGACCTTTTTGAAAGGAAGGGGGGGAAACAAAAATAAAAAAGGGACAGTCCTTAAGGGGTCTTCACTGGCGCTCCCGCGTTCGGCTCTGTTCACGTGTCGAGGCTTCTGTTAATAAGCAAAGCTGCATGGCTGTACAGGGTCACCTGCTCAGCGGATCCGCGGGTGCGGGCGGCACTTACCGCGCCATTCTATCTACCAGACAGAACTGACAGCCGAGGATCCAATGCAAGATGTTATAAAAGAAATCAGGACTGAGCACGAAAATAACAATCTGTTATCTCTTGCAGGGAAATTGACGGCGACCTGAGTGTGGACATCCCAAATGTGAGTGTGCCAATATTAGGCCTCCGTGCAAATGCCTCCTCCATTTTATTGCCCTGCTATTTCCGATTGAGCCGTCTGCCTTCCCATGTTCCCCGCTCACTGGCTCCATTACTTATCTCGCTACGCGGGAGCCTGTCGCACAGACTGGCTCCTCCCCCTCTCCAGAACACCTACACTGTATGGTGAGCAGGAGAGGGGGAGGAGCCGTCTGTGTGACAGCCTTCTACAGACGCTGAGACAGGCTGCAGCATGGCAACATGAGTAATTAGCTTCAGGGGAACCTGCAACTGTCACAAGGGGGGCTCTGGGCCCCCCAGGCTTAGGGGCCAGATCACAATTACAACCCCTACGACCCTTTTAGCTACGCCAATGAGCTTGTTGAAACAATGGTGACCGTTTACCTAGAAAGGAGAAATAGCTTCACATTGTGGGAGAGAATGGCGCCACATACGGTATATGTAGCAGGATGTGTAATAACTAGATCATGTATCTGTTCATACTTTCAGCCACCGCAGCCCAATCCTCCACAGACGGAGACAGAAGAAGAAAAGCAGTTCCGCGGCTTGTTTCAGCAAATTGCAGGAGCGGTGCGTACCGCATGACTGTACTCAGGATCTAATGTTGACCTGCATGTATAAGATATAATATCCGATAGACGTCTGATCTGCAGATGTGACACAACCACCGATCGCACTGAGGGCCGAGAAAACATTTCACATCACTTGTAGGAACGGTTTCATGTGGTTAATGCCCGGTAGCATGCACACATCTAACATACACACTAACCAGATGCCCCTGGGGGTTCTATTGGCACCGTACACACACTGAACTTACCCGCGAGATGCCCGAGTCCTGGGGAATATCGGGGACACATTGGCAAATACACACAAAAGTCTTTCCAAACAGCAGATCTCATTTAACCTCTTAACCCCTTAGTGACCACCCAAATGTGTTTTCACGTCCTGCATGTCTGGGCTTTATTCTGCAGGGCCTTAAAAACATGCCGACGCTGTAGACTAAAGCCCCAGATCTGGGTGTGTGACAGCAAGGACCCGTCCCTGGTAACGCGATGGACATTCTGCAATGGATAACAGTGATCACATAAAAGTTTTTTTTTTAAAAACATAAAAAGTTAAAGTTTTATCTCCCCTCATGGATCCAATCCAGGAGGGGAGGTGAAAATACTCACCTCTGGCCTCCGCGATGTCCCGCGACGATCTGGTCCTCCAAGGATTTGTCCCAGATCTCTGTACATGCATGCGGCTGGCAGAAGGGTGGCACACATGCAGAGAAGCCAGGAGCGCCCAGGAAATGTAAAATCTCTTTGCTTCCAGCTGCCAAAACTTTTTAGCAGCAGACATGACCCCATTATCTAATATGCTATTAGTGGCCTCATCCTGCCGTAAAATCAGCAGAAATCGGTAAAAAACTTTTGTAATATTCTAAAGATTCCTGCTGAATGCCGTAGAAAACACGAAACCTTTCTTACGGCTGCCATCATTTCCATTTCTATATACCTTGTCCCCCACTACTGATTTTTTATGCCCCCTTTCATCCCGCCTCTCCTTAATTTCCTTATATCAACCTGTTTGTACAGGACCTTCTTGTATGAATGGACTCCCCTGTTGGAGTTAGTTGCAGTGTATGTTTGGGATGACCACTACTCCTGTAATACCGTGTCACCGGCTGTTTCCTTTCTCTTAGGCCCGTAGTGCCCTTGCCACTGAGGGTTAAATCCTAAAGGGAGTTTCATCGTCATTTTGAGTGACAACAAATTGTAAATTAGCGGTATTGTGATTCAAATACTCGGTAAACTCTGATATTTCATTATTCCCTGTACCTGGTTCTCCTTCAGCTGATTGTTCGCCCGCTGACAGCATCACAATTACACAGGGGTCTGAGTGGAGACAGCAGAAGTTTGTGCTCCGACCTCTGTGCAGTGGCCAGCACTGGTAATTGCAGGCACGGCTGACGTTAATTTCAATGAGAGCTGCACTTGCAGTAAAAAATAAACCTGTGGGGTCAAATTCCTCCTGACCCCCTCAGTGAGTACAATAAGGGGTGCAGTTTTTAAAATAGGATCATTTGTTAGGCCTCATGTCCACGGGGAAAAGAACTATTAAAATCCGCAGCGGATCACCCGCATGCGGATCCGCACCCCATAGGGATGTATTGACCACGCGCTGGTAGATAAATACCCGTAGATGGTCAATAAAAGGGAATTAAAAAATCTCTGGAGCATGAAAAAAAATGGACATGCTCCATTTCCGTACATGTCTCCCACGGGGACGGCTCCTGCAGGCTTCTATTGAAGCCTATGGAAGCCATCCGGATCCACAGGAGACCCGTGCCTGAATTAAACTCACCTTCTCTGGGCGATGCAGATCTTCCTTCCTTTGTGGCAGGATCTTCTTTCTTCAGCTCGGCAGATGTTTCCGGCGCATGCGCGCGGCACGCAGCCGGCGTGCCGAGCACATCCGCTGGGCCAAAGAAAGAAGATCCGGCCGCGAAGAAGGGAAGACGCGCACGGCCCGCAGCAGGTGAGTTTATTCTTATTTTCAGCCCTCCTGTCCGCGGGGCAGGAGGGACCCACTACAGATTCTGCATGGAGTATCCGTAGCGAGCCTGATTTTCCCTGTGGACATGAGACCTTAGGGTGTCTATCATTCTGACACCTATGAGCCTTTGCAATCTTGGCCTGGTGTAGAAAAACAAAACGCTAATAATCAATGTTAAACTTGTGCGTCTCCTAAATAGTTAAAAAAAACTAAATTTTTTGCAATGTGCTTCCAGAATAAAGAACAGATGGAAATATATACCTTAGCAAAAATGTGTACAGTATGTTTGCACATATTTGACAGATTGCAGATGTGAATGTGAAAAAAGGACAAATTTTTCAAAATTTTCCCAATATTGGCGCTTTTAATAAATATACACAAATTCTATGGGTCTATTTTTACCACCTAAATGAAGCACAACATGTGACGAAAAAACATTGTCAGAATCACTTGGATATGCAAAACCTTTATGGAGTTATGATATGTCAAAGAGACACGTCAGATCTCCAAAATGTTGCTCCATCACTAAGGCACAAACAGGCTTGGTCACTAAGGGGTTAAGGCTGCACCCACTTTTTTTTGTTTTGTTTTTCCTCTCCACTTTCAACAAATCATAGCTCTTAAGGTGCATTCAGACGACCATATATCGGCTGGGTTTTTATGCCCAGCCGATATATGGCGTCCCTCTCTGCAGGGGGGATGCTGGAAGAGCCAGGAGCAGTGCTCTGAGCTCCTGCCCCCTCTCTGCCTCCTCTCCACCACCCTGCACTATTTTCAATGAGGAGAGGCGGGTCAGGGGGCGGAGCTAATTCATGGAACTTGGCCCCACCCCCGTTCCACCTCCTCTCATTGCAAATAGTGCAGAGGGGCGGAGATGGGGTGGGGAGGAGGCAGAGAGGGGGCGGAAGCTCAGAGCACTGCTCCCGTCTCTTCCAGCCTCCTCCCCCTGCAGAGAAATCAATGACGCGAAGTGTCATTCAGTACAATGCACGTGGGCAAGCACGCTATTGGCCCTGTTTCTTGGCCCGATATCGCGCTCGTCCGTGTGAATGTAGCTTTATTTTCCCATGGTCTTGTTGTTTTTGTGGGACGAGTTGTATTTTTTAATAGTCCTGTGTAATGTACTGAAACTGTAAGGAACTTTTACACATTTCTAAGTGGAGTGAAATGCCATGTGGACTATCTGAATTGCCAGCAGCATTTAAAGGGTTAACACACCTTGAGAGCTGATGGCTGTCTTTAACAGCCAACATCGCCCCCCAACAGCCATCACCTGCTCCACACAAAACCTGCTCAGCAGGCCTTGACAGTACGCCCTGGGGCGTGAAGGGGATACATAAAATTCTTTGCCTGTCACTCTTTAACCCAACAGTATTCTTAGCTGCCACAGTAAAGTTCCAGCAGCACATACATTAAAGGGGATGCCCAACAAAAAATACTGCAGCCCATAATTATAAACATTTTTGGTATTTGAACTTATTAAAAAATATTTTATATCCCCAAATATATCCAGACTGATGTTAGAATAGCGTCCCCTGCTGTATATATACCCAGATATTCCAGAACTGATGATAGAATAGCGCCCCCTGCTGTATATATACCCAGATATTCCAGAACTGATGTTAGAATAGCGCCCCCTGCTGTGTACATCCCCAGATATTCCCAGACTAATGTTAGAATAGCGCCCCCTGCTGTTTATATACCCAGATATTCCCAGGCTAATGTTAGAATAGCGCCCCCTGCTGTTTATATACCCAGATATTCCCAGGCTAATGTTAGAATAGTGCCTCCTGCTGTTTATGTACCCAGATATTCCCAGACTAATGTTAGAATAGCGCCCCCTGCTGTTTATATACCCAGATATTCCCAGGCTAATGTTAGAATAGTGCCTCCTGCTGTTTATGTACCCAGATATTCTCAGACTAATGTTAGAATAGCGCCTCCTGCTGTTTATGTACCCAGATATTCTCAGACCAATGTTAGAATAGCGCCCCCTGTTTTTATATACCCAGATATTCCCACACTAATGTTAGAACAGCGCCTCCTGCTGTTTATATCCCCAGATTTCAGGACTAATGTTAGAATAGCACCTCCTGCTGTTTATATCCCCAGAGCTCAGGAATAATGTTAGAATAGCGCTCCCCCCCGCTGTTTATATACCCAGATATTCCCAGACTAATGTTACAACAAAGCGTCCTGCTGTTTATATTCCCCGAGATCAGGATTAATGTTAGAATAGCGCCTCCTGCTGTTTATATACCCAGATATTTCCAGAGTAATGTTAGAATAGCGCCCCCTGCTGTTTATATACCCAGATATTCCCAGACTAATGTTAGAATAGCACCCCTTGCTGTTTATATACCTAGATATTCCCAGACTAATGTTAGAATAGCACCTCCTGCTGTTTATATCCCCAGGGTTCAGGACTAATATTAGAATAGCACCTTCTGCTGTTTATATGCCCAGATAATCGAGGACTAATGTTAGAATAGCGCCCCCCGGCTGCTTATATACCCAGATATTCCCAGACTAATGTTAGAATAGTGCCTCCTGCTGTTTATATACCCAGATATTCCCAGACTAATGTTAGAATAGCACCTCCTGCTGTTTATATCCCCAGAGTTCAGGGCTAATGTTAGAATAGCGCCTCCTGCTGTTTATATACCCAGATATTCCCAGACTAATGTTAGAATAGCACCTCCTGCTGTTTATATACCCAAAGTTCAGGACTAATGTTAGAATAGCACCTCCTGCTGTTTATATACCTAGATAATCGAGGACCAATGTTAGAATAGCGCCCCCTGCTGCTTATATACCCATATATTTCCAGACTAATGTTAGAATAGTGCCTCCTGCTGTTTATATACCCAGATATTCCCAGACTAATGTTAGAATAGCACCCCCTGCTGTTTATATACCCCGATATTCCCAGACTAATGTTAGAATAGTGCCCCCTGCTGTTTATATACCCAGATATTCCCAGACTAATGTTAGAATAGCGCCCCCTGCTGTTTATATACCCAGATATTCCCAGACTAATGTTAAAATAGAGCCCCCTGCTGTTTATATACCCAGATATTCCCAGATTAATGTTAGAATAGCACCTCCTGCTGTTTATATCCACAGATTTCAGGACTAATGTTAGAATAGCGCATCTTGCTGTTTATATACCCAGATAATCGAGGACTAATGTTAGAATAGCGCCCCCTGCTGCTTATATACACAGATATTCCCAGACTAATGTTAGAATAGCGCCCCCTGCTGTTTATATACCCAGATATTCCCAGACTAATGTTAGAATAGCACCTCCTGCTGTTTATATACCCAGATGTTCCCAGACTAATGTTAGACCACACACACACACACACATACACTGATGTTTATATACCCAGATATTCTCAGACTAATGTTAGAATAGCGCCCCCTGCTGTTTATATACCCAGATATTTCCAGACTAATGTTAGAATAGCGTTCCCTGCTATTTATATACCCAGATATTCCCAGACTAATGTTAGAATAGCGTCCCCTGCTGATTATATACCCAGATATTCCCAGACTAATGTTAGACCACACACACACATGCTGCTGTTTATATACCCAGATATTCCCAGACTAATGTTAGAATAGCGCCTCCTGCTGTTTATGTACCCAGATATCCCCAGACTAATGTTAGAATAGCGTCCCCTGCTGTTTATATACCCAGATATTCCCAGACTAATGTTAGAATAGCGCCTCCTGCTGTTTATGTACCCAGATATTTCCAGACTAATGTTAGAATAGCGTCCCCTGCTGTTTATATACCCAGATATTCCCAGACTAATGTTAGAATAGCACCCCCTGCTGTTTATATACCCAAAGTTCAGGGCTAATGTTAGAATAGCCCCTCCTGCTGTTTATATACCCAGACTAATGTACAATAGCGCCTCCTGCTGTTTATGTACCCAGATATTCCCAGACTAATGTCAGAATAGCACCCCCTGCTGGTTATATACCCAGATATTCCCAGACTAATGTTAGAATAGCGTTCCCTGCTGTTTATATACCCAGATGTTCCCAGACTAATGTTAGACCACACACACACACACACACACATACACTGATGTTTATATACCCAGATATTCTCAGACTAATGTTAGAATAGCGCCCCCTGCTGTTTATATACCCAGATATTCCCAGACTAATGTTAGAATAGCGTCCCCTGCTGATTATATACCCAGATATTCCCAGACTAATGTTAGACCACACACACACTGCTGTTTATATACCCAGATATTCCCAGACTAATGTTAGAATAGCGCCTCCTGCTGTTTATGTACCCAGATATCCCCAGACTAATGTTAGAATAGCGTCCCCTGCTGTTTATATACCCAGATATTCCCAGACTAATGTTAGAATAGCGCCTCCTGCTGTTTATGTACCCAGATATCCCCAGACTAATGTTAGAATAGCGTCCCCTGCTGTTTATGTACCCAGATATTCCCAGACTAATGTTAGAATAGCACCCCCTGCTGTTTATATACCCAAAGTTCAGGGCTAATGTTAGAATAGCCCCTCCTGCTGTTTAAATACCCAGACTAATGTACAATAGCGCCTCCTGCTGTTTATGTACCCAGATATTCCCAGACTAATGTCAGAATAGCACCCCCTGCTGGTTATATACCCAGATATTCCCAGACTAATGTTAGAATATCGCCTCCTGCTGTTTATGTACCCAGATATTTCCAGACTAATGTTAGAATAGCGCCCCCTGCTATTTATATACCCAGATATTCCCAGACTAATGTTAGACCACACACACACACACACACACACACACACACACACACACACACACACTGCTGTTTATATATCCATATATTCCCAGACTAATGTTAGAATAGCGCCTCCTGCTGTTTATGAAACCAGATATTCCCAGACTAATGTTAGACCACACACACACACTGCTGTTTATATACCCATATATTCCCAGACTAATGTTAGAATAGCGTCCCCTGCTGTTTATATACCCAGATATTCCCAGACTAATGTTAGAATAGCACCCCCTGCTGTTTATATACCCAGATATTCCCAGACTAATGTTAGAATAGCACCTCCTGCTGTTTATATCCCCAGAGTTCAGGACTAATGTTAGAATAGCACCTCCTGCTGTTTATATACCTAGATAATCGAGGACTAATGTTAGAATAGCGCCCCCTGCTGCTTATATACCCAGATATTCCCAGACTAATGTTAGAATAGTGCCTCCTGCTGTTTATATACCCAGATATTCCCAGACTAATGTTAGAATAGCACCCCCTGCTGTTTATATACCCCGATATTCCCAGACTAATGTTAGAATAGTGCCCCCTGCTGTTTATATACCCAGATGTTCCCAGACTAATGTTAGAATAGCACCTCCTGCTGTTTATATACCCAGATATTCCCAGACTAATGTTAGAATAGCGCCCCCTGCTGTTTATATACCCAGATAATCCCAGACTAATGTTAAAATAGCGCCCCCTGCTGTTTATATACCCAGATATTCCCAGACTAATGTTAAAATAGCGCCCCCTGCTGTTTATATACCCAGATATTCCCAGACTAATGTTAGAATAGCACCTCCTGCTGTTTATATCCACAGATTTCAGGACTAATGTTAGAATAGCGCATCTTGCTGTTTATATACCCAGATCATCGAGGACTAATGTTAGAATAGCGCCCCTTGCTGTTTATATACCCAGATATTCCAAGGCTAATGTTAGAATAGCGTCCCCTTCTGTTTATATACCCAGATATTCCCAGACTAATGTTAGACCACACACACACACACACACACACACACACACACACACACACACACACACACACACACTGCTGTTTATATACCCAGATATTCCCAGACTAATGTTAGAATAGCGCCTCCTGCTGTTTATGTACCCAGATATTCCCAGACTAATGTTAGAATAGCGTCCCCTGCTGTTTATATGCCCAGATATTCCCAGACGAATGTTAGAATAGCGTCCCCTGCTGTTTATATACCCAGATATTCCCAGACTAATGTTAGACCAAACACACAGACAAACACACTGCTGTTTATATACCTATATATTCCCAGACTAATGTTAGAATAGCACCCCCTGCTGTTTATATACCCAGATATTCCCAGACTAATGTTAGACCACACACACACACACACACTGCTGTTTATATACCCAGATATTCCCAGACTAATGTTAGAATAGCGCCTCCTGCTGTTTATGTACCCAGATATTCCCAGACTAATGTTAGAATAGCACCCCCTGCTGTTTATATACCCAGATATTCCCAGACTAATGTTAGACCACACACACACACTGCTGTTTATATACCCAGATATTCCCAGACTAATGTTAGAATAGCGCCTCCTGCTGTTTATGTACCCAGATATTCCCAGACTAATGTTAGAATAGCGTCCCCTGCTGTTTATATGCCGAGATATTCCCAGACGAATGTTAGAATAGCGTCCCCTGCTGTTTATATACCCAGATATTCCCAGACTAATGTTAGACCACACACACACACACACACACACACACACACTGCTGTTTATATACCCAGATATTCCCAGACTAATGTTAGAATAGCGCCTCCTGCTGTTTATGTACCCAGATATTCCCAGACTAATGTTAGAATAGCACCCCCTGCTGTTTATATACCCAGATATTCCCAGACTAATGTTAGACCACACACACACACACACACACACACACACTGCTGTTTATATACCCAGATATTCCCAGACTAATGTTAGAATAGCGCCTCCTGCTGTTTATGTACCCAGATATTCCCAGACTAATGTTAGAATAGCGCCCCCTGCTGTTTATATGCCCAGATATTCCCAGACGAATGATAGAATAGCGCCCCCTGCTGTTTATGTGCCCAGATATTTCCAGACTAATGTTAGAATAGCGCCCCCTGCTGTTTATGTGCCCAGATATTTCCAGACTAATGTTAGAATAGCGCCTCCTGCTGTTTATGTACCCAGATATTCCCAGACTAATGTTAGAATAGCGCCCCCTGCTGTTTATATGCCCAGATATTCCCAGACGAATGTTAGAATAGCGTCCCCTGCTGTTTATATACCCAGATATTCCCAGACTAATGTTAGACCACACACACAGACAAACACACTGCTGTTTATATACCTATATATTCCCAGACTAATGTTAGAATAGCGCCTCCTGCTGTTTATGTACCCAGATATTTCCAGACTAATGTTAGAATAGCGCCCCCTGCTGTTTATATACCCAGATATTGCCAGACTAATGTTAGAATAGCGTTCCCTGCTGTTTATATACCCAGATATCCCCAGACTAATGTTAGAATAGCGCCCCCTGCTGTATATATACCCAGATATTCCAGAACTGATGTTAGAATAGCGCCCCCTGCTGTTTATATACCCAGATATTCCCAGACTAATGTTAGAATAGCACCTCCTGCTGTTTATGTACCCAGATATTTCCAGACTAATGTTAGAATAGCGCCCCCTGCTGTTTATATACCCAGATATTCCCAGACTAATGTTAGACCACACACACACACACACACACACACACACACACACACACACTGCTGTTTATATCCCCAGATATTCCCAGATTAATGTTAGAATAGCGCCTCCTGCTGTTTATGTACCCAGATATTTCCAGAGTAATGTTAGAATAGCGCCTCCTGCTGTTTATGTACCCAGATATTTCCAGACTAATGTTAGAATAGCGCCCCCTGCTGTTTATATACCCAGATATTCCCAGACTAATGTTAGAATAGCACCTCCTGCTGTTTATGTGCCCAGATATTCCCAGACGAATGTTAGAATAGCGCCTCCTGCTGTTTATATGCCCAGATATTCCCAGACTAATGTTATAATAGCTCCTTCTGCTCTTTCTATACCCAAATATTCCAGGACTGATGATAGAATAGCGCCCCCTGCTGTTTATATTGAACCTTTCCTTGTCCATCTAAGTAATTGCCCCATAGTGGTTGGAAATGCTCAGTTTTGCTTCCTCTTCTCCCCTGGTGATTGGCTGCTTCAGGAGCTCCAGTGTCTTCTGTTATGGGATGCCTCATATAACTTACCTATCTCCATATAATGCCATCTTTGTCTTCCCTGCAGGACCTGGAGGTCAGTCCTCAAGAGCTGCAGTATGTTTTGAATGCCGTTCTGCGAAGAAGTAAGTCTTACCATTTCACCTATAAATCCAGAAAAACTATTGTGAAGGGTCATTACACATTTAAAGGGGTTGTTCAGGGTTATAAAAACATGGCTGCTTTCTTCCAAGCACGTCGCCACCTTTGTCCATGGGTTATGTCTGGTATTGCATGTGCTGCAGTGGAGCTGAGCTGCAATACCACACACAACCCTATTGACAAGGGTGGCGCTGTGTTTTTATAGCCCTGGACAACCCCTTCACGTGACTTCCAGAGAAGTGTGGTGAATTAGTAGTAAAGTATAGTTTCTAGAGTTACAGTTTTTATAGATTTTACCACGTTTGCCCCAGGATTCAGACGGGCGTCCCCCCCCCCCCCCCGACTGTTTAGATACACGCTCAGCCTTGACCACAACATCTAAACAGTTAACATATCTTTGAAAATGGAAAAGAAGAACCTTTAAAATATAAACTTTATTTAAGGGGTTTTCCTTTGTTCTTGGTCGCTGGTCTTCTATATCATTGATGCAGTAACACTAAACAGTTAACTGCCGTAATCAGAGCTACAGCTACCTGCGACCATCAGTAAGAGCCGATAACTATCAGGTCTGCAGTGGACTTGGCTCCCGAGCGCTCTGTACACCTTCCATCACCACCCAATGAAAATTTACCATGAAGGGGTTAATGAGCAACAACTAAGAATATGAGCCAAGACCAGCAGGAAATGCTCACCTGTATGGACTAGTATGGGGTATCCGCCCTTATCAGTGTGCAGGAGATTTCTGGCTTGGCTAGTGAGAGGTCTATAGACAGGGAAAAGGAGGAGGGGGGGGGGGTCTAGTTTCTCCCTAGAAGGTGCAAGGAGACTTATAAGGCCATGCAGGCTCCCCAGGGAAGTTTTCACTGTGTGGGCAACTTCACAGGTGACAGATTGGTTACAGAAAGTTCTACGACTGTCTCATTCCCCTAAAAGGGACTCGCAGGAATCGACGCGCTCTCTGCCAAAATAACTCGCTGTAACTTTGCTGTCCAGCAACTGCACCTCTGCAGTCATGCCTGAGCTGGCCACTCTGCTTGCGAGCGTCTGAAAGGTCTGCAGGCCTCCACCCTTTAACCCTCATCTGGTCTTCACTGCTGAGAAAACCAGGTTGCGTGAGAGTAAAAAGCGGGAGGACAAGCAAAGACCCAGAAATTGTGAAAAACTGCCAGCTCTAATTAGGAGGAACGGCGTTATCAGTCGGGGTTTGGCCAGAAGCTGATATCCAGCCTGTCAAGGGGGAGTGCAGAAGGCTGGGAGGGTCAACCCTGTAAATATGGAGTCTTTGCCTAAACGTGACGGATTGTATTTGTCGGACTATAAGATGTGTCTGCCACTAACCCTCCCCCATCCTTTCCCCGCCCCCTCCTGGGTTTAGACAGCAGAAAAATATTTCATGCAAATTTAAATGTCTTTGGGGGTTTCTGGAGGGACTCCTGGCATTAACTGTGGTGTTCCAATATAGAAAAGGGAGTGAACATTCAACTAATATTACAGTTAGTGTGTCCATTCAAACAATGGCGCAAGCACATAAATTCACATTATACACAGCGCTGCAACATACACATACAGCTCTGCTACATGGACAAAGCTCATACAGCTCTGCAGCCCATACATACAACTATGCTATATACTTGCACACAGACCTGCTACATGCACACACACACAGCTCATACAGCTCTGCTATGTACGTACACACAGATCTGTTACATTCGTACACACACACAGCTCATCCAGCTCTGCTACATGCATACATACACACACAGCTCATCCAGCTCTGCTACATGCACACACACACAGCTCATCTAGCTCTGCTACATGCACACATACAGACACAGCTCATCCAGCTCTGCTACATGCACACATACAGACACAGCTCATCCAGCTCTGCTACATGCACACACACACAGCTCATACAGCTCTGCTATGTACGTACACACAGATCTGTTACATTCGTACACACACACAGCTCATCCAGCTCTGCTACATGCATACATACACACACAGCTCATCCAGCTCTGCTACATGCACACACACACAGCTCATCTAGCTCTGCTACATGCACACATACAGACACAGCTCATCCAGCTCTGCTACATGCACACACACACACAGCTCATCCAGCTCTGCTACATGCACACATACAGACACAGCTCATCCAGCTCTGCTACATACACACATACAGACACAGCTCATCCAGCTCTGCTACATACACACACATCTGCAGTTGGCATGTTAGACAGTGATTTTAGCACAACTAAGTCCCCCATACAAGTATAGTAATACATGACCCCCTCTAGCTGCTCCTGGTCACATGGTTATGACATCATTTGTGGCCCTGCTGCTACTATTGGCTGTCCCTGTGTGTACAGAGGAGCACCAGCATCCCTGGGAGATATGTGAGAGATCTCCAGCATTATCTGCACTGATCGGACAGGAGAGAGAGGACATGTCCGCGGTTATGTCTGGCTGTAGAGTTCTCCCGTTGATCGATTAGTGCGCTACCAGATCTTTAAGGCAGCAGTCAGGGGTCTCTGGATCTACCAGACCCCCCTCCTACTGGACAATACTGGCTTTCCACGGGCGAGGTGTCATTGCACCCTCTAGTGAGAGCGGCTGGTATTTATATACAGCAGACCGGTGGTGATTGGCTGGAGAACTCAGACACCTAAATTAAGCATATCAGTAGCATTGTGCTCCTGGAAATCCAACAGAACCACAGGTCCCAGGAGCACAACCTGACTATGGGCTTTTTTTAGCTATTATGTTATTATCTTGTACACTTCTTGGACTCTTGGAGACTTCTTACATGTATTTTTCCTTTTTGTCTTTTTTTCTAGCAAAGAATATTAATATTAAGGAACTGAGCATTCAGACTTGCCACAACATCATCTCCCTCCTAGATGTATCCTTTATAGGATAGGGATCAGCCCTATTCTCATCTGCACAAAGACAGACTAGAAGCAATGGGATGAAACTGAAAGGGAGGAGACACAGATTAGATATTAGACACTGAGGGGGATCAATGAGTGGAACAGGTTGCCATGGGAGGTGGGGAGTTCTCCTTCAATGGAAGTGTTTAAACAAGGGCTGGATAGACATCTGTCTGGGATGATTTAGTAAATCCTGCACTGAGCAGGGGGTTGGCCCCGAAGACCCTGGAGGACCAGATGACCAACTCTACTATTCTATGATTTTATGATTCGTGATTTACAAGCTTTTCAACTCATTTAGCATAGAAACACATGACGTGGGTAGGTTAGAGTTACTAGCCACTATGGCCATCCTCTCCTCCCCCACCAAATTAATAAAACCAAACACTGATCTTTTAGATGAATTGGCCACAACAGCCATTTTATTTAACATACTAGCAAATATATATATCCAAAATATAATTATTTTGACATGAAAAATTGGAGACGAGGTCCTCAGAACCACAAAATCTGGTGCTTAAAATAACTTGTTAAATCCGAACCTTGCCCCTAACCATACTGACTGGCTCAGGGGCACCACTAGCCACCTTAGGTAGCTAATATTAGCATAGAATCTTGGCCTGGAAGGATTCCTCCCCCCACCCTTATAGGCTGTGTCCCACAGCCCCAGACACCACAAAAGGACATAAAGAAGGGAGTACTAAAGGTGACGCCATGACCACCAGACCCCCCCAAAACAATATAAAACTGACTCCAAGGACCTCCCACCCACCATAGCCAGCAAGGTTTACCCTCTAAGCCTGTGCAGCCCCCACAACAAACCAAAGCTCTCTTGATGCCTTCCTGTATAGCCAAGGCCCACATATTGATACCCACATCATTCAACTGTACCCCATCTGCCAACCAAAAATTACCTAACCCCGACTCCAGCTCCACATGCCTCACACTCACGCCCCCATTCTTCGCCACAATGTGCCTACCTATTCAGCTTAACACTGATCTTGTTAAGCTTCTCCGCCGACCGTGCCAACCTCCAACTTTTTCAGGGAACAATCTTCGACTATATCACCACCATAGCAGGAAAAAGGCAGCAAACTCAGAAAATCATACTGAATGTCCCTCCTCAGCTCCCTGGCTGGTCGACTGCCCAGGTCATCCCCCCCCCCCCCCCCCCCCCACATGCCACACCAACAAATCTGCTAATCTATTCCTTGCAACAAAAGCATTCACAACAGGAAGCACTCTGAACCACTTCAATCCCCAGAACCCCAACAAGCTAAATATGGCGATCTCATTTGGAAATCCCAGCTGCCCCCCGTTATGCCGCATCTTCACTAGTTCTACTGCCCAAAAACATGAATGAATGGCCTAAAATTCAGACCAAAGCCGGGAACTCCCATCCTGCGTAAAACCCAACAACACAATATCACTATCTTCATCAATCCAAGAATAACTCTTTTTATTTTAAGCCCCATCCCATGTCTTAATTCTTTTCCTCCAGTCCGTTAAACCGACCCACTGGCCGACCATAAGACTTGTAGCGGTCAGACTCCCATTGCCTAATTTTCTTCACTACTTCCAGACACAACCCCCACTCTGCTGCTTCAGTCACTGCTCCGATACAGAAGGAATGAGATGAAAAACCAGCCCCCTGAAGCCCCAATTACCTCAAAACCCCCTTGAACTGGAACTTTGATAGAAACGACCTATCCCACGACCCATCCATATGCTGTAATAAAGGCCCATCTTCGCCAGTAATATAAGTGCAGTATTCCAACAAACATTTTACTCCACACAGCTCTGCCCCAGGCACCATGAACAAAACCACCTTCCTTCTCTTCCCTGCCTGATCTGTTTTTGAACAATGCAACCAAATCTCCACCCCCCAGCCGTGGGGTGAACATCAGACAGGAACATCCCCCCTTTCCTCCATTTACTGGGGGAACTAATTCACTCAATCAAAACGCCCTGAAAAATGGCAGCGCAAATGTACCCCGGAACAAACATCTCAAATGCATCCACGCAAACTCCACCAAGAGCCACCCCCATCTGACCCAATAACACAAATGTCACCGGCCTCCATCTATCCATACTTACTCTCCCCTTGCAGAACCCCCTTCAGGGCCTGCTGCACCCAAAAAATGCTTTGTAGTATCCATTAACCCCCTAACCTCAAACCTGAATGCTAACGCTTCAACAAGACGACTGACCTTGGACACTGACCAACCCTGTAACAGAAGCCTCCCCCAACAACTGCAGCAACGCACCCACCTTATCACCCTCAGAATTTACCTCACCAACTCCGTGCACCCATAGCTCCTACACAAGCCATGCTGACTCATATTCCATCCATGTCTCAGACCCCGGCGATGCATGAATTAAGTAACAGCCGCACGTCGACTTAGTTCCAAAGTTGAGGAGGGCACTGACAACCCTCCTCGTCCACATGAGGTACCAGAGAGCGTAACTGATCCCACGGAACACGAGAAAGAGAATCCACTATTTTCCCTTATCCTCCTTCTTAGACTCAGTGCTCCCCCCCCTTATCCAAAGGAAGCAGAGAAAAGATTTCCACGTATTCATCCTTCCAAATCTTTTCCCCGCACCTATTTCTTTAAATGCGCCCCCAACGGCCCTTCAAAACAAACATACACTTCGCCTTTAATGAATGGCTATCCCCATCCTTCTCAGTCACCCTCAAAACTTGTTGCACAATACACCCCCTCCGGACATCCCTGTCGACTTGCTACCCGCTAACAAAGTGCTAGAGGCCACCAGGGGATGCCTCACCGTTACTGGAGACGGGTCCGCCACCACCACCCTATCCCCTTCCCACTCACAGCGCAATAATAATTCCCGTATATTACCCAATAATAACTACAAAATCACCGCCATCCCAGCCGGCGTCTCCCCCTTCCCCTTGGGAACTTGTTACCTGCGCCCAAAACATTCCCCACCGTATTACCTGACATAGCATTTGGAAACAAACTAAACCTAGAAGCATGCTCACCAGGCTGCATGGGAGCGGTGATCCCACCAGCCGCCCCATTGGATCCTGAAGATCAGTGTCACTCCTAGACTCGGCTCCTGCAGATTTCTCAGGTTGCTCCTGCTTACCAATGTTGTCACCTCGATTCCCACAGCTCCTTCTGGTTCGGCCCAACGTCTCTTCTGTTGCGGCACGGTCACCACCAATCGTAACCATGGGGTCCCACTTCCCACTTTGTGATCTCGACATTGACTGGTGTGCTACAGGGAGCTCACCGTGATGGTGCTGCTCTTCCTCCGTCGTCAGTTTGCCTCCTGACTGGCGCCTCTACAGGCGGCTCACCAGGTGATGCCAGGCACGAGGAATCCCCTTCTTCCACAATCAGCCGCGTGGGCAGCCTGCTCCTCAGTGGCCGCAGCTTTTTTCTGACAACTGCTGACATAGCCTGGGGACTCTGGAGTGCCCCCGCCACACTGTCCCGCAGCCAACCGGCTCCTTTCCCAATATGGCGCTCCCCCTCACTGCTGACCCCCTTTTATCTGATACTGCCCACCTAATTTACATAAGCTCAACTCCCAACCCAACACACATGCTCTCCACGCCTTCCACAACTCAGACCCCTTAACCCTTCTTGCTCCTCTGTTCCCTAACTACCCCATCATGCGGGCCTCCCCTAATGTCTCTCTCGCTCTAATATGAACCCCATTCTTTAATATGAACACATCGCGGTGAGTGTCCTATCTTTGCGCGTTCCCCCCGGAATACCTCGCTAATTTTTTACAATAGGGACGGCAAAAACATTGCATAAGCTGGGAAATTCCAAAGCTGGAAATGGCGCAAGCGTCAGGAAGTGACATGTGACTTCAGGGAGAGACCCCAGCAATCAGACTGTTATGGCCTGGTGCGACCACTGGAAGGACTCTCCAGGCTCAACCCATCCAACAATCACGGAAATTAGCGTAAATTATACCAGAAGTCTATGCCAGCTCCCAGGACACAGTGAAGTGGAGGGGCATTTAATATAGGCACACTGTGCGCTGGCGGAAATTATACTAAAACCAGAGTTGGTCTTTCGGCTGGGCCTCCGTAAAAAGGTGTATTGGAGGTCATTAAATGGTTAAGTAGTATATTGTATATAAAGCTTAATTGGTACTTTGGGGTGCATCGCACATGATAGGGGTGCTGCAAATCTTCCATGGTGAGATTTTCTGCAGCATTTCTGTTGGGGGCAGAATCCAAAGCATCGGTGCAGATCTTGGCACAAGATCAGCTGGGTGCCCGCACGCCTTTTACCTCCCAGTTATTTGCAGTCGGACATTTTACTGGTGCCTGGTGCTATCTGCAGGCGTGGCGCTGCTGGTCGGGTAATGCCACTTGCTCATCACCTGGTCAATAGTGCTGCACCCGCTGGAGACCGTTGGGTGCCAATGTGGGCTGCGCTGGTGATCGTGGGGGTGGGGGAAGCCCTGTGTCTGCCCGTTTGCCTGGGGGTGTGTGTCAGGTTTTGGGTCATGATCCATGCGGGTGGTTTGGGTGTTGACTGTTTCGTTGGAGGGGTGCTGTGGATTTCACCATGCGGTTTTCTGCTGCAGGGGTCTGCGGCGTTTCCGCTGCATGTGAATGTGTTCCTAAGGGCTCATTCACATGACTGCTTTCGGTCCGTATTATGCATGTGATGCGCGGTCGGGGGATACGCACTGAATGCAGTCAAAGTAAATGGACTTTCATTGATTTATTCACATTAGCGTGTAAACATGGCGTGTGGATACGCACGTGGAATAGATTGTAGTATGCTCCATTCCTCTGCCTACCGCACAGCGTGAGCCCTGTTTTCTATGGGCAGCGTATACATTGTGTATGGGCACCGATATATAGGCAACTCCGCTATGAAACAGAGGGGAGTATTTAAAAAGACGCGCTGTGCGTGACCGCGTGCGTCAGATACTTGGTCATGCTCAGTGGACTCACTGCCATCCGCAGCGGTAGCACGCAGACCGGTACAGTGCTGCGGGACCCCCGCGGTGCTCTACGCATGCAGTTATGTGAATGAGGCCTCATGTACGCCTCACATCTCCGATTAGGGGGGGATCTAATGTTTAATAGCAGAAGATGATTGTAAAGGTTCTTATTTAGGCCGAATGCAGACGGCCGGCTTGGACTCTGACTGTGAGATTCTTGCAGCGGGATGTGACCCTGTGCTCCGGCAGTGACCTGCGCTGTGGATGTACCGGTAGCGTACAGTCACACATGCGCAGTGCAGAGCCGGTGCGTCAGTGATGACGTGGCCATGCGAGGCTCGCACTGAAGTAGGACATGTCGCCATTTCCACCCCGCGAGCGGATTATCGCAGTTGACTTCCGCTAGTGGGCATGGCAATGCATTTTTCAGCGCATGTCCTGTGGAGCTCCGGACCCCGCAGTGTAAATCCCCCCGTCTGCAGGAGGCCGTACTTGTATGTTATAAAAAGTCAATAAACACAGAATTAATAAATAAGGTGCCACGTGTGAGGTCATACTGAGCCCTAACCACGACCCTCAGGCCGGCGGCCACGGCAAGCTCGGATTTGAAGAGTTCAAAGTTTTCTGGAACAAACTGAAAACCTGGATTGTAAGAGAAAAAGTTTGCAATCAACATTTTATAACCCAAATCTATAATGGTGCGAGCGATGTGACCTCACTGCAGCCTGAGGGGCCGGAGGAAGCAGCGCAGGGCTCGAGCAGGCGGACATGGCGTCAAGTGACAGTATAAACGTGTCCTACAAGCCGTCTGCAGGGCCCAATGCCTCGGGCTGCACAACATTTCAGGATCATTCCCTCCTCTAAAACCCTCCTAGGCCCGACGCCCGCGGGCGGGATCGTAATTATAAAATCCGCGGGAGATCTGCACCTCTCGCCGCCCATATGGATGCACTAGTATCCGCAAAACAATTTGTACACCCACATGTTTTGATTGATTGGGTGGGCTGCAAGGTGCCAGCAGCGAGGGGAGAGACTTTTGCCTGGGATGGAGGGTTAGGGTTAGGGCTCACACCCACGTGCATTTTTTTAACACGATTGTCAATGGGACTTTCTAATGTTAAAACCCCATCGCTGGTCGGCGCTTCTGCCATTTTTGTGGCATGCGTTTTTAATATTAGAAAGTCCCATTGACAATTGTGTTAAAAAAAAACGCAAGCGCTATCGCAGTATTAAAGAATCGCAAGTGGCGCTCGCCCTTAGGGCTAGTTTAAATGTTAGGATTACATTAGCTGGAAGCATTTACAGCTAATAATGTAATCCAAACACTGAAACTAACCTAACCCTCCATCCCAGGCAAAACTCTGTCCCCTCGCTGCTAGCACCTTGCCGCCCACCTCACCTCATCTCCCCTGCAGCCTCTAAATCCCCCCACCGCCGCCGCACTGCCAACCTGTTACCAGGGCTGCAGCCCTCCGTCCTGCCATGCAGACAGCGGCCCTCCTTTCAGCGGAGCTGGAGGAGCAGCTCCGGCCCCGCAGAGTCACAGCGCAGCGGGTGAGTGGGAAGATCCAAGAGGGCAAAGGCACCGGTGTTACAGATTGAAAGCCCAGGGAGGCCGAACCTCACTGGAGCCGTGAGGGAAGAGAGAGGAGACCCAATGCTGACTGACACTGGCAGCCTCACTCACCGCAGCCAATCATTGGCAGAAGGGCCAGTTCAGCAATCACGAACTGGGGACGTCACCTGGCTGTCAAACAGCCTAACACTTGTAGACACCCATCACTTCCGATGTTGACAAGATACAACAGTACCCACTCATTGTCAGTAACATCCCTCCCTAGAAGGAGTATATATAATATATATATATATATATATATATATATATATATATATATATATATACACACACTCCTTGTCAGTAACATCGCCCCTAGAGGGAGGCAGCTTACACTGAGACAGCAGCGTCCTGACCAGCTAGAATGTGAATAAGACAGACTTGTGCTGCTGCTGACCAGACATTCAAGGATAGGAGGGACACAAAAGGAACTAGAAGCTTCATGTACCACAGAGGACGCCATTATTTTGTAGAGACAGGTTCATTGGAAGTAATGGTAGGATGGGGAGAGTGTGCAGAGATGAATTATGGCTGGAGGACATCTTCATGGTGGTCTGGGCCCACATAAAGAATAGAAGCAGACATCACTATCAGAAAAGATGACTGGAGGTAACTGCACTGCAATCACTATCACTGAGCTGCTGTATCTAAGCCCACCATGGTATAGATACTGTGTGTGGTGGTAGTATTGTATCTTGATGCCACCCGGAAGCTAGGGGTTTGACAGGAGGAACGCCCCTCTCACACCCCCAGCTCCCGATTGGGTCAAGGCTTGAAGGGGCTAGCAGCCAGCGTGTGCAGTCATTTTTGCCGGCCCTGCAGGCTTAGGCTGAGGGTTAGTTTTCTTCTTAGGCTTACATTATGAGCTGTAAATGCTGGCAGGTTCCAGCGGTAACATGGCAGCATTTACACCTAATAATCTAAGGCTAAGAAGAAAACACGCTCCCAGCCAATCACAAGCTGGGGCATGCATTTTTTGAATCTGCTGTATTATGTCGCCACCCTAACTTCCAGTTGCATAATACATAATACTGTATGGTTTGGGAGGGGGGGGGGGGGGGGAGGGTGGCAGTGAGGTTTGCCGCGGAGCCCCATGACCTCTTTGTGCGCCCCTAAGTAATTAACACAGGGACAGTAATGTGTGTTCTTTGTGTTTTAGGGGATATTTCTGCAGTACGACCTGGATAAATCAGGAACCATGTCGTCATATGAACTGCGCCTGGCTCTGAAGGCCGCAGGTGAGAACACTCTGAGCTGCTGGAGGTCACCGGGACATGTAGCCACGGGGTACTAACCCGAGTAACGGCGTGTAGTAGTGACTAAAGGGGCTTTCACAGACTGCATTCTTGGCCCCCATGTAATGAGCATAGGTTGCCACCCGACTAGTAGCTCAGAGGCTCGGCTGATAATTGGGTCGGTAGGTCGGTGCGGTGTTTATTTCTTACCGTGACAGTAATGGCCAGTAACACAATCATAGCAGCTGAGATCACCTCCAGCCGGGCAGCAGACCAGCGCCACCCAGTGGTTCACCCACTCTCTCTCTCTGGCTCCCACTGTAATCAGAGGCTCTGACCCCTGACCTGACCACCACCATCTACATGATGTGCAGGATGCAGACCCCTGGGGGAGAGCTCAGGGGTCACAGCGGCCAAAAGAAAGCTAGAGAATGAGTTACTGAAACAGTTGATGGTGTGGGGCTGCTACAGAACTTGAAATTCAAGATTTGGAGGGCACTTATTTTTTGGGTCACTACTAGGGGCATTGTTACAACTGGGGACACTCTTACAATTATGGGCACCATTACTGCTGCAGGTGCTGTTACTATTGGCAGCATTATTACTATTGGGGACACTTCTGCATTGGGGCACTACTGGGGGCACTATTACCGTACTATCGCGCCTCCACTGGGGACACTGTCACTATTGGGGACACTATAGTTATTAAAGCCACTACTGAGGAGAATATTGCGATTGCAGCCACTACTGGGGAAACTATTACTAATGGGGGCAATATTATTACTGGGGCCACTAATAAGGACACTATTGTTATCAGGGTACTACTGGGAGCACTATTACTATAGGGCCACTACTGGGGGCACTATTACTATAAAGGAGCTGTTGTTATTTGGGCCACTAAAGGGGATGCTAGCACTATTGGGGCCACAGAGGGGGCACATTTACTAGTTGCGGCCACTAGAATAACAAATTCCAAGAGTTAGTTGGAAGAATTGCCATTTTTTTGCCCACCCAGCAGCCTGTCTGGGCCTCATCAATCTTGTAATTTACTTTCATTAAAAACTGTTCTTTGACCAATGTAAATCAAGTTTGCAGTGACGCCACGAGAGATCTCCCTTCCAGCCCTTCTGTAGTCCACTGCCTATTGCTAGGTTTTGAGCTTCTGTAGTAACAGAGATGCTAGGCTGCTGGGGAGGGGCTGTCTTCACAGGCTGATCCCAACACTCCCTCAACAGGCTGACAGATCTGCAGACACTGTCTGTAGTCTCCACAATCCCTGCCTCTCCTGCCATTACAGCATATGTGTACACTTTATATTGGACTTATGAATCATTTGCAGTCTCCGAATGCCTAAATGTTCCAGAGAAAGCAGAGGGGCAGGCATTCAGATAGTGCCCCCCCCCCCCCCACCTGCTGATTGGACCAAAGACAGTGCAATGCTGCATGGGAAGTGATGGAAAGGAAGTTAGGCCAGTGAATTAGTGGCAGAAGGCTAGGCTTGCACCCCCCCCCCCCCCCCCCCTTCATAGAGTGGATTGCATACAGCAAGGCAGCATAAAATGGGGAAGATCACCTTAAAAATTGGAGCTTACAGACATTATACAGGGTGCAGACAGCAGCAGATGGGGGAAGGAGAACCCGGGGTATTGTAGGAAACTTGTTACACTTGGTACTTGTTGAAAACTCAGTACACTTTATGGATTTCCAAACTTAGGAGGGTATTATAGTTATATTGTTAAGACAACAACGTAAATGTGAGGATTTCTGCAAACAAGGTCTGTATTTATACGATTCTTATGATCTTTTAGGATTTCAGCTTAATAACATCATCCTACAGCTGATTGTCTTGAGATATGCCGATGACAGCTATCAAATAGATTTTGATGATTTCTTGAACTGCTTAATCCGCTTGGAAAACGCGTTCAGTAAGTACAAAAAGTTTCTCAACTTTGTCTGTTCTTTTAGAACTTTAACGGCACTGTTGTAAAAAAAAAGGCAAGTGAAACAACGAGCTGCAGCATCAGACGCAGCAGATGCAGATGGGGGTGGGGTTTCTAGGGGGTTTAAGAGAAAAGAGGCCGGTCTTTTCTAAGCCTAATGGCCATGGAGACCTTTGTGCTTAAAAATCAATACACACATCATACTAAGTCCGTGCAGAAAAAATATGATGACTTTTTTTTGTATTGAGTTTTCCTTTTCATGCATTTAGAATGCCTTATGCTTCTCTTACAAATGCTTTCACAGAACGCCATTCAAAATGACGTCATTTTTACTGTGATTTTCAGCAGCCTTGTTGAACGCATGTTATATGCTTTTTAATGCACTCCATCATTGTGATGGCTGATGAGGTGCCTTAAGAAGCGCAAAAATAGAAAAGACAGCGCTCAAAATTTGCGGTGTTGGAAATGCCGCGTTCAAGTGCATGTCTGCGAGGCCCCATTGATATTAATAGCAGCGTTGTACCACCATCTGTGAGAGTGGCCTTAGGCACCACGACTGCTCGAGCTCTGACATCACCGCTAAGACCGTTAGTGCTTAGCCACTAGACTTGATTGTGGGCTTCTTGCTCAGCACTGGACCTACTATGTGAAGCTCAGAGCGGGGAACGTTTACACTGAAGAAAAAGCCATCGCTATGCTGACTGAAAGTCAGTGATAAGGAGTAGTGAACGAATAGTAAACGATGTTCTTCATTTACACTGGATGATGACGCGTGTATTCGGCAATTTGAACAAATTTTAAGCAATAATCATCCCATGTAAATGGACTATTGTTGTACCATGGGCAGTTTGGGGGCAGAGTATAGTAAAACAGTAGTACTACAGGATGCAGCATGCTAGAGTATGGGGGATCAGCATCTTGCCACATCTCCCAACACACTCATGTAGTCCTCTGTAATAGTAGTTTTCCAGCTCGAGACATCAGAGGTTTTTCATCCTTTTACTGCTTATGACTTGGAGTGATTAATATAATCAATGACAGGCTGCTTTCCATTAACTGCACTGCACTGTGTGAGAGACTCACATGAACTTACAAATGACAATA
The DNA here is from genome assembly GCF_035609145.1 of Eleutherodactylus coqui. Classification (NCBI taxonomy): domain Eukaryota; kingdom Metazoa; phylum Chordata; class Amphibia; order Anura; family Eleutherodactylidae; genus Eleutherodactylus; species Eleutherodactylus coqui. The sequence goes on from NC_089837.1 coordinate 8,958,184, forward strand.
TGCTGCCTTCTTGCTGTCACTGCAGAAAGCCCCTGCATGGTCGTGTCTCACAAATCCCTCACTGTTTAATGTTCCTGCTCCCTCACAGCATGCTTGTTCTTGCTTAGGAAAGCAGGCTGCTGGAGGGACCGAGAAGCAACCTTCAGTTTATGGATCTTGATAACGTCAGTTACTCCATGTACTTGACTCCATCTGAGAGCTTCACATCACAACCAAGGTCCCACTTCCCTGTTTGAATCAGAGAATGGTGGCCACATACCTGCCCTTACTCTTCTAGTCTGTGGAGGGTGTGAAAGCAGCTGAATGAGTATGCTCAGCTGTAACCTTATCTCTTGTTTACTATAGTGGTTAGTAATGCACATACATTATAACATGGAGGTTCCATTGGTCAAACTCTCCTAGTCATACATGTGGGGGCATGGCTAAAGATTTATGGGCCCTGCATCAAACGTTCAGCCTGCCCCCCACCCCAGCAATTTCTTTTGACAGCATTGGTTCAAGATATATGTCTGTCCACCACCTCCCATTGGTGAGGGCCTGTGGGTTGGCAGGCAATCAGAGACTAACAATTCAAGTCCCTGCAGGGATATACAATAAAAGGCAACAAAATATGAGTAAATAAAAACAAGGCCGACTATTACCGCCATACAGGACCATACAGTGGTAGATACCAGTTCTACACATGGGCTCTGCAGACTGTATAAGTGGTTACTATACCATTATAGCAGCAATCAGATGGGATTTCTCCTCTGACTGCAGTCATTCACTTTCCCTTTTCTTCTCTAGTCAGTCCAGACTGCCATGACAACTTCTCTCGGTCATAGCTTGTCTCTGCACAATTTGACTTGCAATCATCTTTGCCTCCTTGCTTTTGCAGTACCCTCTCTACCTTGCCCACACCTTTACACAATCTCTTCATACATTGTGCCCCAGCTATAAATTAAGCGCCACACAGTAAATGTCACTTTGAATGCCCTCCACAAACTAATAGTCTCCTCTTTTATGTCCCCATACAGTAATGATGCTCCCTTTTGGTCCCCCATCAGTAATAATGCCCCATCTATACTAATGCTCTCCTTTATGTCTTTTCTGCAATAAAACATCCCTATCTGTAGTAACGCGCCCCTTCTGCACCCATCTGCAATAATATACCTTCTTATGCCCCATTCTGTAACAATCTGTCCCCATATTTACATGTATATAATAATGCACCCCCTTCTGCCCCTTCTGCAATAAGGCACCTTCTAATGCCCCCATCTCTAATAATGACTTTCTGCTTTCTAATAATAAAATACTATTCTTGCATCTCGCTTCTCCCACCAATCTGCTCCCATTTGTCCCTTCCTTCTAATACCTGGGCTTAGATGTCTTCTATCATGTGACCACTCTACCCAGACAGAGGAGGGACCGGTCCAGAGCAGATTGTGGGGGGAATTCAGAGAGGTTAGTATATTATTTTATTATTTTTGTACTGTTGCTTGTATTGGCTTCTCCACCCCTACGGTTGGTCACATCCTCCCTGTGATCGCAGCACCTTGATATCAGAGGCTGCAAAACTATTTTCCTCCCAAGCCCTGTCTCCTCCAATGAGGTGCCTCAGAAATCCAGAGAGGAGGATTTCTCTGGTGCTCAGAGACAGGATTGGGGAAGAAAATGCATTGATAGGCTCTAATATCAAGATGCCACAGTCATGGGGAGGATGTGACCAGTCGGAGAGGTGAGGATCATGTATAGCAAAAAGGAGAGAACCACAGCTTTATAGCGTGGCAAGGGGGGCCCGGTCACAACTGTGACCCCTGCGACCCCTATAGCTGTGCCACTGCATACATTTATAGAAAAGATTTAATAGATTAATAGGACAGATCCTATTAATATAACCTTGAAGTCTATGATGAAATTCTACATCCAAAATCCACAACCAATATAGAAAATGTTGTGTACAGTATTTCGGCGATTAAAAAATTCGCAGTGGACATACATGGCATAAATTTTCACAGCAAATTACGCCACACTGAATTAATACTAATGTACGTTATGGCTGATCATTGTAGATTTTAGGGCAGCAGATTTAAAGAGCTCACCTCTGTTTCCCATACAGGCTGTTCTTAGATTCGGCTCCCAGTGCTGTGAATGTGTCCCAACTGTCAGACCTGATTGGCAGTGAGCTGTGGGGGCATCCACTTGGCACATTCCCAACATCAGGAGCCGAGTCTAAGAAGAGCCCATGTGGGGGAATGGAGGCGAGCCTAAAGAAAGGAAACCCATTGTTAGCGGGACCGCTGCTGGGAAGCTATACCGCAGCATGAGAACGTGACCGGTCCACTCTAGGATCAGGCTAGGCGCTGTAATGTGTGATCATGGACCGACATTAAAAAAAACATTTCATTTTTGTGGGGGCCGGAGATACAGTATACAGGACACAGAATGGAGTCTGCAGGCAGAAAGCCGATTTCAGTAAATGTACAGTATTCTGCTGAATGCCTCTAAAGATGGGCAAACTTTTCAAATGTTTGGTTCGCCCAGTTTGATGAATTTTGTCAAAAACGGAGGAGGTTCAGAGGCTGGGGCTCAGTGGCTGACATTGCTGCCCTGAAGTGCTGGAGTTCTAGGTTCGAAACTGATAAGTGACAACATTTGTGTGGAGTGTTCCAAAGCCCATACAGATGTTGTCCTTGATGAGATTTGTACTTAAGACCCCATGCAACCACTTAGCCACATCCATTGAAGAACCCCCTCTCCCTCATCCTCCCTCTAAGGCCTCATGTCCACTAGCAAAATAGAATTGCAGATTCCGCTGCAGAATCCGCATTCAATTTTGCCCATAGGGATCCATTGGCCATCCGCTGGCAATTAAATTGAAATTTGCACCTGCGGATGGCATTTTAATGGATTTGCGTTTTCTCCTGCACGTCAGAGAAAATACAGCATGCTCCATTTTCTGTGGGTCTCCCGCGCAATGGCTCCCGCAGGCTTCCATAGAAGCCTATGGAAGCCGTCCGGTTCCGCGGTACACCTGCAGCTGAATTTTTGCTCTCCGGCGCGGGAGAGCAGGAGTTCAAAAAGAAAAAAAAAGAGTGCATGGCGCATGCACGCAGCATGCGGCCAGCGCGCCTAGCGCATCCACCGGGCAGAGAGAAAGAAGATCCGGCTGCAACGGACGGGAACCCGCAGTGTCCGGACAGGTAAGAAAAAATCTATTTTCAGGCCTCATATCTGCGGGAAAGGAGGGACCCGCTACGGGATTCTGCATGGAAAATACGCCCAAGCTCGTATTTCCAAGTAGACATGAGGCCTAAGTGTTCAATACTAGTTTTAGGGGGTTTATGGACTTCTGGTTCAGCTGAAAAGAACAGCCTGGGGATCAAAATGTGACCCAAAACAGGCTTCCACTGCTTCAGTTTACTGAACACGTGTGTATGTACAAGTCCATCCCATAGAAGCATGTATCCACCGGCGCGGTCACCTGCCCCATAACTGCAGGACACTTGGCCAATCTAAAGAAAACCCCCACAAAGCAGAAGAACGCGGTAACATTGTGTAATGTGAGAATACGTCTAGCCCAGGTAACGTCTCTCATACAAAGTGGTCAGAAGCCAATGAACCTTCCCCTCTCGGAGCAGCATTGTAGAAACCTCAAGTGTTGCTGCTGTAGATGCGATGCACCAATGGATATGATGTACGGGGTTAACAGGATGTCTCGCCGCACCGGCTGCTTGCAGGGATCTTCCATCTCTTCGTGCTGCTCCATACGACGTATCAGACTCAGCCGCTGGGTTCATTATAACATGCGGCTGGTATTATAATGTGTGCTGACGGATCCGGCACCTTGTGGGAAATACTTGTTCAGCTTTTTATTTAGTTTTTTTCAACTTTTTTAATTTTCAGAAATATTCAAAGCGCTGGATAAAGACAACGCGGAGGCGATCAGTGTGACGCACGCCGAGGTAATGGCCAGCAGAAACCATTCACCGACTGCAGCATAAATCCTTAGCTTCATGATCAGAACCTTCAGAGACCGCCCCCTGTCTTGGCCCTCACGCAGTCTTCTGCTCCCGTGGTCTCAGATCTCGGATGTCTCTCTGGTTATAAAGAACAGTTATCAGCCTTCCATAAGGTTCTAAATAGGGATGAGCGAGTATACTCGCTAAGGTGCTACTCGCTCGAGTAATGTGCCTTAGACGAGTATCTCCCCGCTCGTCCTTAAAGATTTGGGTGCCGCCGCGGGGCGGGGAGCTGCGGAGGAGAGCGGGGAGGAACGGAGGGGAGATCTCTCTCTCCCTCTCTCCCGCCCGCTCTGCCCCGCTCCCCGCCGCAACTCACCTGTCAGCTGCAGCGGCCCCCGGATCTTTATGGACGAGGGGGGAGATACTCGGCTAAGGCACATTACTCGAGCGAGTAGTACCTTAGCGAGTATACTCGCTCATCCCTAGTTCTAAACCTTAACTGACAAGTAATCAGGTTTTGGCAGACTCCGTATTTAGTGCGGACCCTCCAAGACGTCTGCATTACCCCCCCTTTCACCCTTCAGTAACTGTAGGAAGATCTGACTAAAAGATCCTAAAACACTGAAGCAGAAAACTTAGTGAACCCACCATGCGTATCGATCTCCCCTTTGTCGGCGGCTCGCCCCCCGGACCCCACCGCACTGGGCTGTGGATTAGTTTCAATTTGAAAAATAAAAAAACTATTCCTCCTCTTCTGCCCCTACCACCCTGAGGCGGCCTGCGCCCCGCCAGCCTCCTGACCGCCAGCAATAGCATCGAAACTCGCAAGCTTGTAAAGTACTGCAGCAGGCGCTGGTCTGCAAGACATATACAGTTATACCCCTCCTCCTGTGACATCACAGCGCCGGTGCTCCAGAGCGCCACCCACTGTCTGTCCGCTGTCTCTAACACTATATCCTCTCTATACCTAAAACTGAACTGACCTCCTGGTGCTCCCACCCTCTACTGACCGCCCTCATCCTGACATCTCCATCTCAGTGTGTGGCACCATAACTCCCAGCACGCCCGCTGCCTTGGGGTCATATCCGACTCCTATCTTGCCTTTGTCTATGCCTATAGCTGGAAGTCGGGACCAATAACGGAGTGGGCAGAGGTTCATTACATCAGTATTTCTAGCCCTTGCTCATTAGTGCCCCTATGGGCACATGCTGGTACAGCTCTGTGGGTCATCTCCATTCGTTGGTTTGAATTTGTTGCAGATCTTGACTTTCCCATTGAACTGAATCCCTTAAGCTCCGCAGCGAGCGCGACCGGCTACAGACGGGCCTGCCCGCGGGCTGGTGCTCCAGGGTTATACAAAGCATGCGGACAGGTTTATGGTAAATCCCATCCACTGTGCCATTACTACAATAGCTGCAGGTCTTCCAGGATACGCAGCCGTCCACCATGTCTGACCACACCGCCATTACGCCAACCGCAGGGTTTCAGCAGGGTAACGCCCACGCAGAATAAAACCGTCTGCTGGACGTGATCCAATTTTGCCTTGAAGCTGCAGTGAAAGGAAGGAACCTGCCGTCCGAGTCACCAAAATCACCGCCGTCCGGAATGTGACTGTAATATCCCCGCTGGAAGGTCGGTGTGTGACGTATCAGACCGGTGGATGACGTCACCTGATGACAGGGGCGCCGCAGCTTAACATCACTTTACATGTTCTGGAGTTATTTCTTCATTCCAGGCGGTATGAATGACGGCGTGTCTCAAGCACAACATGTAGAGACCACCCTTATGTCAGGTGAGCGAAGCACACGGGTCATCGCTGGAGATGTCACTCAATGCCGTCCAACCAGAGCTGCAGTTGTCATCTGGGTCTATCAGAGCCCGTGTCTCAGTCTATCGCACTGCCTGTGATGAAGATAAACATGAGAATGAATACACTTCTGTCTTTCTGGTGGCTCTCTAGCACTTTGATATATCACACACCTGCCTTCCCATTGGAGAAACTAGAGTTTAGTCCAAGATGGCGGCATTCAAAATGGCGGCAATTTTAGTGAAATGGCCTAATCACTCCCCAATTTGTATACAAAATTGGATCACCTTTCACCAAACCGATTCATTTTACGCGGGCGCGTCCACAACTTTGCAACATCCTGTATTTTAAAATCTGAACAAAGCGATACGGGGGGCATGGAGGCTCTAGTACTCTGCTGTGCCGCCTCTAGCTTGGATACAAGATGTGATACAGGCAGGCATGGAGGCTCTAGTACCCTGTTGTACCGCCTCTAGCTTGGATACAAGATGTGATACAGGTGGGCATGGAGGCTCTAGTACCCTGTTGTACTGCCTCTAGCTTGGATACAAGATGTGATACAGGCAGGCATGGAGGCTCTAGTACCCTGTTGTACCGCCTCTAGCTTGGATATAAGATGTGATACGGAGAGCATAGAGGCTCTAGTAACCTGTTGTACTGCGTCTAACTTGGATACAAGATGTGATACAGGAGGGCATGGAGGTTCTAGTACCCTGTTATACCACCTCTAGCTTGGATACAAGATGTGATAAGGGCGGCATGGAGGCTCTAGTACTCTGTTGTTTCGCCTCCAGCTTGGATACAAGATATGATATGGGCAGGCATGGAGGCTCTAGTACCTTGTTGTACCACCTCTAGCTTGCATACAAGATGTGAAACCAAAGGGCATGGAGGCTCTAGAACCCTGTTGCACCACCTCTAGCTTGGATATAAGATGTGATACGGGGGGCATGGAGGCTCTAGTACCCAGATGTACCGCCTCTAGCTTGGAAACAAGACGTGATACGGGGAGCATGGAGGCTCTAGTACCCTGTTGTACCGCCTCTAGCTTGGATACAAGATGTCATACGGGCGGTCATGGAGACTCTAGTACCCTGTAGTATTACCCCTAGCTTGGATGCAAGATGTGATGCAGGTGGGCATGGAGGCTCTTGTACCCTGTTGTACCACCTCTAGCTTGTATACAAGATGTGATACTGGTGGGCAATGAGGCTCTTGTACCCTGCTGTGCCGCCTGTAGCTTGTATACAAGATGTGATACAGGTGGGCATGGAGGCTCTAGTATCACCTCTAGCTTTGATACAAGATGTGATACAGGTGGGCATGGAGGTTCTAGTACCCTGTTGTACCGCTTCTAGCTTGGATACACGATATACACGATGTGATACGGGCAGTCATGGAGGCTCTAGTGCCCTGTTGTACCACCTCTAGCTTGGATACAAGATGTGATACAGGCAGTCATGGAGGCTCTAGAACCCTGTTGCACCACCTCTAGCTTGGATATAAGATTTGATACCGGGGACACGGCGGCTCTAGTACCCTGTTGTACTGCCTCTAATTTGGATACAAGATGTGAAACGGGCAGGCATGGAGGCTCTAGTACCCTGTTGTACCGCCTCTAGCTTCGATGCAAGATGTGATACAGGTGGGCATGGAGGCTCTAGTACCCTGCTGTACCGCCTCTAGCTTGGAAACAAGACGTGATACGGGGGGCATGGAGGCTCTAGTACCCTGTTGTACCGCCTCTAGCTTGGATACAAGATGTGATACGGGTGGGCATGGAGGCTCTAGTACCCTGTTGTACCACCTCTAGCTTGTTTACAAGATGTGATACTGGTGGGCATGGAGGCTCTTGTACCCTGTTGTGCCGCCTGTAGCTTGTATACAAGATGTGATATGGGCGGTCATGGAGACTCTAGTACCCTGTTGTATTACCCCTAGCTTGGATGCAAGATGTGATGCAGGTGGGCATGGAGACTCTAGTACCCTGTTGTACCACCTCTAGCTTGTATACAAGATGTGATACTGGTGGGCATGGAGGCTCTAGTACCCTGTTGTGCCGCCTGTAGCTTGTATACAAGATGTGATACAGGTGGGCATGGAGATTCTACTACCCTGTTGTACCGCCCCTAGCTTGAATACACAATATACACGATGTGATACGGGCAGTCATGGAGGCTCTAGAACCCTGTTGCATCACCTCTAGCTTGGATATAAGATTTGATACCGGGGACACGGAGGCTCTAGTACCCTATTGTACGGCCTCTAACTTGGATACAAGATGTGAAACGGGCAGGCATGGAGGCTCTAGAACCCTGTTGTACTGCCTCCAGCTTGTATACAAGAAGTGATACAGGTGGGCATGGAGGCTCTAGTACCCTGTTGTATCACCTCTAGCTTGGATACAAGATGTGATACGGATGGGCATTGAGGCTCTTGTACCCTATTGTACCGCCTCTAGCTTCGATGCAAGATGTGATACAGGCGGGCATGGAGGCTCTAGTACCCTGTTGTACCGCCTCTAGCTTGGAAATAAGATATGATACAGTCGGGCATGGAGGCTCTATTACCCTGTTGTACCGCCTCTAGCTTGGATACAAGATGTGACACAAGCGGGCATGGAGGCTCTAGTACCCTGTTGAATCACCTCTAGCTTTGATACAAGATGTGATACAGGTGGGCATGGAGGCTCTAGTATCACCTCTAGCTTTGATACAAGATGTGATATAGGTGGGCATGGAGACTCTAGTACTCTGTTGTACCGCCTCTAGCTTGTATACAAGATGTGATACAGGTGGGCATGGAGGCTCTAGTACCCTGTTGTACCTCCACTAGCTTGGATACTAGATGTGACATGGGCGGGCATGGAGATTCTAGTATCCTCTTGTACCGCCTCTAGCTTGGATACACGATATACACGGTGTGATACGGATAGTCATGAAGGCTCTAGTACCCTGTTGTACCGCCCCTAGCTTGGATACAAGATGTGATACGGGCAGTCTGGAAGCTCTAGTACCCTGTTGTTTCCCCTCTAGCTTGGATACAAGATGTGATACAGGGGGGTATGGAAGCTCTAGTACCCTGTTGTACCACCTCAAGCTTAGATACAAGATGTGATACAGGGGGGCATGGAAGCTCTAGTACCCTGGTGTACCACCTCAAGCTTAGATACAAGATGTGATATGGGTAGTCATGAAGGCTCTAGTACCCTGTTGTACCACCTCTAGCTAGGATACAAGATGTGATACGGGCAGGGAGGCTCTAGTACCCTGCTGTACCACCTCTAGCTAGGATACAAGATGTCATATGGGCAGTCATGGAGGCTCTAGTACCCTGTTGTACTGCCTCTAGCTTGGATACACGATGTACACCGTGTGATACGGGCAGTCATGGAGGCACTAGTACCCTGTTGTACTGCCTCTAGCTTGGATACACGATATACACCGTGTGATACGGGCAGTCATGGAGGCTCTAGTACCCTGTTGGGTACTAGATATCATAAGATATGTTGACAGAAAAATAAAAATATTCTAGCTCTTGAAAATCCACATATGAAAATAACAAACAGAAGAATTTGGGAACTTTCAGGTCCTTAAAGGTCTATAAACCCCCTACTAGCCATCAGCTCTGTTTTCTGTGCTATGCATTATATTCTACCTTGGGTGATTAACCCCTTCCCGCTACAGGACGTATATTTACATCGTATCGCTTGTTCACATATTAAAATACAGGATGTTGCAAAGTTGTGGACGCGCCCACGTAAAATGAATCGGTTTGGTGAAAGGTGATCCAATTTTGTATACAAATTGGGGAGTGATTAGGCCATTTCACTAAAATTGCCGCCATTTTGAATGCAGCCATCTTGGACTATACTCTAGTTTATCCAATGGGAAGGCAGGTGTGTGATATATCAAAGTGCTAGAGAGCCACCAGAAAGACAGAAGTGTATTCATTCTCATGTTTATCTTCATCACAGGCAGTGCGATAGACTGAGACACGGGCTCTGATAGACCCAGATGACAACTGCAGCTCTGGTTGGACGGCATTGAGTGACATCTCCAGCGATGACCCGTGTGCTTCGCTCACCTGACATAAGGGTGGTCTCTACATGTTGTGCTTGAGACACGCCGTCATTCATACCGCCTGGAATGAAGAAATAACTCCAGAACATGTAAAGTGATGTTAAGCTGCGGCGCCCCTGTCATCAGGTGACGTCATCCACCGGTCTGATACGTCACACACCGACCTTCCAGCGGGGATATTACAGTTACATTCCGGACGGCGGTGATTTTGGTGACTCGGCCGGCAGGTTCCTTCCTTTCACTGCAGCTTCAAGGCAAAATTGGATCACGTCCAGCAGACGGTTTTATTCTGCGCGGGAGTTTCCCCTGCGGTTGGCGGAATGGCGGTGTGGTCAGACATGGTGGACGGCTGCGTATTCTGGAAGACCTGCAGCTATTGTAGTAATGGCACAGTGGATGGGATTTACCATAAACCTGTCCGCATGCTTTGTATAACCCTGGAGCACCAGCCCGCGGGCAGGCCCGTCTGTAGCCGGTCGCGCTCGCTGCGGAGCATCAGGGATTCAGTTCAATGGGAAAGTCAAGATCTGCAACAAATTCAAACCAACGAATGGAGATGACCCACAGAGCTGTACCAGCATGTGCCCATAGGGGCACTAATGAGCAAGGGCTAGAAATACTAATGTAATGAACTCCTGCCCACTCCGTTATTGGTCCCGACCTCCAGCTATAGGCATAGACAAAGGCAAGATAGGAGTCGGATATGACCCCAAGGCAGCGGGCGTGCTGGGAGTTATGGTGCCACACACTGAGATGGAGATGTCAGGATGAGGGTGGGAACACCAGTCGGTCAGTTCAGTTTTAGGTATAGAGAGGATATAGTGTTAGAGACAGCAGACAGACAGTGGGTGGCGCTCTGGAGCACCGGTGCTGTGATGTCACAGGAGGAGGGGTATAACTGTATATGTCTTGCAGACCAGCGCCTGCTGCAGTAATTCACAAGCTTGCGAGTTTCGATGCCATTGCAGGTGGTCAGGAGGCTGGCGGGGCGCAGGCCGCCTCAGGGTGGTGGGGGCAGAAGAGGAGGAATAGTTTTTATTTTTCGAATTGAAACTAATCCGCAAAGGCAAATTTGCAGCCCAGTGCGGTGGGGTCCGGGGGGCGAGCCGCGGCCAAAGGGGGAGATCGATACGCACTGTGGGTTCACTATGTTTTCTGCTTCAGTGTTTTAGGATCTTTTAGTCAGATCTTCCTACAGTTACTGAAGTACAATTAGAAGTATTACACTCTTAGTAGCAAACTAGCTGATATACCAGGCTTCGCCCGAGTTAATTTGGTACTGGTGTTTATCTTGTGTTCACACGGAAAATCTTATGAAGTTGTGGTTACTTTAGAGATACCGGAAAAACATGTGTTCCCCATTTTGCATAGTTCTCTGCGTTACGAAGGAAACACCACGGGAGGTAACCATGCGACGTTTCCTTCATATAAAATGACATCAGGAAGTGAGAGAATTACATTCCGTACGTAAAATGTGGACGCTAATTCTTTTGCGCATAGAATTGAATAATCGAGTTGGGACCCATTAGCTTTTCCTATTTATGACATAATCAATGCTCGTGCCAAATTTCACGTTTCTATGACATGGAAAGTGAGAAAATTACATTCCGTACGTAAAAGTTGTATGCTAATTCTTTTGCGCATGAATTGAATAATCGAGTTGGGACCCATTAACTTTTCCTATTTATGACATAATCAATGCCCGTGCCAAATTTCGAGTTTCTATGACATCGGGAAGTGAGAGAATTAGATTCCATATGTAAAATTTGGACGCTAATTCTTTTGCGCATAGAATTGAATAATCGAGTTGGGACCCATTAACTTTTCCTATTTATGACATAATCAATGCCCGTGCAAAATTTCAAGTTTCTATGACATCGGGAAGTCAGTGAGTCAGTCAGTGAGTCAGTCAGTCAGTGAGGGCTTTTGTCTTTATATATATAGATACAGCAAGTTTAGGCAAAGACTCCATATTTATCGCATTGACCCATGTTTTTCAGCTATACTGCTGGCATGACACCGGACTCAGGGTGGCGCTACTTTTCTTCTCCGGACAATCATTTTTCCAGATGTCCCAAACAGTCTGAAGGGGCGTTAGAGAAAATAACTTCCCCCCATCCTATGCAGTATTTTACAGAACCTGTGGTCAATCCTCAAAAAGCGGGCAAAAACCCAGAAATTGTGATAAACTCCAAGCACTGATTAGGAGGGACGGGCGTCAGCAGTCAGGATTTGAGGCAGAAGCTGATATCCAGCTGATATCCCCAGGGCTGCCTTGAGAGACTGCCTATCAAGTCATCCCCGTGGGGTGGCTTGATAGGCTGCCTGTCAGAATGCAGTATGGAGCGATCAAAGCATCACATATTGTGGTCCCCCAGGGGGACTTAAAAGTAAAGTGAAAAAAAGAGCAAGAAAGTTTTTTTAATAGTAAAAAAAAATAATAAAAGTTTAAATCACCCCCCTTTTTGCCATATCTATAATTAAAAAGTCTAAATAATAAAATAAAAATACATATTTGGTATCGCCGCGTCCGTAAATGTCCGATCTATCAAAGTAGTGCATTATTTTTCCCGTACGGTGAAGGTCGTCCGAAAAAGAAAATAAAGAACGCCAGAAATGCACTTTTTCAGTCACCCTGTCTCCCAGAATAAAACACAATAAAAAGTATTCCGAATTAGTACTAACGGAAACTACAGGACATCCCGCAAAAAATGAGCTGTCGCCCAACTACATCAACGGAAAAATAAAAAAGTTATTACACGCACAAAATGACCGCAGAAAATAATTGAAAAAAATTAAATGTCTTTGAAAAAACAAAAGAGTAGTACAGTAAAAAAAAAAAAAAAAAAGGCGTTTGGTATCGTAGTAATCGTACCGACCCATAGAATAAAATTATCATGTCGCTTTTGTTGCAGTTTGTGCGCCGTAGAAGCAAGACACACTGAAAGATTGCGGAATGTTGTTTTTTTTTTTCATTTTACTCCACTTAGACTTTTTAAAAAGTTTTTCAGTACATTATATGGTAAATAGCACCATTGGAAAATACAACTGGTCACGCAAAAAACAAGCCCTCAAACAGCGACGGCGATGGATAAATAAAAGAGTTACGATTTTTTTAAGGGGGGAGGAAAAACGAAAATGGGGGAAAAAAAAGGGGCTGCGTCATGAAGGGGTTAATCCCAGAGATCGGACATCCTAACATCTTCTTTCTTTCTTTCTTTCTTGTTAGTTCATCACTCTGGCAATGAACATCTGAAGGAAAGTGACAGCCCAGCAGCGTTTTGGTCTAAATGTCTGTATTTCTGTCATCTTGATGGGTGGGTGGGTGGGGGGGGGGGGCGGAGGTTTCTTTAACATCCATCGTTTTTGTAACATTTTCAATACAGTTTTTTAGGCAAAAGAATCTCTGGCTGATAATTCCACTGCCATTGAGTCAAGGATAGACAATGGCGGCCCATAAGCCATCAAGAGAGACCATCATTACAATCTTACTTTTAATTAATGAGACTTAGAAATATCTCCATAAGTCAAACACATAAATCAAAGTATTGAATAGAGAATCAGCAGATATGGGTGTCCATAAACAAAGATGGGTGAGACAATGACACATAGGATGGGCGCCCCGGCAGGGCGGTCCTGGACCGGAAACTGGGGTGCTCCAAGCCTTTATGATACCTGAGCAAAGTATAAAAAGGGGCATCCTCTACCCAAGAAACATCACTTTGTAGGCATTGAAAGCCCCAACATACAAGATACCCAACACGGATCTGAACCACTGAAACTGGTCTGAAGTGACAGAGGAATAGTGCCCTCAGTAGTGGCCCCAGCAGTAATAGTGCCCTCAGTAGTGGCTCCAATAGTAAGTATCCCCCTTAATGTCCCTCAGTAGTAATAGTGCCCCCTAATTGTAGCCTCAGTAGTAACACTGTCCCCCACAGTGGTCCCAGCAGTAATAGTTTTCCCCATAGTCACCCCAGTAGTAATAGTGACCCCAGTAGTAATAGTGACCCCAGTAGTAATAGTGACCCCAGTAGTAATAGTGACCCCAGTAGTTGCCCCAGTAAAAATAATGACCTCCACAGTGTTTCCATTAGTAATAATGATCCCTTAATAGCCCAGTAGTTACAGTGATCTCATTAGTAGTCCCAGTAGTACTACTGTCCCCAATAGTGGTGCCAGTTGTAATAGTGACTACCATAGTGGTGCCAGTTGTAATAGTGACTACCATAGTGGTGCCAGTTGTAATAGTGACTACCGTAGTGGTGCCAGTTGTAATAGTGTCACCATGATAGAAATGCAGACACTGGGAAAGGTCAGCGCTCACACTTTGATTACAGCAGGGTCTGCTGCTGACCAGAACTATACAGAAGGTGTGTTAAATGCCTTCTAATTGCTGCCCGGCCGACTCACAGGCAGCAATCACTTATCATTGGCTATTTATATGGCAGCAACCCTTGCTCACCGCTCCGATGTACTGCAGACTGCTGGTTGAGGTGGCAGTCTCAGGTAGGGGCACCCATGAACAGATCCTTTTCAAGATTCCCCTAGTGGCACCCTATGCAGGGGTAGGGCACAAGGAGTAATATTCTACATGGAATATAGATATCAAACCACTCTGGCATTCACAATAGTGCGCAAAAATCCAAATGACTTGAACAACGGTTGTAGTAGAGAGAGCTTAATCCCAAGGGGAAAAAATGTCACATGTGAGTGGAGGCTACAGTAAGTAATTCAATGGCTGTCGCAAAAAGCCATAGTAATAAATTAAAATATTAATTGGGAGGGAGACTGCATTTTTTAGTGGAGAAGTTTTTGACGGCCATTTTGAACTCTGCCATATTGAATTCATCTATCACTACCTTTACTTGTTTAGCAGTTAGGTGATGATAACATTTCACAAAGTGCTTTACATGATGTGTCCACCACTCTGTATGGTTAAACATCTCATCCAGTCTTTGGGAACTGCAGGGGATGTTTCTTCACAGCACCATAGGATTGGCTCTTTCAGGGGAGCCGTGTTGGGTATTTTTTCTGCATACGCAAGGACTTTAAGAAATAAAAAAAGTCTGTTGACCTTGGTGGTCATTCTGTTGGACCTCTACGCCCAATCCAGTGCCCAGGGAATTGCGCATGCAGCCATTTACATAGAGCCACAGCAAAATGCGGAGGTGTGCCATCCTGCTGAAAGTAACGTAGGAACTCCCTGTCCTCATTGAGCACAGATGGAAATATGGTATCCAGTAACATCTGGGAGGACTTCTTACTGCTAGGCAAGAAAAAGGCCCTGGAGGTCAGACACAATTTACCAGGTTTTCCCTTGGTTAACTCCTAAACAAGCACAAATTACATTCTAGCCAAGATTGATATATCACATGACCAACTTCCCAATTGAAAAACCTCAGCAGAATTCAATAGGGCAGAAAACCTCTCTTCCACCCAAAATGCAGCCTCCCTCCACATCGAAAGCCAATTTTCTTACCGTTACACCAGTTAAACAGGTGTGTACAGACTTTTGCTTCGCCATGTATATCAAATAAAATGAAGCATTACAGCTCATTAAAGGGGTTCTAATATGACAAAAAAAATTTTTTTACTTACCCTGCCTGGCCAGGACCAATCGTCAAGCATGCCCCCTCCATCGGGCATCCTCTTCTTTTGCTTCTTGAAGCAGAGCTGGAGAGGTCAAAATGACCACTTTCTGCTCTGCTCCATCCGTCAGCCACTTCCTAGGTGAACGGACGGGTGCCACGTCACAAGCAGTGCTTGCTGTGGGCGGCCCGTCCGTCCTGGCTGAACTCCAAGTTCTGCGTGTGCGCAGTGGACGGGGGCCTGTCCTGACTCCTGTCAGAGGACACCTGTCTTCTGCGCCTGCGCACAATCCCGGAGGGGGGCGGCCTGTCCAGGCTCGTCGGAGGAAGAAGAAAGCCTGCTGGGAGATGACCCCACTGCACAACAACAACACAACAAAAGGGAAGTATTAGGTTTTTATGCTTTAACAAGCCATAAATCGTGGGTTCCCTGTGTCCATTGGGCCGGCCAGGAACAATGGCTGCTAAAGCATAAAAAACATCATTCATGTCAGAACTAGAGATGAGCGAGTAGTGCCTTATTCGAGTACCTGCCCGCTCGTCTCTAAAGATTCGGCTGCCGGCGCGGGTGACTGGTGAGTTGCGGCGGTGAGCGGGGGAGAGAGAGATCTCCCCACTGTTCCTCCCCGTTCTTCCTCACCGCTCCCCACCGGCAGCTGCATCTTTAGAGACGAGCGGGCAGGTACTCGAATAAGGCACTACTCGCTTGAGTAGTTTGCCTCATGGAGTACGCTCGCTCATCTCTAGTCAAAACCCCTTTACATAAGAGTTTTTCAGCCCAAGACAGCAGTAGATCGTAAGGGGCGGGGTCTGGAAGGTTTGTTCCTCCTCCATTTGTGGACCTCTGTCTCTTTTGCCACAAGAACTGTTGTGTTTGGTTTTCTGTATTTTCCTTGTGATTCCGGCCTTCCTTTTGTCTCCTCTTGTAAGGATTATGCAGGATAAACTGCTAATTACTCTTCCATGTAACGATACGAACTCTGAGCACAAGTGTGAATGTCCTCAATAAAATGTTCATTCACAAATCGAAGTATTTATCGTGTATTTTTGTCAATTAACTAAATGTGAATGAACAAAAGAAAAATGTGACTCGCATCAATGTTTGGTGTGACCGCCCTTCACCTTCCTCATCAATTCTTCTACACTTGTAAGGGGGGATGAGAACGTAAGGGGTTACATCGCTTTGTTGATATGCATGCCTATACATGGGTAGAAGGACCTTCAGAGGTCACATGATTGTGACATCAATAAAGTCTTGAAAGTCACTAGGACTGGCTCTGTGTGCTGGGACTGTGCATGAGGACTAAACCCCGCCTTTAGGTGATGTCACAGCAGCCATCTTGGCCCATAGAGTGGAGTGACGTGTAGTAGCAGCAGGAGCTGCTTCACAGAGGCAGAGACGGGCTCCAGAGCAGTCTGGGCTGCAGCAGTGTGAGAGCTGCAGGGCTGTGAAGGACATGGCGGGGGTCGTTACCTGAAGCCCAGAAATGTCAGCGTGAGGGCCTGATGATCCAGGGGCCAAAAGATTACAGACAGCATGTAAGGAGGACGTCCCCTTCCTGCGGCGGTTGGGTTCCTGAAGATGACGGCTCTGTAGACTTGTATTCTACGAAAGCTGCAAGAAATGTAAGAGGGGTCCAACAACTTTAGCATGCGCAAACTGGGGACAGTGACGATAACTAGTTCGGACCGAGGGAATATGTCAATAGGGGCTGTGATATGGGGAATACAAGAATTGGGAGGACGCCGCGGGATGCTTCGCGTTTAGTAGGATAACGGGAGTTATAGGATGTTCACATGATGTGGGATACTCATTGATATGATGTGAAGTAGAAAACGGTGTGACGGGACAGCGCTCATTCAGAATGACAGCGCTTAGACACGATGTGAGATTCACCTGAGATTAAAGGCATGAGATGATATTCGTACTTACAGGGCGTGTAAACCCACAGTGGCACGGAGCTCCCAGGTTGAGTGACATGCTCTGGCACCCACGGGGCATTAGGCTGCGAGGCTGATGTGCGGACTGTCTGGCCCACCAATGTAATCCCCTTATGTGTAACGGACATGGTGGCAGTAGACGCCGAGGGAAGCAGAGCAGATGTATGCTGCACCGATGGTGCATTGACCCCGCATGCATGGAGCACGGAGACTGCTCTACGGAGATGTGTGGCATTCCAGTTTATTACATTAAAGGGTTGTGTCAGCTGAACCTCACTCCCCGGAGCTCCTTCACATGTATGTGCTCTCCCTGTTCCCTGCTCCTTTCTGGTGTTTTCGGCATAGGCCATGTGACCCTAATCGGCACACATTATCTGGATACGATGACATTCCGGGCTTCTACTCCCAGCCGGGGCGCATATTTACCAATTCAGCATTGACTGAGTTGCGCTGCCGATTCCAGCGACCTGATTGGTTGTTGGGTACACACCCCCCTTTGGAGAGCTGCACGAGTGGCCGACCCGTTAAATAAGCAGCAGCAGGGCCGTAGGAGGGTCGGCAACTAACCCCAACCCTAAAGCTAACCCCTAACCCTAAACCCTAACCCACCGCTGGTCTCTTGAAGTTGCACTCGTGCAGATCTCCTAAGGGGGAGGGGGTGTACCCAACAACCAATCAGGTGGCTGGAATTGGCAGAGCTACTCAGTGCACTACTCAGTCAATGCTGAATTAGTATATATGCGGCCGGGGCAGCTGATGCCATGTCGCTAGTGATGTAGGCTCGCTGCCTTTAGCTATCTGATTGCGCGCATGCACAGTACCGAGCGATTCCCGCGCATGCTCAGTGCTGCACCACAAGCGCTGATCTATGACTGAGGACAGAGATAACGGGAAGGTCAGAAGTCATGATGAAAGGGCATAGAAGCCAGCGCTACTCCACCTGGGAAATGACCGGCTGGCGAGACCAAAAGCGGAACACAATTACAAAGCCTGTAAACAAAGATGCGGCCACCGATGAAGAGCTACAGAGGGCTGTAACACATTGATGGGCACTGGGGAACATGCCTACTGCTGTACCGACCACTAAAGCAGGCCTTACAAAATTGTTGAGATAACACTCACACACACACACACACACACACACACACACGGAGTGACGAATAATTCCAGTTTGTTTAGTAAAGTTTGGTTACTATAAAATGTGCCGCCTCCCTCTGTCATCGGCCCACCACCTGCTTCACACTTGCACACAGTTTTTGAAAGAACTTGGCAGGGAGGTTGTCCCAGACATCTTGGAGGACTCAGCACAGATCTTCTGTGAATGTCGCTCGCTCCAATCCTTCTGTCTCTTCATGTAACCCCAGACAGACCGGATGATGTGAGATCAGGACGCTGTGGGGGCCACATCAGCACTTCCAGGACTCCCTGTTCTTCATGATATGGGCCAGATGGTGGGAGTTGTTGTCCTGCTGCAGAATACATTTGGAGTCAATCAGACACCTTCTATTTTCGCGTGTTCTTATTTTGCAATGTTTTTTCCACACCTGCCCACAACGTTTTCCTAGTCCTGCAGATGGATGACGGCCCGTGTTATTGGGTTGCGTACAATGTGATTTGATTGGTCTGTTAGGCCACGTGGTACAACAGGGGTCCTAACAGGCTACTTGGGCCCTTCAAGATACAAGAGAGTGATTGTGACTGCCATAGTCTGAGAGGCGGACTGGGTGAGGCACCCGAGGGCTCCGGAGGCCCCGCTGAGGGGATGCCTGGTCAGCGGGTCCAGGAGGACCGATCGCCGCACACATTGGGCTGTTACTGCAAGAGAGAAGCCAGACAGTAACTATATGCTCTCCAAGATAAAGATGGTAAGTGGGGCGCCAGCAGCAGTAGGTGCGCACAGAGAATAACGCAGCAAGTAAGGCCGGGGTTGGATCCAGCATGCGGGACAGATTTTGGCCGTGAGCCTGGTGACCCTCCACATGGTCCGTAGTTGTATTGTGTATCAGCTCGGTTTTTGTTTGTATTTCCTGTGCCGTCACTTAGCGATGATGCGGGTACAATGTAGCTGCGGGTATAACCGCGACCATGCAGCACAACGGGCTCTATAGTCCCAGATTCCACGTAAAATAGAACATGCTGCGTTTTTTTTTCTGTGAACGGATTACGCAATTCTGACCCGCTAATATGAGCCAAATTGTGCCATCCAATGCTATAAACTGTATATTACTGCGGATCATACGATTGTGGAATCCCCAATTCATATCCGGTCATGTGACCCACCTTACAGGCCTGCCAGAGCGCTGCAGCCGTTATCAAATAAAGAAGGAATAGTGCTCGCGGGTACCAGACGAAGCGGCACGTACCACCGTGATGCGGGTCCGTACATTAGAGACGCTTCAGTCTAGGTTAAGCCTGCCTCCGTTAGACATTATCTCTGTGTGACGTGGATCCAAGTTGTGGATATGAGACCTTTTAATGGCTAACAAAAATACGTGATGTTACAGCGAGCTTTCCAACTCGCGGGAAACGCGGCAGAAATCCGTCCATGAGCATTAGCCCTTAGGCCTAATGTCCAGCTGCATGCAGCGATGCCGCTGCTGAATCTCTGCTGCCCGCAGACGTGGGGAGAAAAATCGGTTTCCTTACTCCCCGGCTCCCGCGTGGACCTTCACTGCGCCAGGCCGACCGTCTTTCTTCAGCATGGTGAATGCGTCTGGATGTGCCAGCGACGTGCCGGGCCCATGTGCAGTGCATTAGATGGCCAACATTACGGACAATGTGTAGTTGGGCCCTGGATTTTCGCGGCCATGATGGCACTCAACAAATACGAATGCTCCACGTGCGAAATGAACAAACTCTGGGGGCCGCATACCGAAATGTATCAAATGATATCCATGAGACTGTTAATCATCACGCTGTTGACCCTGTAAGCGGTGCCAGTATGCAGCGTACTGAAACTACCCGGGGACACGTGAAGAACCACATTGTGCCACGTATGAAGGGAACACCAGCAAACCCGCTGCCCGGGCATGTGGCAGGATATTGGTGGAAAAAAGGGCCCTCTCACGGACAGAATGGCCGGACCGCTGCCCCGTGTCCATTAGTGTAACTCACTGGTTTTCACGTGATGTTGCTGCTTTGTTCAAGTCGATTGCTGAATACGTTTCCGCGTTGTACAAGTATAATTGCGCTGCTCGTGGCCTTTAGCCCCTTAAGAACATGGCCCATTCTGGGCTGAAGGAAGCAACAATTTCTGGAGGATTTTAATCCCCGCTTTTGAAGAGCCATAATATTTTTCTTGCCTGATCTCGGCCGTGTGAGGTCTTGTTTTTGGCCCTGCAAAGTGTATTTCTTATTGGTGGGTTTTATGTATTGTAAAACTTTTTTTTTTTTGGGGGGGGGGGGGGAGGGGCGCTGGGAAAAAAACGCATCAACTCTACCAGGTTTTTTTAACAGCGTCAATCATACAGCATTAATGACACAACACATTATTCCTGGGGGTCAGAACGATTACGATACCAAAAACATTACAATTAGAGATGAGCGAACGTACTCGTCCGAGCTTGATATTCGTGCGAATATTAGGGTGTTCGGGATGCTCGTTACTCGTAACGAGTACCACGCGGTGTTCCGGTTACTTTCAGTTTCCTCTCTGAGACGTTAGCGTGCTTTTCTGGCCAATTGGAAGACAGGGAAGGCATTACAACTTCCCCCTGTGACGTTCAAGCCCTATACCACCCCCCTGCTGTGAGTGGCTGGCGAGATCAGGTGTCACCCGAGTATAAAAGTCGGCCCCTCCCGCGGCTCGGCTCAGATGCCGTGTGAGTTAGTGAGGGAAAGTGCTGTTCTATTGGAGTTGCTGTAGGGAGAGTGTTTGTAGTGAGTGTAGGCTTCAAGAACCCCAACGGTCCTTCTTAGGGCCACATCTACCTGTGTGCAGGCTGCTGTTAGCAGTGGAATTTGTTTGTTTTTTTTCTCAAAATCGGCAGTGCAGAGCATTGCACCCGGTATTAGGGACAGAAGTGGTGCTTAGGCAGGGAGAGTGTTAGGAGTGAGTGTAGCCTTCAAGAACCTCAACGGTCCTTTCTAGGGCCACATTTAACTGTGTGGAGTACTGTGCAGGCTGTTGTTAGCAGTGTTGCTTTTTTTTTTTTTTTTTCTCAAAATCGGCGGTGCAGAGCATTGCACCCTGCATTGATACTACAGGGATAGAATTGTGTAGGCAGGGCCACAACACAGTTATTAGTCATTGAATAGACGCAGTGGGCCTATCCTTTTAAACAAAAGGGAAGAAAGTATATTTGCCCTGCCTCTGTCAGTCCTAAGGGCTCTGGGTGTATGTGTGGTGCGTGGAGAACGTAAAAAAATCAGACGCAACCAGCTACGGTTGAGTGCAGCCTTGCGCCAATTTCTTTCCTGCCTGGGAAATCAAATCACTGGTAATACAGCATGCTGAGGGGTAGGGGTAGGCCTAGAGGATGTGGACGCGGCCGAGGACGCGGAGGGCCAAGTGAGGGTGTGGGCACAGGCCGAGCCAGTGCGGTGGCCAGGGGTAGAGGCAGGGCCAGACTGAATAATCCACCAACTGTTTCCCAAAGCGCCCCCTCGCGCCATGCCACCCTGCACAGGTCAAGGTGCTCTACGGTGTGGCAGTTTTTCACAGAGACGCCTGACGACCGACGAACAGTGGTGTGCAACCTTTGTCGCGCCAAGATCAGCTGGGGAGGCACCACCAACAGCATGCGCAGGCATATGATGGCCAAGCACCCCACAAGGTGGGACGATGCCCGTTCACTGCCTCCGGTTTGCACCACTGCCTCTCCCCCTGTGCCCCAACCTGCCACTGAGATCCAACCCCCCTCTGAGGACACAGGCACTACCGTCTCCTGGCCTGCACCCACACCCTCACCTCCGCTGTCCTCGGCCCCATCCAGCAATGTCTCTCAGCGCAGCGTCCAGACGTCGCTAGTGCCACAGTTTGAGAGCAAGCGCTACTACGACGCCACGCACCCGCACACTCAAGCGTTAAACGTGCACATTGCAAAATTGATCAGCCTAGAGATGCTGCCGTATAGGCTTGTGGAAACGGAGGCTTTCAAAAGCATGATGGCAGCGGCGGCCCCGCGCTACTCGGTTCCCAGTCACCACTACTTTTCCCGATGTGCCGTCCCAGCCCTGCACGACCACGTCTCCCGCAACATTGTACGCGCCCTCACCAACGCGGTTACTGTCAAGGTCCACTTAACAACGGACACGTGGACAAGCACAGGCGGGCAGGGCCACTATATCTCCCTGACGGCACATTGGGTGAATTTAGTGGAGGCTGGGACAGAGTCAGAGCCTGGGACCGCTCACGTCCTACCCACCCCCAGAATTGCGGGCCACAGCTCGGTGGTGGTATCTGCGGCGGTGTATGCTTCCTCCACTAAAGCACCTTCCTCCTCCTCCTCCTCCAACGCAACCTCTGTCTCGCAATCAAGATGTGTCAGCAGCACGTCGCCAGCAGTCGGTGTCACGCGGCGTGGCAGCACAGCGGTGGGCAAGCGTCAGCAGGCCGTGCTGAAACTACTCAGCTTAGGAGAGAAGAGGCACACGGCCCACGAACTGCTGCAGGGTCTGACAGAGCAGACAGACCACTGGCTTGCGCCGCTGAGCCTCCAACCGGGCATGGTCGTGTGTGACAACGGCCGTAAGCTGGTGGCGGCTCTGCAGCTCGGCAGCCTCACGCACACGTGCCATGCCTGGCCCATGTCTTTAATTTGGTGGTTCAGTGCTTTCTGAAAAGCTACCCCCACTTGGCATACCTGCTCGGAAAGGTGCGCCAGCTCTGCGCACATTTCCGCAAATCCCACACGCACGCTGCCACCCTGCGGACACTGCAACATAGGTTTAATCTGCCAGTGCACCGACTGCTGTGCGACGTGCCCACACAGTGGAACTCTATGCTCCACATGTTGGCCAGACTCTATGAGCAGCGTAGAGCTATAGTGGAATACCAACTCCAACTTGCGCGGCGCAGTGGGAGTCAGCCTCCTCAATTATTTACAGAAGAGTGGCCCTGGTTGGCAGCCATCTGCCAGGTCCTTGGAAAATTTGAGGAGTCTACCCAGATGGTGAGCGGCGATGCTGCAATCATTAGCGTCACCATTCCTCTGCTATGCCTCTTGAGAAGTTCCCTGCAAAGCATAAAGGCAGACGCTTTGCGCTCGGAAACAGAGCCGGGGGAAGACAGTATGTCGCTGGATAGTCAGAGCACCCTCCTGTCTATATCTCAGCGCGTTGAGGAGGAGGAGGAGGAGGAGCATGAGGAGGATGAGGAGGAGGGGGAAGAGACAGCTTGGCCCACTGCTGACGGTACCCATGCTGCTTGCCTGTCATCCTTTCAGCGTGTATGGCCTGAGGAGGAGGAGGAGGAGGATCCTGAAAGTGATCTTCCTAGTGAAGACAGCCATGTGTTGCGTACAGGTACCCTGGCACACATGGCGGACTTCATGTTAGGATGCCTTTCTCGTGACCCTCGCGTTACACGCATTCTGGCCACTACGGATTACTGGGTGTACACACTGCTCGACCCACGGTATAAGGAGAGCCTTTGCACTCTGATTCCCGAAGAGGAAAGGGGTTCGAGAGTGTTGCTATACCACAGGGCGCTGGTGGACAAACTGATGGTAAACTTCCCATCCGACAGCGCTAGTGGCAGAAGGCGCAGTTCCGAGGGCCAGGTAGCAGGGGAGGCGCAGAGATCAGGCAGCATGTACAGCGCAGGCAGGGGAACATTCTCCAAGGCCTTTGCCAGCTTTATGGCTCCCCAGCAAGACTGTGTCACCGCTCCCCAGTCACGGCTGAGTCGGCGGGAGCACTGTAAAAGGATGGTGAGGGAGTACGTAGCCGATCGCACAACCGTCCTCCGTGACGCCTCTGCCACCTACAACTACTGGGTGTCGAAGCTGGACACGTGGCCTGAACTAGCGCTGTATGCCCTGGAGGTGCTTGCTTGTCCTGCGGCTAGCGTCTTGTCAGAGAGGGTGTTTAGTGCGGCTGGGGGAATGATCACAGATAAGCGTACCCACCTGTCATCCGACAGTGCCGACAGGCTTACACTCATCAAGATGAACAAAGGCTGGATTTCCCCAGACTTCTGTTCTCCACCAGCGGACAGCAGCGATACGTAAGCAATGCGTAGGCTGCACCCGCGGATGGAAGCATCGTTCTCTCTCACCATCCAAAACGGGGACATTTCTGCTTCATCAATCTGTGTATAATACTCCTCCTCCTCCTCCTCCTGCTCCTCCTCCTGAAACCTCACGTAATCACGCTGAACGGGCAATTTTTCTTAGGCCCACAAGGCTCACTCAAATAATTTTTCTAAACAATTTTTATACGTTTCAATGCTCTTAAAAGCGTTGAAACTTTAACTTGAACCAATTTTTTGTTAAACTGGGCTGCCTCCAGGCCTAGTTACCACTTAAGCCACATTAACCAAAGCGATTAATGGGTTTCACCTGCCCTCTTGGTTGGGCATGGGCAATTTTTCTGATGTACATTAGTACTGTTGATACACCAATTTTTGTGGGCCCTCGCCTACAGTGTAATCAAATTAATTTTTAGCCCACCTGCATTACAGCTGACGTTACATCAGCTGTGTTGGGCAATGCAATGGGATATTTTTGTGTATCGCCGGTGGGTTCCAGGGAGCCACCCATGCTGTCGGTCCACACGGAGTTTAACCTACATGTGTCCACTTGTAAAGAACCCCAGTCAGACTGGGGCATGCAGTGTGGGCCGAAGCCCACCTGCATTAAGCACGACATTACTACCTCAGCTGTGTTGGGCAATGCAATGGGATATTTTTATGTACTGCCGGTGGGTTCCTGGCACCCACCCATGCTGTCGGTCCACAGGGACTTCACAATAGGGAGTTGTACCTGCCTGTGTCTATGAATTAAAAACCGCGGTCTGACTGGGGCATGCAGACACCTTGACAGAATGAATAGTGTGTGGCACATAGGTTCCCCATTGCTATGCCCACGTGTGCAGCTCCTGATGGCGGTGGCACAGGATTATATTTCTCATTGCTTCTGTACAGCATTGTGGGCTATCGCCCCGCCCCTTTTAAAGAGGGTCGCTGCCTAGCCATGCCAACCCTCTGCAGTGTGTGCCTGCGGTTCCTCCTCATGGCAGACGCACTTATAAATAGACATGAGGGTGGCGTGGCATGAGGGCAGCTGAAGGCTGCGCAGGGACAATTTGGTGTGCGCTGTGGACACTGGGTCGTGCGGGGGGGGGGGGGGGGGTTGGGCAGCATGCAACCCAGGAGAAGTGGCAGCGGAGTGTCATCCAGGCAGTGATTGTGCTTTGTTGTAGCTAGTGTGGTGCTTAGCAAAGGTATGCCATGCTAATGAGGGCTTTTCAGAAGTAAAAGTTGTTGGGAGGGGGGGGGGGGGGGCACTCTTGCCACTATTGTGGCTTAATAGTGGGACCTGGGAACTTGAGATGCAGCCCAACATGTAGCCCCTCGCCTGCCCTATCCGTTTCTGTGTCGTTCCCATCACTTTCTTGAATTGCCCAGATTTTCACACATGAAAACCTTAGCGAGCATCGGCGAAATACAAAAATGCTCGGGTCGCCCATTGACTTCAATGGGGTTCGTTACTCGAAACGAACCCTCGAGCATCGCGATAATTTCGTCCCGAGTAACGAGCACCCGAGCATTTTGGTGCTCGCTCATCTCTAATTACAATGGTGGGAGATTTTTTCCTCTTTTGCACACAAAAAAACGTTTGTTTTGAAATGATACTTAGTTTTGAAGCGTCGCATGGAAAGTCGCATACATGTTTTATTTTTCCATGGACGGCGCTCTGTGAGGGCTTGTTTTTTGCGTCACGAGCTGTAGGTTATGGTTGTACCATTTTGGGGTACATGCGGCTTTCTTCCTTGCTTTTATTGCGCTGTTTTGGAGGTAAGATGATTAAAATAAGCACTTTGCCTAGTTTTTCCCCGTTTTTTTCCCGGCACAGGATTATTAGTGTGCTCAGATGATAGTACTGGTCGTTACGGAGCGGCGATACCACATCGGGGGGTTTGGCTGAAATGTGTAATACGGGAAAAAAAGAGTAAGCCCCAATGTCCACTTGCGGGTCTGATTTGCGGAACCCGCGTGGGTGATCCGCAAATCAAAGCTGCCCATAGGAATGCAATAGCATCCGCAAACTATTTAAAAGCATGCGGATGCCATTTCCTTCTGGCATGCAGATCACACGCTACGGGAGAAAATCGCTGCATGTTCCATTTCGGCCGCAGATTCCGCGGCCCAGCGAAATGACAATTGTGGCTGCGCCGCAGATCCGCAGGAGAGCAGGACATTTGAAAGAAAATACACTGCACATGCGCCTGCCACGTCGCCGGCACTTCCAGACGGGTCCGCTGTGCTGTAGAAAGGAGATCCGGCTGGCGCAGTGGAGATCCACACGGGAGCTGAGGAGGTCAGAAAACCTAGTTTTTTGCTCAATGTCCACGGGCAAGCAGGAATTCAGCACTGGAATCCCTGCGCGCAGCTGGATATTAGGCCTAAGGGCTAATGCCCACGGGTGGATTTCTGCCGCGTTTCTCGCTGCGCAATAACACAGTTATTAGGTTTTATTGAACTTGATAACTTTCTGCCTGGCAGTGCCCACATGTGTGATTCTGACGCGGATTTCTGCCCCTGGAAAAAAATCGTGGCATGTTCTAATTCACTGCATTTTTCCGCCGCAGGAGGTCTCCATTAATATACTTTTAATAGAGACCTTGGGATCTCCGTGATCTTGGGCGTATCCCACTCCTTCCGTGGCCATGAGCCCTCAAAATGTTGTTTTTTTAAAAATATTTTCCCTCTCAGTTTTTTTTTTTTTAACACTATTTATGTAGTCAGTGGCAAAGCGGGACGCCTGTATCTGGCGTCCTGTTGCCATAACAACCCACCGCTTTACTGTCGCGGTCTGCCAATTCACCCCCCACTGATAGACGCTGGCCGCATCCTGTTGTGGCCGCGATTCACCCCCGCTGAGAGATGTTGGTCCGCTCCCGCTGTCGCCACTGTTCACCCCTCTTCATAGGCGCAGGCTGGCTCCTGCTGTGGCAGCGATTCACCCCTCTGAGAGATGCAGGTTGGCTCCCGCTGTGGTCACGAGGCATCCTGTTGCCATGACAACCCAGTGACTACACAACAGAGGGAGCCCCCTCCCTCTGTGAAGGCTTTGCGCATCTCCACTGAGCTGCTGCTCTAGGCAGCTCACTGAAGGTGTGTATTTGGCTGCTAATCAGAAGCTTTGGGCATTCCCTTTACCTCAGGCCGTCTCCTGGTGGAGACAAGATACACCAGTACCGAAACCGGGTTTTTATCTCTCTACAGGAAACCAGCAAAGAAGATTCATCAGTTTTTTTTCTAACATTGTCATGCGGCAAGACTCTACTGAGCATGTCTGCTAATCTCCTTCCCTTTTCGATTACCTCATTACCACTCCCCATGAGAATGACCTATATGCAGTAATGTATCCGACTGTCACACCTTTTGTTTGAGTTACAATATAAGTGGTTTCCTCTTGTTCACACACACTATAATGCATGTCAATCGTTGGCTTCTCCGAACTTGTACCAACTATATCTAATTTGGCAACCACAGTATATGTAAGAGGGACAAATGTACCGATGCACATGGCTTGCCGTGGCAAATTTTTAGGACAGGCCACATCTCTTTACAAAATCACACACCTTTGTATCCTGCAATAGTGCCCTTCAGTAACCCCCTCGCAGTAAGGGCCCATTGACACGGTCGTAGGCATTTTACGGCGCCCGTCGGAGCTGTAAAAACGCCCGAACAGCAAAGGACCCGGCGCATACACACCAAGGCCGCAATGCCGTGGGGCCTAGGGAGATATTTCCCCTGCCCTCCCCCTTACCGGCTCACCTCCTCTCTCCTCCCCTCTAGCTGTTTGCAATAGGAGGCGGCAGGGCGGGCAAAGCGTAGGTCTGCCCCCATCCTGCCCCCTCCCATTGCAAACAACGGCAAGGGGTGGGGAGGGGAAGAGAAGGAGGGAGTTTTACAGTCACACTGCTAAACTCCCTCCCACCCCCCTTCTCCAGCAGCTAGCACATGCTCCCATAGGAATCTATGCAGCTGCCGCTGACGGTGTGAGAGCACCTGATTGGGCGCTTTCACACCTCAGAAATACGCACCTGTGCACTGATGCATTGTAAGCCAATGCATCAGAGGGGCAGCGTATATCGGCCGGGCGTGAAAACCCAGCCGATGTACGCCTGTGTGAATAAGCCCTAATAGTGACCAATCTGAGATGGTTCTGACCCGTGTATAAAGTAGTGCAGTGTAGTAAACTAACAATGGAATGATCACAGCTTCACGGCCACTCCAGAGAAAAGGGCAAAAGCTAAATACAGCTAAAATAAACAACCATTCTACAAATACATTCCTTATTATCAAACATATCTACATATTAGGTATAACCGCCTTCATAAAGAGCGGCACTATAAAAATATTATGTCTGTGACACCGCAGAATGATGGAACGAAAATATGACAGAATTGTTATGCGTTCGTCTCCCAAAAACTGCAATGAAAAGTGATCCAAAATTTGCGTGAGACCTAAGATGGTACCAATGTAAGGGCTTATTCAGACGACCGTATATCGGCCGCGTATTCACGCCGGCCGATATACGGCGACCCTCTCTGCAGGGGGAGGAGGCTGGAAGAGCCAGGAGCAGTGCTCTGAGCTCCCGCCCCCTCTCCGTCCCTCTGTACTATTTGCAATGAGGGGAGGCGGGACAGGGGTGGGGCTAATTCCCGGAACTTAGCCCCGCCCCTCTCATTGCAAATAATGCAGAGGGGCAGAGAGGGGGTGGGAGCTCAGAGCACTGCTCCTGGCTCTTCCAGCCCCCTCCCCCTGCAGAGAGAGACGCCGTATATCGGCCGGCTTGAATACTCGGCCGATATACAGTCGTCTAAATAAGCCCTAAACTACAACTCGTCCCGCAATAAACAAGACGCAGATCGGTGGAAAAAATATAAATGTTACGGATTCTTCAATGTAATGATGCAAATACACATTTTTTTTAAAGGATTTATTGTTAAAAATAAATAAATAAACAATGAAGAAATGTAACATATTAGGCCCCACAGAGTGTGTTGTGAAGAAGAAGGAAAAGAAAAAAAGAACTGCTGCTTTTTGGTCATCTGCATGCTAAGAAACGCAATAAAAAGTGATCAAAAATACCACCCAACACACAGGTGGTATCAGCAGCATTTACCCCCTAATCATCCCTCTTCCACTCACCTCCATGTAGTGAATTACCTATTTGATGGATTCCTTGCTAGAGACGGGTTGCACTTTACAAATAAAGGTAAGCATATATTTGGTGGATGCCTTCTGCACTGATCAGGGGAGCTTTACGCCTGAACAATATGGGAAGTGAAGTAAAAGGCAAAAGTATACAACTGATAAATACAATTGAGAACCTCGCTATTAGAAGTGGAAAGAAAGAACAAAGACAAAAAAAACAGAAGGAAAGTAGAGGAGCAAGAGACACCGATCACAAACTAACATGACAAAATGTGAGACTGACAAGGCAACTGTTAGGTGAACTCACAACTGGCTGAGTGATTGTGCTCAAAGAGTGGTCATAAATGGCTGCACATCCAAGTGGAAGAATGTATCATGTAAGCTTGCACAGTGGGCAGCGACTAACAGAATGGTATTTAACAAGGAGAAATGCAAAGTCCTACATCTGGACAAGAAAAATGAAAAAAGCGCATACAGAATGGGAGGAATTGGGCTAAGCAGCAGCACATGTGAAAAAGACTTGGGTATACTAATAGATCACAGACTGAACATGAGTCAACAATGTGATGCAGCAGCCAAGAAGGCAAACACAATTCTGGGATGTATTAGGAGAAGTATAGTGTCGGGACTTGACCCAGAACCTCTTGCACTAGCAGGCAGCAGCTGTACCTACTGACCTATCAGCCCTTTAGATAGCTCCACTACATTACATCAGTCTTGTTCCCTTTTCCTGCAATACAGTCCCTGTTTTAGCTCCATTCTGTTTCTGATTGGACATTCTATAAAAGCCTGGCCTTGCCACTCCTTCAGTGCTAGATTATTGTGCATTTTGCCTTGATCAAGCAGCACCTCCTAAACCTGCTCCTTAACTGCAAGTGTGACTACCTTATAATGACTTCTGGCTTCCATCTGATTATGCCTCCTGCCTCATCCATTGGTATTGCTGGAGCGTCTGAGGAGCGGGCCCGCAGCCTAGGAGACAGCGGGGTAGAGTTTGGGCTTTGTCACGTGGCTCTACCATCTCCCATCCTGAGGGTAGCACGGGACCTGTCCAAGTAACTGAGGGGAGGCCTTCAAAAGGGTAATCCACTGTGCAGTTTACCATGGCGATTGGTTGTCACTGATGAAACCGGATGATGAAATAACTGGTCCACACTGAGAGTGCATTTAAATAGCAAAGCCGGGAACGGTCGGCAGCGGTCCTTTACTGGTGAAACTTATTTACAGTCCAAGCACAATACAATTCACGCCAGCAGGACAATTGGTGTAGAAATCACAAAGTGATGCGACAAGGAGGAAGTCACGGGTTCACTTAGGAATCCAAAGTCCCAGTTATCTGTAGGGCTCTGGGTCCGGCACAAACTCCTCTTCCACCCTCCAGCTCTCTACCGCTTGGCACTCATGTTTGGCTTACACTCCACACTGCGATGGTGGTTCACTCTCTCTCTCTCTCTCACGGTTCCTTAGTGGCGATAGCACCACTGGCATCTCCTGGGTGTAACGGGCCCAGGGAAAGCTGGGGATGTCTCTCAGCCTCCTCCATTCCGGTCCAAGCACAACGGAAGGAGTTTGTGTGAGTTCCTTGCTAGACTAGCACCAGAACAAAAGACCTTTGCACAACCACTTGCAAAAACATAAATTAACCCTTTCCAATCCACTGTCTGACGTCTGAAGACATTCTGATTGAAGGCTGTACAACTCTGATGTCGTAAGACATCTGGCAGGGTATTCTTACTGTATATTACTGGCCGCTCTGTTGTGGGGGACCTTTCCAGCATGTCCTATACCGCAGAACTGGCTCTAGCCAGCAGACGGCGCCATTGTATAATGCCAGAAAGAAAAAGCCACCTAGGAAACCCTGAATCCAACATTGGATTGCAAAGGGTTAAGTATGGGCACATGACTCCAAACTTACAGCACAAAACCATACCTTTCCAGACAGATACAGCTCGTTTGCTGACATTAACCCATTCAGTGCTGCAAACGCCAATACATATTCTGCTGTTTCATTCCTCATTCAAAGACAAATTACAAGTCATTATAGACAACACATAGCAGACATTATGGAGGGGGCCTGTTGTACTTGGCCACTACACTGCAAACACGACTAAGATGTTACATATGGAGTCTAGATCACGTGAGGTCATTATCCCCCTCTACTCTTCCTTAGTCAGACCTCATCTGGAATACTGGGTCCAGTTCTAGGACCCCCACTTTAAAAAAAAGACATAGACAAACTGGAGCAAGTTCAGAGAAGAGTTACCAAGATGGTGAGCGGTCTGCAAATCATGTCCTATGAGGAACGGTTAAAGGATCTGGGAGTGTTTAGCAGAAGAGAAGGCTGAGAGGAGACTTAATAGCGGTCTACAAATATCTGAAGGGCCGTCACAGTGCAGAGGGATCAGCCCTATTCTCATCTGCACAGGGAAAGACTAGAAGCAATGGGATGAAACTGAAAGGGAGGAGACACAGATTAGATATAAGACAGTGAGGGGGATCAATGTGTCGAACAGGTTACCACAGGAGGTGGTGTTCTCCTCCAATGGAAGTGTTCAGAGGCTGGACAGACATCTGTCTGGGATGATTTAGTAAATACTTCACTGAGCAGGGGGTTGGACCTGATGACCCTGGAGGACCCGATAACCCTGGAGGTCCCATCCAACTCTACCATTCCATGATTCTATGATATCATCTCCCTTCCCCTCAGACTGTTGGAGGTGGAAGGAGCTCTACAGGCTCCTCCTTTTCTGTGGTTAGATGAATCAAAATGTGAAATTATTTTTGGAAAGCACAGACTCCGGAGGGGAGGGACCATCCAGCTTGTTATCAGTGAACAGTTCTATATCTCTGATAGTATGGGGTGGCATTAGTGTCTATGGCACGGGCAGCTTACACATCCTGGCAGGCACTATCAATGCTAACAGTATATAGAGGTTGTAGAACAGCATATGCTTTATCCAGACATTTCCTTCAGGGAAGGTCTTGGGTACATATTTCAGGAGGACAATCCTAAACTTCATACTGCATCCATCACAACAGCATGGCTTCACAGGAGAAGAGTCCAGAGTGAACCGGCAGACTGCAGTCCAGGCCTTCCACCATATACTGCATCTATCGCAACAGCTTCACAGGAGAAGAGTCCAGGTGAACCGGCCGCCTGCAGTCCAGACCTTCCACCACATACTGCATCCATCCCAACAGCATGGCTTCACAGGAGAAGAGCCTGGGGTGAACCGGCCGCCTGCAGTCCGGACCTTCCACCATATACTGCATCCCTCACAACCTCATGTTTTCACAGGAGAAGAGTCCGGGGTGAATCAGCCGCCTGCAGTCTGGACCTTCGACCATATACAGCATCCATCACAACATAGTGGCTTCACAGAAGAAGAGTCCGGGTGAATCAGCCACCTGCAGTCCAGACCATCCACCAAATACTACATCCATCACAACAGTGTGGCTTCACAGAAGAAGAGTCCGAGGTTAACCAGCCGCCTGCAGTCCGGACCTTTCACCACATACTGCATCAATCACAACAGCATGGCTTCACAGGAGAAGAGTCCGGGGTGAACTGGCCACCTGCAGTCCGGACCTTCCACTATATACTGCATCCATCACGACAGGTTCACAGGAGAAGAGTCCAGGGTGAACCGGCTGCCTGCAGTCCAGACCCTCCACCATATACTGCATCCATTACAACAGCTTCACAGGAGAAGAGTCCGGGGTGAACCAGCTGCCTGCAGTCCAGACCTTCCACCATAAACTGCATCCATCACAACAGCATGGCTTCACAGGAGAAGAGTCCGGGGTGAACCAGCTGCCTGCAGTCCAGACCCTCCACCATATACTGCATCCATTACAACAGCTTCACAGTAGAAGAGTCCGGGGTGAACCAGCTGCCTGCAGTCCTGACCCTCCACCATATACTGCATCCATCACGACTGGTTCACAGGAGAAGAGTCCGGGGTGAACTGGCTGCCTGCAGTCCAGACTTTCCACCATATATTTAAGTAAAAAAGGGAAAAAAAATGAATAAGGCTCACCTCACCAACAGTGCCTCCGGTATAGGGGAAAAAACAGTATCTGTTTCCCAGCGGGAGCTCTGTCCTCAGATGGCCATTGGCAATTGGCTAAACTGGCTTCCTTCCCTACCCTTTGTTTTGTTTTATACTAACCCCCTGCAAATTATCCCCAGCTCTCATGACTTAACAGGTGTCAGTATTATACTTTGAACACACCCACTCAGCGACTCTTTCTCTCCACAGGTACTCTGTTTCTTTTAATCAGGGGCATAGATTTGCATCTTGCTATAAAAGTTATGTGTTAACTACATTTTTCAGCTGTTGACAAAGGCCACTGTCCGGCCGAAACGCGTTCAGCTTTACCTATTAGATGTATGTGTTTTAATCAATAAAGTTACTATTTTTAATGGCTGAAGCCCTCCTCCATATCTACAGTTACTTCCACCATATACTACATCCATCACAGCAGCATGGCTTCACAGGAGAAGAGTCCGGGGTGAACCGGCCGCCTGCAGTCCGGACCTTCCACTATATACTGCATCTATCACTACAGTATGGCTTCACAGGAGAAGAGTTCGGAGTGAACAGGCCGCCTGCAATCCAGATCTTCCACCATATACTACATCCATCACAACAGCATGGCTTCACAGGAGAAGAGTCCGTGGTGAACCGGCCGCCTGTAGTCCAGACCATCCACTATATAATGCATCTATCACTACAGCATGGCTTCACAGGAGAAGAGTTCGGAGTGAACCGGCCGCCTGCAGACCGGACCTTCCACCATATACTGCATCCATCACAACAGCATGGTTTCACAGGAGAAGAGTCCGGGGTGAACCGGCCGCCTGCAGTCCAGACCTTCCACCATATACTGTATCCATTACAACAGCTCCACAGGAGAAGAGTCCGGGGGAACCGGTCACCTGCAGTCCAGACCTTGCACAATAGACTGCATCCATCATAACAGCATGGCTTCACAGGAGAAGAGTCCGGGTTGAACCGGCCACCTGCAGTCCAGACCTTCCACCATATACTATATCCCTCACAACAGCATGGCTTCACAGGAGAATAGTCAGGGGTGAACCGTCCGCCTGCAGTCCAGACCTTTCACCCTATACTATATCCCTCACAACAGCTTCACAGGAGAAGAGTCCGGGGTCAACCGGCCGCCTGCAGTCCAGACCTTCCACCATATACTACATCCATCACAACAGCTTCAGAGGAGAAGAGTCCGGGGTGAACCGGCCGCCTGCAGTCCAGGCCTTCCACCATATACTACATCCTTCACAACAGCATGGCTTCACAGGAGAACAGTCCGGGGTGAACCGGCCGCCAGTAGTCCAGATCTTCCACCATATACTGCATCCATCACAACAGCTTCACAGGAGAAGAGTCCAGGGTGAACCGGCCGCTTGCAGTCCGGACCATCCACCATATATTGCATCTATCACAACAGCATGGCTTCACAGGAGAAGGGTCCGGGGTGAACCCGCCGCCTGCAGTCCAGCCCTTCCACCATATACTGCATCCATCACAACAGCATGGTTTCACAGGAGAACAGTCCGGGGTTGAACCGGCCGCCTGCAGTCCAGACCTTCCACCACATACCACATCCATCACAATAGCATGGTTTCACAGGAGGAGTCTGGGGTGAACTGGCCACCTGTAGTCCAGACCTTCCACCATATACTACATCCTTCACAACAGCATGGCTTCACAGGAGAAGCGTCCGGGGTGAACCAGCCACCTGTAGTCCAGACCTTCCACCATATACTGCATCCATCACAACAGCTTCACAGGAGAAGAGTCCGGGGTGAACCGGCCGCTTGCAGTCCGGACCTTCCACCATATACTGCATCTATCACAACAGCATGGCTTCACAGGATAAGGGTCCGGGGTGAACCCGCCGTCTGCAGTCCAGACCTTCCACCATATACTACATCCATCACAACAGCTTCACAGGAGAAGAGTTTGGGGTGAACCGGCCGCCTGTAGTCCAGACCTTCCACCATATACTGCATCCATCACAACAGCATGGTTTCACAGGAGAAGCGTCCGGGGTGAACCAGCCACCTGTAGTCCAGACCTTCCACCATATACTGCATCCATCACAACAGCTTCACAGGAGAAGAGTCCGGGGTGAACCGGCCGCTTGCAGTCCGGACCTTCCACCATATACTGCATCTATCACAACAGCATGGCTTCACAGGATAAGGGTCCGGGGTGAACCCGCCGTCTGCAGTCCAGACCTTCCACCATATACTACATCCATCACAACAGCTTCACAGGAGAAGCGTCCGGGGTGAACCAGCCACCTGTAGTCCAGACCTTCCACCATATACTGCATCCATCACAACAGCTTCACAGGAGAAGAGTCCGGGGTGAACCGGCCGCTTGCAGTCCGGACCTTCCACCATATACTGCATCTATCACAACAGCATGGCTTCACAGGATAAGGGTCCGGGGTGAACCCGCCGTCTGCAGTCCAGACCTTCCACCATATACTACATCCATCACAACAGCTTCACAGGAGAAGAGTTTGGGGTGAACCGGCCGCCTGTAGTCCAGACCTTCCACCATATACTACATCCATCACAACAGCTTCACAGGAGAAGAGTCCGGGGTGAACCGGCCGCTTGCAGTCCGGACCTTCCACCATATACTGCATCCATCACAACAGCTTCACAGGAGAAGAGTCCGGGGTGAACCGGCCGCCTGCAGTCCAGACCTTCCACCATATACTGCATCCATCACAACAGCTTCACAGGAGAAGAGTCCGGGGTGAACCGGCCGCTTGCAGTCCGGACCTTCCACCATATACTGCATCCATCACAACAGCTTCACAGGAGAAGAGTCCGGGGTGAACCGGCCGCCTGCAGTCCAGACCTTCCACTACATACTACATCCATCACAATAGGATGGCTTCACAGGAGGAGTCCGGGGTGAACCGGCCGCTTGCAGTCCGGACCTTCCACCATATACTGCATCCATCACAACAGCTTCACAGGAGAAGAGTCCGGGGTGAACCGGCCGCCTGCAGTCCAGACCTTCCACCACATACTACATCCATCACAATAGGATGGCTTCACAGGAGGAGTCCGGGGGGAACCAGCTGCCTGCAGTCCGGTCCTTTCATTAATAGGAACGATTTGTCGCTTTAGGAAATGAAGACTCCAGCAAAGACGAATGAGGGCTGTTGACCTGCCAGTACCCTACATAAGACAAAAATGGAACAACTTACCAAAACTCTAGCAATTGGTCTCCTCACTTCCCAGAAGGGGGGAGGGGGGGGGGGTGCCGCACAATGGTAGACATTTCTAAGTTAGTTTGCTTTCCTCTCCCCTCTGATGTGTTCTATGTTCTATTGCGGATAAAATATGGTTTGCTGACATTTCCACATCATTGCATTCCTTTTTTCTTTACATCTTTTGTTTATTTTTACATTTTTCACAGCAGCCCACCTTTTTTGAATTAGGATTGTATTAATAATGGTGGCACCAATATCGTGGGACCTAAAACTATAATTTGTTACAAAGAAAGCCCTTATTTTGTTAAAAATCTAAGTGAGAAAATAAGAAATGTGCAGTTTCCTTGGAAATATCACCACTGCTTCTTTGGAGGATGTGCTGTCCTGATTTCAGCTATTTTCCATGAAGGGTGCCAATAGTTCCCAAGTTTGCTGTATGTTCCGGTATTTCCAGTTTGTGTCCCCTGGAGCCTCCTCGTCACACTTACAATCTGTGTCAGCATCTATAATTCTCTGCCATTCTATTGTTTCTGAGACGGTACATTCAGCCTGTTAGATATACTAGGCACATTGCTGTATCTGGACTAAAGAGAAAACTGCCGCAGGCAACATGGACGAACAATACCAACATTCTGCAGAACCAGTTAACACAACGAAGAGGAGAACTCCGGGGGCCCGAAGGGGGAAACCGGCTGAAAGGCTCAGATTATAATATTAAGCAACCCTGGTTCTCACACCTGTCACCTGCATCCCTATAAAGCTGCACACCGAGGACGCCCCACATATCCAGCAGACATGTCACCAGTCACCGCGTCCCTCCTACTACTCCTGGTCTACGGAGGAACCACAGAGGTCTATGCTGTCCCAAAGACGACAACAGTTAGACCTGAGATCTGTCCAATTGTAGGTAAGAAGAAAACATTTTACGTGAAATGATATATTCCTTTGTTATGTACAGCAGTTCTCCTGTCCTGCATGTACGGTCATTGTCAGATATCATCAGGCACCTGGAAGGAATTGTTATAATCAAAGGAAACCTTCTCTGTGACTGTAACATTGATAGAAGTGATTACAGTATCAGAGCAAAAGGATCATTAATTGTGGAGAACCGACCCCTTGTAGGGAGGCTCTAGTACTCTGTTGTACCCCCTCTAGCTTGGATACAAGATGTGATATGGGGGCCATGGAGGCTCTAGTACCCTGAAGTACAACCTCTAGCTTGGATACAAGATGTGATATGGGGGCCATGGAGGCTCTAGTACCCTGAAGTACAACCTCTAGCTTGTATACAAGATGTGATACGGGGGGCATGGAGGCTCTAGTACCCTGTTGTACCGCCTCTAGCTTGGATACAAGATGTGATATGGGGGGCATGAAGGCTCTAGTACTCTGTGGTATCGCCTCTAGCTTAGATACAAGATGTGATACAGGGGCATGGAGGCTCTAGTACTCTGTTGTACCTCCTCTAGCTTGGATACAAGATGTGATATGGGTGGGCATGGAGGCTCTAGTACCCCATTGTAATACCTCTAGTTTGGATGCAAAATGTGATACAGATGGACAAGTAGGCTCTAGTACCCTGTTGTACCAACTTTAGGTAGGATGCAGAATGTGATTCTGGTGGGCCTGGAGGCTTTAGTACCCTGTTGCACTGCCTCTAGCGTGGATACAAGCTATGATACGGGCAGTGATAGAGGCTCTAGTACGCTGTTGGTCCACCTTCAGCTTGGATACAAGATATGATACGGGTGGGCATGGAGGCTTTAGTACCCTGTTGCACCACCTCTAGCTTGGATACAAGATGTGATACAGAGGGCATGGAGGCTCTAGTACCCTGTTATACCCCCTCTAGCTTAGATACAAGATGTGATACGGGTCAGCATGGAGGCTCTTGTACCCTGTTGTACCACCTCTAGCTTGGATACAAGATGTGATACGGGTGGGCATGGAGGCTTTAGTACCCTGTTGCACCACCTCTAACTTGGATACAAGATATGATACGGGCGGTGATAAAGGCTCTAGTACTCTGTTGGGCCACCTCCAGCTTGAATAAAAAATGTGATGTGGGTGGGCATTTCCTGCAGGTTGCATCTCAGAAAGACTGACCAGCGTTACTCCTAATTAGCCCAATTAAATGTGTTGGCCTGATCCAGGGACAGCAAGTACGGTTCCCAGTTATCAGTCCTACCCTGCTCCACAGCCTCCTGGACACCTAGAACAGCACTAAACATGCTTTGGCCTGGAACAGAGCAAGGCTTGGCTCCTGGGAGGAGCCAGGTGTAAACTTCATCAACTTTTGCCATAACCATCCTGTCCATATTAAGATGTGCTATGAGGTGCCAATTCTCAATACTCCTCAAATCTTTACCTTTTGACAGATTGATCAAGTCTGACCTTCTAATGGACCTAGGTAGAGAGCCCAAGGAAAGACACTCATTGAATCCTTCAGTCAAGAGGTCCTTGAAGGTCTTAGATTTTAATCCATCTTGACATGGTGATTTGTTTGAGACGGAGACCATCAGTCACCAGTAAATTCCATAGAAGGGGAGGCAGTGGTGTGACAAACTTGCTGCTTTATTGTTTAAAATATGTGCATATTCACAGATAAATAGGTGAACAAGGCTCTTGATAGAGCTGAAACCGCTCCTTCTTTATCTGTGAATATGCACATATTTTAAACAATAAAGCAGCACCTCTGTCACACCAGTGCCTCCCCTTCTATGGAACTTACTTGTGAAAGAAAGCCAAAGTGACCGCAAGGCTGCACAAGCACTTGGAGACGCACCTGCTGCATGGAGCCAGGAGCAGGAAGCCGTCTAAGGTGGGATGAAAATCTTTTTTTTCTAAACATCAATCACCAGTCTAATACCCTCTTCCCTGATCTCTTCTGTCAAAATGTCAAGCGAGATGTCTAACCCCGGCTCAGGGACAGTTTCAGCCAGGAAAACCAACATTACATCTGAATCTACATCCCTCTTTCCCAAGTGTTGCGAGTAGTAAGAACTGACAACCTCCAGAATCCCTGATCTTTTTCTGTATGGGTTGTGTGAGCGGTACTTTCCAAAATCCCTCTAAAAAACCAAGGATGCGTGTCTATCATACTGGCACTTCCAGAGTAAAAACTTCACCCTGGAGATCTCCTGGTGGCTACCTCCAGTTGAAACGAGTTGTTTAAGTTTTCTCCTCAGGCCCTGATACAGGCAATACCCATCCAGGCACCTGA
This sequence comes from Eleutherodactylus coqui, assembly GCF_035609145.1. NCBI lineage: Eukaryota > Metazoa > Chordata > Amphibia > Anura > Eleutherodactylidae > Eleutherodactylus > Eleutherodactylus coqui. The sequence continues at coordinate 8,998,366 of NC_089837.1, forward strand.
GGTTGGAGATCTCTCAGCAGAACCTTTTTGGCCTCCACATCACTGGAAGGCCAGAATCCTGAAATACTCCCTATCTCAGACTCCAGATTTTAGGTCTGCAGCCCCCTCCGCATCACAGGCACCACTCGCTGTATTATTGGCACTGCTGCCACTCTCTTTGCTGTTACCTCTGTCACCTCCAGCTGTACTGGCATTTACTGCGCCTTTCTTCCTAACCTCTCAATGCCCATTACCAACCAACAGAAGAACAGGGGTTCTATCCAGCCCTGACTTTTCTTCCCAACTTCCACGTCCACCAGAGAGCCCAAGCTGGGGGTAATTTGGGGTCAGAATTATCATCTTTCAGCCGAACCAGCGCTCTTAGTGACCAATGCAAACAACAGCTTTTCTTGCAGCTTTTATAGTTTCTTCTTTCTCCTTTTCCAGACTTCTGAGTCCTTTTCTGGCAAATCACTTCCAAACAGGAAGCTCACCACATTAGGAGAGGCTTCCGGCTGTGGGGACTTCAGACCTCCTATTTTCCCACCTTTCCCCTCCACTGCTTCATTAGCAACTCCTCCTGTTTTCTTATGTTCTGCCGCTGCTGACACCACTGAATTTTCTGCCACCTGTAGTAAATTTGCTGCAGATGTTGCTGATGCCACTGCAATCACTGTCCTCCCTCCTGCTGACCGATATTGGAGGGAGGAGGTGCAGGACTCCATTGCAAGCGAAGCCCTGAACATTGCACTCTTTCATAACTGGATTCTAGCTGCTCCACAGTCCTGGGTCTTCTGTTTCATAACATGCCGAATATTTCCTATTGGTGAACAGTGTGTACTGCAGGCAGCCGGTTCACCCCAGACTCTTCTCCTGTGAAGCTGTTGTGATGGATGCAGTATATGGTAGAAGGTCTGGACTGCAGGCAGGCGGTTCACCCCGGACTCTTCTCCTGTGAAGCTGTTGTGATGGATGCAGTATGTGGTGGAGGGTCTGGACTGCAGGCGGACGGTTCACCCCAGACTCTTCTCCTGTGAAGCCATGCTGTTGTGATGGATGAAGTATGGATTTTAGCATTGTCCTGCTGATATATATAAGGTCTTCTCTGAAAGAGATGTTGTCTGGATGGGGCATATGTTGTTCTAGAAGCTCTAGCTGCTGTTAGCTTTGATAGTGCCTTGAGGCCATGCAGTGATTTCCATTACAGAATCATGCCAGTATATAATGCAGTGACTCCTGAGGACTCGTAGATCTCCAGCATCTAATATTGTCCGTCAGGCTTATCCCTTGTGCTCATGAATTCCTCTAGATTCTTTTGATAATATTATGTCCTGTAGACGGTGGGATATTCAAAGTCTTCAAAATTTTAGATTGAAGAACATTTTCCTGAAATCGTTCTACAATGTTTAGGTGCAGGTTTTCAATGATTGGTGAACTTCTGAACCATCTTTGCTTCTGAGAGACTCAGCCTCTCTAACATTATCTTTTAATATACAGTCCCCCCGCTTCTGATGTGTTCTTTGTTCTATTACATATAAAGTATGGTTAGAGAAAATTCTCAATACATTTCCCACTGTGTTCCAACTTTTTTGGAATGGTGGCTGCCTATATACTGCACAATATGACTTCTCCTGTCCTGTATTTGGGGTGTAACTCGCAGTCTCTTTTGTTACCTTTATTTGTAGATTATCCTGACTATGATCCTGAGGATTGCCATGCAATTGAGAATCTGGATTCTTGTTCCGAAGACATTATCTCGTGCTGTTCAATCAAGCAATGTCCTGTTGGCAAGATTTGCTGTCGCAGTCACTGTATTTCTGACATTGGCCAGTGCTACGACTCTGGAGGTAAGTGACAGATAAGTATTGCCCCCTTCTGATATGCAGCAGTTAGTGATCCAACCGTGCCTTTATATCCTGCCTGCAGCTGCCCCTCTTTGTCCTCTGTACTACAGACACAGCGGACCCTCCCGCAGCATTACTGCAGTTTTCTGACTGTAGTCTGCTGGAGCTGCTATACCTCTGCTGTCAGGCAGTGAACTGTGGTCAGTAACACAAAACGTGACGCAGTATGGATATTGTGGTAGTCATAACTCCGTGCTTTGTTTTTGGTTATTGTCTGATGCTTTTCTTGTGCAAAATAGGAATATGAGCAATTTTCATGGATTTGCAACTGACAGCACACTGCCTCCTTACGGTCAAGGTGGCTATGATGATATGCACTTTTCTTACAAGGACTTATGGTGCTAGTAAGTAAATTGCAGCTTGTCCTATTCTGCTCTGATTTGTTATATGACAACCACCTGTCATAAGACACATTTCTTACCCCTTAGTGACGGCCCCATTGCCTTTGTACATCCTAGCTAAGTGGGCTTTAATCCTAGAGGATGTAAAAACATGCATCCTCTTTAGATTAAAGCCACGTGGGCTGAGGACGTGATGGCTCCATGCTGTCGGTGCCTGGAGGTAGCTGACAACATGGAGCTGTCATGGGTGGCGTGGGAAGCCCCCCGGTCCTGCAATCGGTGCTATCCAGTAAAAAAAAATTTTTTTTTAAGTTAGAGTTTCATCTCCCCTCACGGATCACATCATGAGGGGCACTGAAACTACTCACCTCCCTCCTCCATAATGTTCCGCGATGATCTGGTTTGGATCGGACCCTCCAAAGGAAAAATGGCGGTGCATGCGCAGAAGAGGAGACCGGTGCAGGACATTTGAAATCGCCTGCAGTGAGTGGTCCCTGGGCCAGTAATCGCCACTATCCAACTGATAAACTTAAAAACTTAAATAAAGTTAAAGTTTCACCTCCCCTCATGTATCGGATCCATGAGAGGAGGTGAAAATACTCACCCCGGTCCTCCGCAATGTCCCGTTCTCCCAGGACCTGAAGTCCCCTTCTGCACATGCGCGACAGATGTACAGAGGGCTCGCGCCCCAGCAAATTTAAAATCCCTCTGCTCCTGGCTGCCACGTGTAGCCTAGAGCAGAGAGATGTCACCAGGGGCCGCTGTATGTGGTTCCCGGTGACATGATTACTGTTATTCAATGGATAACGGCGATCATTTAAAGTTAAAAAAAAAGTTTAAAAAAAGAAAAGTTTAAAAAGCTTATGTTTCATCTCCCCTCATGGATCATATCTGTGAAGGAGGATGACATTACGTATCGGTTAGCACAATTTTCACTATTCGATATACTGTGGGTGCCAGATTAGATAAGAATTATGTACAGGCCTGGAGAGCCTTTCAAAGACCACACATTTACATCATGTGTCCCAAAAGAGTTCGTCTTTATTTAGGCGGGTAAAAGTTTATATAAACTTTCAAATCAGGAAGTTAAAGGGGTTGTCCCGCGAAACAAAGTTGGGGTATACACTTCTGTATGGCCATATTAATGCACTTTGTAATGTACATTGTGCATTAATTATGAGCCATACAGAAGTTATTCACTTACCTGTTCCGTTGCTAGCGTCCCCGTCTCCATGGTGCCGTCTAATTTTCAGCGTCTAATCGCCCGATTAGACGCGCTTGCGCAGTCCGGTCTTCTCCCTTCTGAATGGGGCCGCTCGTGCCAGAGAGCTGCTCCTCGTAGCTCCGCCCCGTCACGTGTGCCGATTCCAGCCAATCAGGAGGCTGGAATCGGCAATGGACCGCACAGAAGACCTGCGGTCCACCGAGGGTGAAGATCCCGGCGGCCATCTTCACAAGGTAAGTAAGAAGTCACCGGAGCGCGGGGATTCGGGTAAGTACTATCCGTTTTTTTTTTTTAAACCCCTGCATCGGGTTTCTCTCGCGCCGAACGGGGGGGCTATTGAAAAAAAAACAACCCGTTTCGGCGCGGGACAACCCCTTTAAGTAATTTAGGATACAGTTACATAATTTTGTGTGGCGATAGGTTATTCTCATAGGGAGGTATTTGTGAGGTAGCTGTGAGATCATTCACCGGGGAGGAGCTTCCCTTGAGCATGCTCTATTCATTCTTGACTTGTTGACCAAAGGAAATACTTCCTGTTTCTCTCTCTCCAGCCATTTCCTGTCCCTTTACACAAAGACAGATAAGTTTTAAACTGGTTACAACCGGTTTTACCTGTTTTTGGACACAATGCACTGCTCCTTCAATTCTTGTGGAGGTGGGGGGGGGGGGCGATGTTTCCTTCCCCCAAAGGATTAGATTAGAGACACAATATAGTATCTTCACGGCTGATAAAAATACAGAAAATACAGACAAGATGGTGAACCTCTCAGCCATCCACCACAGTATCTAAGGCCCCTGTATTTATTCGCGGACCTTACCCCGGCTTCTGCGCACATGCCTGTCACCAAAGTGGCGGACGCATGCGCAAAAGCTGCGGATTGCTAGAGTAATTTAACATTTCCCTGCTCCTGGCTACCCAACGTAGCAGAGAGCCTGGAGATTTACCAGGGGGCCGCAGTGAGCGGTTCCTGGCACGTGTTTGCCGTGGAAGTAAAAAGAAGTTAAAGTTTCACCTCTCATCACGGATTCGATCCATGAGGGTAGGTGAAATTACTCGCTTAAGGCCTTCTGCCCACGGCCATATTTGCATTGCGGAGTCCGCGGTGGGCGTCCGCCTCCAGACTCCGCAGCAAATACAGCCCATAGTATTCAATGGCAAAACACAGTTTCATCTCCACAAACGGAAATCAATTGTGATTTCCTGCTCACGGAGAATAAATCACAGCATGCTACGATTTTCTGCGGGTTACGTATGTGAATTCACTGGAAGCCATCCATCCCGCAGCACTTCGAGCACTGTGGAAATATCGCAGGTACCTTTTCCCCCTCCCCCTTACCCATCGCCGAAGGCTACTGCGCTTGACAGAGATCTGTAGTGCGTGCAGAAATCGCCAGACAGGTACTCTGGGGGCACTGGGTGGAACTCTGCTGCGGGTATGCCGCATGCGGGGTCCGACCCGCCCATGTGCAGGAGGCCTGAGGTCTCTGGCGATGTCCCCCAATGGAATCCTTATCTGTTGACCTTTTACCCAACTTCGGCGCATGCACACATCGGCAAAATGGCAAATGCAAGCGCAAAAGCTGGGGAGGGTCTGAAAAATTTTAAATTTCCTTGCTCCTGACGACTAATCATAGCTGAGAGCCTGGAGCAGTGATCGAGGGCCGCGGTGAGCGATCCCTGATCATGTGATCGCCGTTATCCAATGGACAATGGGGGTCATGAAAGAGTTAAAAACAAAGATCTGGTACCGTGTTAGCCAGTAGAGCAAAATGTGATTGTTCTTAGCAAGAGAAACGACGTAATCTTGTAGATATGAGACCTTTTAATGGCTAACAAAAATACATGATGTAATAATAGCGAGCTTGCGAACCAACGCAGGGTTCTTCTTCAGGCTTATGGATTAAAAACGTTGAACTTCAATGCTCCTTTCAGTATAGGCCCTGCTGTGCAGCCTGACAGAAGATTAGGGTCACACTGGGTATATTTCTGAACATGGGACAAACAGGGGGATCTATTTTGGGGTGAAAGCCTTCATTCCCATGTGTGCTGTAGAAACAAAACTTTTTAAATTGACACAATTGCCAAAAAAATGAAAATCGTAATTTTTTCCTTGTGCTTTGCTTAGATTCATTCAAAACTGTGGGGTCAAAACACCCCTAGAGGAATTTGGTAAGGGGTCTAGTTATCAAAATGGGGTCATTTGTGGGAGTTCTCTCTCGATTTGGGAGCTCAATGGCTCTATAACTGGGCAATCGGGCCTATTTTCAGTTTGGCCCCGTTGTGCATATGGACAGAATATTGGGGTATCCATTTTGGTGTGCAAATCCTCATTTTCATGTGCACTATAGAATAAAAGGATGTTATTTCATTTTTTCTCCTCTAAATTGCATTAACGCCTGAAAAAAAAAACTGTGGGAGTAAAATACTCCCGCCCCCTCAGTGAATACATTAAGGGGTGTAGTTTTTCAAATGGGGTCATTTGTGGGGGTATCTATCATTCTGACAGCTATGAGCCTTTGCAATCTTGGCTTGGTGCAGGAAAGCAAAGTGTTCCTCAAAATGTTGATAAGTAATGTTAAATTTGTATGTCTCCTAAATAGTTTTTTTTTAAAAAGCTTCTCAAATGTGCTTCCAGAATAAAGTAAAGAGATGGAAATATATACCTAAGCAAAAATTTGTTCAGTATGTTTGCACATATTTGAGACATTACAGTTGAAAATATAAAAAAATATTTTGGCACTTTTACTAAATATTCACAAATTTTATCGGTCTATTTTTGCCACCTGAATGAAGTGAAACATGTGGCGAAAAAATCATGTCAGAATCACTTGGATATGTAAAGCCTTTACGGAGTTATTCTATGTTAAAGAGACACGTGTCAGATTCCCCAAATTTGCCTCCATCACTAAGGCACAAAGAGGCTTGGTCACTAAGAGGTTTAAGGATTTAAGCTAGCTTCTGGTGTACAAAAAAATAGATTTTTTTTCTGCAAAAATGTATTAGAGCAAACAATTGCGACTTTTCAAGCTTCTATGCAGGCACCGCAGTTCTTTAAAAAAAGTGGGTGAGACTTGTCGGGAGGGAGCGTTGCCACCCCAGGCCAACAAATATATGCCAGAAACTATTTAGGTCAGTTTCGCACATGAAGGACAGAGGCGTGGAACTGTGTGACTAACGTGACACTCGCTTTATGGAGTTTATTTCCATTTTTGTCACTCAACATCACAGCCAGTTTATTCATTCAATGGATATGTGAAGAAAAAGGAGGAACAGCGCTGCTGTCTGTGAAGGTTGGACGCAGGGGAGTAAAGATATTCAAGTTTATTAGGGCTTCTTGTTACAGAGTCGAACAGACTCCTTCCTCAGGCCACATTGCAAAAACAGAGAAATAAGGGACATTTAAATAGATAAAATAAGCGGGAAAATCAGAGCATGTGATGTCATGGAGATCTCACCGATCCCCTAATGAAACATCTTTACCACTCTGGATCCACTCTTCAAAGACAGCAGCGCCGTTCCTCCTGTTTCTTCACATGAATATTGTCTGGCTTGCTGTTCTCGGACTTAGGGTGGGTTCACACGAGCGTGTTTTTGTGCGTACATACATCCGCACCTAGGTACGAGCAAAAACACGCGTGAACACAGCTGCGTGCTTGTTGTCAATGGAGCCGTGGCTGCTGCTGGCGTCTCCATTGAAAACAATGCTCTGTCGGCCCCCTGAATTCTTTTTCAGGGAAGGGCTTTGCATATAAGCCCTTCCCTGAAAAAGAAACATTTTAGTGCAAAACAAAAAAAATTAAAAAAAACTTACCCCTCCGCAACTGCTGGGACCCCAGCGGGCATGAAGAACACATCTGCGGCATGCTTCAGATGTTTCCTTCACCCCGGCTAGTTAAAAGAATTCCCTGCTGCTACATCTGCCACATCTGTGGCAGATGCAGCAAAGGGCATTCTTCAATTCTCTACCGCAGCTGTCACACATGAATTCACAGCTCTTACCTGTCAGTCATTCGGGGAGAGCTGCTGTGATTGGCTGAGCACCTCAGCCAATCACATTCAGGTATTTCAGCAGGAGGGGATTTAAAATCCCCGCCTGCTGATAGATCAGCACCACAGTGCAGGGGACAGCAGGAGAAGATATGGGTGAGCCCTGGCAGCTGAAGGGAGGTGAGTATCTATTTTTTTTTGTTTTTTAAATCACTTTTACTTGATTTTCAGGGAAGGGCTTATATGTAAAGCTCTTCCCTGAAAAATAATTCATGTGTGCCAGCAGAGCATTGTCTTCAATGGAGCCGCCAGCAGCAGCAGCGGCTCCATTGAAGTGAATGCCTGCATTTTTTTTTTTTTTTTACACTGAAATTTTTCTTTTTTAGGGAAGAGCTTATATGTAAAGCCCTTCCCTGAAAAAGAATGCAGGGAGCCGGCAGACCATTGCTTTCAATGGAGCCGCCGGCAGCAGCCGCGGCTCCATTAAAAACAATGCGTGCATTCCCTATGGTGCACGCATGTCCTATCTTTGCAGGCATGCACCTGTAAAACACGGACATGTGCACACACCATAGGGAATGCAGTGTTGTAAACACAAGCGTGTTTTTGTGCGTGCGTATGCACGCATCAAAACACGCTCGTGTGAACCCACCCTTATTCTGCAGCGCCCTCAGGTGAGCAACTCTGCCTATAACCTTTCAGTTCCTTCATTGGTGATGCCTGCAGCATGGAAGCGGTTTTGTTTTTCGTTACTTTTAGTTTATTCACTCACACCTAAGAATCGTTCGTTGCACGCCGGCTTATTTTTTTGTCCGCCCTTTTTCATTTTATTGTTTTGTTTCATTTTCGAACCCACTTTCAAAAAATCATAACTTCTTTATTATTCTAGAAGAAAAAGACACCGGAGGGCATATTTTTGGCAAGATGAATTGTATTCTGCAATGGGAGCATCTATAATCCCTCATAATATATTGGAGAACTTTTCGAAATGTCTAAGGCTGCCTGTCCACGGCCGTGATGGAATATCGCTAGCGGTATTCTGCCGCAGGGGAGCAGCGGGGAGAACTGACAGGTCTCCACGATAAGCCTATCTGTTAGATAGGCTCACTGCAGAGAATCGCGGCAAATCGCAGCGTGCTGCTAATTGAATTCCGCTCATGGACATCGGGCTGCGCTTTCCATAGTTAAGTTATGGGAAGCGTTCACTGCGTTACCTGCGGCCGGATAACGCAGTGACATATCGCCCATGGACAGGAGGCCGAAGTTGGGAGAAATGGAAAAAATACAATTGTGTAATTGTGTCATCTTCTTGGGAGTAGTGATGGGGGGGGGGGGGGCAGTAAAAATGATATCTTCTATGTATTCCTTGGGTCGGTACATGAATGGCGATACTAAAGTTTTTGAGTTTTTTCTTCATATACTGCTGTTTAAGAAGATAAAATACCGTCGTGTAAAGGCTCGGTTCCTGCAGGGAGACTTGTAGTTTCTACTGACATAATTTAGGGGCACGTACTACTTTTTCATCACTTTTTATTTATTTTTTTCTTGGAGACCATGTGACCATAAGATTGGGTTCACACGGGACGGATTAAATTACATGCGCAGCCTCCCTCCTCTCTATGGGGAGAGACGGCCGCAGCGGAAATGCAGGTGGCAAAGCTGCTCCAAAACACGCAGCTGCGGCTTTCTAGCAGAATTCTCACGGATTTTCGGTGTATCCAATCCACGAAAATTCCGCTGGAAATCCGTCCGTTGTGAACCCAGCCTAAGGGTGGGTTCACACAAGCGTGTTTTTGTGTGTACTTAGGTGCGCACATACGTCCACACCTAGGTACGAGCAAAAACTCGCATGGATACAGCTGCGTGCTTGTTGTTAATGGAGCCGCGGCTGCTTCCGGCGGCTCCATTGAAAACAATGCTCTGCCGGCCCTCTGCATTCTTTTTCAGGGAAAGGCTTTACATATAAGCCCTTCCCTGAAAAAAAAACATTTTAGTGCAAAAAAAAAAAAAAACGTACCTCTCCGCCGCTGTCGTGGCCCCCGCAGGCATGAAGAACACATCTGCCACATGCGGCAGATATTTCCTTCACCCCCGCTAGTTAAAAAAATTTCCTGCTGCTACATCTGCCACATCTGTGAAAGATGCAGCAGATGAATTCTTTAATTCTCTAATGCAGCTGTCACACATGACAGCTGCGGCAGAGGATCCTGCTGCCGGCATCCCGTCAATGGCTTTTCAGGGAAGGGCTTCATAAGGCCTTCCCTGAAAAGCCATTAAAAAAAATATATATATATATAAAAAAAAAAAGCAATACTCACCTCCCTTCAGCTTCCGGGGCTCAGCCGCGACTTCTGGCGCTGCCCCCGCCTCTGTAATTCTGGCTTCAGCCAATCACAATCAGAGCTACCAGCAGATGGGGATTTTAAATGCCCGGCTGCTGATAGCTCAGCAGTGCTACAGAGTCGGGGACAGCGGCACAAAGCCAATTAAAAATAGAGTAAAAAAAAAAAAATTACTTACCTGTCGACCGCTGCTGTGTCCCCCACGGGGATGAAGAATACATCTGCATGCAGCAGATGTTTCCTTCACCCCCACTAGTTAAAAGAATTCCTTGCTGCTACATCTGTGGCAGATGCAGCAGAGGAATTCTTTAATTCTCTACTGTAGCTGTCACACATGGCAGCTGCGGTAGAGGATTCTGCTGCCGGCAATTGATTTCAGGGGAGGGCTTTGAATATAAGCCCTTCCCTGAAAGTCAAGCAAAAGTGGTTTAAAAAACAAAAAAATAGATACTCACCTCCCTTCAGCTTCCGGGGCTCAGCCGCGTCTTCTCCTGCTGTCCCCTGCACTGTGGTGCTGATCTATCAGCAGGCGGGGATTTAAAATCCCTGCCTGCTGAAAGAGCTGAATGTGATTGACTGAAGTGCTCAGCCCATCACAGGCAGCTCTCGCGCGTCATTATTAAAAAATAAAAATAAAAACACTTGTGTTCCTTTTCTTTGTAAAAAATTAAAAATAAAATTACACATGTGGTATCCATGCGTCGTAATGACCCAGAGAAGGAAGGTAGTATATTATTTAACCCCTTAATGACGCGGCCCCTTTTTTTCTTTTTTCCCCATTTCTTTTTTTCCTCCCCCTGTTTAAAAAAATCCTAACTCCTCTATTTATCCATCGACGTCGCTGTATGAGGGCTTGTTGTTTTTTGCAGGACGATTTGTATTTTTCAATGGTGCCATTTAAAGTACCATATAATGTACTGAAAAACTTTAAAAAATGCTAAGTGGAGTAAAATTTTTAAAAAATGACATTCCGCCATCTTTCAGTGCATTTTGTTTCTACGGCGCACAAACTGCAACAACAATGACCTGATAACTTTATTCTACGGGTCAGTGCGATTACTGCGATACCAAACTTGTTGAGTTTTTTTTTGCTGTAGTACTTGTATTTTTTTTCAAAGACATTTAATTTTTTAAAATTATTTTCTGCTGCATCTTCTGCGCACAATAACTTTTTAAATTTTCCGTCGAGGTACTTGAGCACGGGCTCATTTTTTGCGGGATGTCCTGTAGTTTACGTTAGTACCAATCTGGAATACATACGACTTTTTGATCGCTTTTTATTGCATTTTTTCTGTGAAACAGGGTGACTGAAAAAGTGCATTTGTGGCGTTCTTTATTTTTTTTTGGGACTACGTTCACCGTGCGGGAAAAATAATGCAATACTTTGATAGATCGGACTTTTACGGACGCGGCGATATCAGATATATATTTTTCTTTTATGATTTAAATTTTTTTTATTGTAGACTAGCTTACCCGTCGCGCGTTGCTGCGAAGACAGACAGACATACATTCGTTTTTATATATCTAGATAACAACCAATCACAGCGCAGCTTTTTAAGGTTACCTCAGTGGTATAATATATAACAACCAATCACAGCGCAGCTTTCATTTTACCTCAGCAGTATAATATATAACAACCAATCACAGCGCAGCTTTCATTTTACCTCAGCATTCTCAATATCCAGGAATTGTCTTGTGATATGTTTGGCGGATGCATCATCTTGTAGTTGAACACGCATCCCGTCGCTCGTAATGCCTTTTGCTTTTGTGCTTGAGATGGAAATCAAATGATCTTTGTCTGGGGGGCATAACTGTCGACGACGCTCGCACGCGCGCCACCTATCGTAGGATAGTTGTACTATGCCAGTAATCTTCCCAGGAGTATACTCAACAACTTCCCATTAACTTTTCCTATTTATGACATAATCAATGCTCGTGCCAAATTTCAAGTTTCTATGACATTGGGAAGCGAGAAAATTACATTCCGCACGTAAAATTTGGACGCCAATTCCTTTGCGCCTAGAATTGAATAATCGAGTTGGGACCCATTAACTTTTCCTATTTATGACATAATCAATGCTCGTGCCAAATTTCGAGTTTCTATTACATTGGGAAGCGAGAGAATTCGATTCCGTACGTAAAATTTGGACGCTAATTCTTTTGCGCATAGAATTGAATAATGGAGTTGGGACCCATTAGCTTTTCCTATTTATGCCATATTCAATGCCCGTGCCAAATTTCACGTTTCTATGACACCGGAAAGTGAGAAAATTACATTCCGCACGTAAAATTTGGACGCTAATTCTTTTGCGCATTGAATTTAATAATGAAGTTGGGACCGATTAGCTTTTCCTATTTATGACATAATCAATGCTCGTGCCAAATTCCATGTGTCTACGACATTGGGAAGTGAGAGAATTAGTGGCAGTGATGGAAATCGAGCGATCTACGTGGGGGGGGGGCGTAACTGTCGACGACGCACGCGCGCCATTTATTGTAGGATAGTTGTACTATGCCAGTAATCTCCCCAGGAGTGCACTCAACAACTTCCCAAAGTTTCATGGCGATCGGATGAATGGTGTAGTAGCGCATAAAGGACAAACACACACACACACAGACAGACACACACGCATACATTCAATTTTATATATATAGATATGGCAAAAGGAGGGGGATTTAAACTTTTATTACTTTTTTTTTTTTTAAGTGTGAAAAAGTCGTGAGAAAGAAAAATAACTCTTACAATGTGGTATTGGCATAATCGTACCGGCCTGGAGAATGACTTTAACCCCTTAGTGACCAAGCCTGTTTGCGCCTTAATGACCAGGCCAAATTTTGCAAATCTGACATGTGTCACTTTAACATGGAAAAACACCAGAAAGGTTTTGCATATCCAAGCGATTCTGACATTGTTTTTTCGCCACATGTTGTGCTTCATTTAGGCGGAAAAAATAGACCGATAGAAATTGTGTTTATTTATTAAAAGCGCCAAAATTGGGAAAATTTTGAAAAAATCGTCATTTTTTCACATTTCCAACTGCAATATCTTAAATATGTGCAAACATAATATAGAAATTTTTGCTAAGATTTATATTTCCACCCGTTTACTTTATTTTGGGCGCACATTGGAAAAACTTTCGTTTTTTTTTAACTATTTAGGAGACGTACAAATTTAACATTACTTTTTAGCATTTTGAGGAACACTTTGTTTTCCTATACCAAGCCGAGATTGGAAAGGCTCATGAGTGTCAGAATAATAGATACCCCCCCAAATGACCTCATTTTAAAAACTACACCCCTTAATGTATTCACTGAGGGGTGTCATGAGTATTTTGACCCCACAGTTTTTTTTCAGGAATTAATTCAATTTAGAGGAGAAAAAGTAAAATTTCATATTTTTGCAAATCTGTCATTTTAAAGACATCTTTTTTTCCTATAGTTTACATGAAAATCAGGATTTACACCCCAAAATGGATACCCCTATTTCTGCCGTGTTCAGAAATATACCCATTGTGGCCCTATTGTTATATCTGAGTCCACAACGGGGCCCAAAATGAAAGGAGTAGTCAGTGTCTTTCAAAACAGAAATTTTGCTTGAAGTCCTTTTAGGCCCCATAGCACACATGTAGAGTTCTTGAGCGCCCAAAACCATAGAAAACCCCCACAAATGACCCCATTTTGAAAACTAGACCCCTTAAGGAATTTATCTAGGGGTGTACTGCATATTTTGACCCCACAGTTTTTGAATGAATTCAAACCAAGCAAAAGGAAAAAATTGTGATTTTCGTTTTTTCGGCAATTCTGTCATTTTAAAAACAGCTTTTTTTGTACAGCACACATATGAAGGAAGACTTGCACCCAAAAATGGATACCCCTGTTTGTCCCGTGTTCAGAGACATACCCATTGTGGCCCTAATCTTATGTCTGGATACACAACGGAGCCCAAAATGAAAGGAGCGACCGGTGGCTTTCGGAACACAAATTTTGCTTGAAGTCCTTTTAGGCCCCATTGCCCACTTGTAGAGTTCTTGAGCGCCCAAAACCATAGAGAACCCCCACAAATGACCCCATTTTGAAAACTAGACTCCTTAACGAATTTATCTAGGGGTGTACTGCGCATTTTGACCCCACAGTTTTTGAATAAATTCAAGCAAAGCAAAAGGAAAAAATTTGGATTTTTGTTTTTTTGGCAATTCTGTCATTTTAAAAACAGCTTTTTTTGTACAGCACACATATGAAGGAAGACTTACACCCCAAAATGGATACCCCTGTTTGTGCTGTTTTCAGAAATATACCCATTGTGGCCCTAATCTTATGTCCGCATGCACAACGGGGCCCAAAATAAAAGGAGTAATCGGTGGCTTTCAGAACATAGATTTTGCTTGAAGTCCTTTTAGGCCCCATTGCCCATTTGTAGAGTTCTTGAGCGCCCAAAACCATATAGAACCCCCACAAATGACCCCATTTTGAAAACTAGACCCCTTAACGAATTTATCTAGGGATGTACTGCATATTTTGACCCCACAGTTTTTGAATAAATTTAAGCAAAGCAAAAGGAAAAAAATAGGATTTTCATTTTTTGGGCTATTGTGTCAATTTAAAAACAGTTTTTTTTGTACAGCACACATATAAATGAAGGCTTTCACCCCAAAATGGATACCCCTGTTTGTCCCGTGTTCAGAAACATACCCATTGTGGCCCTAATAGACTTACAGGACCCATGGCTAGGCCTACAATGAAAGGAATACCCGTTGGATTTCAGGGTACCACTGAATAAATTTCAGGCCCCATTGCCCACTTATAGAGCCATTGAGCGGCCAAAACTATAAAGAACCCCCTCAAATGACCCCATTTTGAAAACTAGACCCCTTAACGAATTCATCTAGGGGTGTACTGCGTATTTTGACCCCACAGTATTTGAATGAATCTAAGCAAAGCAGAAGGAAAAAGTTACGATTTTCAATTTTTTTGGCAATTTTTTCAATTTAAAAACAGTTTTTTTGTACAGTGCACATAGGAATGAAGACGTTCACCCCAAAATGGATACCCCCGTTTGTCCCGAGTTCAGAAACATACCCATTGTGGCCCTAATCTACTTACAGGATGCATGGCAAGGCCTATAAAGGACGGAACACCTGTTGGATTTTAGGGCACAACTGAATAAATTCCAGGCCCCATTGCTTATTTGTACAGAATAAAGATTGACTCCCTAAAAATTCCCCCCCTCCCCCTCCGCGCTCTTTTTGGCGTTCGCAAATCTTAGATAAAAGTAAAAATGTGAACTGTGTAGTATTTCCGAAGACAGGGGTAATTACGGAGGCTGGTTGGAATGGGCCCATGGGGCAATAAAACCGGGTATCCCCCCCCCTCCTCTCATGCTTTTTGGGGGTATTTCATGACCTCAGTGGCGGGTATGGGGTGTAAAAAGTGGCGTTCCGTGAGTCTCCGTAAGCTTGATGAGGTGCGGCAGTCTCACACAGAAGGCGCTCAACAAGGTGCTCCTGGAACTGCAGGAAAGCGAGCGTTCCCGGGGCTTCTTGTAAAATACGTATCACAGGTAGCGGTCTGAATAACGCCGGGCTCACGCGGGTGCAGGCGGAATCCGCTTGCGGAGGCCCACAGCGGATCCCATCTGTGAGCCCGGCTGTGACCCTGCGTACGGCTGCGTAATGTACTGCGCATAACTGCGTACTCACACAGGCGGTCATGCACAGTACACCTTTGTTTGTATTTCCCGCACCATCGCTTAGCGATGACGTGGGTACCCGCAGCCCGTACACAATGTAGTTGCGTATGGACTGTGGGTATATCCGCGACCATGGAGCACAATGGGCTCTATGTTGCCGATATCCGCAGTAAAATAGAACCTGCTGCGTTCTCTTTTCTGCGAGTGGATTACGCAATTCCAACCCGCTAATGTGAGCGGAATTGTGTAATCCAATGCGATTGATCTGCGTATTACCACGGATCAGACGCATGCGGAATCCGTCATTCCTATCCGGTCATGTGAGACCGGTCTAAGGTAGATTGCTACCTTTTTATCACGTGACCGGGGACCGCTCAACGAGGCCACCCGTCACTGCTCAAGGCTCTCGGCGACCGTTGGTCGCTGGGAGCAAGGAGATTTTAAGTTTCCTGGGCTCCCCGACTCCTGCACATGTGTCCGGCTTTTTGCCGGCAATCGCATGTGCAGAATCCTGGAAGGTCCACGGAGGAAGATCGCGTCGGGATTCAAATACGGAGGCCTCCGGTAAAAAGATTCATCTCCTCTCACCGATCGCATCAGTGAGGGGAGATGAAACTTCAAATTTTTTTTTTTACTTTTACGTGATCGCCATTATTGGATAATGGCGAACACGTGACCAGGAACCGCTCACCGCGGACCCCCATTAAATCTCCATGCTCTTGGCTACGTTTTGTAGCCAGGAGCAGGGAGAATTTAAATTATCCTGGCAATCCACAGCTTTTGCGCATGCGCCCGCCATTTTGGCGACGGGCGCGTGTGCAGAAGCTGTGGTAAGGTCCGCGGATAAATCTGGGGGCCTTAGGTACGTACTTTCATCCTCCCTCACGGATATGATCCATGAGGGGAGATGAAACGTACGCTTTTTAAACTTTTAAAAACTTTTTTTTACTTTTTTTTTACTTTTTTACACTTTTTTCTCACTTTACATGATCACTGTCATCCATTGGATGACAGTGATCATGTCCCCGGTATAATCTCTCTGCTCCTAGCTACACATGGCAGCCAGAAGCAGAGGGATTTTAAATTTCCCGGGGCTCGAGCCCGTCTGTTCACGCGCCCGATGTCAACCATCGGGCGCGCATGCGCAGACGGGGATTCGGGTCCCGGGACATCGGGACACCGCTGAGGACTGGGGGTGAGTATTTTCACCTCCCCTCATGGATCCGATCCATGAGGGGAGGTGAAACTGACTTTTTTAAAACTTTTTTTTAACTTTTTCGCGATCACCGCTAACCATTGGATAACGGCGATCGCGGTACCGGGGACCGCTCACCGCAGTCCCCGCTGACATCTCCTGCCTCCCGGCTACCTACAGGAGCCAGGAGCCAGGAGATTTTAAATCTCCCGCGCCGCCGGGCCTTCTGCGCATGCGGCTGACGTAATGCCGCCTGGCGCGCATGCGCAGAAGACCGGCTTCGGGCCCCGGAGCGGCAGGAGAGCGGGGAGCAGCGTGCCAGACCTCGGTGAGTAATTTCAGCTGCTCCGATGGATCCGATCCATCAGAGCAGCTGAATCTTTAACTTTAATGTACTTTTATTTACTTTTTTTGCGATCGGCGCTATCCATTGCATAGCGCCGATCGCAATGCCGGGGGGGGCTCCGAACAGCCCGGGATGACAGCTCCATGCTGTCAGCTACCTGCGGACACCGACAGCATGGAGCTGTCACGTCCACAGCCCGAGGGGCACTATTCTCTGCAGGAAGCATGTTTTTATGTCCTCAGAGAATAGAGCCCACTTCGGGAGGACGTAAAAACACTATGGGCTGGTCGTTAAGGGGTTAATATATTTATACTGCTCAGAGAATGCTGGGAAAAATAAAAATAAATAACATGCCAGAATTACAGATTTTGTTAATCTTGCCACTAGAAAAAATGGAATAAAAAGTGATCAAAATTTTACATATTCCTAAAAATGAGATAAATGAAGACTGGAATGTGGCGGCTCTTGGAATGTGGCGACACAAAATCAAACCTTTAAGAAAAAAAATATTTTAAATGTACAAAAATAGCAAAACATAAAAACTGCATAAACTCGGTATCCCCGGGATCGTGTGACTCAGAGAATAATGTTATCACACTATTTATTCTGCACGCTGAACGCCATAAACATGGAATCCAAAAAACAAATGGCAGAATTTCTTTTTTTCCCCCAATCTCCCAACAAATCTTTTTACAAAAGTTATGCAATACATTATATATACCCAAAAATGATGCCATCAAAAAGTACAACTTGTCCCGCAAAAAACAAGCCCTCACATGGCCTGGTCAGTGGGAAAAGGAAAAAGTTATGGCTCTTGGAACGCGACTGGAAAATTAGTTGAAATTAAATTATTGGCCCATTTAAAGAACCTGCCCTGGTGGGTCTGACAGGGGGGTAAGAAACCCGCAATGAAGGGGTTAAAGAACCTGCCCTGGTGGGTCTGACAGGGGGGTAAGAAACCCGCAATGAAGGGGTTAAAGAACCTGCCCTGGTGGGTCTGACAGGGGGGTAAGAAACCCGCAATGAAGGGGTTAAAGACTGATATCACCAGGGGAGATACATGAATATACTCACCACACACACCTCGATCTTGTTCAGCTGGATGAACCCCCCCCCCCCAGGCAGAGTCTCATCACCTTTGGAGTTTTTGGTCATGGTCTGTCCGAATTTACAATTGTCTGGAGAAGTGGCAGCCAAAGACAGAACCCCCTGGGATCTACACTATGAGAGCTCGTCCTCTCCTCACAGGGCACAGGGTTCCTTCTGCCCCAGCTTACATCCACAGAGAGACGTCTACCTGCAGCTATTGTCCTACACACCTGTGGGTGGCCCATCCCTCAGGCATCTAGGAGTCAAAGGTCACAAGACCATCTAGTAATTGGTGGCTCATTGCTAGATAATTCCAAAGCTCCATTGGTTTGCAGGATCTACACAGTGGGCTCAGGTCAATTACAGTTCATATTAGTTTGATCATGACAAAGTTAGGCTGCATTCACACGAACGTATATCGGCTCGGTTCTCACACCGAGCCGATATACGGCGTCTCTCTCTGCAGGGGGGGATGGAAGAGCCAGGAGCAGGAACTGAGCTCCCACCCCCTCTCTGCCTACTCTCCACCCCCTCTGCACTATTTGCAATGGGGAGAGGCGGGGTGGGAGCAGGGCTAATTCCCTGACCTTAGCCCCACCCCCATCCCGCCTCCTCTCATTGCAAATAGTGCAGAGGGGCGGAGAGGAGGCAGAGAGGGGGCGGGAGCTCAGTTCCTGCTCCTGGCTCTTCCATCCCCCCCTGCAGAGAGAGACGCCGTATATCGGCTCGGTGTGAAAACCGAGCCGATATACGTTCGTGTGAATGCAGCCTTAAGGATACACACCCAGGGAGCTGGACTCCTCGCTCCAGTCTCTTTGCTGTATACAATATGTGTACGAATTCAAACAGCAGGGGGAGCCGTCTGGGGCCCTCTGTGAGTACAGCAGGGGGAGCGGTCTGGGGCCCTCTGTGAGTACAGCAGGGGGAGCGGTCTGGGGCCCTCTGTGAGTACAGCAGGCAGTGTCTGGGTAGCAGATGCCAGGGAGTGGAGCTCTGGGTCCTGTGTTAGTTTACAGCGTCCAGAATGGAACTTTAGTCAAGTGAATGTGCTGGCTGGTCTGTATGCTGTCTGCTCAGGGTTTACACTAAGAAGGTCACTATTACTGCTGGGCCACTAACTGGGGCACTGTTACTGCTGGGTCATCTATGGGGCTCACTATTACTGCTGGGCCACTAACTGGGGCACTGTTACTGCTGGGTCATCTATGGGGCTCACTATTACTGCTGGGCCACTAACTGGGGCACTGTTACTGCTGGGTCAACTATGGGGCTCACTATTACTGCTGGGCCACTAACTGGGGCACTGTTACTGCTGGGTCATCTATGGGGCTCACTATTACTTCTGGGGCCACTAACTGGGGCACTGTTACTACTGGGCCATTAACAGGGTCACTATTACTAGTGGGGCAACATCTGGGGACACTATTACTGCTGGCGCAACATCCAGGGGGCACTAATACTAGCTGGGGCCACTAGAATAACAGAGTTACAAACATAGTTCATAAGCCGCACTCCCAACTAGAACCACTAACCATGTCCCTTTTGCTTTGACCTTCCCTTTAGGGTGACTACCCACTACAGTTTTTTTTTACTGCGAAATTCGCAGTGCTTTTTTTTCTGCAGGGATCTATGGGACTTGTAATGTTAAAATCGCGATTTACCACCAGTCGCATAGACCCCTGCAGAAAAAAAAAATGCTGCGAATTTTGCAGTGAAAAAAACTGTAGAGGGTAGTCACTCTTAACTAGTATCTTTTCAAGACCATTGTGGCATTTCTACATGTCACCAAGCTATGCCTACCTCTAGTGGCTAGTGGCTGACAAATCATGCAGCCATTCGCTGCTGTGGGTGGATTTGGATGCAAACAGTGGCATCCAGGGTATTTCGAGAGGAAGGGGGCTTCCTTCTTCACCCCATGGCACCCTTGTGATCCAATTGCATGGTGCCAATAGCTGCTATGCATTACAAGGGAGGAGGTAGGTAGCGTTGTCAGGAGGAATGCCAGAGATCATTTAACAGGAGGTCTCAGTCTGTTTGTAGCAGAGGAGGCTGATAATGGAGATGACTATGTGGAACACAATAACCACACACTGAAGGACTAGCAGGGCCAGGCTTTTACAGTGAGCCTAATTCGGAACTGGGTGTAGCTGGAACAGGGACTGGGTTTTCAGGCTGTCTGAAGCCTGTCAAATAGCACAGCAGAGACCCGGAGCCAATAGCAGAGGATGAGCAGGGAGAATTATTTGCTGCTCTACTTTACACCAGGGTAGAAAAGCCCTTTGAATAACGTAGACAACCTCCTTTAACTGTTTTCATGGATCTTTGAAGTGTTCTGAGAGACCGAGGTAACGTGAATTACCAAGTCATATGTTGCCACAACCGAGCTACTAGTCTCTGGTGTCACAACCAGCAGGATCTGTAGAGGTGGGGACTATGACATAGTGGAGCTCAGTCTGGCTCTCCTTGCTGTGGAATCAGGCCAGCCATATGCCCATTGGGCTGACACTGACCCAGCTTGCCATGCGAGACCAATACCCACCGCTTTCAGTTCCTTACATAATAAATATTGTGTTGTTTTTATTATTTCTTTATTGCCTTTTCAACATAACAAGAATAAAATAATGCCTGTGAATAAAACATGAGCCCACGTTACGAAACTAACAAAAGGGCCTCAAAAAGAGTGCAAAAGTTCATTAAATGTCCAACTCTATGATTGTCAACTTCCTTTAAATTGGCCAATGGAAGTACTGGGCCAACTATATGAGGCCAAACCAAACCAATACTTAATACATGATATCAGCATGTGACAAGCAGAACAAGTGCGAAGACAGAGAGAAGTAGTTAGAAAAGGTAGAGAAAAGAAAACGTGGGAACACTTAGATGTTCTGCCGAGGGTCATCTCCATCATTAGGGGGCTACCAGATGGGGTTATCCAGAGCTGATACTATCTTTACAGCCAGGAGAGTCCTGGAAGCTGATCCACGGGGTCCAAATCATGCATTTCACATCAGATATGTCATATAGCTGGCCGTAAGTTCCTCCAACCTCTGAATAGCATTTACTTTATATACACAGTGGGCTAAAGAAGGTGGGGATGAGGATTTCCAGTGAGTTGGAATGCAGGCCTTTATCTGCACCACATCACCAGCACCCTGAAAGTGGGGAGATCAGGAGAGAGGAGAATTCCTCTAAAATGTGACATGCTGGAGCCGGCCCCACATGTGCACTTTCAAAGGGAGTAAATAGTCTGCCAAAGCATTCCGGAGGAGAAAGGGAATTCAAACAATCGGAGAGCTACATTGACCTACAAAAGCCTAAGTGAGGTAGGATCCAATATAGAAGCCAGCTCTAATCAGGAGCCTTGTAGGAAATGAAGGGCTCTGATCCAGCCTACAGTTCGTCATAGTTTAAAGAGACCTGATGTCATGAGTCTAGTGTAGTGGCCTGAAACACCTATTTCTGTCCCCTCCATAACTGTCATACATGTCATGTCTTCAGTGTGGCTGCACTGTGCAAAGTGTCTTGTCTGCTGTTATGTGTATTGCACAGCTGCAGCATGCGAGAGGTTAATGCCTGAAAGTGGCTGGGATATGTCTGGTAAAGTATCAATATCTGTCTAGTCATGTGATGTCTGCACTCTATAAATGTGAGTGATTGGGGTGTGGTAGAGAGTTCGTGATCTTCTACAGTTGAGAGTGGAGTGCCGGCCACATGGGGGTACTTTCAACTCTCATGTGGTGAAGTGATGGAATTAGAGGAGAAGATATACTAGTGAGGGATGCGCCAAATGAAAGATAAAATAATATAGGTGAAATGAATACCACTCACCTGGTGCGAAAGTGAGATAAGACTCCCAGGGATTATCTCACTGGCACCTCAGATCCAAGTCGGCATATAATAATTGCTCGATTCCACATCCGAAGAGAGCCGCAAGAGGTTTGGCAAGCAACACCACAAAGTGGGGCTTGTGACGATAATGACAAAATAAACGAAAAAAGTTTTCCTTGCGCTTGTGGGAATAAAGCATACAGGACAGGTAGACGATTTACATTTAATAATCTACTGAGCGAAGCGTTTCGGCGATTAAAGGGGTTGTCCCGCGAAAGCAAGTGGGTCTATACACTTCTGTATGGCCATATTAATGCACTTTGTAATGTACATTGTGCATTAATTATGAGCCATACAGAAGTTATCAAAAGTTTTTCACTTACCTGTTCCGTTGCTAGCGTCCTAGTCTCCATGGTTGCCGTCTAATTTTCGGCGTCTAATGGCCAAATTAGCCGCGCTTGCGCAGTCCGGGTCTTCTCCTTTTCTGAATGGGGCTCCGTGTAGCTCCACCCCGTCACGTGCCGATTCCAGCCAATCAGGAGGCTGGAATCGGCAATGGACCGCACAGAAGCCCTGCGGTCCACCGAGGGAGAAGATCCCGGCAGCCATCTTCAGCAGGTAAGTAAGAAGTCACCGGAGCGCTGGGATTCAGGTAAGCGCTGTCCGGTGTTCTTTTTTAACCCCTGCATCGGGGTTGTCTCGCGCCGAACGGGGGGGGGGGGGATTGGAAAAAAAAAAAACGTTTCGGCGCGGGACAACCCCTTTAACCCTCGCCTTCTTCAAGCTCACAACTTTACAATGACACACTATATCTATATATATAAAGACGAAAGCCCTCACTGACTCACTGACTGACTGACTCACTAACTGACTCACCAAAAGTTCTCCAACTTCCCGATGTCGTAGAAAAGCGCAAGAGAATTAGCGTCCAAATTTTACGTGCGGAATGTAATTTTCTCACTTTCCGGTGTCATAGAAATGGGAAATTTGGCACAAGCATTGATTATGTCATAAATAGGAAAAGTTCATAGGTCCCAACTCCATTATTCAATTCTATGCGCAAAAGAATTAGAGTCCAAATTGTACGTGCGGAATGTAATTTTCTCACTTTCCGGTGTCATAGAAACAGGAAATTTGGCACGAGCATTGATTATGTCATAAATGGGAAAAGCTAATGGGTCCCAACTCCATTATTCAATTCTATGCGCAAAAGAATTAGTGTCCAAATTTTCCGTACAGAATGTAATTCTCTCACTTTCCAGTGTCATAGAAACGTGAAATTTGGCACGAGCATTGATTATGTCATAAATAGAAAAAGCTAATGGGTCCCAACTCGATTATTCAATTCTATGCGCAAAAGAATTAGTGTCCAAATTTTCCGTACAGAATGTAATTCTCTCACTTTCCAGTGTCATAGAAACGTGAAATTTGGCACGAGCATTGATTATGTCATAAATAGAAAAAGCTAATGGGTCCCAACTCGATTATTCAATTCTATGCGCAAAAGAATTAGCGTCCAAATTTTACATGCGGAATGTAATTTTCTCACTTTCCGGTGTCATAGAAACGGGAAATTTGGCACGAGCATTGATTATGTCATAAGTAGGAAAAGCAAATGGGTCCCAACTCCATTATTCAATTCTGTGCGCAAAAGAATTAGCGTCCAAATTGTACGTGCGGAATGTAATTTTCTCACTTTCCGGTGTCATAGAAACAGGAAATTTGGCACGAGCATTGATTATGTCATAAATAGGAAAAGCTAATGGGTCCCAACTCGATTATTCAATTCTATGCGCAAAAGAATTAGTGTCCAAATTTTCCGTACAGAATGTAATTCTCTCACTTTCCAGTGTCATAGAAACGTGAAATTTGCCACGAGCATTGATTATGTCATAAATAGGAAAAGCTAATGGGTCCCAACTCGATTATTCAATTCTATGCGCAAAAGAATTAGCGTCCAAATTTTACGTGTGGAATGTAATTTTCTCACTTTCCGGTGTCATAGAAACGGGAAATTTGGCACGAGCATTGATTATGTCATAAATAGTAAAAGCTAATGGGTCCCAACTCCATTATTCTATTTTATGCGCAAAAGAATTAGCGTCCAAATTTTACGTGCGGAATGTAATTTTCTCGCTTTCCGGTGTCATAGAAACGGGAAGTTTGGCACGAGCATTGATTATGTCATAAATAGGAAAAGCAAATGGTCCCAACTCCATTATTCAATTCTATGCGCAAAAGACTTAGCGTCCAAATTTTATGTACGTAATCTAATTCTCTCACTTCCTGATGTCATTTTATATAAAGGAAACGTCGCATGGTTGCCTCCACGTGGTGTTTCCTGAGTAACGCAAAGAACTATGCAAAATGGTGAACATATGTTTTTCCTCAGTATCCCTAAAGTAACCACGACTTCATAAGATTTTCCGTGTGAACATCAGATAAACACCAGTACCAAAATAACTCGGGCGAAGCCGGGTATATCAGCTAGTTTATACATAAATACACATATCAACAGATATAACTCCCATATGTATAGATATCTGTTGATATGTGTATTTATGTATAAATATAGTGTGTCACTGTAAAGTTGTGAGCTTGAAGAAGGCGAGGGTTAATCGCCGAAACGCGTCGCTCAGTAGATTATTAAATATAAATCGTCTACCTGTGCTGTATGATTTATTCCCACGAGCGCAGAGAAAACTTTTTTCATTTATTTCGGAATTAGAGGAGAGGTATCCTGAGGTTTTCCATGCTAGAAACCGCCTCTGGAGAATGAGTGAAGTGAAGTGTCGGCCGTGCAGAGTGTCTTCAAGTATTGAGTGAGTGTCTGTGGGGTGACCCTATCCCTATCCTCCTCCGGAGTGTTCCCCTTACCAGGAGCGGTACAGATAACATGGACTGCAGGACTGGCATCATCCTGTGTCTCCCTGACCTCACCTTCTCTGTTTGACTGCCCTGGTGTGTAAAGCTGTACTCTGCAAAGCTTCAACTAAAGTTCACTAGTCATTGCCCATTTCCAGTGACCAAGTCATCAAGTTTCAACTGTATGTGTAGACTCTCTTCATTTAAGCGCCGTGTACAAGCTACAGTGAGAAGGAACGGTGGCGTCACACGTGACAAATCTAGTCTACCACTCGTATACAGGTAACCGCTGTCCCAGCATTGCTTGGAAGAGGCCTAGTGGTACTTGGGCCAAGGTTGCAGGCGTCCCTCTGGGAAGGAGTCTAGTAGAGCCACTGTGACAAGTGCCAACTCTACCCTGCTAGCTCCTCAGCATGGGCCTCGTATCTGGGTTGCCACGGGACACTGTAATGCCCAACTGATGGGAATTACTATAGGGAAATTGGTCTCTACCCACGTATACAGCTGGAGTTGAGAGGGGGTAGTGCATGGAACTGTCACGGAGGCACTTACCAACTCCTGGTCTTGGAGGGAGTTACTGCAGCAGAGTATAGGGCCAGTAGTCCTCAGGATGAGGGTAATAGTATTTGTCAAGTTCATGACGCCACCATTTCACACACTGGCATTCATACACAGCAGATTAATAAACACTGGACAAGTGTATCGTTCCTCGGGTCCTCAGGAATGGTTGAGGCCGGGTAAAACTTTACTTAGATAAACTTGAATAAACAGGCAATTACAGGTATCATTCACATGTAGAAAATTACAGGCAGAAGCCCAGAGGTTGGGAGGCAAAGAAACACAGGATCAATACGGCCCTATAGTCCACGTTATCTATATGTCACGGGTCCTGGACATAATATATACTTTGGAAGGAGGAGCTAAAAAGACAGAAATCACTCCACATACTCTCTGGCAAGCAATCACTTAGAAGGCTTAGCCTAGATACACCCCGCACATCATTTATGTGGGTGTCACAATCACGTACCTCTGTGTGGTGATCCTAATGGTGGACGGCCACACAGGAAAAATTAATGCCTGTAGTACAAACAGGCACCTGGTATGATGGGTCGATCTATACAGAATTACTTGGGGGTTTCTCTCACTCTGGGGGATTTAGTGACTCACTTGTTCTCTAATGCGTTTCACATGTGGCAAGGCTGTCTCTCCTTCTACTCCATATTAGACACAAGAAAACTAGAGATGTCTCCCTGTGCCCCTGTGGTTTCCCCAGTGGATCGGGGATGAGGGAAGATCCTCAGCTCCTCCATAGGGAACCTTTTCTTCTTCTCCATTTTCAATGCAGGGAAGCTAAAGCTGCTTCCCTGCATCACTGTGGGGCCTCCAACAGCATGGGCAGATGGATGATCATCAACAACCTTTCCCGCTCTCAAACTCACTTTTATCACCTCACTTGTACCACATGACACAGGAGGATAGATACATTCAGAAGCAGAGCTGACAGGCAATGCTTTTGAGGGAGTTAACCCTTCAGACGCTGCAGCTGTGCAACACACATACAGAAAATTGACATGACAGCTTTGCACAGTGCATCCACATAAGACATGTATAGCAATTATGGAGGGACCAGGATGTTGTTCTAGGACACTACAGCTACATTAGTGCCAGGCTGTAGTCTCATTCTGTAGCCACTTACAGGAAGGTAGTATGGTCCAACAGGTCCTGGCATAAAAAAACATTCACAGCAGGATAAGAAAAAGCAGGTCAAATTTATTACCACATAAAATGAAACCTGTCAGAATTGAAAAAATTGGGCATAATTCTAAAACTGGCAGCAACTTCA
This sequence comes from Eleutherodactylus coqui, assembly GCF_035609145.1. NCBI lineage: Eukaryota > Metazoa > Chordata > Amphibia > Anura > Eleutherodactylidae > Eleutherodactylus > Eleutherodactylus coqui. Next base: position 9,024,997 of record NC_089837.1, read on the forward strand.
AGGGGTTAAAAACTGTCAGGCTGTTAATGTGCAGCGTGGAATGTAGGGGAGTATGAGTTAGCTTGTGTGTTCACATGGTTTACATGTAAGCATGCGAGGGGGTGATATTGACTGCCCATCTGACCCTGCTGCGTAAGCAGAGAAGAGTCGGAATACTAGAGATGGAAAATTTCTGTAAATGCAACTTTCTATGACGTATCACGTGTCCTTACAGAGTAATGCCCACAGAGGACCGTCACTAACCTTATATGTATCTTCTTCTGTCTTTTAGAATGAGAAGCTCTTTCAGAACGTTGACTCACAAAATGGTAGAATTCAGAGATCGTGCCATGGAGATCCCAAAAAAAGTTTCTGAAATTTAATTGCTGTCTTCAGCAGTGTTGTAATCACCACTAATAAACCTGCATCATCATCTCTATTCTATCTGGGCCATTACTTCTCCAGAAACCATCCCAAAAGTCTCAGATTGTATAAAATGTATATATGGGAATTATCAGCTCTGGTCAACTGCTTAAAGGGTTTTGCATAAAGGGGACTCAGCCAGCCCAGCACTTCTACACTTCTACACATCTCCACAATGCAGCAATACTCTGTGTGGGAAGCACGTGAGCAGGCCCAGGGTCAGGCTCGGTTCCAGCCTCCATCTTGTGTGACCCAAGGTGCCGCTAGTTACATAGCAATGGGAAATCCATGTGTCCACACACAATTCATTTTGTGTAGGTGTTAGATAGCTCAACACCGCAATGGGAAGTCTTTGAGTTCCTTGGGCTTGCCTATGCTGTTGGTGCACAAAGATGGTATTACAGAAGAAGAAATCAGACTGCCCAAACATGGCAGACTTTCACCCTGCCAAGGACCTCGGCCCACATTTCTACCCTAGTCAATCAGTGTATTTGTGCCAGACAGGTAAAGCAACGCAATAGGAACTCATTGTGCACTCACAACATAGGCTAGCCCAAGAAACTCAAACATGGTATAACACATGAGGAAATCAGATTGCCCAAACAGGGCAGAGTTTCACCCTGTGAAGGACCTTGGCCTACTTTTCTGCCCTAGTCAGTCAGTGGGTTTGTGTCAGACAGGTAAAACACCGCAATGGCAAGTCTTTGTGCACCCACAGCTTAGGCGAGCCCCAGGAACTTAAAGATGGTATTACGCATAAAGAAATCACAGCGCCCCAACATGGCAAACTTTCACCCCACCAAGGACCTCGGCCCACACCTTCAGCAATCGTGGGCATAAAGCGGACTTCGATGCTAGTACAGCTGTGAACGTCTCATTTAATTATTTGCAGTTGCTTTCACCGCTCCAAAGACTGGATTAACCAGGAACAAGTTCCACAGGCCCAACCTGGCGCAGTTGCATTTCCCCCAGGACATAGGCCTCTGCCCACACCCTCAGCAATCGCGGGCATGAAGCCGACTCTGATGCTAGTACAGCTGTGAACGTCTCATGAATGCAGTAACGCTCCTCTTCTTTGGCCCAAACCAGTGCCTCGGATAACTGTAGTAACACAAAAGAAAATACATGTTGTCCAGTGCTGATCCCCTGACCCCAAGCAGGAGGAGGAGGAGGTGGCCTTAGAAGGCCAAGAAAAAATGACCAGGACCCATAGTAGCCTATGTGGGAAGTATGTGAGCGGGCCCTTGGTCAGGCTCGGTCCCAGCAAACACCTTGTGTGACCCAAGGTGCCGCGAGTGACATAGCAATGGGAAAATCCATGTGCCTACACACTATTTATTCTGAGTAGGAGTCGGATAGCTCAATCGACACTGTAAGGGGAAAGCCATCTGCATTCTGAACCCTAAAGAAACCTGAAGAAATCACAGTGCCAAAACATGGCAGACTTTCACTGCGCCGAGGACATAGGCCTCTGCACAAACCCTCAACAATCGTGGGCATCGAGCGGACTCCGATGCTAGTACAGCTGTGAACGTCTCTGTAATGCAGTAACGCTCCTCTTGTTTGGCCCAAACGAGTTTCTCAGATAACTGTGGTAACACGAGAGAAAATACATGATGCCCAGTGCTGATCCCCTGACCCCAAGCAGGAGGAGGTGGCCTTAGAAGTACAAGAAAAAATGACCAGGACCTGCAGTAGCCTGTGTTAGAAGTATGTGAGCGGGCCCTTCGTCAGGCTCAGTCCCAGCAAACACCTTGTGTGACCCAAGGTGCCGCGACTGACATAGCAATGGGAAAATCCATGTGCTCACACACTATTCATTCTGTGTTGGTGTCGGATAGCTCAATCGACACCCAAGGGGAAAGCCATCTGCACTCTGCACCCTACCCAAGTCAGTCAGTGTCTTTTTGCCAGACAGGTCAAACACCGTTATGGGAAGCCGAAGGAACTCAAAGACAGTAATAAACATGAAGAAATGACAGTGCTCAAACATGGCAGACTTTCACTCCGCCGAGGACATAGGCCTCTACACACACCCTCAGCAATCGTGGGCATAGAGCGGACTCCAATGCTAGTACAGCTGTGAACGTCTCATGAATGCAGTAACGCTCCTCTTGTTTGGCCCAAAGCAGTGCCTCAGATAACTGGTAACACGGGAGAAAATAAATGAAGCCCAGTGCTGATCCCCAGACCCCCAGCAGGAGGAGAAGGTGGCATTACAAGGCCAAGACACCATGACCAGGACCCGCTATAGTCTGTGTGGGAAGCACGTTAGTGGGCCCAGGGTTAGGCTCGGTCCCAGCCTCCACTTTGTGTGACTCAAGGTGCCCTGAGTTACATAGCAATGGGAAATCCATGTGTCCCAACACAGATAGCTGAACACTGCAAGGGGAAGTCTTTGAGTTCCTTGGGCTCGCCTATGCTGTAAGTGCACAAAGATGGTATTACACAGGAAGAAATCAGAGTGCCCAACCATGGGAGAGTTTCAGCCCGCCAAGGACCGTGGCCTCGGCCCACAATTCTGGCCTAGTCAGTCACTGTATTATTTGTGCCAGACAGGTAAACCACCGCGATGGGAAGACTAAGTGCGCCCATAGTATAGACAGACCCCTGTAACACTCCTGTAGCAAAGGTATAAACAGATCCCAGTAACATTTCTGTAGCACAAGTATAGGCAGACCGCTGTAACATTTCTGTAGCAAAGGTATAGGTAGACCCCTGTTACATTTCTGTAGTAAACGTATAGACAGACCCCAGTAACATTTCTGTAGTAAAAGTATAGGCAGACCCCTGTAACATTTCTGTAGCTGAAGTTTAGGCAGACCCCAGTAACATTTCTGTAGGAAGAGCATAGGCAGACACCAGTAACATTTCTGTAGCAGAAGTATAGGCAGACCCAGTAACATTTCTGTAGCAGAAGTATAGGCAGACCCCAGTAACATTTCTGTAGTAAAAGTATAGGCAGACCCCTGTAACATTTCTGTAGCTGAAGTTTAGGCAGACCCCAGTAACATTTCTGTAGGAAGAGCATAGGCAGACACCAGTAACATTTCTGTAGCAGAAGTATAGGCAGACCCAGTACCATTTCTGTAGTAGAAGTATAGGCAGACCCCAGTAACATTTCTGTAGCAGAAGTATAGGCAGACCCCTGTAACATTTCTGTAGCAGAAGTATAGGCAGACCCCTGTAACATTTCTGTAGCAGAAGTATAGGCAGACCCCAGTAACATTTATGTAGCAGAAGTATAGGCAGACCCCAATAACATTTCTGTAGCAGAAGTATAGGCAGACCCCAGTAAAATTTTGTAGTAACAGCATAGGCAGACACCTGTAACATTTCTGTAGTAGAAGTATAGGCAGACCCCAGTAACATTTCTGTAGCAGAAGTATAGGCAGACCCCAGTAACATTTCTGTGGCAGAAGTGTAGGCAGACCCCAGTACCATTTCTGTAGCAGAAGTATAGGCAGACCCCAATAACATTTCTGTAGCAGAAGTATAGGCAGACCCCAGTAACATTTCTGTAGTAACAGCATAGGCAGACCCCTGTAACATTTCTGTAGTAGAAGTATAGGCAGACCCCAGTACCATTTCTGTAGCAGAAGTATAGGCAGACCCCTGTAACATTTCTGTAGCAGCAGTATAGGCAGACCACAGTACCATTTCTGTAGTAGAAGTATAGGCAGACCCCAGTAACAGAGGGCAGGTGAAACCCAGAAATATTTTTTAAAGATATAGCTCGCTGTTGCTTAATTTGCAACAGAGCCTGGAGGCAGCTCAGTGAAAAAAATTGGTTTCTGGTAAAGTATCAATACTTTTGAAGCTTTGAAAAATTGTAAAAAAAATTGTAAGCAGAGCCTTTTGGGCCGCAGAAAAATTTGCAGTTGAACATGATGACATGTTGTTTCAGGAGGGGGAGGGGGGGGGGGACTAATATCCGAGAGTGATTGACAAAGGTAATTCTCCTTTTTTTTCCGGTGATAGAAAATGCTTATTTATCCACTTGCAGCGAAAAGAATCTTTAGATACCGCTGCTTTCCGCCGGTGGAGAAGAGAAGTCTGGGAAATCCAGGGTTTGTTAATCTTTATAAGTGTAAGTATGTCGGCACTGGCAGTTGACAGGCGGGTACGCTTATCCGTGATGATTCCCCCAGCTGCACTAAACACCCTCTCTGACAAGACTCTAGCGGCAGGGCAAGCCAGCACCTTCAGTGCCCCTTTCCTCTTCGGGAATGAGAGTGGAAAGGTTCTTCTTGTACCGTGGGTCGTGAAGGGTGTACACCCAGTAATCCATGTTGGCCAGAATGTGTCTAATGTGAGGGTCACGAGAAAGGCAGCCATGTGTGCCAGAGTGCCAGTACGCAAGACATGGCTGTCCTCACTAGGAAGATGACTTTCAGGATCCTCCTTCTCCTCCTCCTCCTCCTCCACAGCCCATACATGCTGAACAGGTGAGAGGCAAGAAGCATGGGTACCCTCTGCAGAGTGCCAAGCTGTCTCTTCCCCCTCCTCCTGCTCCTCCTCCTGCTCCAAAACGCGCTGAGAAATAGACATGAGGGTGGTATGGCTATCAAGCAACATACTGTCATCCCCCGTCTCCTGTTCCAACAGCAAAGCATCAGCCCTCATGTCTTGCAGCAAACTTTTCAGCAGGCATAGCAGCGGAATGGTAACGCTAATGATTGCAGCATCGCCGCTCACCACCTGGGTAGACTCCTCAAAGTTTCTGGGGACCTGGCAGATGTCTGCCATCTAGGCCCACTCCTCGGTAAAGAATTGGGGAGGCTGACTACCACTACGCCACCCATGTTGGAGTTCGTATTCCACTATTGCTCTACGCTGCTCATTGAGCCTGGCCAACATGTGCAGTGCAGAATTTCACCGTGTGGGCACGTCACACCGCATTCGGTCATCTGGCAGATTAAACCGATGTTGCAGGGTCCTCAGGGTGGCAGCGTCCATGGTGGACTTGCGGAAATGTGCGCAGACGTGGCGCACCTTACCGAGCAGGTCAGACAAGTGCGGGTAGTTTTTTAGAAACCACTGAACCACCAGATTAAAGACGTGGGCCAGGAATGGCATGTGTGTGAGGCTGCCGAGCTGCAGAGCTGCCACCAGGTTGCGGCTGTTGTCACATACGACCATGCCCGGTTGGAGGCTCGGCAGCGAAAGCCAGAGGTCGGTCTGCTCTGTCAGACCCTGCAACAGTTCGGGGGCCGTGTGTCTCTTGTCACCTAAGCTGAGTAGTTTCAGCTTGGCCTGCTGACGCTTGCCCACCGCTGTGCTGCCGCGCCGCGCAATACTGACTGCTGGCGACGTGCTGCTCACACTTCTTAATTGAGAGGTAGAGGTTGTGTAGGAGGAGGAGGAGGGGGCGGGTTTAGAGGAGATGGCATAGACCGCCGCAGATACCAGCACCGAGGTAGGACCTGCTATTCTGGGTGTGGGTAGGACGTGAGCGGTCCCAGGCTCTAACTCGGTCCCAGCCTCCACCAAATACACCCAATGTGCCGTCAGGCAGATATAGTGGCCCTGCCCGCCAGTACTTGTCCACGAGTCTGTGGTTAAGTGGACCTTCCCAGTAACCGCGTTGGTGAGGGCACGATTTATGTTGCGGGAGACGTGCTGGTGTAGGGCTGGGAACGGCACAATGGGGAAAATTGTGGTGACTGGGGACCGAGTAACGCGGGACCACCGCCAGCATCATGTTGTTGAAAGCCTCTGTTTCCACAAGCCTGTACGGCAGCATCTCCAGGCTGATTAATTTGGCAATGTGCACGTTTAAAGCTTGTGCGTGCAGGTGCGTGGCGGCGTATTTGCGCTTTTTCTCCAATGCTTGTGCTAGCGACAGCTGAACGCTGCACTGAGAGACATTGCTGAATGGGGTCGAGGACAGTGGAGGTGAGGGTGTGGTTGCAGGCCGGGAGGCGCTCGTGCCTGTGTCCTGAGAGGGGGTGGTGGATTTGAGTGGCAGGTTGGGGCACAGGGGAAGAGGCAGTGGTGTGACCAGGAGGCGGTGAACGGCCTTCATCCCACCTTGTGGGGTGCTTGGCCATCATATGCCTGCACATGCTGGTGGTGGTGAGGCGGGTAGTGGTGGCATCCCGGTTGATCTTGGTGCGACACAGGTTGCACACCACTGTTTGTCGGTCGTCCGCGCTCTCACTAAAAAACATCCACACCTTTGAACACCTAGCCCTCTGCACGGAGGCTTGGCGCGGGGGTGTGCTTTGGGGGATTCTTCGCTCTGGCGAAAGAAAAGAAAAGAAGGCTACAAACAGGCCTAGCTGCGCAGTAGTATAATGGAAGCACTACAACTGCCAGCAGCTACCCGGTAAAATGCACACGGTCAGATGCAGCCCAACGAAGGAGCTTTTGGGTTTTTTTGGACAGAGGATAGAAGCTGTATAGTGTATATCACTTTCTTTGTAGAATTGGCTGTGGCCCTACGCTGTTGGTCTAGTTCACTGCAGACACAGACCGGTATAAATAAGTATGGAATTATTTGCGTACGCTTTCACGCTGGGAGCGGTATTTTCACGTGCACTCCAGCAAGATTCTGGTTCGATTCCGGCTCGAAGAATGCTTTTGAGTGTCTGACAACCTTGCATGCTTCAACTCGGTGGCTCTCTTGCACAGACTTTGCAGCTGCATATCTCCTGGCCACACTCTTTTTGAGCCTGACCGCACATTGGCCTCTGGAGAGAGTGTTAACAAGAATACTTCAAAACAAGAGAAACAATGCGCTGGCCGGGAATCGAACCCGGGTCAACTGCTTGGAAGGCAGCTATGCTCACCACTATACCACCAACGTCATAGAATTCGCACCACTTCTCAATCGTGAAAATGCAACTCTCACCCCTAGTGTGACTAAAGCCAACTCTTCTGCTTCGTTAGTGGCTTGACAACAGTCAGACGGTAATGTGGCTTCTCGTAAGAGAGGTGTAAGCAGCAGCAGAGTGGCGCAGCGGGAGCGTGCTGGGCCCATAACCCAGAGGTCGATGGATCGAAACCATCCTCTGCTAGGCGCAGAGTTTTGTATTTTTCATGCTCCCAGGAAAAAGGTACCCCAAAAATTCACTGTCTCGTTCTTTCAGGCCACCCAAAGCCCAGCAAACTCCACTGTCCTTTATATTTCAAGGCACCAAAAAATCCACACTTAAAAAAAAGAAAAAAAAAAAAAAGAAACCTTTCTCCTCCCATGGTCAAAGCTTGGTTTAGGCATGATAACATGACTGCGGTGTGACCCGAGTGCCAGAAGCCAGCAACCGTAGAGGGGGATTAGCTCAAATGGTAGAGCGCTCGCTTAGCATGCGAGAGGTAGCGGGATCGATGCCCGCATCCTCCAAAGCTTCCACTTGGCACTTACTTCAAATGAAGGGGTAACCTTTTTTTAGTTGGCACTGACACAAAAACCTAGGAAGCAGCTGCACGCATATCTGGCTAAACCTTCGATAGCTCAGCTGGTAGAGCGGAGGACTGTAGTAGCTAATTAGCAATCCTTAGGTCGCTGGTTCGATTCCGGCTCGAAGGATGCTTTTGAGTGTCCGACAACCTTGCATGCTTCAACTCGGAGGCTCTCTTGCACAGACTTTGCAGCTGCATACCTCCTGGGCGCACTCTTTTTTTTTTAACAATTTGTTCTTTATTGGATTTTCCTTGATAAGACATATACAGGGTAAAGAATGAAAACCGTTACATATTTGAACAATTTAGACAAGAAGGAAGATAGGTCCTCTACATTTTGTGTGCTATTAGATCGAATGTCGTTCGATAATATTTAAAGACATTTGTACACAACATGAGGCCTACATTTGAGTATGCGTATACTTGTACTTATGTCTAAATAAATAAAAAAAACAATTCTGTAAAACTTGGTTTCTGTAGAATACAAACAGGGTAGGAAAAGGAAGGGGGGAGGGGGAGGGAGTGGTTATTTAGGGAAGAGGCGTATCCATGGGTTCCATTTATTTAGGTACTTTGTGAAGCAGTCATTTCTTTGGGCGTGTAGTTTTTCATATATGTTGTGATCAGACATTGTCTGGGTGAGATCTGAGGAGGTAGGGGAAGTAGCGGTCTTCCAATTTCGTGCGATCAGAAGTTTGGCAACAAGTAAGATGTGGCAAGCCAACTTCCTCGTTGGGGAGGGAAAGATCTTGTTGTCTAGTAGATGGATATCTAAAGCCGAGGACTTGTGGACGGTTATCGCCGTGATTCTTCTTAGTAGCTGGAAAGTTTGTTCCCAGAACCCTGCTAGTTTGGGACAGCTCCAGAATACGTGAGTAATGTTGCCCAAGTGACCACATTGTCTCCAACAACGATCCTCTACGTTTAGGAAGGCTCTGGCCAACGATGCTGGAGTATAGTACCATCTGGTCAGGACTTTAATATGTATTTCCAGGACATTGACGTTGAGCGTAGCCTTGTTGGCTCATTCAAATGCCGACAGCCATTGGGTCAGCGTAAATTTTTTCCTCATGTCTCTCTCCCAATTGAGAAGGTGGACTCTTTTGGTTTCTCCCATATCTCCAGAGAGAGCATTGTAGCACATTCTCACAAGGGATCGAGACAGCGGAGAAGAGTCGTTGAGTATCTTTATTAATTGATTTGGAACCTTTACTTTCCAGAACTGAGTGGCTTGTAGGATGGATCGTATTTGGAGATATTTAAACACGTCTTCCGGGGGGATATTGAATTGTTCTACTAACGTCGGGAAGGGGAGAAGATCTTCAGATTGAAATAAGTCTCCCAGGTTTAGAATGCCTCTCTCTTCCAATGTGTTGAGTTTTAGGTCTGGAATCAAGAATTCCAGTGTTGTTAATGGTATTTTATCCACCGCTTTTCCTGGGTGGTCCCTAATCTTTTGAGTGAGGAGTGTCCACGAGAATAGAGAGGCACGCATAGGAGGCGACATTGAGTGTAATTTCTGGAGTGGTGGGAGCGAGGGAACTAAAGAACCATATAAGGATGCCAGGAGAAGGGATCTCATTGATTTGTTGTCTATCAGATGGGTCTCAATTTGAGGCCATCCTGTTCCTGAGGTTGTTCTTACCCATTGTCTAGTTTGATTGATGTGGATTGCCTGGAGGTATGACCATAGATTAGGAACTCCCAGTCCCCCCTGTTTTCTGTTGAGGTGGAGTATAGGGGCAGCGACTCTAGGTCTCCTTCCTTTCCATATAAAGAGCGCAAGTTGTTTTTGGAATTTTGAGATCTCTACTTTAGGGATCGGAAGGGTAAGGGTATGAAAGAGATAGAGATTTTTAGGGAGGATTAACATTTTATATAAGACTACTCAGCCTAGCCATGAGGGTTCTTTGTCTGCAAGGGATTTCAGCTCCTTTTGAAGTTCCTCCATCAAGGGGGAGAAATTAGCGGAGATAATACCATTGATTGGGAAAGATAGTTTAATTCCTAAATATGGAATATTTTTATCCTGCCAGTGGAAGGGGAATTCTTCAAGTATGTCCTTTTTTAGGGATTTGTCTATATTAATTCCTAGAATCTGTGTTTTATCTATATTTAGGCTATAATATGAGATTTTGCTAAATTGTTGGATTGTCTCGTATACCTCTCTTAATGAAGCTATGGGGTCTGTTAAAAGAAGCAAAACATCATCGGCAAAAAGGCTTATTTTGTGTTGCCTGAGGCCTGCATGGATCCCTTTTATATTCGGGTTTAATCTAATGGACTCAGTGAAAGGCTCCATAATCATTACGAATAATAGTGGGGACAGGGGACATCCCTGGCGCGTTCCATTCGATATATGAAACGCTTTAGAGAAGACACCATCCACCAAGACCTCAGCGGAGGGGGAGCTATATAATGCCCCTATGGCTCTAAGAATGGTCCCTCCAAAGCCAAATTTCTTCAGAGTGGCGAAGGCGAACTCCCAGTGAAGCCTGTGAAAGGCTTTTTCTGCATCTAAAGCCAAGAGTAGAGCTGGGGTACGGTTCACCTCCGCCACTGTCATGAGATTGAGGACCCTCCTGGTGCCATCAGACGCCTGTCTCCCTCTAGTGAACCCCACTTGATCGGTATGTATTATTTGTGGAAGTACGTTTAATAGTCGTTGAGCTAACAGTTTAGAATAGATCTTTGTGTCGCAGTTCAACAAAGAAATAGGTCTGAAATTTGCGGGGGAGTCTACTTTTTTACCTTGTTTGGGGATGGTGACTATAGTGGCCTTTAGCATCTCTTCTGGTAATTTCCCACAGGAGATGGCTTTGTTGAAGGTTTCTGATAGATAAGGGGCCAGGTCCAGGGCGAAATTCTTGTAGTATTTGTTGGAGAAGCCATCTGGACCTGGAGTCTTGTGTGCTTTTAATGACTTAATTATTTTTTGGACCTCTGAGGCAGTAATGGGGGCATTTAAAGTGTTACGTTGTTCTATTGTGATAGTTGGGAGATTGACTTTTCCAAGAAAGGTGTTAATTTGCTGGATGTCAGGTTGGGGAGTGGAGGGGTCATTTTTCAGGTTGTAGAGTTTAGAGTAAAAGTTGCTAAACTCATCCGCTATGTCTTGAGGGTGAGAGAGTTTTGTTTCAGAGCCATCTTGTTTAATGAGATAGGGGATTTTAGCTGGTGCCCGGTGTTTTTTCGCTAGTTTAGCCATCAGGCTTGAGGGTTTGTTGAATGATGTGTAGTACTTCATCTTGGATAATTTGGCTGATCTGTCGAAATCTTCGATTAATGCTCGGCGGATTGTGAGACGGAGATTCATCTGTTCCTTATGGAGCGCTATTGAGGGGGAAGTTTGTAGATTTTGTTCTATAATAGATATTCGTGCGAGGGTATTGTTTATGAGACGCTGTTTTTCTTTCTTGTGATGTGAGTTTATTTTAATTAAGATGCCTCGGATGTACGCTTTGTGAGCACACCAGGTGGAAAAAATGTTTGTGTCTGTATTTGCATAAACCCCTTTAGTGGCGGGTTTCCTACCACACTGCCGTGCCCACCAGGGCAGGTTTTTTAAAATGGTCTAATCATTGAATTTCAACTAATTTTGCAGTTGCGTCTCAAGAGCCATAACTTTTTCATTTTTCCATTGACATGGCCATATAAGGGCTTGTTTTTTGCAGGACAAGTTGTGATTTTTTAAACAGGGGGGAGGAAAAAAAGAAATGGGGAAAAAAGAAAAAAAGGGGCCATGTCATTAAGGGGTTAAATAATGCATTAACTTCCTTCTCTGGGTCATTACGACGCATGGATACCACATGTGTGATTGTATTTTTGATTTTTTTACAAAGTAAATGGAGACAAGTGTTTTTATAATTTTTTGTATAATTTTTAAACTTTTTTTTTTTTTGTCCCTTTAGGGGACTTCCACAGGGACCCATCAGGACCCCCTGAACACATTCCGGGGGTCCGATGGTGACATCCCTTTACATGCTGCAGTGACAGCCCTTTATATGCTGCAGTCACATAGACTGCAGCATGTAAAGGGTTAACACAGCAGAGATCGGAGGTTTTCTCTGATCTCTGCTGTAAGAGCTAGTACCTAGCTGTCCTCTGACAGCTAACAACCAGCTCTCCCTGCCACAGAGACCATCGGCTTGCTTCTGACAAGCCAATGGTCTCTATGGCAACCTGTAAACAAAGCAGGAGATTGCCGACATATCGGCAATATCTTCTGCTGGTTTTTCAAAGCCCTTGCTTTGTTCTCTGTGGGTCTGTGCAGGCAGAGCACACTGCCACAGCTTGTGGCATTGTGCTCTGCAGCTCCCATAGTGATACATAGCCCGGAAATCTTCCGGGCTATGTCACTATGAGCAGTGGAGCTCGTCCCGGAAATTTTCCAGGCGTGCCACTCAAGGGGTTAATTGAAAAATATTCAGTTAGAGATTCCTTAATTATTGAGTTGTTTTGGGGGATTATCATGAGCGGAATGTTAATTTTCCAATTTCTAGGTGATAGATTGGAGTTTGCGCTTTTTAAGGTGAGGAAAATTGGGGCATAATCCGACCAGGTTGTATGGCCGATTTTGGCGTGTGAGATGGCAGGAAGGGTCCATCTGTCGACCAGAAAGAGGTCAATTCTGGAAAAGGATCTATGTCTGGGGGAGTAGAAGGTGTACTCCCTAGATTGAAACACCTAAATGTATCATAAAGCGCTTCCTTATGGAGCCATAGGGCTAGTGTAGGGGATGTTCTATCGGAAGTACTGGTAGAGTCTAATTGTTTATCGGGAATAATATTATAGTCCCCACAGATTATAAATTTGCCTACGTGTATTTTACGTATTTTTCTGAGGGTTTTATTTAGAAAAGAGATTTGTGATGTGTTTGGTGCGTATATATTTACTAGGGTTACTTGAATGCTGTTGAAAAGTCAGACTAGGATTATGAATCTTCCTTGCGTGTCAATTACTTGTTGAGTGAGGGAGAAGTTTATGGTATCTTTAATTGCGATTATGACTCCGGCTTTTTTCTTTTCAGAACAGGACTGGAAGGTGTTTGGAAATTTTTTGTGAGTAAACTGAGGTCGAGAGGAGTTTGCAAAGTGCGATTCCTGAAGGCATAGGATGTCTGTTTTATTTTGGATTGCATCTTTCCAGACCGCTGATCTTTTATAGGGGGAGTTTAGCCCTTTAGTGTTTAAAAAACATATTTTGATTGACATATTGGATATGGCATGAGATTGGACAATTTAGGAACCCTGGTATTTTTGCCACTTTTAGGAAAGCAAGGAGGAGGACAGGGGATATACACATATAAAATTGAAACAGCTGGCCTAAATCGCCAAACAACATGGTCACATGAGGGAGTAACTGTCGGTTCAGGTCTCAGTGACCAAACAAGAGTAGAAGAAAGTGACAGCAACGAGTCCCATCCGGCAGGTTCCAGTACCTGCATCTTACTGAGGGGGAAAGAGTTCACCTGACGTTGGAGCACCCTCCAATCTCTTTAATGGGTAAGGTACTCGTTCAGCGGGGTGAGGGGGAATGTGGATTCTCGTGGGAAATTCCAGGAGGTTCAATGGCGTTTTTCCCTTGAAGATTGCTTAAGATAGGGATGCCCCAGGCTGCGAGAGTCTTTTCACCCTCCTCTGGGTTATTAAAGGCAATCACAGCTCCCTCCTTGCGCAGAATTAGTTTTGTGGGAAATCCCCATTTGTATAGGATTTTTTCCCTTCTAAGAGCAGTAGTTATATGCGCAAATGTTTTTCTGGCTTGTATCGTAGCGGAAGAAAGGTCCACAAATAGTTGGATGTTCACAAATTGTGGCGGGAGATCGGACACCTTGCGAGAAGCAAGCATGAGAGCCTCTTTAATGTGAAAAAAAGGAATCCTCGCGATGACATCACGTGGGACATTGTCAGGGAGGAATTTTGGTTTTTGAAGGCGGTGGGCTCTATCAATGATAAGCTCCTGAGTAGGAGAGGATGGAAGCAGGTTTTTCATTAGCTGTGTTAAGAAGTCCTTCAAATCTGCTGGGCTGACTTTTTCAGGGATGCCTCTGAACTTAATATTATTCCGCCTGTTGCAGTCTTCTAAGTCGGCCATCTTTGTTTTTATTGGGGCCACTTCATCTTCCAGAGCGTAGTGCGCGTCAATTAGAGTATTGTGGGAGTTGGTTATTTCCTCCATTTTATGCTCTATGTGGGTGGTTCTTTCTTCCACTTCGGATAGTGAGGAGTTAATGGAGGCGGAAAGGGCGTTAAAGTCTTCCCGCATAGAGTTTCTTAATGCCAGTAGCATTTCTTTAATGAAAGCTTCTGAAGCGGGCTGACTGGAGGATGGGAGCGTTTCGATAAGCTCTGTACTGCCTGTTGGGGGTAGTAGTGTGTGAACTGCGACCTCCAGCCTAGGTCTCCTCTTATCTGGACTGGCTATAGGAGAGTGTCCATTTTTTGTGCCTGCCATGAGGTTGGGCGCCATTTTGGGAGAGTGGGGGCTGTTGTGTGTAGTGGATGCTGCTGCATCACTCACCTCTCCTGACGCTGAAGGCGAATGGGCATCTCCTGGAGCGGCTCCTGGGCTTTCCAGCAGTCTTCTCTGTCTCCTCGGAGTCTCGGAGGGAGCTTCGTTTGTAGCTGCAGAGGAGGAGGGGGGCGCGGGGGGTGAGAGCGGCCGCTGATTCTCTCCAGCTGCCGCGCGCTGAGAAGAAGTCGGCGACCGGCTGCGGGGATGGTTTCACCGGATTTCGTCGGGTCATGCCTGCAGAGGAGGAAGTCTCTTTGGCAGTGAAAAGTCCCGCTGGTGCTAGTGTTTATAGCTGAGGAGGGTTCGTCCGGAACGGAGCTCAAGCTGGTGCGTCCATCTCGGGCTTCAGTCAGGCCACGCCCCCCCATTTCTGCTTCGTTTGTGGCTTGACAACAGTCAGACGGTAATGTGGCTTCTCGTAAGAGAGGTGTAAGCAGCAGCAGAGTGGCGCAGCGGGAGCGTGCTGGGCCCATAACCCAGAGGTCGATGGATCGAAACCATCCTCTGCTAGGCGCAGAGTTTTGTATTTTTCATGCTCACAGGAAAAAGGTACCCCAAAAATTCACTGTCTCGTTCTTTCAGGCCACCCAAAGCCCAGCAAACTCCACTGTCCTTTATATTTCAAGGCACCAAAAAATCCACACTTAAAAAAAAAAAAAAAAAAAAAAGAAACCTTTCTTCTCCCATGGTCAAAGCTTGGTTTAGTCATGGTAACATGACTGCGGTGTGACCCGAGTGCCAGAAGCCAGCAACCGTAGAGGGGGATTAGCTCAAATGGTAGAGCGCTCGCTTAGCATGCGAGAGGTAGCGGGATCGATGCCCGCATCCTCCAAGACTTCCACTTGGCACTAAACTTCTTTTTAGTTGGCACTGACACAAAAACCTAGGAAGCAGCTGCACGCATATCTGGCTAAACCTTCGATAGCTCAGCTGGTAGAGCGGAGGACTGTAGTAGCTAATTAGCAATCCTTAGGTCGCTGGTTAGATTCCGGCTCGAAGGATGCTTTTGAGTGTCCGACAACCTTGCATGCTTCAACTCGGAGGCTCTCTCGCAAAGACTTTGCAGCTATATACCTCCTGGGCGCACTCTTTTTGAGCCTGACCGCACAACCATTGGCCTTTGGAGAGAGTGTTAACAAGAATACTTCAAAACAAGAGAAACAATGCGTTGGCCAGGAATCAACCCCGGGTCAACTGCTTGGGTTCCAACGCCATAGAATTCGCACCACTTCTCAATCGTGAAAATGCAACTCTCACCCCTAGTGTGACTAAAGCCAACTCTTCTGCTTCGTTAGTGGCTTGACAACAGTCAGACGGTAATGTGGCTTCTCGTAAGAGAGGTTTAAGCAGCAGCAGAGTGGCGCAGCAGGAGCGTGCTGGGCCCATAACCCAGAGGTCGATGGATTGAAACCATCCTCTGCTAGGCGCAGAGTTTTGTATTTTTCATGCTCCCAGGAAAAAGGTACCCCAAAAATTCACTGTCTCGTTCTTTCAGGCCACCCAAAGCCCAGCAAACTCCACTGTCCTTTATATTTCAAGGCACCAAAAAATCCACACTTAAAAAAAAAAAGAAACCTTTCTTCTCCCATGGTCAAAGCTTGGTTTAGGCATGATAACATGACTGCGGTGTGACCCGAGTGCCAGAAGCCAGCAACCGTAAAGGGGGATTAGCTCAAATGGTAGAGCGCTCGCTTAGCATGCGAGAGGTAGCGGGATCGATGCCCGCATCCTCCAAAACTTCCACTTGGCACTACCTTCAAATGAAGGGCCAACTTCTTTTTAGTTGGCACTGACACAAAAACCTAGGAAGCAGCTGCACGCATATCTGGCTAAACCTTCGATAGCTCAGCTGGTAGAGCAGAGGACTGTAGTAGCTAATTAGCAATCCTTAGGTCGCTGGTTCGATTCCGGCTCGAAGGATGCTTTTGAGTGTCCGACAACCTTGCATGCTTCAACTCGGAGGCTCTCTCGCACAGACTTTGCAGCTGCATACCTCCTGGGCGCACTCTTTTTGAGCCTGACCGCACAACCATTGGCCTTTGGAGAGAGTGTTAACAAGAATACTTCAAAACAAGAGTAACAATGCGTTGGCCGGGAATCGAACCCGGGTCAACTGCTTGGAAGGCAGCTATGCTCACCACTATACCACCAACGCCATAGAATTCGCACCACTTCTCAATCGTGAAAATGCAACTCTCACCCCTAGTGTGACTAAAGCCAACTCTTCTGCTTCGTTAGTGGCTTGACAACAGTCAGACGGTAATGTGGCTTCTCGTAAGAGAGGTTTAAGCAGCAGCAGAGTGGCGCAGCGGGAGCGTGCTGGGCCCATAACCCAGAGGTCGATGGATCGAAACCATCCTCTGCTAGCGCAGAGTTTTGTATTTTTCATGCTCCCAGGAAAAAGCTACCCCAAAAATTCACTGTCTCGTTCTTTCAGGCCACCCAAAGCCCAGCAAACTCCACTGTCCTTTATATTTCAAGGCACCAAAAAATCCACACTTAAAAAAAAAAAAAAGAAACCTTTCTTCTCCCATGGTCAAAGCTTGGTTTAGGCATGATAACATGACTGCGGTGTGACCCGAGTGCCAGAAGCCAGCAACCGCAGAGGGGGATTAGCTCAAATGGTAGAGCGCTCGCTTAGCATGCGAGAGGTAGCGGGATCGATGCCCGCATCCTCCAAAACTTCCACTTGGCACTACCTTCAAATGAAGGGCCAACTTCTTTTTAGTTGGCACTGACACAAAAACCTAGGAAGCAGCTGCACGCATATCTGGCTAAACCTTCGATAGCTCAGCTGGTAGAGCGGAGGACTGTAGTAGCTAATTAGCAATCCTTAGGTCGCTGGTTCGATTCCGGCTCGAAGGATGCTTTTGAGTGTCCGACAACCTTGCATGCTTCAACTCGGAGGCTCTCTCGCACAGACTTTGCAGCTGCATACCTCCTGGGCGCACTCTTTTTGAGCCTGACCGTACAACCATTGGCCTTTGGAGAGAGTGTTAACAAGAATACTTCAAAACAAGAGTAACAATGCGTTGGCCGGGAATCGAACCCGGGTCAACTGCTTGGAAGGCAGCTATGCTCACCACTATACCACCAACGCCATAGAATTCACACCGCTTCTCAATCGTGAAAATGCAACTCTCACCCCTAGTGTGACTAAAGCCAACTCTTCTGCTTCGTTAGTGGCTTGACAACAGTCAGACGGTAATGTGGCTTCTCGTAAGAGAGGTTTAAGCAGCAGCAGAGTGGCGCAGCGGGAGCGTGCTGGGCCCATAACCCAGAGGTCGATGGATCGAAACCATCCTCTGCTAGGCGCAGAGTTTTGTATTTTTCATGCTCCCAGGAAAAAGGTACCCCAAAAATTCACTGTCTCGTTCTTTCAGGCCACCCAAAGCCCAGCAAACTCCACTGTCCTTTATATTTCAAGGCACCAAAAAATCCACACTTAAAAAAAAAAAAAAAAAAGAAACCTTTCTTCTCCCATGGTCAAAGCTTGGTTTAGGCATGATAACATGACTGCGGTGTGACCCGAGTGCCAGAAGCCAGCAACCGTAGAGGGGGATTAGCTCAAATGGTAGAGCGCTCGCTTAGCATGCGAGAGGTAGCGGGATCGATGCCCGCATCCTCCAAAACTTCCACTTGGCACTACCTTCAAATGAAGGGTTAACTTCTTTTTAGTTGGCACTGACACAAAAACCTAGGAAGCAGCTGCACGCATATCTGGCTAAACCTTCGATAGCTCAGCTGGTAGAGCGGAGGACTGTAGTAGCTAATTAGCAATCCTTAGGTCGCTGGTTCGATTCCGGCTCGAAGGATGCTTTTGAGTGTCCGACAACCTTGCATGCTTCAACTCGGAGGCTCTCTCGCACAGACTTTGCAGCTGCATACCTCCTGGGCGCACTCTTTTTGAGCCTGACCGCACAACCATTGGCCTTTGGAGAGAGTGTTAACAAGAATACTTCAAAACAAGAGAAACAATGCGTTGGCCGGGAATCGAACCCGGGTCAACTGCTTGGAAGGCAGCTATGCTCACCACTATACCACCAACGCCATAGAATTCACACCACTTCTCACTCGTGAAAATGCAACTCTCACCCCTAGTGTGACTAAAGCCAACTCTTCTGCTTCGTTAGTGGCTTGACAACAGTCAGATGGTAATGTGGCTTCTCGTAAGAGAGGTTTAAGCAGCAGCAGAGTGGCACAGCGGGAGCGTGCTGGCCCCATAACCCAGAGGTCGATGGATCGAAACCATCCTCTGCTAGGCGCAGAGTTTTGTATTTTTCATGCTCCCAGGAAAAAGGTACCCCAAAAATTCACTGTCTCGTTCTTTCAGGCCACCCAAAGCCCAGCAAACTCCACTGTCCTTTATATTTCAAGGCACCAAAAAATCCACACTTAAAAAAAAAAAAAAAAAAAGAAACCTTTCTTCTCCCATGGTCAAAGCTTGGTTTAGGCATGATAACATGACTGCGGTGTGACCCGAGTGCCAGAAGGCAGCAACCGTAGAGGGGGATTAGCTCAAATGGTAGAGCGCTCGCTTAGCATGCGAGAGGTAGCGGGATCGATGCCCGCATCCTCCAAAACTTCCACTTGGCACTACCTTCAAATGAAGGGTTAACTTCTTTTTAGTTGGCACTGACACAAAAACCTAGGAAGCAGCTGCACGCATATCTGGCTAAACCTTCGATAGCTCAGCTGGTAGAGCGGAGGACTGTAGTAGCTAATTAGCAATCCTTAGGTCGCTGGTTCGATTCCGGCTCGAAGGATGCTTTTGAGTGTCCGACAACCTTGCATGCTTCAACTCGGAGGCTCTCTCGCACAGACTTTGCAGCTGCATACCTCCTGGGCGCACTCTTTTTGAGCCTGACCGCACAACCATTGGCCTTTGGAGAGAGTGTTAACAAGAATACTTCAAATCAAGAGTAACAATGCGTTACTCAACCCGGGTCAACTGCTTGGAAGGCAGCTATGCTCACCACTATACCACCAACGCCATAGAATTCGCACCACTTCTCAATCGTGAAAATGCAACTCTCACCCCTAGTGTGACTAAAGCCAACTCTTCTGCTTCGTTAGTGGCTTGACAACAGTCAGACGGTAATGTGGCTTCTCGTAAGAGAGGTTTAAGCAGCAGCAGAGTGGCACAGCGGGAGCGTGCTGGGCCCATAACCCAGAGGTCGATGGATCGAAACCATCCTCTGCTAGGCGCAGAGTTTTGTATTTTTCATGCTCCCAGGAAAAAGGTACCCCAAAAATTCAATGTCTCGTTCTTTCAGGCCACCCAAAGCCCAGCAAACTCCACTGTCCTTTATATTTCAAGGCACCAAAAAATCCACACTTTAAAAAAAAAAAAAAAAAAACCTTTCTTCTCCCATGGTCAAAGCTTGGTTTAGTCATGATAACATGACTGCGGTGTGACCCGAGTGCCAGAAGCCAGCAACCGTAGAGGGGGATTAGCTCAAATGGTAGAGCGCTCGCTTAGCATGCGAGAGGTAGCGGGATCAATGCCCGCATCCTCCAAAACTTCCACTTCCACTTGGCACTACCTTCAAATGAAGGGCCAACTTCTTTTTAGTTGGCACTGACACAAAAACCTAGGAAGCAGCTGCACGCATATCTGGCTAAACCTTCAATAGCTCAGCTGGTAGAGCGGAGGACTGTAGTAGCTAATTAGCAATCCTTAGGTCGCTGGTTCGATTCCGGCTCGAAGGATGCTTTTGAGTGTCCGACAACCTTGCATGCTTCAACTCGGAGGCTCTCTCGCACAGACTTTGCAGCTGCATACCTCCTGGGCGCACTCTTTTTGAGCCTGACCGCACAACCATTGGCCTTTGGAGAGAGTGTTAACAAGAATACTTCAAAACAAGAGTAACAATGCGTTGGCCGGGAATCGAACCCGGGTCAACTGCTTGGAAGGCAGCTATGCTCACCACTATACCACCAACGCCATAGAATTCGCACCACTTCTCAATCGTGAAAATGCAACTCTCACCCCTAGTGTGACTAAAGCCAACTCTTCTGCTTCGTTAGTGGCTTGACAACAGTCAGACGGTAATGTGGCTTCTCGTAAGAGAGGTGTAAGCGGCAGCAGAGTGGCGCAGCGGGAGCGTGCTGGGCCCATAACCCAGAGGGCGATGGATCGAAACCATCCTCTGCTAGGCGCAGAGTTTTGTATTTTTCATGCTCCCAGGAAAAAGGTACCCCAAAAATTCACTGTCTCGTTCTTTCAGGCCACCCAAAGCCCAGCAAACTCCACTGTCCTTTATATTTCAAGGCACCAAAAAATCCACACTTAAAAAAAAAAAAAAAAAAAAAGAAACCTTTCTTCTCCCATGGTCAAAGCTTGGTTTAGGCATGATAACATGACTGCGGTGTGACCCGAGTGCCAGAAGCCAGCAACCGCAGAGGGGGATTAGCTCAAATGGTAGAGCGCTCGCTTAGCATGCGAGAGGTAGCGGGATCGATGCCCGCATCCTCCAAAACTTCCACTTGGCACTACCTTCAAATGAAGGGCCAACTTCTTTTTAGTTGGCACTGACACAAAAACCTAGGAAGCAGCTGCACGCATATCTGGCTAAACCTTCGATAGCTCAGCTGGTAGAGCGGAGGACTGTAGTAGCTAATTAGCAATCCTTAGGTCGCTGGTTCGATTCCGGCTCGAAGGATGCTTTTGAGTGTCCGACAACCTTGCATGCTTCAACTCGGAGGCTCTCTCGCACAGACTTTGCAGCTGCATACCTCCTGGGCGCACTCTTTTTGAGCCTAACAAGAATACTTCAAAACAAGAGAAACAATGCGTTGGCCGGGAATCGAACCCGGGTCAACTGCTTGGAAGGCAGCTATGCTCACCACTATACCACCAACGCCATAGAATTCGCACTGCTTCTCAATCGTGAAAATGCAACTCTCACCCCTAGTGTGACTAAAGCCAACTCTTCTGCTTCGTTAGTGGCTTGACAACAGTCAGACGGTAATGTGGCTTCTCGTAAGAGAGGTTTAAGCAGCAGCAGAGTGGCGCAGCGGGAGCGTGCTGGGCCCATAACCCAGAGGTCGATGGATTGAAACCATCCTCTGCTAGGCGCAGAGTTTTGTATTTTTCATGCTCCCAGGAAAAAGGTACCCCAAAAATTCACTGTCTCGTTCTTTCAGGCCACCCAAAGCCCAGCAAACTCCACTGTCCTTTATATTTCAAGGCACCAAAAAATCCACACTTAAAAAAAAAAAAAAAAAGAAACCTTTCTTCTCCCATGGTCAAAGCTTGGTTTAGGCATGATAACATGACTGCGGTGTGACCCGAGTGCCAGAAGCCAGCAACCGTAGAGGGGGATTAGCTCAAATGGTAGAGCGCTCGCTTAGCATGCGAGAGGTAGCGGGATCGATGCCCGCATCCTCCAAAACTTCCACTTGGCACTACCTTCAAATGAAGGGCCAACTTCTTTTTAGTTGGCACTGACACAAAAACCTAGGAAGCAGCTGCAGGCATATCTGGCTAAACCTTCAATAGCTCAGCTGGTAGAGCGGAGGACTGTAGTAGCTAATTAGCAATCATTAGGTCGCTGGTTCGATTCCGGCTCGAAGGATGCTTTTGAGTGTCCGACAACCTTGCATGCTTCAACTCGGAGGCTCTCTCGCACAGACTTTGCAGCTGCATACCTCCTGGGCGCACTCTTTTTGAGCCTGACCGCACAACCATTGGCCTTTGGAGAGAGTGTTAACAAGAATACTTCAAAACAAGAGAAACAATGCGTTGGCCGGGAATCGAACCCGGGTCAACTGCTTGGAAGGCAGCTATGCTCACCACTATACCACCAACGCCATAGAATTCGCACCACTTCTCACTCGTGAAAATGCAACTCTCACCCCTAGTGTGACTAAAGCCAACTCTTCTGCTTCGTTAGTGGCTTGACAACAGTCAGACGGTAATGTGGCTTCTCGTAAGAGAGGTTTAAGCAGCAGCAGAGTGGCACAGCGGGAGCGTGCTGGGCCCATAACCCAGAGGTCGATGGATCGAAACCATCCTCTGCTAGGCGCAGAGTTTTGTATTTTTCATGCTCCCAGGAAAAAGGTACCCCAAAAATTCACTGTCTCGTTCTTTCAGGCCACCCAAAGCCCAGCAAACTCCACTGTCCTTTATATTTCAAGGCACCAAAAAATCCACACTTAAAAAAAAAAAAAAAAAAAAGAAACCTTTCTTCTCCCATGGTCAAAGCTTGGTTTAGGCATGATAACATGACTGCGGTGTGACCCGAGTGCCAGAAGCCAGCAACCGTAGAGGGGGATTAGCTCAAATGGTAGAGCGCTCGCTTAGCATGCGAGAGGTAGCCGGATCGATGCCCGCATCCTCCAAAACTTCCACTTGGCACTACCTTCAAATGAAGGGCCAACTTCTTTTTAGTTGGCACTGACACAAAAACCTAGGAAGCAGCTGCACGCATATCTGGCTAAACCTTCGATAGCTCAGCTGGTAGAGCGTTGGACTGTAGTAGCTAATTAGCAATCCTTAGGTCGCTGGTTTGATTCCGGCTCGAAGGATGCTTTTGAGTGTCCGACAACCTTGCATGCTTCAACTCGGAGGCTCTCTCGCACAGACTTTGCAGCTGCATACCTCCTGGGCGCACTCTTTTTGAGCCTGACCGACAAACCATTGGCCTTTGGAGAGAGTGTTAACAAGAATACTTCAAATCAAGAGTAACAATGCGTTGGCCGGGAATCGAACCCGGGTCAACTGCTTGGAAGGCAGCTATGCTCACCACTATACCACCAACGCCATAGAATTCACACCGCTTCTCAATCGTGAAAATGCAACTCTCACCCCTAGTGTGACTAAAGCCAACTCTTCTGCTTCGTTAGTGGCTTGACAACAGTCAGACGGTAATGTGGCTTCTCGTAAGAGAGGTTTAAGCAGCAGCAGAGTGGCGCAGCGGGAGCGTGCTGGGCCCATAACCCAGAGGTCGATGGATCGAAACCATCCTCTGCTAGGCGCAGAGTTTTGTATTTTTCATGCTCCCAGGAAAAAGGTACCCCAAAAATTCACTGTCTCGTTCTTTCAGGCCACCCAAAGCCCAGCAAACTCCACTGTCCTTTATATTTCAAGGCACCAAAAAATCCACACTTAAAAAAAAAAAAAAAAAAGAAACCTTTCTTCTCCCATGGTCAAAGCTTGGTTTAGGCATGATAACATGACTGCGGTGTGACCCGAGTGCCAGAAGCCAGCAACCGTAGAGGGGGATTAGCTCAAATGGTAGAGCGCTCGCTTAGCATGCGAGAGGTAGCGGGATCGATGCCCGCATCCTCCAAAACTTCCACTTGGCACTACCTTCAAATGAAGGGCCAACTTCTTTTTAGTTGGCACTGACACAAAAACCTAGGAAGCAGCTGCACGCATATCTGGCTAAACCTTCGATAGCTCAGCTGGTAGAGCGTTGGACTGTAGTAGCTAATTAGCAATCCTTAGGTCGCTGGTTCGATTCCGGCTCGAAGGATGCTTTTGAGTGTCCGACAACCTTGCATGCTTCAACTCGGAGGCTCTCTCGCACAGACTTTGCAGCTGCATACCTCCTGGGCGCACTCTTTTTGAGCCTGACCGCACAACCATTGGCCTTTGGAGAGAGTGTTAACAAGAATACTTCAAAACAAGAGAAACAATGCGTTGGCCGGGAATCGAACCCGGGTCAACTGCTTGGAAGGCAGCTATGCTCACCACTATACCACCAACGCCATAGAATTCGCACTGCTTCTCAATCGTGAAAATGCAACTCTCACCCCTAGTGTGACTAAAGCCAACTCTTCTGCTTCGTTAGTGGCTTGACAACAGTCAGACGGTAATGTGGCTTCTCGTAAGAGAGGTTTAAGCAGCAGCAGAGTGGCGCAGCGGGAGCGTGCTGGGCCCATAACCCAGAGGTCGATGGATTGAAACCATCCTCTGCTAGGCGCAGAGTTTTGTATTTTTCATGCTCCCAGGAAAAAGGTACCCCAAAAATTCACTGTCTCGTTCTTTCAGGCCACCCAAAGCCCAGCAAACTCCACTGTCCTTTATATTTCAAGGCACCAAAAAATCCACACTTAAAAAAAAAAAAAAAAAGAAACCTTTCTTCTCCCATGGTCAAAGCTTGGTTTAGGCATGATAACATGACTGCGGTGTGACCCGAGTGCCAGAAGCCAGCAACCGTAGAGGGGGATTAGCTCAAATGGTAGAGCGCTCGCTTAGCATGCGAGAGGTAGCGGGATCGATGCCCGCATCCTCCAAAACTTCCACTTGGCACTACCTTCAAATGAAGGGCCAACTTCTTTTTAGTTGGCACTGACACAAAAACCTAGGAAGCAGCTGCAGGCATATCTGGCTAAACCTTCGATAGCTCAGCTGGTAGAGCGGAGGACTGTAGTAGCTAATTAGCAATCATTAGGTCGCTGGTTCGATTCCGGCTCGAAGGATGCTTTTGAGTGTCCGACAACCTTGCATGCTTCAACTCGGAGGCTCTCTCGCACAGACTTTGCAGCTGCATACCTCCTGGGCGCACTCTTTTTGAGCCTGACCGCACAACCATTGGCCTTTGGAGAGAGTGTTAACAAGAATACTTCAAAACAAGAGAAACAATGCATTGGCCGGGAATCGAACCCGGGTCAACTGCTTGGAAGGCAGCTATGCTCACCACTATACCACCAACGCCATAGAATTCGCACCACTTCTCACTCGTGAAAATGCAACTCTCACCCCTAGTGTGACTAAAGCCAACTCTTCTGCTTCGTTAGTGGCTTGACAACAGTCAGACGGTAATGTGGCTTCTCGTAAGAGAGGTTTAAGCAGCAGCAGAGTGGCACAGCGGGAGCGTGCTGGGCCCATAACCCAGAGGTCGATGGATCGAAACCATCCTCTGCTAGGCGCAGAGTTTTGTATTTTTCATGCTCCCAGGAAAAAGGTACCCCAAAAATTCACTGTCTCGTTCTTTCAGGCCACCCAAAGCCCAGCAAACTCCACTGTCCTTTATATTTCAAGGCACCAAAAAATCCACACTTAAAAAAAAAAAAAAAAAAAGAAACCTTTCTTCTCCCATGGTCAAAGCTTGGTTTAGGCATGATAACATGACTGCGGTGTGACCCGAGTGCCAGAAGCCAGCAACCGTAGAGGGGGATTAGCTCAAATGGTAGAGCGCTCGCTTAGCATGCGAGAGGTAGCGGGATCGATGCCCGCATCCTCCAAAACTTCCACTTGGCACTACCTTCAAATGAAGGGTTAACTTCTTTTTAGTTGGCACTGACACAAAAACCTAGGAAGCAGCTGCACGCATATCTGGCTAAACCTTCGATAGCTCAGCTGGTAGAGCGGAGGACTGTAGTAGCTAATTAGCAATCCTTAGGTCGCTGGTTCGATTCCGGCTCGAAGGATGCTTTTGAGTGTCCGACAACCTTGCATGCTTCAACTCGGAGGCTCTCTCGCACAGACTTTGCAGCTGCATACCTCCTGGGCGCACTCTTTTTGAGCCTGACCGCACAACCATTGGCCTTTGGAGAGAGTGTTAACAAGAATACTTCAAAACAAGAGTAACAATGCGTTGGCCGGGAATCGAACCCGGGTCAACTGCTTGGAAGGCAGCTATGCTCACCACTATACCACCAACGCCATAGAATTCGCACCACTTCTCAATCGTGAAAATGCAACTCTCACCCCTAGTGTGACTAAAGCCAAGTCTTCTGCTTCGTTAGTGGCTTGACAACAGTCAGACGGTAATGTGGCTTCTCGTAAGAGAGGTGTAAGCGGCAGCAGAGTGGCACAGCGGGAGCGTGCTGGGCCAATAACCCAGAGGTCGATGGATCGAAACCATCCTCTGCTAGGCGCAGAGTTTTGTATTTTTCATGCTCCCAGGAAAAAGGTACCCCAAAAATTCACTGTCTCGTTCTTTCAGGCCACCCAAAGCCCAGCAAACTCCACTGTTCTTTATATTTCAAGGCACCAAAAA
The DNA here is from genome assembly GCF_035609145.1 of Eleutherodactylus coqui. Classification (NCBI taxonomy): domain Eukaryota; kingdom Metazoa; phylum Chordata; class Amphibia; order Anura; family Eleutherodactylidae; genus Eleutherodactylus; species Eleutherodactylus coqui. The sequence goes on from NC_089837.1 coordinate 9,051,273, forward strand.
ATCCACACTTAAAAAAAAAAAAAAAAAAGAAACCTTTCTTCTCCCATGGTCAAAGCTTGGTTTAGGCATGATAACATGACTGCGGTGTGACCCGAGTGCCAGAAGCCAGCAACCGTAGAGGGGGATTAGCTCAAATGGTAGAGCGCTCGCTTAGCATGCGAGAGGTAGCGGGATCGATGCCCGCATCCTCCAAAACTTCCACTTGGCACTACCTTCAAATGAAGGGCCAACTTCTTTTTAGTTGGCACTGACACAAAAACCTAGGAAGCAGCTGCACGCATATCTGGCTAAACCTTCGATAGCTCAGCTGGTAGAGCGGAGGACTGTAGTAGCTAATTAGCAATCCTTAGGTCGCTGGTTCGATTCCGGCTCGAAGGATGCTTTTGAGTGTCCGACAACCTTGCATGCTTCAACTCGGAGGCTCTCTCGCACAGACTTTGCAGCTGCATACCTCCTGGGCGCACTCTTTTTGAGCCTGACCGCACAACCATTGGCCTTTGGAGAGAGTGTTAACAAGAATACTTCAAAACAAGAGTAACAATGCGTTGGCCGGGAATCGAACCCGGGTCAACTGCTTGGAAGGCAGCTATGCTCACCACTATACCACCAACGCCATAGAATTCGCACCACTTCTCAATCGTGAAAATGCAACTCTCACCCCTAGTGTGACTAAAGCCAACTCTTCTGCTTCGTTAGTGGCTTGACAACAGTCAGACGGTAATGTGGCTTCTCGTAAGAGAGGTGTAAGCGGCAGCAGAGTGGCGCAGCGGGAGCGTGCTGGGCCCATAACCCAGAGGTCGATGGATCGAAACCATCCTCTGCTAGGCGCAGAGTTTTGTATTTTTCATGCTCCCAGGAAAAAGGTACCCCAAAAATTCACTGTCTCGTTCTTTCAGGCCACCCAAAGCCCAGCAAACTCCACTGTCCTTTATATTTCAAGGCACCAAAAAATCCACACTTAAAAAAAAAAAAAAAAAAAGAAACCTTTCTTCTCCCATGGTCAAAGCTTGGTTTAGGCATGATAACATGACTGCGGTGTGACCCGAGTGCCAGAAGCCAGCAACCGTAGAGGGGGATTAGCTCAAATGGTAGAGCGCTCGCTTAGCATGCGAGAGGTAGCGGGATCGATGCCCGCATCCTCCAAAACTTCCACTTGGCACTACCTTCAAATGAAGGGCCAACTTCTTTTTAGTTGGCACTGACACAAAAACCTAGGAAGCAGCTGCACGCATATCTGGCTAAACCTTCGATAGCTCAGCTGGTAGAGCGGAGGACTGTAGTAGCTAATTAGCAATCCTTAGGTCGCTGGTTCGATTCCGGCTCGAAGGATGCTTTTGAGTGTCCGACAACCTTGCATGCTTCAACTCGGAGGCTCTCTCGCACAGACTTTGCAGCTGCATACCTCCTGGGCGCACTCTTTTTGAGCCTGACCGCACAACCATTGGCCTTTGGAGAGAGTGTTAACAAGAATACTTCAAAACAAGAGTAACAATGCGTTGGCCAGGAATCGAACCCGGGTCAACTGCTTGGAAGGCAGCTATGCTCACCACTATACCACCAACGCCATAGAATTCGCACCACTTCTCAATCGTGAAAATGCAACTCTCACCCCTAGTGTGACTAAAGCCAACTCTTCTGCTTCGTTAGTGGCTTGACAACAGTCAGACGGTAATGTGGCTTCTCGTAAGAGAGGCGTAAGCAGCAGCAGAGTGGCGCAGCGGGAGAGTGCTGGGCCCATAACCCAGAGGTCGATGGATCGAAACCATCCTCTGCTAGGCGCAGAGTTTTGTATTTTTCATGCTCCCAGGAAAAAGGTACCCCAAAAATTCACTGTCTCGTTCTTTCAGGCCACCCAAAGCCCAGCAAACTCCACTGTTCTTTATATTTCAAGGCACCAAAAAATCCACACTTAAAAAAAAAAAAAAAAAAGAAACCTTTCTTCTCCCATGGTCAAAGCTTGGTTTAGGCATGATAACATGACTGCGGTGTGACCCGAGTGCCAGAAGCCAGCAACCGCAGAGGGGGATTAGCTCAAATGGTAGAGCGCTCGCTTAGCATGCGAGAGGTAGCGGGATCGATGCCCGCATCCTCCAAAACTTCCACTTGGCACTACCTTCAAATGAAGGGCCAACTTCTTTTTAGTTGGCACTGACACAAAAACCTAGGAAGCAGCTGCACGCATATCTGGCTAAACCTTCGATAGCTCAGCTGGTAGAGCGGAGGACTGTAGTAGCTAATTAGCAATCCTTAGGTCGCTGGTTCGATTCCGGCTCGAAGGATGCTTTTGAGTGTCCGACAACCTTGCATGCTTCAACTCGGAGGCTCTCTCGCACAGACTTTGCAGCTGCATACCTCCTGGGCGCACTCTTTTTGAGCCTGACCGCACAACCATTGGCCTTTGGAGAGAGTGTTAACAAGAATACTTCAAAACAAGAGTAACAATGCGTTGGCCGGGAATCGAACCCGGGTCAACTGCTTGGAAGGCAGCTATGCTCACCACTATACCACCAACGCCATAGAATTCGCACCACTTCTCAATCGTGAAAATGCAACTCTCACCCCTAGTGTGACTAAAGCCAACTCTTCTGCTTCGTTAGTGGCTTGACAACAGTCAGACGGTAATGTGGCTTCTCGTAAGAGAGGCGTAAGCGGCAGCAGAGTGGCGCAGCGGGAGCGTGCTGGGCCCATAACCCAGAGGTCGATGGATCGAAACCATCCTCTGCTAGGCGCAGAGTTTTGTATTTTTCATGCTCCCAGGAAAAAGGTACCCCAAAAATTCACTGTCTCGTTCTTTCAGGCCACCCAAAGCCCAGCAAACTCCACTGTCCTTTATATTTCAAGGCACCAAAAAATCCACACTTAAAAAAAAAAAAAAGAAACCTTTCTTCTCCCATGGTCAAAGCTTGGTTTAGGCATGATAACATGACTGCGGTGTGACCCGAGTGCCAGAAGCCAGCAACCGTAGAGGGGGATTAGCTCAAATGGTAGAGCGCTCGCTTAGCATGCGAGAGGTAGCGGGATCGATGCCCGCATCCTCCAAAACTTCCACTTGGCACTACCTTCAAATGAAGGGCCAACTTCTTTTTAGTTGGCACTGACACAAAAACCTAGGAAGCAGCTGCACGCATATCTGGCTAAACCTTCGATAGCTCAGCTGGTAGAGCGGAGGACTGTAGTAGCTAGTTAGCAATCCTTAGGTCGCTGGTTCGATTCCGGCTCGAAGGATGCTTTTGAGTGTCCGATAACCTTGCATGCTTCAACTTGGAGGCTCTCTTGCACAGACTTTGCAGCTGCATACCTCCTGGCCGCACTATTTTTGAGCCTGACCGCACAACCATTGGCCTCTGGAGAGAGTGTTAACAAGAATACTTCAAAACAAGAGAAACAATGCGTTGGCCGGGAATCGAACCCGGGTCAACTGCTTGGAAGGCAGCTATGCTCACCACTATACCACCAACGCCATAGAATTCGCACCACTTCTCAATCGTGAAAATGCAACTCTCACCCCTAGTGTGACTAAAGCCAACTCTTCTGCTTCGTTAGTGGCTTGACAACAGTCAGACGGTAATGTGGCTTCTCGTAAGAGAGGTTTAAGCAGCAGCAGAGTGGCGCAGCGGGAGCGTGCTGGGCCCATAACCCAGAGGTCGATGGATCGAAACCATCCTCTGCTAGGCGCAGAGTTTTGTATTTTTCATGCTCCCAGGAAAAAGGTACCCCAAAAATTCACTGTCTCGTTCTTTCAGGCCACCCAAAGCCCAGCAAACTCCACTGTCCTTTATATTTCAAGGCACCAAAAAATCCACACTTAAAAAAAAAAAAAAGAAACCTTTCTTCTCCCATGGTCAAAGCTTGGTTTAGGCATGATAACATGACTGCGGTGTGACCCGAGTGCCAGAAGCCAGCAACCGTAGAGGGGGATTAGCTCAAATGGTAGAGCGCTCGCTTAGCATGCGAGAGGTATCGGGATCGATGCCCGCATCCTCCAAAACTTCCACTTGGCACTACCTTCAAATGAAGGGCCAACTTCTTTTTAGTTGGCACTGACACAAAAACCTAGGAAGCAGCTGCACGCATATCTGGCTAAACCTTCGATAGCTCAGCTGGTAGAGCGGAGGACTGTAGTAGCTAGTTAGCAATCCTTAGGTCGCTGGTTCGATTCCGGCTCGAAGGATGCTTTTGAGTGTCCGACAACCTTGCATGCTTCAACTCGGAGGCTCTCTCGCACAGACTTTGCAGCTGCATACCTCCTGGGCGCACTCTTTTTGAGCCTGACCGCACAACCATTGGCCTTTGGAGAGAGTGTTAACAAGAATACTTCAAAACAAGAGTAACAATGCGTTGGCCGGGAATCGAACCCGGGTCAACTGCTTGGAAGGCAGCTATGCTCACCACTATACCACCAACGCCATAGAATTCGCACCACTTCTCAATCGTGAAAATGCAACTCTCACCCCTAGTGTGACTAAAGCCAACTCTTCTGCTTCGTTAGTGGCTTGACAACAGTCAGACGGTAATGTGGCTTCTCGTAAGAGAGGCGTAAGCGGCAGCAGAGTGGCGCAGCGGGAGCGTGCTGGGCCCATAACCCAGAGGTCGATGGATCGAAACCATCCTCTGCTAGGCGCAGAGTTTTGTATTTTTCATGCTCCCAGGAAAAAGGTACCCCAAAAATTCACTGTCTCGTTCTTTCAGGCCACCCAAAGCCCAGCAAACTCCACTGTCCTTTATATTTCAAGGCACCAAAAAATCCACACTTAAAAAAAAAAAAAAGAAACCTTTCTTCTCCCATGGTCAAAGCTTGGTTTAGGCATGATAACATGACTGCGGTGTGACCCGAGTGCCAGAAGCCAGCAACGGTAGAGGGGGATTAGCTCAAATGGTAGAGCGCTCGCTTAGCATGCGAGAGGTAGCGGGATCGATGCCCGCATCCTCCAAAACTTCCACTTGCCACTACCTTCAAATGAAGGGCCAACTTCTTTTTAGTTGGCACTGACACAAAAACCTAGGAAGCAGCTGCACGCATATCTGGCTAAACCTTCGATAGCTCAGCTGGTAGAGCGGACTGTAGTAGCTAATTAGCAATCCTTAGGTCGCTGGTTCGATTCCGGCTCGAAGGATGCTTTTGAGTGTCCGACAAACTTGCATGCGAGAGGTAGCGGGATCGATGCCCGCATCCTCCAAAACTTCCACTTGGCACTACCTTCAAATGAAGGGCCAACTTCTTTTTAGTTGGCACTGACACAAAAACCTAGGAAGCAGCTGCACGCATATCTGGCTAAACCTTCGATAGCTCAGCTGGTAGAGCGGAGGACTGTAGTAGCTAATTAGCAATCCTTAGGTCGCTGGTTCGATTCCGGCTCGAAGGATGCTTTTGAGTGTCCGACAACCTTGCATGCTTCAACTCGGAGGCTCTCTCGCACAGACTTTGCAGCTGCATACCTCCTGGGCGCACAACCATTGGCCTTTGGAGAGAGTGTTAACAAGAATACTTCAAAACAAGAGTAACAATGCGTTGGCCGGGAATCGAACCCGGGTCAACTGCTTGGAAGGCAGCTATGCTCACCACTATACCACCAACGCCATAGAATTCGCACCACTTCTCAATCGTGAAAATGCAACTCTCACCCCTAGTGTGACTAAAGCCAACTCTTCTGCTTCGTTAGTGGCTTGACAACAGTCAGACGGTAATGTGGCTTCTCGTAAGAGAGGTTTAAGCAGCAGCAGAGTGGCGCAGCGGGAGCGTGCTGGGCCCATAACCCAGAGGTCGATGGATCGAAACCATCCTCTGCTAGGCGCAGAGTTTTGTATTTTTCATGCTCCCAGGAAAAAGGTACCCCAAAAATTCACTGTCTCGTTCTTTCAGGCCACCCAAAGCCCAGCAAACTCCACTGTCCTTTATATTTCAAGGCACCAAAAAATCCACACTTGAAAAAAAAAAAAAGAAACCTTTCTTCTCCCATGGTCAAAGCTTGGTTTAGGCATGATAACATGACTGCGGTGTGACCCGAGTGCCAGAAGCCAGCAACCGGAGAGGGGGATTAGCTCAAATGGTAGAGCGCTCGCTTAGCATGCGAGAGGTAGCGGGATCGATGCCCGCATCCTCCAAAACTTCCACTTGGCACTACCTTCAAATGAAGGGCCAACTTCTTTTTAGTTGGCACTGACACAAAAACCTAGGAAGCAGCTGCACGCATATCTGGCTAAACCTTCGATAGCTCAGCTGGTAGAGCGGAGGACTGTAGTAGCTAATTAGCAATCCTGTTAAGAAAATTGTAGATCAATGTATCAGTTAATTATTCTATATTGCATTGTAGAGCATGATACTGGTATGAGTAGTTAAAGGGTTAAATATAACCCTTCTTTAGGCCTCCATGTCTTCTCAGGAAAGATGATAGTCTACTAGACCCCCCATGTATGCATATCTATAGACAGGAAGCTACACACTACAGGGGGTAAGTCTGTAAAGTATTACATGCATTCCTTTCTCCTGAATTCATAGTGGTCTCATTGTATGTAATAGATACACCCTAGAAGGTGTAACTTATGTTAATCATTTTTTATCTTAACCTATCATATATTCTATCCATCTTGAAGGTATATACGTTTTGCTATGATGTCATTTAGGCTATATATGCTTTGTCCACCTCAGAATAAAGCAGAAAATCACTTGATACCATATAAAGTTGGTTTGATTTGAATTTCTCCTGGGCCCAGACTTCTGCACGGGATCTGGGATCGTTTCTCTTTGATAACACATAAATTCTCCTTACATTTTTGGTCCTTCGAGCCGGAATCACTCACTGCAGAGGGAGAGGACAGCCTGGCTGTGAAAAGGTGGGTCTGAAGTACTCTCCGATCATTAAAAGACCTTCGTCTTGCTTAGACGTAATTAGAGGCCAGTCGGGCATCCTGTCTGAAACAGTGACGTTTTTCCGAACTAGCCGGAGAATTTGGAAGCCTCCCAGATAACGTGTAGTAAGTATAACAATGGTTAAACTTCTCTTCTCTCTTCTTCTTCTTCTGTATACTTTAGTGTTAGTAGAATTTACAATGTGTATTGTAAATGAGAGGCAATCATAGACGAAGGGACAATAGCAGTAGTCTATGTGAAATGTGTAAGGTAAATGAGAAGTATAGACGAATGGGTTGCCAAAGGGGCAATAGAAGTAGTCTATGTGAGACCATAGCCATTGTGAGAAGGCTACAGGAAAGAATTAACTCCGTGCGACACGTAAAAAGTGGTTAGATGACGTCATGGGACACAGGGGTGTCCAGGAACTTTACTCCTTATCTTTCTATTACTTTCTCTTTGATATTGTGTTATAGAGTAACTAAGAATATGAAGAGGGCGGCCGCCTACTAACATAATGTAATATTTGTATTGCTGTCTTATATTGCATGAAGCGAATGTGTGAGGAGGAGATGGTAGATCCCTTCTATAGTATAATCAGAAGGGAATAGGAGGTTATATAATGAGATACATGGTTACCCTGAGGATGAGATCGTTGCAGGATGTTTTGCAATATGCAAAACATGCAGAAGAATGTGATATGATGGTTCAAGAAAGTCAGAGAGGTTATTGGATAGCAAGAGGATGTGAAAGTAGAGACAGAGGAAGAAGCAGATGTGGGATGCAGCTCAGGGATTTAAATGTGTGTTGGAATTATGGAAAGTCTAGTGATTTTGCCTGAGACTGCCCTGAGAAACAATGTTCTCAGCCACCTTGGGGAAAAATGACTAGGAGGGGTCGATGTACAACACTTGGAGGATCTCATGGCAATCTCCACTGCCTGAGATAGATCTCCAGGTGAATGGGCGGATGATTACTTTCCTGGTGGGCTCAGGAGCGACCAGGACATTAATACATCCCAATATGTAGCCAATGTAAAATGTAGTAATAGTCATATCCTGGTAAGAGGGGTTAATGGCCGGACCCACAGGGAATCCCTCTCTGAACCAGTTATAACAGACCTAGAGACAAATAAGCCTGTGAATGTCAGATTAGGTAGTCCCGAATATGTCCAGTAAATGTGTTGAGATGAGATATTATGATAGAATTAGGTATACCTTCACCAGAGTACCTCAGGGCTGCTGGGAACCTCCAACAATTGTCTCCCAGCCCATGTCAGCACACTTAGCCCAGTTCCAGCCTCTTAGAGGTAGTCAGCTACTACTGTATGTTGGTAGCCAGCAGCAGACAGTGGAGAGAATTGTGGGGGGACACAGTCGTACTCTTGAGGTTTATTTATGAGCAAGGCCATAAAGTAAACATGTAGAAACTCCAATACGGTCAGCCAACGGTTAAATATTTGGGGTATAACCTGTCAGATGAAGGTAGGCAAGCAATTCTGGAGGTCCCAAAACTATGAGCAAATGATGTCCTCTTTGGGAATGACAATGTTACGTGTGCTGCTGGGATTTGTTGTTCTATTGTGTTTCCAGCAGCACAGCACTCACAGGGTTAATGATTGAGCTGGCTGGGTGTGGTACTGTCTGCTAGCCAATCCCCTGGTCAGTCACTGCATGGCCCCTCAGGCGAGCAGTCATGAATGCTTGTCTGGTGAGGTTTGCAGTGTGACTTGGTTCATGTCCATTTGTACGTTTATATTCTGTCAGTTTTGTGTTAGCTTGCTGTGTGTCCTGCTAGCTGTGTCTTGTCCTGTTGCAGCGTGCGGTGTGAACGGTGTCCGGTTCTGCTGGACTCCTGGTTAGTGTAGGGACTAGCGGTATAACCAGGAGCCATGAAGTGGCCTGCTAGCTTTCAACATCTTGTACAACATGTCAACCAATACCTGGTATTTATATTCAGCTTCCAATCTGTTACTAGTCGTTGTATGTTGTATGCGGTGTATTCTGGGTCTGTCATGTGGCATGTGAATGCATCCTGTTCTGGTGTGTGGCTCCTAGGATCAGCTAGGGCCCAGATCCGAAGACCGCTGGGCTGCCCTTATTAGGGCAATGTCCCCGCTTAGGTAGGGCCACTGTCATCCTCCCTTGTAGCACAGGGTCAGTTGCCTGAAACCGGTGTGAGTCCCGTGTGACCCTGGTGATACCCGTGTGCGTTCCCTTTGGTCATGATCATGTGGGTTCCGTGCTTTGCCTGCCCACACGATCGTAACAGACAAACTTCTGCAGATCCTGGATCCCAAATTCTGCATCTCTGACAGCGCTTCTTACCAGACTCTGGTGGGCACATCAGTCTGGGGGGCTGCTGAACTACAGCAAGCCCTTTGTGCTAACTGTTGACTCAGGAGAAGGATATATCACCTCTGTGTTAACTCAAGAACACGGTGGGAAGCAGACTAGATCCAGTGGCCGAGCGCTCCCACCCTGTGTACAAGTGGTAGTCAGACCTTCTGCCACTATAGTGCTGTCCCCCCACACACTGAGTACCGCACACAGTTAGTTATACTCATATCTTAGTCCTTCTAGACCTCCCCCTGCAGGACACTACTGCTCACAGCCACACCTGACAACCTAGGGATGTACTACGCTCCATCCATCTACCTTACTGCCTATTTCTTCAGACGGTCCTCCATACAACTGTCTAGGAGAGATGGCACATGAGGCGTTACTCAGACCAGATCTGCAGGAGGTATCTCTTGTAGATGCTGAATACACTCTTTGGAGATGGGCTGTACATCTCCGTTAAAAAAAAAATAAAAAAAAGCTATCTTACTTAAATTGTTCTTCAGATGTGCAGCAGTTTTGAGCCATGGGCTGTGTCATGTCTCAACAGGGGGGATGGTAGCATCATATGGACAGTATTCACAGCCTAGGGGTTTACAAACTACTTAAAAAAAATTTTTTGTCTTGTATTATTTGTGCTAAACAATGCAGAAGGGAGTATAAGACCAGGAGGGGGCGCCATCCTACACATGGGGGATGCTGGGAGAGCTGTGAGTGTAACTTGTATAGAAGGAGTGACGAGCGCCATACTGGTAGATCTGCTTCCTGACTTACTGACTGCAATCCCTGCTAGCCGTCATAAACCGCTCCTGCAGTCATACTGTTTCTGCCGTCACACGGCTAAATGTCTGACCATTGTCTATGTGTATAGCATCCCTCACTCTCTACTCCGCCATACTGTGCACATCTCCACCCCGCCATACTGTGCACATCTCCACCCCGCCATACAGTGCACATCTCCAGCCTTTTACCTTCTATATCACCCCATTACTTGTAGTATGTAAGCTCGTTGGAGCAGGACCCTCACCCCTATTGTTTCCATCAGCTGATTACTATGTAACCGTGGTTCTGTAATGTTTGTCCTTCTGTCTTTCTGTATTCCCCCTGTCCATGTAAGCGCTGTGGGATATGTTGGTGCTATACACAAAGATTATTATAGATGTGTGTCAGATGAGGGACTTGTTGGCATTGCACACAAAGGGGTAAGGTGTGGCTAGATGCTTGCCTGGCTTGATCGTACTCCTAGTCAGGCCACGTCCCTGGCGGCCATCTTAGTACTAGTCATGGCCTGCGGCCATTTTAGTACCTGCTGTAATACCTTCGGCCGCCGCCCAGACGCCATCTTGGCTCCTTACATCCCATAGCTGTACCTTCTACCTGGCATCCCAATGCTTGCACTTGTAGTACACAACACCAGTGATTAGTGCCTTCTCTGAATTGCATAGGAATAGTCAGCAGCCTCCATCACTGTCCTCTGTGTGTTGATGATATGTTGTCTACCTGAGGTGTGTGCTATAAGATGGGGTCAGTATGATACTGTGGGATATTTAGTCGTAGCAGAGGAATATGTAAGGTCTCCTTCAGATAAGTGTCAGAGGGGACAGGTTGCTATGGGTGACGGTAGTGAGGGGACAGGTTGCTATGGGTGACAGTGTTGCTGACAAGGACCAGGGATAGTAGGCAGCCGGACAGAAGGGATGATTACATGATGCAGATAGTCCTGGGATCACACAGTGAAGGAATGAAGGTTTACAGTAGTATTAGATGAAGATGACAATGGCCTGAGTGCTGCTCTGTGTGCTGGGGTCAGCTCACAAATGGTTAAATCGTCTGTTACATGGGAATGCTTCTTTCACCCTCACCCCCACCTTTTAGCTTTAGAGTTCAGTGAGAAAAAGGGAGGGGGGGAGTGTGACTGACTCTAGCCATGCTCTGCTTGCTTGATATGAATAGACCTGTAATGAAGATGATCAGGAATGAAGTTTAGTATAAACCTGTGTGAACAGGGAACGTCCATTCTTGCTGTTATTTGTGTACATGTCAGTTCTGTGATTGGTTTGCAGTGATTTTGATTGTTAAATGGTGTTTTCAATGTGATAATGTCATGTAAGATATAATAATAATAATGAAGTTGTTGATAATGTGAGAGCTGAGTGTGCCTATTACGGGAAGGATAGCACAAGGATGCTGCAGTTATCTGTAGGAGTCCAGCCACAGCTAAAGCTTTGTTTATCTTACTCCATCACCTCTCCCTGATAAGAGAAATTCCTGAGGGGGGTTGTTAAGGTTGGAGGACCAAGCGACTCTGCAGATGATTGGAGTAGTAGTAGTTGTGTGAATCTTAATGTTATGCAGTAAATATTGTGTATAGAGAATTATATGTTATTAATAATAATAATAATTATATGAGATGGGAAGACTTGACCGAATGATAGATAAAAGTTAATGACAAGTCTTCAAGCTGTGATGAACGTAAAATGTGTGATTAAGCTTCTTCACTGTACCTACCCCCCACAGATAAGTGATCCATGTTATACATTGAGTTTGCTGTTTCCACCTGTGAGCGGGGACCAAATACCTGCTGTTGCCTCTGATCCTGGGGTTATACTTGCTTCGCGCTACCTGATAATGGGACCGAGGCAGACTACGGGAGACTGCCTGAGGGATGCTGTGCGGAGAGGAGAACCGTAAAGGGCACGCTGTCTCTGGGATATGGCCTGAGCTACAGAGAGCACGCGCAGACGTGTGGTGGTTGTGTGGTGACCGGGCCTAGAACAGGTGCCAGGTACAGGCCCCAACGGGGATTGTACTTGGTACAACTGATAATGCCTGCGCACCTCATGACCTCCGAGGGCAACAGCAAGGGCCGTGTCCGGAGAACTAGGAACGCCTCTCCCAAAGGTTCCTCTGACCCATCGGGGTCCCAAGGGGGGTACCGGACGAGTATGGGACGAGAAATCGGATGGCTGCAGGGGGTTTGAGTCTCTTCTTGCATGGTGGGTAACAGTGAATAAAGATGTAGACCGGATTAATTACACATACTATAACCAACAGAGATTTGTTAATTATACAAGAGATGCAATCAAGGGCCTAGAGGAACAACTAGGACCTACCTTACACTTATTGCATGGCAAAATAGAATGGCTCTTGTTATGTTACTAGCAGAGTTTGTAAAATGATTGGAGGATATTGTTGTACTTTCATTCCTAATAACACAGCACCTGATGGTAGTGTTACTCGAGCACTGGAAGGGTTAAATGCATAATAAAATGAACTAGCTGATAACTCTGGAATAGACGATCCATTCACAGACTGGTTGGAAAACTTGTTCGGACACGGGTCACAAGTCATATACTCCACATTAGTCTCTATGTCAGTATTTGCCTCCATTCTAGTACTCTGCGGTTGTTGTTGTATTCCATGTATTCGAGGACTGTTACAAAACCTTATTAACACTTCCATCACCAAAACTATGTTCCAAAATATACAAGATGACAAAGAACAAGATCACTTACTGGGTCAGGTGACCACCTCTGTCTGACAAGTGATGGGTAAAAGTTGTATGAAGGAAGCGCCATTTTACTTTGATGATTTTGAAGTGTGACATTTTGATTCCAGTGTGTCCTGATTGTACCGGAGGATTGCTGTAATAACTGATGGACACTTTGATAAGTAAGATTTTATATCAGAATGGACAATGATTTATATATGAAGAAAGGAGCATCAATTGGATAATAAATCAAGGCCAAGCTTCTCTTGGAGGCGGGCCTAATTGTGGGTACAATTGGTGGAATGACTTTTATATATATATATCAATGCAATGCTTTTATATGAAATAATTATATACTTAGTCTTGAAGTGTGAACCCAGGCCTCCTGGCAATAAAGCTTCGGGCCGTAGCCAGGGGGTCTGTGGTAGAGTCATTATATATGTGTATTACTGTTATACTGTGTTGATGTATTGATCTAAAGTGGGGAATGTTAAGAAAATTGTAGATCAATGTATCAGTTAATTATTCTATATTGCATTGTAGAGCATGATACTGGTATGAGTAGTTAAAGGGTTAAATATAACCCTTCTTTAGGCCTCCATGTCTTCTCAGGAAAGATGATAGTCTACTAGACCCCCCATGTATGCATATCTATAGACAGGAAGCTACACACTACAGGGGGTAGGTCTGTAAAGTATTATATGCATTCCTTTCTCCTGAATTCATAGTGGTCTCATTGTATGTAATAGATACACCCTAGAAGGTGTAACTTATGTTAATCATTTTTTATCTTAACCTATCATATATTCTATCCATCTTGAAGGTATATACGTTTTGCTATGATGTCATTTAGGCTATATATGCTTTGTCCACCTCAGAATAAAGCAGAAAATCACTTGATACCATATAAAGTTGGTTTGATTTGAATTTCTCCTGGGCCCAGACTTCTGCACGGGATCTGGGATCGTTTCTCTTTGATAACACATAAATTCTCCTTACAAATCCTTAGGTCGCTGGTTCGATTCCGGCTCGAAGGATGCTTTTGAGTGTCCGACAACCTTGCATGCTTCAACTCGGAGGCTCTCTCGCACAGACTTTGCAGCTGCATACCTCCTGGGCGCACTCTTTTTGAGCCTGACCGCACAACCATTGGCCTCTGGAGAGAGTGTTAACAAGAATATTTCAAAACAAGAGTAACAATGCGTTGGCCGGGAATCGAACCCGGGTCAACTGCTTGGAAGGCAGCTATGCTCACCACTATACCACCAACGCCATAGAATTCGCACCACTTCTCAATCGTGAAAATGCAACTCTCACCCCTAGTGTGACTAAAGCCAACTCTTCTGCTTCGTTAGTGGCTTGACAACAGTCAGACGGTAATGTGGCTTCTCGTAAGAGAGGTTTAAGCAGCAGCAGAGTGGCGCAGCGGGAGCGTGCTGGGCCCATAACCCAGAGGTCGATGGATCGAAACCATCCTCTGCTAGGCGCAGAGTTTTGTATTTTTCATGCTCCCAGGAAAAAGGTACCCCAAAAATTCACTGTCTCGTTCTTTCAGGCCACCCAAAGCCCAGCAAACTCCACTGTCCTTTATATTTCAAGGCACCAAAAAATCCACACTTTAAAAAAAAAAAAAAGAAACCTTTCTTCTCCCATGGTCAAAGCTTGGTTTAGGCATGATAACATGACTGCGGTGTGACCCGAGTGCCAGAAGCCAGCAACCGTAGAGGGGGATTAGCTCAAATGGTAGAGCGCTCGCTTAGCATGCGAGAGGTAGCGGGATCGATGCCCGCATCCTCCAAAACTTCCACTTGGCACTACCTTCAAATGAAGGGCCAACTTCTTTTTAGTTGGCACTGACACAAAAACCTAGGAAGCAGCTGCACGCATATCTGGCTAAACCTTCAATAGCTCAGCTGGTAGAGCGGAGGACTGTAGTAGCTAATTAGCAATCCTTAGGTCGCTGGTTCGATTCCGGCTCGAAGGATGCTTTTGAGTGTCCGACAACCTTGCATGCTTCAACTCGGAGGCTCTCTCGCACAGACTTTGCAGCTGCATACCTCCTGGGCGCACTCTTTTTTTTTTTTTTAACATTAGATTTTTATTGTTTTAATACGAATAAATGTTACACAGGAGTCATCATGCATAAAACAGTTATAGACAAAATGCGTAAGAAAAGCGAGAAGAGAACAGGGGAACATTTTGAGAATATAAACTGCAGGTAAGTTGTTTCCTTTTTTTTTTCCTATTCGTTTCTTGACATAATAAGAGTCTATGTATTTGACGAATATCCCAAGTTGTCTGCATGGGGGGCAGATTTTTGTCCGTATAAACATCCATATACGCAAATATTTACTCCGTACGGTAACCAGAAAAGGATGAAAACATAACACAAAAACATGAATGGCATCTAAGATTGTCTATGCTGCGAAGAAAAGGGGTTAGAATGGATCCCTCCACTTGCTCCACATCTCCTCATGCCTCACCAACTTATCCTCCCTGAATGCCAACCATCTTTCAAACACCCTCTGCTCTAACATGCGATTTTTAAAATCGTCTATGCTTGGCGGATCCGGACCACGCCAGTGTTGTGCGATGAGAGCCTTCGCGGTCATCAAGGCATGCCCCAGCAGAAATCTAGCTGGTAGGGGAATGTCCTCAAGGCCCACGAGCAGCAATATATGCATGGGCGCTCTTGGGACGCGAACCCCAAAAACTGTGTCAAGATGGTTTAGTATGGTTTGCCAGTAGTTAGAAAGTTTGGGGCACAAGCAAAAAATGTGTGAGAGAGTGCCTATCTGGTCACAACCCCTCCAGCAAAGGCCATCACCTCTTTTGAATCTATTGTGTAGAAGCGCGGGAGAATAGTACCACCTCATTACAATTTTCAGCTGAACTTCCAAAATGCCTAATCCTTTGGTGGATTTACCCGCCAATTTGAAGGCATTACTCCAAGCGTCCAGTGGGATCACGCGATCCAGCTCCTTCTCCCAGTTCAACAGGTGAGCTCTCTTAGAGGGGTTATTATTGCCTGTCAGTATGTCGTAGAACATCCTAATTTCTGATTTTTTCAAATTAGGTGATGATTTAAGTCTGGATATGATATCACATGGGATCTTTACCATGTGTATATGAGATCCGGAGAGAAAATGTGTGACCCTGGAATACTTAAATAAGTCGCGACCGTCCAAGCCGTACTCGTTGCTTAATTCTGTAAAAGATTTCACAGAGTTCTCCGTTAGTAAGGCGGACACCGTCGGGATCCCTTTTTCCATCCAGCCTCTCAAGTCCAGATCCGGGACAAACACGCCCAGAGTCTCGAGGGGGATAACAGGCAGCGCCACCGGTCCAGAGGTCGCAGCCTTTATTGTCAATTCACTCCACATCTTGAGTGATGCAATTGTAGTGGGAGATAGCGATTGAGTATATATTTTCAAATTAGTTTTTTGCGGTGACCCTGCAGACATGGCCTCCAGGGACGCAGCCAGCAACAATGGACAGCAGGATGAGAGGCTGGCGAGACTGCTCTCCATCCCCACCCACCCCATCCTGCCCTTCTCCGATATTAGGTACCTGGTTTGATTTAGGAGGGACGCTTTATAGTATTTTTCCAGATTTGGTATGTCAGCGCCGCCTCTATCCCGGTGCATGGACAAGATAGGCAGTGCCAGACGAGGTTTCTTACCTCCCCAGACAAAGTTTGACACCTGGCTCTGGAGTTTAGTTAAAGTGGCTTGAGACAAACTAATCGGCAGGACCCTAAAAAGATAGAGAATCTTGGGTAGGAGAACCATCTTGTAGGACATGATTCTACCGAACCAAGAGAGACCCAGTCCCGACATTCGGTCCAGTTCCTCCTGCACTTGTGCTAACAGAGGGGGGTAATTTATTTTTTCAAGATCGGCCACATCAGGGGTCAAGGAAATGCCTAGGTAAGGCAGACTTTCATCCCTCCACACATAGGGAAATTCTTTTTTAATTGCTTTTTTAAGTTCTTTGGGGGTATTAATTCCCAGAATCATAGATTTATTTATGTTGAGTTTATATTGTGACACGGTGCTAAAAGTGTCTAAAACTTGTTGAGCCGCTCTCAAGGAGCTAAGTGGGCGCGTCAAGGTGAGGATGACGTCGTCCGCGAAAAGACCAATCTTGTGCTGACGATGGTTCAGAGGGATTCCTCTTATTTCAGGGGATAAACGGATGGCTTCCGCCAGCGGCTCAATCGAGAGGACGTACAGAATGGGGGAAAGTGGGCAACCCTGCCTCGTGCCATTCGTTATTCTAAAGGTTTCCGAGAGCGTGCCGTCCACGAGCACCCTCGCCGACGGTGTAGAGTACAGGGCCCGGATAGCACGCCGCATCCCGTCACCAAAGCCAAACCTGGCCAAAGTCTGGAAGGCATAGTCCCAGTGGACGCGGTCGAAAGCCTTCTCGGCATCGAGGGCCAACATGACCGCTGGGGTGCGAGATAGCTTTAAAGAGTGTAGAAGGTTGAGGGCCTTGCGGGTGCCATCCGGGGCCTGCCTCCCCTTCACGAAACCCACCTGGTCGGAATGCACGATTCCGGGAAGGATCTCCAGCAATCTGGTTGCAAGGGTTTTAGCATATATTTTTACGTCCGAATTTAGCAGAGAGATCGGGCGGAAGTTTGATGGGTCGTCTGGGGGTTTGCCCGCTTTGGGCAGAACTACAATAGTAGCCTGTAGGGCCTCGTCTGGAAACGCCCCGCACCTCATGATCGCATTAAAGTATTTAACTAAATAAGGGGACAGCATACCAGAAAATAGTTTGAAATATTCTGAAGAGTACCCATCAGGGCCCGGGGCCTTTTGGTTTTTCATATTAGTGATTGTATTAATCACCTCGGGCACTGACATTTCCCTTTCTAATTCTGCCGCTTGTTCTTTGGTAATGCTTGGGAGATTTAGTTTGTTCAGGAAGTCATCAATTGTTGTTTTGTTTGGCTGGTTGGAGGCAGGGTCATTTTTTAAATTGTATAGGTCATTGTAGTAGGACCGGAACTTGTCTGCTATCTGTTTAGGATGGGTTATCTTAAATTCCTTTTGCGATGAGTTCCACACGTATGGAATGGTAGACCTAGCTATCTTTTTTTTTGAGTAGCCTAGCCATCCACTTAGATGGCTTATTCAATGAGGAATAGATGTTGGCTCTGCGGGATGCGACCTCTCTATCGAAATCGTCCTGCAGGATCTTGCGTAGCTCAAGTCTCGCCTGAAATAGTTTTTTATGAGACTGCGGGGTGGGGACATCTCGTAATTCACCCTCCAGTTCCTGAATATCTGACAATAAGGCTTCTATTCTTTCCAATTTCTTTCTTTTGTATCTTGCCCCTAGCTTAATGAGTACACCCCTCACAAACGCCTTATGAGCATTCCACAGGGAGCGGGGGTCTACATCAGGGGTGTCATTTAAAGTAAAAAATTCTTCCATATTTTTTAAAATGTCAGATTTGTAAGCAGGGACTTTCATTAGGTACACGTTATTTCTCCACGTTTTGGCCGATTGCCTGTGCCCATCTACGGCAATGGATGTTACAATCGGAGCGTGGTCCGACCAAGAAGCCGTACCTATCTCCGCCTTGACCACCGCAGTTATAAACTGTTTGTCAACCAGGCAAAGGTCAATGCGCGAGAATGATCTGTGGCGGGGAGAGAAGAATGTGTACTCTCTGGACGCAGCGTTTAAGCATCGGAAGGTGTCAAGAAGGGCATGTTTGCGCAGCCAATGATTTAGGTCAGTGCCCATCTTTCTGGAGTGATGGGTAGAATCGATAGAGCTGTCCGGGGTAGAATTAAAGTCACCGCAAAAAAGCAATGCACCCTTCGCCACCCTACGAACAGTTCTCATGAACTTGTTTAAAAAATTTAGCTGCTTTTTATTTGGGGCGTAGTTATTGGCTAGAGTAATGGGATTGCCTCTCAGCTCTCCCACTAGAATTATGTAGCGGCCCTCAGGGTCACACACTTGTCTCGTAATATTAAATGGGGTGGCTTCACCAAACGCCACCATCACACCCGCCCGTTTCCTCGGGGCGCATGCGAAAATGGCGCGCGGATATTTTCTGTGGAACATACGTTTAGTGTCTATGTCTAGCAGGTGTGTTTCCTGAATACATACTATATCGATGGCATTGCGGATAGCCTCCTTCCACACGAAACTTCTCTTTTGCGGAAGATTCAACCCGTTGGCATTCAACGATAAAATTTTCATAGCCATATTGTTGGTTTAGGCACAGCGGAGCTAAGAGACCGGGACCACATAATGATAGAGATGCCTAACAAAACATAACTGAGTGTAAAAAGAAAGATAATTACACAGTAAATCAAATTCTTGCAAAACATGTAGGTAGAAACCAACAATTTGCTGTTGAGTAAAAGAAAACAGCAAAGAAGAATGAAAGCAAGATGGCAAGCGGTCGCTTGCTGGAACATCTGGGGGTAGAGTACAGTTCACGTGAGTGATCAGCCTGACTCTCTGGGCTGCTTATTTTCTGTGGCAGCGGAGGTGAAAGTGAATGGGTCTCCTTTCTTATTTATTTTTCCCGCATGTGACGGCCGCCGTGGTCATCTGGGTTTCTGTCCCGGGGGTTCCCGGGGGGAGTCGGCATGCGAGTCGGAGGGGGATCTTTTAACTTCAGACCCCATGAGGTAAGAGTTGCTTTGGCTGAGGCGCAATCGTGGAGAATATGGACTAAGTTCTCTTTGTTAACAATAACTTTCGTGGGAAAACCCCACCTGTAGGGAATATTCGCCTCTCTCAAGGCAAGTGTTATGGGGGCGAAGCTCCGTCTAGCCTCCATAGTTGCCTGTGACAGGTCGATAAACAGGCGGATGTCGGTATAAGGAGGAGGAAGGGTTTTCATTTTCCTTGCAACTTGCATAAGCGCCTCTTTTGTGCTGAAGTGGTGGATTCTCGCTATAATGTCTCTAGGACTGTTGTCTTTCAAAAATCTCGGAAGTGGGAGCCTGTGAGCTCTGTCTATCTTGAGCTCATGCTCTGGGAGATTCGGGAGCAATTTCTGAAGCAGGCCCGTGACATATTTAAAGATTTCTTCGTTGGATATTTTTTCAGAGACGCCGCGGATCTTGACGTTGTTGCGTCTGTTTCTGTCCTCTAAATCGACCAATTTATTTTGAAGCTTAGTAACTGTCCCCTCTAATACGTAGTGGGCGTCGATAAGTTCATTGTGCGATTTTACCAGTTCTTCCATTTTAATCTCGGTGTTGTTTACTCTAATGTTTACTTCAGAGATTGACTTGTCGACATGGTGGGACAAACTTTTTAGATCTACTTGCAGTGTGTTTCTTAAAGCTAGGATCGCCTCTTTAATGTATGATTCTGACGCCGGCTTGTCAGAGGCTGACAGGTTGACGATTTCGCCATCATACACTGATTGAGACAGGGATGCATCGGAGTGTTCTCCCTCCATCTCCGTGGCATCTGTCGGACCATGCTTTTGTTTATATGGGCTTTTTTGAGCGGAGTGCTCCTCCTGCAAAGGTGGTGATATTGGCGCCATTTTCCTCCGGTGGGGGCAGCTATTTAGGGCTTCGCCGTAAGGACCCGCTTGCTTTTGCGAAATATTTGCCGGGTGGGCTGTAGTTATGTCCTCTATAGTGGGGCTCTCTCCCTCCAAATCTTCTAACAGCCTCTGCTTTTGCTTGGCCGGACTGCCCGAAGCGGAGTGTGTGGACTGTGCAGCTACCGGCGCCATTTTATTTTTTGTGCTACGGCCTGTGTGAGGGCCGCCTTTAGCCTTAAGCGCACCTATAGGGGTTCTCTCCTCTCTTCCTGCACCCCTTGGCCCTTTCTGCCCTTTCTGCCCACTATCTTCTTCTTCCCTCCCTGTGGGTCTCGGGATCAGGGACTTACGGGAGTCTCTTACCGGATTTTCTGTGGCGACATCCGGTGAATCTTCGGCCGCCATTTCTGGGAAGGAGCCGCGCGGGGCGAAAAACTCCTCCAGACGTGCCGGTATTGCTTTGGAGGGCTTTCTCCTTGCTGTCGCCATGTGCTAGAGAGGTTTATCTTGCCGTACGGTGGGGTAACGACCTCCGTTGCTTGCTGGATAGTTGCTGAGAGTCTCTCTGCCGAGCGGAGCCTAAGCAAACGCTGCCGTCTCGGGCTCACTCCAGGCCACGCCCCCCCTGGGCGCACTCTTTTTGAGCCTGACCGCACAACCATTGGCCTTTGGAGAGAGTGTTAACAAGAATACTTCAAAACAAGAGTAACAATGCGTTGGCCAGGAATCGAACCCGGGTCAACTGCTTGGAAGGCAGCTATGCTCACCACTATACCACCAACGCCATAGAATTCGCACCACTTCTCAATCGTGAAAATGCAACTCTCACCCCTAGTGTGACTAAAGCCAACTCTTCTGCTTCGTTAGTGGCTTGACAACAGTCAGACGGTAATGTGGCTTCTCGTAAGAGAGGTTTAAGCAGCAGCAGAGTAGCGCAGCGGGAGCGTGCTGGGCCCATAACCCAGAGGTCGATGGATCGAAACCATCCTCTGCTAGGCGCAGAGTTTTGTATTTTTCATGCTCCCAGGAAAAAGGTACCCCAAAAATTCACTGTCTCGTTCTTTCAGGCCACCCAAAGCCCAGCAAACTCCACTGTCCTTTATATTTCAAGGCACCAAAAAATCCACACTTTAAAAAAAAAAAAAAAAAAAAAAAAAGAAACCTTTCTTCTCCCATGGTCAAAGCTTGGTTTAGGCATGATAACATGACTGCGGTGTGACCCGAGTGCCAGAAGCCAGCAACCGTAGAGGGGGATTAGCTCAAATGGTAGAGCGCTCGCTTAGCATGCGAGAGGTAGCGGGATCGATGCCCGCCTCCTCCAAAACTTCCACTTGGCACTACCTTCAAATGAAGGGCCAACTTCTTTTTAGTTGGCACTGACACAAAAACCTAGGAAGCAGCTGCACGCATATCTGGCTAAACCTTCGATAGCTCAGCTGGTAGAGCGGAGGACTGTAGTAGCTAATTAGCAATCCTTAGGTCGCTGGTTCGATTCCGGCTCGAAGGATGCTTTTGAGTGTCCGACAACCTTGCATGCTTCAACTCGGAGGCTCTCTCGCACAGACTTTGCAGCTGCATACCTCCTGGGCGCACTCTTTTTGAGCCTGACCGCACAACCATTGGCCTTTGGAGAGAGTGTTAACAAGAATACTTCAAAACAAGAGTAACAATGCGTTGGCCGGGAATCGAACCCGGGTCAACTGCTTGGAAGGCAGCTATGCTCACCACTATACCACCAACGCCATAGAATTCGCATTGACACAAAAACCTAGGAAGCAGCTGCACGCATATCTGGCTACACCTTCGATAGCTCAGCTGGTAGAGCAGAGGACTGTAGTAGCTAATTAGCAATCCTTAGGTCGCTGGTTCGATTCCGGCTCGAAGGATGCTTTTGAGTGTCCGACAACCTTGCATGCTTCAACTCGGAGGCTCTCTCGCACAGACTTTGCAGCTGCATACCTCCTGGGCGCACTCTTTTTGAGCCTGACCGCACAACCATTGGCCTTTGGAGAGAGTGTTAACAAGAATACTTCAAAACAAGAGTAACAGTGCGTTGGCCGGGAATCGAACCCGGGTCAACTGCTTGGAAGGCAGCTATGCTCACCACTATACCACCAACGCCATAGAATTCGCACCACTTCTCAATCGTGAAAATGCAACTCTCAACCCCAAGTGTGACTAAAGCCAACTCTTCTGCTTCGTTAGTGGCTTGACAACAGTCAGACGGTAATGTGGCTTCTCGTAAGAGAGGTTTAAGCAGCAGCAGAGTGGCGCAGCGGGAGCGTGCTGGGCCCATAACCCAGAGGTCGATGGATCGAAACCATCCTCTGCTAGGCGCAGAGTTTTGTATTTTTCATGCTCCCAGGAAAAAGGTACCCCAAAAATTCACTGTCTCGTTCTTTCAGGCCACCCAAAGCCCAGCAAACTCCACTGTCCTTTATATTTCAAGGCACCAAAAAATCCACACTTAAAAAAAAAAAAAAAAAAAAAAAAGAAACCTTTCTTCTCCCATGGTCAAAGCTTGGTTTAGGCATGATAACATGACTGCGGTGTGACCCGAGTGCCAGAAGCCAGCAACCGTAGAGGGGGATTAGCTCAAATGGTAGAGCGCTCGCTTAGCATGCGAGAGGTAGCGGGATCGATGCCCGCATCCTCCAAAACTTCCACTTGGCACTTCCTTCAAATGAAAGGCCAACTTCTTTTTAGTTGGCACTGACACAAAAACCTAGGAAGCAGCTGCACGCATATCTGGCTAAACCTTCGATAGCTCAGCTGGTAGAGCGGAGGACTGTAGTACCTAATTAGCAATCCTTAGGTCGCTGGTTCGATTCCGGCTCGAAGGATGCTTTTGAGTGTCCGACAACCTTGCATGCTTCAACTTGGAGGCTCTCTTGCACAGACTTTGCAGCTGCATACCTCCTGGCCGCACTCTTTTTGAGCCTGACCGCACAACCATTGGCCTCTGGAGAGAGTGTTAACAAGAATACTTCAAAACAAGAGAAACAATGCGTTGGCCGGGAATCGAACCCGGGTCAACTGCTTGGAAGGCAGCTATGCTCACCACTATACCACCAACGCCATAGAATTCGCACCACTTCTCAATCGTGAAAATGCAACTCTCACCCCTAGTGTGACTAAAGCCAACTCTTCTGCTTCGTTAGTGGCTTGACAACAGTCAGACGGTAATGTGGCTTCTCGTAAGAGAGGTTTAAGCAGCAGCAGAGTGGCGCAGCGGGAGCGTGCTGGGCCCATAACCCAGAGGTCGATGGATCGAAACCATCCTCTGCTAGGCGCAGAGTTTTGTATTTTTCATGCTCCCAGGAAAAAGGTACCCCAAAAATTCACTGTCTCGTTCTTTCAGGCCACCCAAAGCCCAGCAAACTCCACTGTCCTTTATATTTCAAGGCACCAAAAAATCCACACTTAAAAAAAAAAAAAAAAAAAAAGAAACCTTTCTTCTCCCATGGTCAAAGCTTGGTTTAGGCATGATAACATGACTGCGGTGTGACCCGAGTGCCAGAAGCCAGCAACCGTAGAGGGGGATTAGCTCAAATGGTAGAGCGCTCGCTTAGCATGCGAGAGGTAGCGGGATCGATGCCCGCATCCTCCAAAACTTCCACTTGGCACTACCTTCAAATGAAGGGCCAACTTCTTTTTAGTTGGCACTGACACAAAAACCTAGGAAGCAGCTGCACGCATATCTGGCTAAACCTTCGATAGCTCAGCTGGTAGAGCGGAGGACTGTAGTAGCTAATTAGCAATCCTTAGGTCGCTGGTTCGATTCCGGCTCGAAGGATGCTTTTGAGTGTCCGATAACCTTGCATGCTTCAACTTGGAGGCTCTCTTGCACAGACTTTGCAGCTGCATACCTCCTGGCCGCACTCTTTTTGAGCCTGACCGCACAACCATTGGCCTCTGGAGAGAGTGTTAACAAGAATACTTCAAAACAAGAGAAACAATGCGTTGGCCGGGAATCGAACCCGGGTCAACTGCTTGGAAGGCAGCTATGCTCACCACTATACCACCAACGCCATAGAATTCGCACCACTTCTCAATCGTGAAAATGCAACTCTCACCCCTAGTGTGACTAAAGCCAACTCTTCTGCTTCGTTAGTGGCTTGACAACAGTCAGACGGTAATGTGGCTTCTCGTAAGAGAGGTTTAAGCAGCAGCAGAGTGGCGCAGCGGGAGCGTGCTGGGCCCATAACCCAGAGGTCGATGGATCGAAACCATCCTCTGCTAGGCGCAGAGTTTTGTATTTTTCATGCTCCCAGGAAAAAGGTACCCCAAAAATTCACTGTCTCGTTCTTTCAGGCCACCCAAAGCCCAGCAAACTCCACTGTCCTTTATATTTCAAGGCACCAAAAAATCCACACTTAAAAAAAAAAAAAAAAAAAAGAAACCTTTCTTCTCCCATGGTCAAAGCTTGGTTTAGGCATGATAACATGACTGCGGTGTGACCCGAGTGCCAGAAGCCAGCAACCGTAGAGGGGGATTAGCTCAAATGGTAGAGCGCTCGCTTAGCATGCGAGAGGTAGCGGGATCGATGCCCGCATCCTCCAAAACTTCCGCTTGGCACTACCTTCAAATGAAGGGCCAACTTCTTTTTAGTTGGCACTGACACAAAAACCTAGGAAGCAGCTGCACGCATATCTGGCTAAACCTTCGATAGCTCAGCTGGTAGAGCGGAGGACTGAAGTAGCTGAAGGACTGAAGGAGGACTGAATCCTTAGGTCGCTGGTTCGATTCCGGCTCGAAGGATGCTTTTGAGTGTCCGATAACCTTGCATGCTTCAACTTGGAGGCTCTCTTGCACAGACTTTGCAGCTGCATACCTCCTGGCCACACTCTTTTTGAGCCTGACCGCACAACCATTGGCCTCTGGAGAGAGTGTTAACAAGAATACTTCAAAACAAGAGAAACAATGCGTTGGCCGGGAATCGAACCCGGGTCAACTGCTTGGAAGGCAGCTATGCTCACCACTATACCACCAACGCCATAGAATTCGCACCACTTCTCAATCGTGAAAATGCAACTCTCACCCCTAGTGTGACTAAAGCCAACTCTTCTGCTTCGTTAGTGGCTTGACAACAGTCAGACGGTAATGTGGCTTCTCGTAAGAGAGGTTTAAGCAGCAGCAGAGTAGCGCAGCGGGAGCGTGCTGGGCCCATAACCCAGAGGTCGATGGATCGAAACCATCCTCTGCTAGGCGCAGAGTTTTGTATTTTTCATGCTCCCAGGAAAAAGGTACCCCAAAAATTCACTGTCTCGTTCTTTCAGGCCACCCAAAGCCCAGCAAACTCCACTGTCCTTTATATTTCAAGGCACCAAAAAATCCACACTTTAAAAAAAAAAAAAAAAAAAAAAAAAGAAACCTTTCTTCTCCCATGGTCAAAGCTTGGTTTAGGCATGATAACATGACTGCGGTGTGACCCGAGTGCCAGAAGCCAGCAACCGTAGAGGGGGATTAGCTCAAATGGTAGAGCGCTCGCTTAGCATGCGAGAGGTAGCGGGATCGATGCCCGCCTCCTCCAAAACTTCCACTTGGCACTACCTTCAAATGAAGGGCCAACTTCTTTTTAGTTGGCACTGACACAAAAACCTAGGAAGCAGCTGCACGCATATCTGGCTAAACCTTCGATAGCTCAGCTGGTAGAGCGGAGGACTGTAGTAGCTAATTAGCAATCCTTAGGTCGCTGGTTCGATTCCGGCTCGAAGGATGCTTTTGAGTGTCCGACAACCTTGCATGCTTCAACTCGGAGGCTCTCTCGCACAGACTTTGCAGCTGCATACCTCCTGGGCGCACTCTTTTTGAGCCTGACCGCACAACCATTGGCCTTTGGAGAGAGTGTTAACAAGAATACTTCAAAACAAGAGTAACAATGCGTTGGCCGGGAATCGAACCCGGGTCAACTGCTTGGAAGGCAGCTATGCTCACCACTATACCACCAACGCCATAGAATTCGCATTGACACAAAAACCTAGGAAGCAGCTGCACGCATATCTGGCTACACCTTCGATAGCTCAGCTGGTAGAGCAGAGGACTGTAGTAGCTAATTAGCAATCCTTAGGTCGCTGGTTCGATTCCGGCTCGAAGGATGCTTTTGAGTGTCCGACAACCTTGCATGCTTCAACTCGGAGGCTCTCTCGCACAGACTTTGCAGCTGCATACCTCCTGGGCGCACTCTTTTTGAGCCTGACCGCACAACCATTGGCCTTTGGAGAGAGTGTTAACAAGAATACTTCAAAACAAGAGTAACAGTGCGTTGGCCGGGAATCGAACCCGGGTCAACTGCTTGGAAGGCAGCTATGCTCACCACTATACCACCAACGCCATAGAATTCGCACCACTTCTCAATCGTGAAAATGCAACTCTCAACCCCAAGTGTGACTAAAGCCAACTCTTCTGCTTCGTTAGTGGCTTGACAACAGTCAGACGGTAATGTGGCTTCTCGTAAGAGAGGTTTAAGCAGCAGCAGAGTGGCGCAGCGGGAGCGTGCTGGGCCCATAACCCAGAGGTCGATGGATCGAAACCATCCTCTGCTAGGCGCAGAGTTTTGTATTTTTCATGCTCCCAGGAAAAAGGTACCCCAAAAATTCACTGTCTCGTTCTTTCAGGCCACCCAAAGCCCAGCAAACTCCACTGTCCTTTATATTTCAAGGCACCAAAAAATCCACACTTAAAAAAAAAAAAAAAAAAAAAAAGAAACCTTTCTTCTCCCATGGTCAAAGCTTGGTTTAGGCATGATAACATGACTGCGGTGTGACCCGAGTGCCAGAAGCCAGCAACCGTAGAGGGGGATTAGCTCAAATGGTAGAGCGCTCGCTTAGCATGCGAGAGGTAGCGGGATCGATGCCCGCATCCTCCAAAACTTCCACTTGGCACTTCCTTCAAATGAAAGGCCAACTTCTTTTTAGTTGGCACTGACACAAAAACCTAGGAAGCAGCTGCACGCATATCTGGCTAAACCTTCGATAGCTCAGCTGGTAGAGCGGAGGACTGTAGTACCTAATTAGCAATCCTTAGGTCGCTGGTTCGATTCCGGCTCGAAGGATGCTTTTGAGTGTCCGACAACCTTGCATGCTTCAACTTGGAGGCTCTCTTGCACAGACTTTGCAGCTGCATACCTCCTGGCCGCACTCTTTTTGAGCCTGACCGCACAACCATTGGCCTCTGGAGAGAGTGTTAACAAGAATACTTCAAAACAAGAGAAACAATGCGTTGGCCGGGAATCGAACCCGGGTCAACTGCTTGGAAGGCAGCTATGCTCACCACTATACCACCAACGCCATAGAATTCGCACCACTTCTCAATCGTGAAAATGCAACTCTCACCCCTAGTGTGACTAAAGCCAACTCTTCTGCTTCGTTAGTGGCTTGACAACAGTCAGACGGTAATGTGGCTTCTCGTAAGAGAGGTTTAAGCAGCAGCAGAGTGGCGCAGCGGGAGCGTGCTGGGCCCATAACCCAGAGGTCGATGGATCGAAACCATCCTCTGCTAGGCGCAGAGTTTTGTATTTTTCATGCTCCCAGGAAAAAGGTACCCCAAAAATTCACTGTCTCGTTCTTTCAGGCCACCCAAAGCCCAGCAAACTCCACTGTCCTTTATATTTCAAGGCACCAAAAAATCCACACTTAAAAAAAAAAAAAAAAAAAAAGAAACCTTTCTTCTCCCATGGTCAAAGCTTGGTTTAGGCATGATAACATGACTGCGGTGTGACCCGAGTGCCAGAAGCCAGCAACCGTAGAGGGGGATTAGCTCAAATGGTAGAGCGCTCGCTTAGCATGCGAGAGGTAGCGGGATCGATGCCCGCATCCTCCAAAACTTCCACTTGGCACTACCTTCAAATGAAGGGCCAACTTCTTTTTAGTTGGCACTGACACAAAAACCTAGGAAGCAGCTGCACGCATATCTGGCTAAACCTTCGATAGCTCAGCTGGTAGAGCGGAGGACTGTAGTAGCTAATTAGCAATCCTTAGGTCGCTGGTTCGATTCCGGCTCGAAGGATGCTTTTGAGTGTCCGATAACCTTGCATGCTTCAACTTGGAGGCTCTCTTGCACAGACTTTGCAGCTGCATACCTCCTGGCCGCACTCTTTTTGAGCCTGACCGCACAACCATTGGCCTCTGGAGAGAGTGTTAACAAGAATACTTCAAAACAAGAGAAACAATGCGTTGGCCGGGAATCGAACCCGGGTCAACTGCTTGGAAGGCAGCTATGCTCACCACTATACCACCAACGCCATAGAATTCGCAACACTTCTCAATCGTGAAAATGCAACTCTCACCCCTAGTGTGACTAAAGCCAACTCTTCTGCTTCGTTAGTGGCTTGACAACAGTCAGACGGTAATGTGGCTTCTCGTAAGAGAGGTTTAAGCAGCAGCAGAGTGGCGCAGCGGGAGCGTGCTGGGCCCATAACCCAGAGGTCGATGGATCGAAACCATCCTCTGCTAGGCGCAGAGTTTTGTATTTTTCATGCTCCCAGGAAAAAGGTACCCCAAAAATTCACTGTCTCGTTCTTTCAGGCCACCCAAAGCCCAGCAAACTCCACTGTCCTTTATATTTCAAGGCACCAAAAAATCCACACTTAAAAAAAAAAAAAAAAAAAAAAAACCTTTCTTCTCCCATGGTCAAAGCTTGGTTTAGGCATGATAACATGACTGCGGTGTGACCCGAGTGCCAGAAGCCAGCAACCGTAGAGGGGGATTAGCTCAAATGGTAGAGCGCTCGCTTAGCATGCGAGAGGTAGCGGGATCGATGCCCGCATCCTCCAAAACTTCCGCTTGGCACTACCTTCAAATGAAGGGCCAACTTCTTTTTAGTTGGCACTGACACAAAAACCTAGGAAGCAGCTGCACGCATATCTGGCTAAACCTTCGATAGCTCAGCTGGTAGAGCGGAGGACTGAAGTAGCTGAAGGACTGAAGGAGGACTGAATCCTTAGGTCGCTGGTTCGATTCCGGCTCGAAGGATGCTTTTGAGTGTCCGATAACCTTGCATGCTTCAACTTGGAGGCTCTCTTGCACAGACTTTGCAGCTGCATACCTCCTGGCCACACTCTTTTTGAGCCTGACCGCACAACCATTGGCCTCTGGAGAGAGTGTTAACAAGAATACTTCAAAACAAGAGAAACAATGCGTTGGCCGGGAATCGAACCCGGGTCAACTGCTTGGAAGGCAGCTATGCTCACCACTATACCACCAACGCCATAGAATTCGCACCACTTCTCAATCGTGAAAATGCAACTCTCACCCCTAGTGTGACTAAAGCCAACTCTTCTGCTTCGTTAGTGGCTTGACAACAGTCAGACGGTAATGTGGCTTCTCGTAAGAGAGGTTTAAGCAGCAGCAGAGTGGCGCAGCGGGAGCGTGCTGGGCCCATAACCCAGAGGTCGATGGATCGAAACCATCCTCTGCTAGGCGCAGAGTTTTGTATTTTTCATGCTCCCAGGAAAAAGGTACCCCAAAAATTCACTGTCTCGTTCTTTCAGGCCACCCAAAGCCCAGCAAACTCCACTGTCCTTTATATTTCAAGGCACCAAAAAATCCACACTTAAAAAAAAAAAAAAAGAAACCTTTCTTCTCCCATGGTCAAAGCTTGGTTTAGGCATGATAACATGACTGCGGTGTGACCCGAGTGCCAGAAGCCAGCAACCGTAGAGGGGGATTAGCTCAAATGGTAGAGCGCTCGCTTAGCATGCGAGAGGTAGCGGGATCGATGCCCGCATCCTCCAAAACTTCCACTTGGCACTACCTTCAAA
The DNA here is from genome assembly GCF_035609145.1 of Eleutherodactylus coqui. Taxonomy (NCBI): domain Eukaryota; kingdom Metazoa; phylum Chordata; class Amphibia; order Anura; family Eleutherodactylidae; genus Eleutherodactylus; species Eleutherodactylus coqui. The sequence goes on from NC_089837.1 coordinate 9,081,249, forward strand.
TGAAGGGCCAACTTCTTTTTAGTTGGCACTGACACAAAAACCTAGGAAGCAGCTGCACGCATATCTGGCTAAACCTTCGATAGCTCAGCTGGTAGAGCGGAGGACTGTAGTAGCTAATTAGCAATCCTTAGGTCGCTGGTTCGATTCCGGCTCGAAGGATGCTTTTGAGTGTCCGACAACCTTGCATGCTTCAACTTGGAAGCTCTCTTGCACAGACTTTGCAGCTGCATACCTCCTGGCCGCACTCTTTTTGAGCCTGACCGCACAACCATTGGCCTCTGGAGAGAGTGTTAACAAGAATACTTCAAAACAAGAGAAACAATGCGTTGGCCGGGAATCGAACCCGGGTCAACTGCTTGGAAGGCAGCTATGCTCACCACTATACCACCAACGCCATAGAATTCGCACCACTTCTCAATCGTGAAAATGCAACTCTCACCCCTAGTGTGACTAAAGCCAACTCTTCTGCTTCGTTAGTGGCTTGACAACAGTCAGACGGTAATGTGGCTTCTCGTAAGAGAGGTTTAAGCAGCAGCAGAGTGGCGCAGCGGGAGCGTGCTGGGCCCATAACCCAGAGGTCGATGGATCGAAACCATCCTCTGCTAGGCGCAGAGTTTTGTATTTTTCATGCTCCCAGGAAAAAGGTACCCCAAAAATTCACTGTCTCGTTCTTTCAGGCCACCCAAAGCCCAGCAAACTCCACTGTCCTTTATATTTCAAGGCACCAAAAAATCCACACTTAAAAAAAAAAAAAAAAAGAAAGAAACCTTTCTTCTCCCATGGTCAAAGCTTGGTTTAGGCATGATAACATGACTGCGGTGTGACCCGAGTGCCAGAAGCCAGCAACCGTAGAGGGGGATTAGCTCAAATGGTAGAGCGCTCGCTTAGCATGCGAGAGGTAGCGGGATCGATGCCTGCATCCTCCAAAACTTCCACTTGGCACTACCTTCAAATGAAGGGCCAACTTCTTTTTAGTTGGCACTGACACAAAAACCTAGGAAGCAGCTGCACGCATATCTGGCTAAACCTTCGATAGCTCAGCTGGTAGAGCGGAGGACTGTAGTAGCTAATTAGCAATCCTTAGGTCGCTGGTTCGATTCCGGCTCGAAGGATGCTTTTGAGTGTCCGACAACCTTGCATGCTTCAACTCGGAGGCTCTCTCGCACAGACTTTGCAGCTGCATACCTCCTGGGCGCACTCTTTTTAAGCCTGACCGCACAACCATTGGCCTTTGGAGAGAGTGTTAACAAGAATACTTCAAAACAAGAGTAACAATGCGTTGGCCGGGAATCGAACCCAGGTCAACTGCTTGGAAGGCAGCTATGCTCACCACTATACCACCAACGCCATAGAATTCGCACCACTTCTCAATCGTGAAAATGCAACTCTCACCCCTAGTGTGACTAAAGCCAACTCTTCTGCTTCGTTAGTGGCTTGACAACAGTCAGACGGTAATGTGGCTTCTCGTAAGAGAGGTTTAAGCAGCAGCAGAGTGGCGCAGCGGGAGCGTGCTGGGCCCATAACCCAGAGGTCGATGGATCGAAACCATCCTCTGCTAGGCGCAGAGTTTTGTATTTTTCATGCTCCCAGGAAAAAGGTACCCCAAAAATTCACTGTATCGTTCTTTCAGGCCACCCAAAGCCCAGCAAACTCCACTGTCCTTTATATTTCAAGGCACCAAAAAATCCACACTTAAAAAAAAAAAAAAAAGAAAGAAACCTTTCTTCTCCCATGGTCAAAGCTTGGTTTAGGCATGATAACATGACTGCGGTGTGACCCGAGTGCCAGAAGCCAGCAACCGTAGAGGGGGATTAGCTCAAATGGTAGAGCGCTCGCTTAGCATGCGAGAGGTAGCGGGATCGATGCCCGCATCCTCCAAAACTTCCACTTGGCACTACCTTCAAATGAAGGGCCAACTTCTTTTTAGTTGGCGCTGACACAAAAACCTAGGAAGCAGCTGCACGCATATCTGGCTAAACCTTCGATAGCTCAGCTGGTAGAGCGGAGGACTGTAGTAGCTAATTAGCAATCCTTAGGTCGCTGGTTCGATTCCGGCTCGAAGGATGCTTTTGAGTGTCCGACAACCTTGCATGCTTCAACTCGGAGGCTCTCTCGCACAGACTTTGCAGCTGCATACCTCCTGGGCGCACTCTTTTTAAGCCTGACCGCACAACCATTGGCCTTTGGAGAGAGTGTTAACAAGAATACTTCAAAACAAGAGTAACAATGCGTTGGCCGGGAATCGAACCCGGGTCAACTGCTTGGAAGGCAGCTATGCTCACCACTATACCACCAACGCCATAGAATTCGCACCACTTCTCAATCGTGAAAATGCAACTCTCACCCCTAGTGTGACTAAAGCCAACTCTTCTGCTTCGTTAGTGGCTTGACAACAGTCAGACGGTAATGTGGCTTCTCGTAAGAGAGGTTTAAGCAGCAGCAGAGTGGCGCAGCGGGAGCGTGCTGGGCCCATAACCCAGAGGTCGATGGATCGAAACCATCCTCTGCTAGGCGCAGAGTTTTGTATTTTTCATGCTCCCAGGAAAAAGGTACCCCAAAAATTCACTGTCTCGTTCTTTCAGGCCACCCAAAGCCCAGCAAACTCCACTGTCCTTTATATTTCAAGGCACCAAAAAATCCACACTTAAAAAAAAAAAAAGAAAGAAACCTTTCTTCTCCCATGGTCAAAGCTTGGTTTAGGCATGATAACATGACTGCGGTGTGACCCGAGTGCCAGAAGCCAGCAACCGTAGAGGGGGATTAGCTCAAATGGTAGAGCGCTCGCTTAGCATGCGAGAGGTAGCGGGATCGATGCCCGCATCCTCCAAAACTTCCACTTGGCACTACCTTCAAATGAAGGGCCAACTTCTTTTTAGTTGGCACTGACACAAAAACCTAGGAAGCAGCTGCACGCATATCTGGCTAAACCTTCGATAGCTCAGCTGGTAGAGCGGAGGACTGTAGTAGCTAATTAGCAATCCTTAGGTCGCTGGTTCGATTCCGGCTCGAAGGATGCTTTTGAGTGTCCGACAACCTTGCATGCTTCAACTCGGAGGCTCTCTCGCACAGACTTTGCAGCTGCATACCTCCTGGGCGCACTCTTTTTAAGCCTGACCGCACAACCATTGGCCTTTGGAGAGAGTGTTAACAAGAATACTTCAAAACAAGAGTAACAATGCGTTGGCCGGGAATCGAACCCGGGTCAACTGCTTGGAAGGCAGCTATGCTCACCACTATACCACCAACGCCATAGAATTCGCACCACTTCTCAATCGTGAAAATGCAACTCTCACCCCTAGTGTGACGAAAGCCAACTCTTCTGCTTCGTTAGTGGCTTGACAACAGTCAGACGGTAATGTGGCTTCTCGTAAGAGAGGTTTAAGCAGCAGCAGAGTGGCGCAGCGGGAGCATGCTGGGCCCATAACCCAGAGGTCGATGGATCGAAACCATCCTCTGCTAGGCGCAGAGTTTTGTATTTTTCATGCTCCCAGGAAAAAGGTACCCCAAAAATTCACTGTCTCGTTCTTTCAGGCCACCCAAAGCCCAGCAAACTCCACTGTCCTTTATATTTCAAGGCACCAAAAAATCCACACTTAAAAAAAAAAAAAAAAAAAGAAAAAAGAAAGAAACCTTTCTTCTCCCATGGTCAAAGCTTGGTTTAGGCATGATAACATGACTGCGGTGTGACCCGAGTGCCAGAAGCCAGCAACCGTAGAGGGGGATTAGCTCAAATGGTAGAGCGCTCGCTTAGCATGCGAGAGGTAGCGGGATCGATGCCCGCATCCTCCAAAACTTCCACTTGGCACTACCTTCAAATGAAGGGCCAACTTCTTTTTAGTTGGCACTGACACAAAAACCTAGGAAGCAGCTGCACGCATATCTGGCTAAACCTTCGATAGCTCAGCTGGTAGAGCGGAGGACTGTAGTAGCTAATTAGCAATCCTTAGGTCGCTGGTTCGATTCCGGCTCGAAGGATGCTTTTGAGTGTCCGACAACCTTGCATGCTTCAACTCGGAGGCTCTCTCGCACAGACTTTGCAGCTGCATACCTCCTGGGCGCACTCTTTTTAAGCCTGACCGCACAACCATTGGCCTTTGGAGAGAGTGTTAACAAGAATACTTCAAAACAAGAGTAACAATGCGTTGGCCGGGAATCGAACCCGGGTCAACTGCTTGGAAGGCAGCTATGCTCACCACTATACCACCAACGCCATAGAATTCGCACCACTTCTCAATCGTGAAAATGCAACTCTCACCCCTAGTGTGACTAAAGCCAACTCTTCTGCTTCGTTAGTGGCTTGACAACAGTCAGACGGTAATGTGGCTTCTCGTAAGAGAGGTTTAAGCAGCAGCAGAGTGGCGCAGCGGGAGCGTGCTGGGCCCATAACCCAGAGGTCGATGGATCGAAACCATCCTCTGCTAGGCGCAGAGTTTTGTATTTTTCATGCTCCCAGGAAAAAGGTACCCCAAAAATTCACTGTCTCGTTCTTTCAGGCCACCCAAAGCCCAGCAAACTCCACTGTCCTTTATATTTCAAGGCACCAAAAAATCCACACAAAAAAAAAAAAAAAAAAAGAAAGAAACCTTTCTTCTCCCATGGTCAAAGCTTGGTTTAGGCATGATAACATGACTGCGGTGTGACCCGAGTGCCAGAAGCCAGCAACCGTAGAGGGGGATTAGCTCAAATGGTAGAGCGCTCGCTTAGCATGCGAGAGGTAGCGGGATCGATGCCCGCATCCTCCAAAACTTCCACTTGGCACTACCTTCAAATGAAGGGCCAACTTCTTTTTAGTTGGCACTGACACAAAAACCTAGGAAGCAGCTGCACGCATATCTGGCTAAACCTTCGATAGCTCAGCTGGTAGAGCGGAGGACTGTAGTAGCTAATTAGCAATCCTTAGGTCGCTGGTTCGATTCCGGCTCGAAGGATGCTTTTGAGTGTCCGACAACCTTGCATGCTTCAACTCGGAGGCTCTCTCGCACAGACTTTGCAGCTGCATACCTCCTGGGCGCACTCTTTTTAAGCCTGACCGCACAACCATTGGCCTTTGGAGAGAGTGTTAACAAGAATACTTCAAAACAAGAGTAACAATGCGTTGGCCGGGAATCGAACCCGGGTCAACTGCTTGGAAGGCAGCTATGCTCACCACTATACCACCAACGCCATAGAATTCGCACCACTTCTCAATCGTGAAAATGCAACTCTCACCCCTAGTGTGACTAAAGCCAACTCTTCTGCTTCGTTAGTGGCTTGACAACAGTCAGACGGTAATGTGGCTTCTCGTAAGAGAGGTTTAAGCAGCAGCAGAGTGGCGCAGAGGGAGCGTGCTGGGCCCATAACCCAGAGGTCGATGGATCGAAACCATCCTCTGCTAGGCGCAGAGTTTTGTATTTTTCATGCTCCCAGGAAAAAGGTACCCCAAAAATTCACTGTCTCGTTCTTTCAGGCCACCCAAAGCCCAGCAAACTCCACTGTCCTTTATATTTCAAGGCACCAAAAAATCCACACTTAAAAAAAAAGAAAAAAGAAAGAAACCTTTCTTCTCCCATGGTCAAAGCTTGGTTTAGGCATGATAACATGACTGCGGTGTGACCCGAGTGCCAGAAGCCAGCAACCGTAGAGGGGGATTAGCTCAAATGGTAGAGCGCTCGCTTAGCATGCGAGAGGTAGCGGGATCGATGCCCGCATCCTCCAAAACTTCCACTTGGCACTACCTTCAAATGAAGGGCCAACTTCTTTTTAGTTGGCACTGACACAAAAACCTAGGAAGCAGCTGCACGCATATCTGGCTAAACCTTCGATAGCTCAGCTGGTAGAGCGGAGGACTGTAGTAGCTAATTAGCAATCCTTAGGTCGCTGGTTCGATTCCGGCTCGAAGGATGCTTTTGAGTGTCCGACAACCTTGCATGCTTCAACTCGGAGGCTCTCTCGCACAGACTTTGCAGCTGCATACCTCCTGGGCGCACTCTTTTTAAGCCTGACCGCACAACCATTGGCCTTTGGAGAGAGTGTTAACAAGAATACTTCAAAACAAGAGTAACAATGCGTTGGCCGGGAATCGAACCCAGGTCAACTGCTTGGAAGGCAGCTATGCTCACCACTATACCACCAACGCCATAGAATTCGCACCACTTCTCAATCGTGAAAATGCAACTCTCACCCCTAGTGTGACTAAAGCCAACTCTTCTGCTTCGTTAGTGGCTTGACAACAGTCAGACGGTAATGTGGCTTCTCGTAAGAGAGGTTTAAGCAGCAGCAGAGTGGCGCAGCGGGAGCGTGCTGGGCCCATAACCCAGAGGTCGATGGATCGAAACCATCCTCTGCTAGGCGCAGAGTTTTGTATTTTTCATGCTCCCAGGAAAAAGGTACCCCAAAAATTCACTGTCTCGTTCTTTCAGGCCACCCAAAGCCCAGCAAACTCCACTGTCCTTTATATTTCAAGGCACCAAAAAATCCACACTTAAAAAAAAAAAAAAAAAAAGAAAAAAGAAAGAAAGAAACCTTTCTTCTCCCATGGTCAAAGCTTGGTTTAGGCATGATAACATGACTGCGGTGTGACCCGAGTGCCAGAAGCCAGCAACCGTAGAGGGGGATTAGCTCAAATGGTAGAGCGCTCGCTTAGCATGCGAGAGGTAGCGGGATCGATGCCCGCATCCTCCAAAACTTCCACTTGGCACTACCTTCAAATGAAGGGCCAACTTCTTTTTAGTTGGCACTGACACAAAAACCTAGGAAGCAGCTGCACGCATATCTGGCTAAACCTTCGATAGCTCAGCTGGTAGAGCGGAGGACTGTAGTAGCTAATTAGCAATCCTTAGGTTGCTGGTTCGATTCCGGCTCGAAGGATGCTTTTGAGTGTCCGACAACCTTGCATGCTTCAACTTGGAGGCTCTCTTGCACAGACTTTGCAGCTGCATACCTCCTGGCCGCACTCTTTTTGAGCCTGACCGCACAACCATTGGCCTTTGGAGAGAGTGTTAACAAGAATACTTCAAAACAAGAGTAACAATGCGTTGGCCGGGAATCGAACCCAGGTCAACTGCTTGGAAGGCAGCTATGCTCACCACTATACCACCAACGCCATAGAATTCGCACCACTTCTCAATCGTGAAAATGCAACTCTCACCCCTAGTGTGACTAAAGCCAACTCTTCTGCTTCGTTAGTGGCTTGACAACAGTCAGACGGTAATGTGGCTTCTCGTAAGAGAGGTTTAAGCAGCAGCAGAGTGGCGCAGCGGGAGCGTGCTGGGCCCATAACCCAGAGGTCGATGGATCGAAACCATCCTCTGCTAGGCGCAGAGTTTTGTATTTTTCATGCTCCCAGGAAAAAGGTACCCCAAAAATTCACTGTCTCGTTCTTTCAGGCCACCCAAAGCCCAGCAAACTCCACTGTCCTTTATATTTCAAGGCACCAAAAAATCCACACTTAAAAAAAAAAAAAAAAAAAGAAAAAAGAAAGAAAGAAACCTTTCTTCTCCCATGGTCAAAGCTTGGTTTAGGCATGATAACATGACTGCGGTGTGACCCGAGTGCCAGAAGCCAGCAACCGTAGAGGGGGATTAGCTCAAATGGTAGAGCGCTCGCTTAGCATGCGAGAGGTAGCGGGATCGATGCCCGCATCCTCCAAAACTTCCACTTGGCACTACCTTCAAATGAAGGGCCAACTTCTTTTTAGTTGGCACTGACACAAAAACCTAGGAAGCAGCTGCACGCATATCTGGCTAAACCTTCGATAGCTCAGCTGGTAGAGCGGAGGACTGTAGTAGCTAATTAGCAATCCTTAGGTCGCTGGTTCGATTCCGGCTCGAAGGATGCTTTTGAGTGTCCGACAACCTTGCATGCTTCAACTTGGAAGCTCTCTTGCACAGACTTTGCAGCTGCATACCTCCTGGCCGCACTCTTTTTGAGCCTGACCGCACAACCATTGGCCTCTGGAGAGAGTGTTAACAAGAATACTTCAAAACAAGAGAAACAATGCGTTGGCCGGGAATCGAACCCGGGTCAACTGCTTGGAAGGCAGCTATGCTCACCACTATACCACCAACGCCATAGAATTCGCACCACTTCTCAATCGTGAAAATGCAACTCTCACCCCTAGTGTGACTAAAGCCAACTCTTCTGCTTCGTTAGTGGCTTGACAACAGTCAGACGGTAATGTGGCTTCTCGTAAGAGAGGTTTAAGCAGCAGCAGAGTGGCGCAGCGGGAGCGTGCTGGGCCCATAACCCAGAGGTCGATGGATCGAAACCATCCTCTGCTAGGCGCAGAGTTTTGTATTTTTCATGCTCCCAGGAAAAAGGTACCCCAAAAATTCACTGTCTCGTTCTTTCAGGCCACCCAAAGCCCAGCAAACTCCACTGTCCTTTATATTTCAAGGCACCAAAAAATCCACACTTAAAAAAAAAAAAAAAAAAAAGAAACCTTTCTTCTCCCATGGTCAAAGCTTGGTTTAGGCATGATAACATGACTGCGGTGTGACCCGAGTGCCAGAAGCCAGCAACCGTAGAGGGGGATTAGCTCAAATGGTAGAGCGCTCGCTTAGCATGCGAGAGGTAGCGGGATCGATGCCCGCATCCTCCAAAACTTCCACTTGGCACTACCTTCAAATGAAGGGCCAACTTCTTTTTAGTTGGCACTGACACAAAAACCTAGGAAGCAGCTGCACGCATCTCTGGCTAAACCTTCGATAGCTCAGCTGGTAGAGCGGAGGACTGTAGTAGCTAGTTAGCAATCCTTAGGTCGCTGGTTCGATTCCGGCTCGAAGGATGCTTTTGAGTGTCCGATAACCTTGCATGCTTCAACTTAGAGGCTCTCTTGCACAGACTTTGCAGCTGCATACCTCCTGGCCGCACTCTTTTTGAGCCTGACCGCACAACCATTGGCCTCTGGAGAGAGTGTTAACAAGAATACTTCAAAACAAGAGAAACAATGCGTTGGCCGGGAATCGAACCCGGGTCAACTGCTTGGAAGGCAGCTATGCTCACCACTATACCACCAACGCCATAGAATTCGCACCACTTCTCAATCGTGAAAATGCAACTCTCACCCCTAGTGTGACTAAAGCCAACTCTTCTGCTTCGTTAGTGGCTTGACAACAGTCAGACGGTAATGTGGCTTCTCGTAAGAGAGGTTTAAGCAGCAGCAGAGTGGCGCAGCGGGAGCGTGCTGGGCCCATAACCCAGAGGTCGATGGATCGAAACCATCCTCTGCTAGGCGCAGAGTTTTGTATTTTTCATGCTCCCAGGAAAAAGGTACCCCAAAAATTCACTGTCTCGTTCTTTCAGGCCACCCAAAGCCCAGCAAACTCCACTGTCCTTTATATTTCAAGGCACCAAAAAATCCACACTTAAAAAAAAAAAAAAAAAAAGAAAAAAGAAAGAAACCTTTCTTCTCCCATGGTCAAAGCTTGGTTTAGGCATGATAACATGACTGCGGTGTGACCCGAGTGCCAGAAGCCAGCAACCGTAGAGGGGGATTAGCTCAAATGGTAGAGCGCTCGCTTAGCATGCGAGAGGTAGCGGGATCGATGCCCGCATCCTCCAAAACTTCCACTTGGCACTACCTTCAAATGAAGGGCCAACTTCTTTTTAGTTGGCACTGACACAAAAACCTAGGAAGCAGCTGCACGCATATCTGGCTAAACCTTCGATAGCTCAGCTGGTAGAGCGGAGGACTGTAGTAGCTAATTAGCAATCCTTAGGTCGCTGGTTCGATTCCGGCTCGAAGGATGCTTTTGAGTGTCCGACAACCTTGCATGCTTCAACTCGGAGGCTCTCTCGCACAGACTTTGCAGCTGCATACCTCCTGGGCGCACTCTTTTTAAGCCTGACCGCACAACCATTGGCCTTTGGAGAGAGTGTTAACAAGAATACTTCAAAACAAGAGTAACAATGCGTTGGCCGGGAATCGAACCCGGGTCAACTGCTTGGAAGGCAGCTATGCTCACCACTATACCACCAACGCCATAGAATTCGCACCACTTCTCAATCGTGAAAATGCAACTCTCACCCCTAGTGTGACGAAAGCCAACTCTTCTGCTTCGTTAGTGGCTTGACAACAGTCAGACGGTAATGTGGCTTCTCGTAAGAGAGGTTTAAGCAGCAGCAGAGTGGCGCAGCGGGAGCGTGCTGGGCCCATAACCCAGAGGTCGATGGATCGAAACCATCCTCTGCTAGGCGCAGAGTTTTGTATTTTTCATGCTCCCAGGAAAAAGGTACCCCAAAAATTCACTGTCTCGTTCTTTCAGGCCACCCAAAGCCCAGCAAACTCCACTGTCCTTTATATTTCAAGGCACCAAAAAATCCACACTTAAAAAAAAAAAAAAAAAAAGAAAAAAGAAAGAAACCTTTCTTCTCCCATGGTCAAAGCTTGGTTTAGGCATGATAACATGCATACCTCCTGGCCGCACTCTTTTTAAGCCTGACCGCACAACCATTGGCCTTTGGAGAGAGTGTTAACAAGAATACTTCAAAACAAGAGTAACAATGCGTTGGCCGGGAATCGAACCCGGGTCAACTGCTTGGAAGGCAGCTATGCTCACCACTATACCACCAACGCCATAGAATTCGCACCACTTCTCAATCGTGAAAATGCAACTCTCACCCCTAGTGTGACTAAAGCCAACTCTTCTGCTTCGTTAGTGGCTTGACAACAGTCAGACGGTAATGTGGCTTCTCGTAAGAGAGGTTTAAGCAGCAGCAGAGTGGCGCAGCGGGAGCGTGCTGGGCCCATAACCCAGAGGTCGATGGATCGAAACCATCCTCTGCTAGGCGCAGAGTTTTGTATTTTTCATGCTCCCAGGAAAAAGGTACCCCAAAAATTCACTGTCTCGTTCTTTCAGGCCACCCAAAGCCCAGCAAACTCCACTGTCCTTTATATTTCAAGGCACCAAAAAATCCACACTTAAAAAAAAAAAAAAAAAAAGAAAAAAGAAAGAAACCTTTCTTCTCCCATGGTCAAAGCTTGGTTTAGGCATGATAACATGACTGCGGTGTGACCCGAGTGCCAGAAGCCAGCAACCGTAGAGGGGGATTAGCTCAAATGGTAGAGCGCTCGCTTAGCATGCGAGAGGTAGCGGGATCGATGCCCGCATCCTCCAAAACTTCCACTTGGCACTACCTTCAAATGAAGGGCCAACTTCTTTTTAGTTGGCACTGACACAAAAACCTAGGAAGCAGCTGCACGCATATCTGGCTAAACCTTCGATAGCTCAGCTGGTAGAGCGGAGGACTGTAGTAGCTAATTAGCAATCCTTAGGTCGCTGGTTCGATTCCGGCTCGAAGGATGCTTTTGAGTGTCCGACAACCTTGCATGCTTCAACTCGGAGGCTCTCTCGCACAGACTTTGCAGCTGCATACCTCCTGGGCGCACTCTTTTTAAGCCTGACCGCACAACCATTGGCCTTTGGAGAGAGTGTTAACAAGAATACTTCAAAACAAGAGTAACAATGCGTTGGCCGGGAATCGAACCCGGGTCAACTGCTTGGAAGGCAGCTATGCTCACCACTATACCACCAACGCCATAGAATTCGCACCACTTCTCAATCGTGAAAATGCAACTCTCACCCCTAGTGTGACGAAAGCCAACTCTTCTGCTTCGTTAGTGGCTTGACAACAGTCAGACGGTAATGTGGCTTCTCGTAAGAGAGGTTTAAGCAGCAGCAGAGTGGCGCAGCGGGAGCGTGCTGGGCCCATAACCCAGAGGTCGATGGATCGAAACCATCCTCTGCTAGGCGCAGAGTTTTGTATTTTTCATGCTCCCAGGAAAAAGGTACCCCAAAAATTCACTGTCTCGTTCTTTCAGGCCACCCAAAGCCCAGCAAACTCCACTGTCCTTTATATTTCAAGGCACCAAAAAATCCACACTTAAAAAAAAAAAAAAAAAAAGAAAAAAGAAAGAAACCTTTCTTCTCCCATGGTCAAAGCTTGGTTTAGGCATGATAACATGCATACCTCCTGGCCGCACTCTTTTTAAGCCTGACCGCACAACCATTGGCCTTTGGAGAGAGTGTTAACAAGAATACTTCAAAACAAGAGTAACAATGCGTTGGCCGGGAATCGAACCCGGGTCAACTGCTTGGAAGGCAGCTATGCTCACCACTATACCACCAACGCCATAGAATTCGCACCACTTCTCAATCGTGAAAATGCAACTCTCACCCCTAGTGTGACTAAAGCCAACTCTTCTGCTTCGTTAGTGGCTTGACAACAGTCAGACGGTAATGTGGCTTCTCGTAAGAGAGGTTTAAGCAGCAGCAGAGTGGCGCAGCGGGAGCGTGCTGGGCCCATAACCCAGAGGTCGATGGATCGAAACCATCCTCTGCTAGGCGCAGAGTTTTGTATTTTTCATGCTCCCAGGAAAAAGGTACCCCAAAAATTCACTGTCTCGTTCTTTCAGGCCACCCAAAGCCCAGCAAACTCCACTGTCCTTTATATTTCAAGGCACCAAAAAATCCACACTTAAAAAAAAAAAAAAAAAAAGAAAAAAGAAAGAAACCTTTCTTCTCCCATGGTCAAAGCTTGGTTTAGGCATGATAACATGACTGCGGTGTGACCCGAGTGCCAGAAGCCAGCAACCGTAGAGGGGGATTAGCTCAAATGGTAGAGCGCTCGCTTAGCATGCGAGAGGTAGCGGGATCGATGCCCGCATCCTCCAAAACTTCCACTTGGCACTACCTTCAAATGAAGGGCCAACTTCTTTTTAGTTGGCACTGACACAAAAACCTAGGAAGCAGCTGCACGCATATCTGGCTAAACCTTCGATAGCTCAGCTGGTAGAGCGGAGGACTGTAGTAGCTAATTAGCAATCCTTAGGTCGCTGGTTCGATTCCGGCTCGAAGGATGCTTTTGAGTGTCCGACAACCTTGCATGCTTCAACTTGGAGGCTCTCTTGCACAGACTTTGCAGCTGCATACCTCCTGGCCGCACTCTTTTTGAGCCTGACCGCACAACCATTGGCCTTTGGAGAGAGTGTTAACAAGAATACTTCAAAACAAGAGTAACAATGCGTTGGCCGGGAATCGAACCCGGGTCAACTGCTTGGAAGGCAGCTATGCTCACCACTATACCACCAACGCCATAGAATTCGCACCACTTCTCAATCGTGAAAATGCAACTCTCACCCCTAGTGTGACTAAAGCCAACTCTTCTGCTTCGTTAGTGGCTTGACAACAGTCAGACGGTAATGTGGCTTCTCGTAAGAGAGGTTTAAGCAGCAGCAGAGTGGCGCAGCGGGAGCGTGCTGGGCCCATAACCCAGAGGTCGATGGATCGAAACCATCCTCTGCTAGGCGCAGAGTTTTGTATTTTTCATGCTCCCAGGAAAAAGGTACCCCAAAAATTCACTGTCTCGTTCTTTCAGGCCACCCAAAGCCCAGCAAACTCCACTGTCCTTTATATTTCAAGGCACCAAAAAATCCACACTTAAAAAAAAAAAAAAAAAAAAAGAAACCTTTCTTCTCCCATGGTCAAAGCTTGGTTTAGGCATGATAACATGACTGCGGTGTGACCCGAGTGCCAGAAGCCAGCAACCGTAGAGGGGGATTAGCTCAAATGGTAGAGCGCTCGCTTAGCATGCGAGAGGTAGCGGGATCGATGCCCGCATCCTCCAAAACTTCCACTTGGCACTACCTTCAAATGAAGGGCCAACTTCTTTTTAGTTGGCACTGACACAAAAACCTAGGAAGCAGCTGCACGCATATCTGGCTAAACCTTCGATAGCTCAGCTGGTAGAGCGGAGGACTGTAGTAGCTAGTTAGCAATCCTTAGGTCGCTGGTTCGATTCCGGCTCGAAGGATGCTTTTGAGTGTCCGATAACCTTGCATGCTTCAACTTGGAGGCTCTCTTGCACAGACTTTGCAGCTGCATACCTCCTGGCCGCACTCTTTTTGAGCCTGACCGCACAACCATTGGCCTCTGGAGAGAGTGTTAACAAGAATACTTCAAAACAAGAGAAACAATGCGTTGGCCGGGAATCGAACCCGGGTCAACTGCTTGGAAGGCAGCTATGCTCACCACTATACCACCAACGCCATAGAATTCGCACCACTTCTCAATCGTGAAAATGCAACTCTCACCCCTAGTGTGACTAAAGCCAACTCTTCTGCTTCGTTAGTGGCTTGACAACAGTCAGACGGTAATGTGGCTTCTCGTAAGAGAGGTTTAAGCAGCAGCAGAGTGGCGCAGCGGGAGCGTGCTGGGCCCATAACCCAGAGGTCGATGGATCGAAACCATCCTCTGCTAGGCGCAGAGTTTTGTATTTTTCATGCTCCCAGGAAAAAGGTACCCCAAAAATTCACTGTCTCGTTCTTTCAGGCCACCCAAAGCCCAGCAAACTCCACTGTCCTTTATATTTCAAGGCACCAAAAAATCCACACTTAAAAAAAAAAAAAAAAAAAGAAAAAAGAAAGAAACCTTTCTTCTCCCATGGTCAAAGCTTGGTTTAGGCATGATAACATGACTGCGGTGTGACCCGAGTGCCAGAAGCCAGCAACCGTAGAGGGGGATTAGCTCAAATGGTAGAGCGCTCGCTTAGCATGCGAGAGGTAGCGGGATCGATGCCCGCATCCTCCAAAACTTCCACTTGGCACTACCTTCAAATGAAGGGCCAACTTCTTTTTAGTTGGCACTGACACAAAAACCTAGGAAGCAGCTGCACGCATATCTGGCTAAACCTTCGATAGCTCAGCTGGTAGAGCGGAGGACTGTAGTAGCTAATTAGCAATCCTTAGGTCGCTGGTTCGATTCCGGCTCGAAGGATGCTTTTGAGTGTCCGACAACCTTGCATGCTTCAACTTGGAGGCTCTCTTGCACAGACTTTGCAGCTGCATACCTCCTGGCCGCACTCTTTTTGAGCCTGACCGCACAACCATTGGCCTTTGGAGAGAGTGTTAACAAGAATACTTCAAAACAAGAGTAACAATGCGTTGGCCGGGAATCGAACCCGGGTCAACTGCTTGGAAGGCAGCTATGCTCACCACTATACCACCAACGCCATAGAATTCGCACCACTTCTCAATCGTGAAAATGCAACTCTCACCCCTAGTGTGACTAAAGCCAACTCTTCTGCTTCGTTAGTGGCTTGACAACAGTCAGACGGTAATGTGGCTTCTCGTAAGAGAGGTTTAAGCAGCAGCAGAGTGGCGCAGCGGGAGCGTGCTGGGCCCATAACCCAGAGGTCGATGGATCGAAACCATCCTCTGCTAGGCGCAGAGTTTTGTATTTTTCATGCTCCCAGGAAAAAGGTACCCCAAAAATTCACTGTCTCGTTCTTTCAGGCCACCCAAAGCCCAGCAAACTCCACTGTCCTTTATATTTCAAGGCACCAAAAAATCCACACTTAAAAAAAAAAAAAAAAAAAAAGAAACCTTTCTTCTCCCATGGTCAAAGCTTGGTTTAGGCATGATAACATGACTGCGGTGTGACCCGAGTGCCAGAAGCCAGCAACCGTAGAGGGGGATTAGCTCAAATGGTAGAGCGCTCGCTTAGCATGCGAGAGGTAGCGGGATCGATGCCCGCATCCTCCAAAACTTCCACTTGGCACTACCTTCAAATGAAGGGCCAACTTCTTTTTAGTTGGCACTGACACAAAAACCTAGGAAGCAGCTGCACGCATATCTGGCTAAACCTTCGATAGCTCAGCTGGTAGAGCGGAGGACTGTAGTAGCTAGTTAGCAATCCTTAGGTCGCTGGTTCGATTCCGGCTCGAAGGATGCTTTTGAGTGTCCGATAACCTTGCATGCTTCAACTTGGAGGCTCTCTTGCACAGACTTTGCAGCTGCATACCTCCTGGCCGCACTCTTTTTGAGCCTGACCGCACAACCATTGGCCTCTGGAGAGAGTGTTAACAAGAATACTTCAAAACAAGAGAAACAATGCGTTGGCCGGGAATCGAACCCGGGTCAACTGCTTGGAAGGCAGCTATGCTCACCACTATACCACCAACGCTATAGAATTCCCACCACTTCTCAATCGTGAAAATGCAACTCTCACCCCTAGTGTGACTAAAGCCAACTCTTCTGCTTCGTTAGTGGCTTGACAACAGTCAGACGGTAATGTGGCTTCTCGTAAGAGAGGTTTAAGCAGCAGCAGAGTGGCGCAGCGGTAGCGTGCTGGGCTCATAACCCAGAGGTCGATGGATCGAAACCATCCTCTGCTAGGCGCAGAGTTTTGTATTTTTCATGCTCCCAGGAAAAAGGTACCCCAAAAATTCACTGTCTCGTTCTTTCAGGCCACCCAAAGCCCAGCAAACTCCACTGTCCTTTATATTTCAAGGCACCAAAAAATCCACACTTAAAAAAAAAAAAAAAAAAAAAAAAAAAGAAAGAAACCTTTCTTCTCCCATGGTCAAAACTTGGTTTAGGCATGATAACATGACTGCGGTGTGACCCGAGTGCCAGAAGCCAGCAACCGTAGAGGGGGATTAGCTCAAATGGTAGAGCGCTCGCTTAGCATGCGAGAGGTAGCGGGATCGATGCCCGCATCCTCCAAAACTTCCACTTGGCACTACCTTCAAATGAAGGGCCAACTTCTTTTTAGTTGGCACTGACACAAAAACCTAGGAAGCAGCTGCACACATATCTGGCTAAACCTTCGATAGCTCAGCTGGTAGAGCGGAGGACTGTAGTAGCTAATTAGCAATCCTTAGGTCGCTGGTTCGATTCCGGCTCGAAGGATGCTTTTGAGTGTCCGACAACCTTGCATGCTTCAACTCGGAGGCTCTCTCGCACAGCTATGCTCACCACTATACCACCAACGCCATAGAATTCGCACCACTTCTCAATCGTGAAAATGCAACTCTCACCCCTAGTGTGACTAAAGCCAACTCTTCTGCTTCGTTAGTGGCTTGACAACAGTCAGACGGTAATGTGGCTTCTCGTAAGAGAGGTTTAAGCAGCAGCAGAGTGGCGCAGCGGGAGCGTGCTGGGCCCATAACCCAGAGGTCGATGGATCGAAACCATCCTCTGCTAGGCGCAGAGTTTTGTATTTTTCATGCTCCCAGGAAAAAGGTACCCCAAAAATTCACTGTCTCGTTCTTTCAGGCCACCCAAAGCCCAGCAAACTCCACTGTCCTTTATATTTCAAGGCACCAAAAAATCCACACTTAAAAAAAAAAAAAAAAAAGAAAAAAGAAAGAAAGAAACCTTTCTTCTCCCATGGTCAAAGCTTGGTTTAGGCATGATAACATGACTGCGGTGTGACCCGAGTGCCAGAAGCCAGCAACCGTAGAGGGGGATTAGCTCAAATGGTAGAGCGCTCGCTTAGCATGCGAGAGGTAGCGGGATCGATGCCCGCATCCTCCAAAACTTCCACTTGGCACTACCTTCAAATGAAGGGCCAACTTCTTTTTAGTTGGCACTGACACAAAAACCTAGGAAGCAGCTGCACGCATATCTGGCTAAACCTTCGATAGCTCAGCTGGTAGAGCGGAGGACTGTAGTAGCTAATTAGCAATCCTTAGGTCGCTGGTTCGATTCCGGCTCGAAGGATGCTTTTGAGTGTCCGACAACCTTGCATGCTTCAACTTGGAGGCTCTCTTGCACAGACTTTGCAGCTGCATACCTCCTGGCCGCACTCTTTTTGAGCCTGACCGCACAACCATTGGCCTTTGGAGAGAGTGTTAACAAGAATACTTCAAAACAAGAGTAACAATGCGTTGGCCGGGAATCGAACCCGGGTCAACTGCTTGGAAGGCAGCTATGCTCACCACTATACCACCAACGCCATAGAATTCGCACCACTTCTCAATCGTGAAAATGCAACTCTCACCCCTAGTGTGACTAAAGCCAACTCTTCTGCTTCGTTAGTGGCTTGACAACAGTCAGACGGTAATGTGGCTTCTCGTAAGAGAGGTTTAAGCAGCAGCAGAGTGGCGCAGCGGGAGCGTGCTGGGCCCATAACCCAGAGGTCGATGGATCGAAACCATCCTCTGCTAGGCGCAGAGTTTTGTATTTTTCATGCTCCCAGGAAAAAGGTACCCCAAAAATTCACTGTCTCGTTCTTTCAGGCCACCCAAAGCCCAGCAAACTCCACTGTCCTTTATATTTCAAGGCACCAAAAAATCCACACTTAAAAAAAAAAAAAAAAAAAAGAAACCTTTCTTCTCCCATGGTCAAAGCTTGGTTTAGGCATGATAACATGACTGCGGTGTGACCCGAGTGCCAGAAGCCAGCAACCGTAGAGGGGGATTAGCTCAAATGGTAGAGCGCTCGCTTAGCATGCGAGAGGTAGCGGGATCGATGCCCGCATCCTCCAAAACTTCCACTTGGCACTACCTTCAAATGAAGGGCCAACTTCTTTTTAGTTGGCACTGACACAAAAACCTAGGAAGCAGCTGCACGCATCTCTGGCTAAACCTTCGATAGCTCAGCTGGTAGAGCGGAGGACTGTAGTAGCTAGTTAGCAATCCTTAGGTCGCTGGTTCGATTCCGGCTCGAAGGATGCTTTTGAGTGTCCGATAACCTTGCATGCTTCAACTTGGAGGCTCTCTTGCACAGACTTTGCAGCTGCATACCTCCTGGCCGCACTCTTTTTGAGCCTGACCGCACAACCATTGGCCTCTGGAGACAGTGTTAACAAGAATACTTCAAAACAAGAGAAACAATGCGTTGGCCGGGAATCGAACCCGGGTCAACTGCTTGGAAGGCAGCTATGCTCACCACTATACCACCAACGCTATAGAATTCCCACCACTTCTCAATCGTGAAAATGCAACTCTCACCCCTAGTGTGACTAAAGCCAACTCTTCTGCTTCGTTAGTGGCTTGACAACAGTCAGACGGTAATGTGGCTTCTCGTAAGAGAGGTTTAAGCAGCAGCAGAGTGGCGCAGCGGGAGCGTGCTGGGCCCATAACCCAGAGGTCGATGGATCGAAACCATCCTCTGCTAGGCGCAGAGTTTTGTATTTTTCATGCTCCCAGGAAAAAGGTACCCTAAAAATTCACTGTCTCGTTCTTTCAGGCCACCCAAAGCCCAGCAAACTCCACTGTCCTTTATATTTCAAGGCACCAAAAAATCCACACTTAAAAAAAAAAAAAAAAAGGAAGAAACCTTTCTTCTCCCATGGTCAAAGCTTGGTTTAGGCATGATAACATGACTGCGGTGTGACCCGAGTGCCAGAAGCCAGCAACCGTAGAGGGGGATTAGCTCAAATGGTAGAGCGCTCGCTTAGCATGCGAGAGGTAGCGGGATCGATGCCCGCATCCTCCAAAACTTCCACTTGGCACTACCTTCAAATGAAGGGCCAACTTCTTTTTAGTTGGCGCTGACACAAAAACCTAGGAAGCAGCTGCACGCATATCTGGCTAAACCTTCGATAGCTCAGCTGGTAGAGCGGAGGACTGTAGTAGCTAATTAGCAATCCTTAGGTCGCTGGTTCGATTCCGGCTCGAAGGATGCTTTTGAGTGTCCGACAACCTTGCATGCTTCAACTCGGAGGCTCTCTCGCACAGACTTTGCAGCTGCATACCTCCTGGGCGCACTCTTTTTAAGCCTGACCGCACAACCATTGGCCTTTGGAGAGAGTGTTAACAAGAATACTTCAAAACAAGAGTAACAATGCGTTGGCCGGGAATCGAACCCGGGTCAACTGCTTGGAAGGCAGCTATGCTCACCACTATACCACCAACGCCATAGAATTCGCACCACTTCTCAATCGTGAAAATGCAACTCTCACCCCTAGTGTGACTAAAGCCAACTCTTCTGCTTCGTTAGTGGCTTGACAACAGTCAGACGGTAATGTGGCTTCTCGTAAGAGAGGTTTAAGCAGCAGCAGAGTGGCGCAGCGGGAGCGTGCTGGGCCCATAACCCAGAGGTCGATGGATCGAAACCATCCTCTGCTAGGCGCAGAGTTTTGTATTTTTCATGCTCCCAGGAAAAAGGTACCCCAAAAATTCACTGTCTCGTTCTTTCAGGCCACCCAAAGCCCAGCAAACTCCACTGTCCTTTATATTTCAAGGCACCAAAAAATCCACACTTAAAAAAAAAAAAAAAAAAAGAAAAAAGAAAGAAACCTTTCTTCTCCCATGGTCAAAGCTTGGTTTAGGCATGATAACATGACTGCGGTGTGACCCGAGTGCCAGAAGCCAGCAACCGTAGAGGGGGATTAGCTCAAATGGTAGAGCGCTCGCTTAGCATGCGAGAGGTAGCGGGATCGATGCCCGCATCCTCCAAAACTTCCACTTGGCACTACCTTCAAATGAAGGGCCAACTTCTTTTTAGTTGGCACTGACACAAAAACCTAGGAAGCAGCTGCACGCATATCTGGCTAAACCTTCGATAGCTCAGCTGGTAGAGCGGAGGACTGTAGTAGCTAATTAGCAATCCTTAGGTCGCTGGTTCGATTCCGGCTCGAAGGATGCTTTTGAGTGTCCGACAACCTTGCATGCTTCAACTCGGAGGCTCTCTCGCACAGACTTTGCAGCTGCATACCTCCTGGGCGCACTCTTTTTAAGCCTGACCGCACAACCATTGGCCTTTGGAGAGAGTGTTAACAAGAATACTTCAAAACAAGAGTAACAATGCGTTGGCTGGGAATCGAACCCAGGTCAACTGCTTGGAAGGCAGCTATGCTCACCACTATACCACCAACGCCATAGAATTTGCACCACTTCTCAATCGTGAAAATGCAACTCTCACCCCTAGTGTGACTAAAGCCAACTCTTCTGCTTCGTTAGTGGCTTGACAACAGTCAGACGGTAATGTGGCTTCTCGTAAGAGAGGTTTAAGCAGCAGCAGAGTGGCGCAGCGGGAGCGTGCTGGGCCCATAACCCAGAGGTCGATGGATCGAAACCATCCTCTGCTAGGCGCAGAGTTTTGTATTTTTCATGCTCCCAGGAAAAAGGTACCCCAAAAATTCACTGTCTCGTTCTTTCAGGCCACCCAAAGCCCAGCAAACTCCACTGTCCTTTATATTTCAAGGCACCAAAAAATCCACACTTAAAAAAAAAAAAAAAAAAAAAAAGAAACCTTTCTTCTCCCATGGTCAAAGCTTGGTTTAGGCATGATAACATGACTGCGGTGTGACCCGAGTGCCAGAAGCCAGCAACCGTAGAGGGGGATTAGCTCAAATGGTAGAGCGCTCGCTTAGCATGCGAGAGGTAGCGGGATCGATGCCCGCATCCTCCAAAACTTCCACTTGGCACTACCTTCAAATGAAAGGCCAACTTCTTTTTAGTTGGCACTGACACAAAAACCTAGGAAGCAGCTGCACGCATATCTGGCTAAACCTTCGATAGCTCAGCTGGTAGAGCGGAGGACTGTAGTAGCTAGTTAGCAATCCTTAGGTCGCTGGTTCGATTCCGGCTCGAAGGATGCTTTTGAGTGTCCGATAACCTTGCATGCTTCAACTTGGAGGCTCTCTTGCACAGACTTTGCAGCTGCATACCTCCTGGCCGCACTCTTTTTGAGCCTGACCGCACAACCATTGGCCTCTGGAGAGAGTGTTAACAAGAATACTTCAAAACAAGAGAAACAATGCGTTGGCCGGGAATCGAACCCGGGTCAACTGCTTGGAAGGCAGCTATGCTCACCACTATACCACCAACGCTATAGAATTCCCACCACTTCTCAATCGTGAAAATGCAACTCTCACCCCTAGTGTGACTAAAGCCAACTCTTCTGCTTCTTTAGTGGCTTGACAACAGTCAGACGGTAATGTGGCTTCTCGTAAGAGAGGTTTAAGCAGCAGCAGAGTGGCGCAGCGGGAGCGTGCTGGGCCCATAACCCAGAGGTCGATGGATCGAAACCATCCTCTGCTAGGCGCAGAGTTTTGTATTTTTCATGCTCCCAGGAAAAAGGTACCCCAAAAATTCACTGTCTCGTTCTTTCAGGCCACCCAAAGCCCAGCAAACTCCACTGTCCTTTATATTTCAAGGCACCAAAAAATCCACACTTAAAAAAAAAAAAAAAAAAAAGAAACCTTTCTTCTCCCATGGTCAAAGCTTGGTTTAGGCATGATAACATGACTGCGGTGTGACCCGAGTGCCAGAAGCCAGCAACCGTAGAGGGGGATTAGCTCAAATGGTAGAGCGCTCGCTTAGCATGCGAGAGGTAGCGGGATCGATGCCTGCATCCTCCAAAACTTCCACTTGGCACTACCTTCAAATGAAGGGCCAACTTCTTTTTAGTTGGCACTGACACAAAAACCTAGGAAGCAGCTGCACGCATATCTGGCTAAACCTTCGATAGCTCAGCTGGTAGAGCGGAGGACTGTAGTAGCTAATTAGCAATCCTTAGGTCGCTGGTTCGATTCCGGCTCGAAGGATGCTTTTGAGTGTCCGACAACCTTGCATGCTTCAACTCGGAGGCTCTCTCGCACAGACTTTGCAGCTGCATACCTCCTGGGCGCACTCTTTTTAAGCCTGACCGCACAACCATTGGCCTTTGGAGAGAGTGTTAACAAGAATACTTCAAAACAAGAGTAACAATGCGTTGGCCGGGAATCGAACCCGGGTCAACTGCTTGGAAGGCAGCTATGCTCACCACTATACCACCAACGCCATAGAATTCACACCACTTCTCAATCGTGAAAATGCAACTCTCACCCCTAGTGTGACTAAAGCCAACTCTTCTGCTTCGTTAGTGGCTTGACAACAGTCAGACGGTAATGTGGCTTCTCGTAAGAGAGGTTTAAGCAGCAGCAGAGTGGCGCAGCGGGAGCGTGCTGGGCCCATAACCCAGAGGTCGATGGATCGAAACCATCCTCTGCTAGGCGCAGAGTTTTGTATTTTTCATGCTCCCAGGAAAAAGGTACCCCAAAAATTCACTGTCTCGTTCTTTCAGGCCACCCAAAGCCCAGCAAACTCCACTGTCCTTTATATTTCAAGGCACCAAAAAATCCACACTTAAAAAAAAAAATAAAAAAAAAGAAACCTTTCTTCTCCCATGGTCAAAGCTTGGTTTAGGCATGATAACATGACTGCGGTGTGACCCGAGTGCCAGAAGCCAGCAACCGTAGAGGGGGATTAGCTCAAATGGTAGAGCGCTCGCTTAGCATGCGAGAGGTAGCGGGATCGATGCCCGCATCCTCCAAAACTTCCACTTGGCACTACCTTCAAATGAAGGGCCAACTTCTTTTTAGTTGGCACTGACACAAAAACCTAGGAAGCAGCTGCACGCATATCTGGCTAAACCTTCGATAGCTCAGCTGGTAGAGCGGAGGACTGTAGTAGCTAGTTAGCAATCCTTAGGTCGCTGGTTCGATTCCGGCTCGAAGGATGCTTTTGAGTGTCCGATAACCTTGCATGCTTCAACTTGGAGGCTCTCTTGCACAGACTTTGCAGCTGCATACCTCCTGGCCGCACTCTATTTGAGCCTGACCGCACAACCATTGGCCTCTGGAGAGAGTGTTAACAAGAATACTTCAAAACAAGAGAAACAATGCGTTGGCCGGGAATCGAACCCAGGTCAACTGCTTGGAAGGCAGCTATGCTCACCACTATACCACCAACGCCATAGAATTCGCACCACTTCTCAATCGTGAAAATGCAACTCTCACCCCTAGTGTGACTAAAGCCAACTCTTCTGCTTCGTTAGTGGCTTGACAACAGTCAGACGGTAATGTGGCTTCTCGTAAGAGAGGTTTAAGCAGCAGCAGAGTGGCGCAGCGGGAGCGTGCTGGGCCCATAACCCAGAGGTCGATGGATCGAAACCATCCTCTGCTAGGCGCAGAGTTTTGTATTTTTCATGCTCCCAGGAAAAAGGTACCCCAAAAATTCACTGTCTCGTTCTTTCAGGCCACCCAAAGCCCAGCAAACTCCACTGTCCTTTATATTTCAAGGCACCAAAAAATCCACACTTAAAAAAAAAAAAAAAAAAAAAGAAACCTTTCTTCTCCCATGGTCAAAGCTTGGTTTAGGCATGATAACATGACTGCGGTGTGACCCGAGTGCCAGAAGCCAGCAACCGTAGAGGGGGATTAGCTCAAATGGTAGAGCGCTCGCTTAGCATGCGAGAGGTAGCGGGATCGATGCCCGCATCCTCCAAAACTTCCACTTGGCACTACCTTCAAATGAAGGGCCAACTTCTTTTTAGTTGGCACTGACACAAAAACCTAGGAAGCAGCTGCACGCATATCTGGCTAAACCTTCGATAGCTCAGCTGGTAGAGCGGAGGACTGTAGTAGCTAGTTAGCAATCCTTAGGTCGCTGGTTCGATTCCGGCTCGAAGGATGCTTTTGAGTGTCCGATAACCTTGCATGCTTCAACTTGGAGGCTCTCTTGCACAGACTTTGCAGCTGCATACCTCCTGGCCGCACTCTTTTTGAGCCTGACCGCACAACCATTGGCCTCTGGAGAGAGTGTTAACAAGAATACTTCAAAACAAGAGAAACAATGCGTTGGCCGGGAATCGAACCCAGGTCAACTGCTTGGAAGGCAGCTATGCTCACCACTATACCACCAACGCCATAGAATTCGCACCACTTCTCAATCGTGAAAATGCAACTCTCACCCCTAGTGTGACTAAAGCCAACTCTTCTGCTTCGTTAGTGGCTTGACAACAGTCAGACGGTAATGTGGCTTCTCGTAAGAGAGGTTTAAGCAGCAGCAGAGTGGCGCAGCGGGAGCGTGCTGGGCCCATAACCCAGAGGTCGATGGATCGAAACCATCCTCTGCTAGGCGCAGAGTTTTGTATTTTTCATGCTCCCAGGAAAAAGGTACCCCAAAAATTCACTGTCTCGTTCTTTCAGGCCACCCAAAGCCCAGCAAACTCCACTGTCCTTTATATTTCAAGGCACCAAAAAAACCACACTTAAAAAAAAATAAAAAAAAAAATAAAAAAAAAGAAACCTTTCTTCTCCCATGGTCAAAGCTTGGTTTAGGCATGATAACATGACTGCGGTGTGACCCGAGTGCCAGAAGCCAGCAACCGTAGAGGGGGATTAGCTCAAATGGTAGAGCGCTCGCTTAGCATGCGAGAGGTAGCGGGATCGATGCCCGCATCCTCCAAAACTTCCACTTGGCACTACCTTCAAATGAAGGGCCAACTTCTTTTTAGTTGGCACTGACACAAAAACCTAGGAAGCAGCTGCACGCATATCTGGCTAAACCTTCGATAGCTCAGCTGGTAGAGCGGAGGACTGTAGTAGCTAGTTAGCAATCCTTAGGTCGCTGGTTCGATTCCGGCTCGAAGGATGCTTTTGAGTGTCCGATAACCTTGCATGCTTCAACTTGGAGGCTCTCTTGCACAGACTTTGCAGCTGCATACCTCCTGGCCGCACTCTTTTTGAGCCTGACCGCACAACCATTGGCCTTTGGAGAGAGTGTTAACAAGAATACTTCAAAACAAGAGAAACAATGCGTTGGCCGGGAATCGAACCCAGGTCAACTGCTTGGAAGGCAGCTATGCTCACCACTATACCACCAACGCCATAGAATTCGCACCACTTCTCAATCGTGAAAATGCAACTCTCACCCCTAGTGTGACTAAAGCCAACTCTTCTGCTTCGTTAGTGGCTTGACAACAGTCAGACGGTAATGTGGCTTCTCGTAAGAGAGGTTTAAGCAGCAGCAGAGTGGCGCAGCGGGAGCGTGCTGGGCCCATAACCCAGAGGTCGATGGATCGAAACCATCCTCTGCTAGGCGCAGAGTTTTGTATTTTTCATGCTCCCAGGAAAAAGGTACCCCAAAAATTCACTGTCTCGTTCTTTCAGGCCACCCAAAGCCCAGCAAACTCCACTGTCCTTTATATTTCAAGGCACCAAAAAAACCACACTTAAAAAAAAATAAAAAAAAAAATAAAAAAAAAGAAACCTTTCTTCTCCCATGGTCAAAGCTTGGTTTAGGCATGATAACATGACTGCGGTGTGACCCGAGTGCCAGAAGCCAGCAACCGTAGAGGGGGATTAGCTCAAATGGTAGAGCGCTCGCTTAGCATGCGAGAGGTAGCGGGATCGATGCCCGCATCCTCCAAAACTTCCACTTGGCACTACCTTCAAATGAAGGGCCAACTTCTTTTTAGTTGGCACTGACACAAAAACCTAGGAAGCAGCTGCACGCATATCTGGCTAAACCTTCGATAGCTCAGCTGGTAGAGCGGAGGACTGTAGTAGCTAGTTAGCAATCCTTAGGTCGCTGGTTCGATTCCGGCTCGAAGGATGCTTTTGAGTGTCCGATAACCTTGCATGCTTCAACTTGGAGGCTCTCTTGCACAGACTTTGCAGCTGCATACCTCCTGGCCGCACTCTTTTTGAGCCTGACCGCACAACCATTGGCCTCTGGAGAGAGTGTTAACAAGAATACTTCAAAACAAGAGAAACAATGCGTTGGCCGGGAATCGAACCCAGGTCAACTGCTTGGAAGGCAGCTATGCTCACCACTATACCACCAACGCCATAGAATTCGCACCACTTCTCAATCGTGAAAATGCAACTCTCACCCCTAGTGTGACTAAAGCCAACTCTTCTGCTTCGTTAGTGGCTTGACAAAAGTCAGACGGTAATGTGGCTTCTCGTAAGAGAGGTTTAAGCAGCAGCAGAGTGGCGCAGCGGGAGCGTGCTGGGCCCATAACCCAGAGGTCGATGGATCGAAACCATCCTCTGCTAGGCGCAGAGTTTTGTATTTTTCATGCTCCCAGGAAAAAGGTACCCCAAAAATTCACTGTCTCGTTCTTTCAGGCCACCCAAAGCCCAGCAAACTCCACTGTCCTTTATATTTCAAGGCACCAAAAAATCCACACTTAAAAAATAAAAAAATAAAAAAATAAAAAAAAAGAAACCTTTCTTCTCCCATGGTCAAAGCTTGGTTTAGGCATGATAACATGACTGCGGTGTGACCCGAGTGCCAGAAGCCAGCAACCGTAGAGGGGGATTAGCTCAAATGGTAGAGCGCTCGCTTAGCATGCGAGAGGTAGCGGGATCGATGCCCGCATCCTCCAAAACTTCCACTTGGCACTACCTTCAAATGAAGGGCCAACTTCTTTTTAGTTGGCACTGACACAAAAACCTAGGAAGCAGCTGCACGCATATCTGGCTAAACCTTCGATAGCTCAGCTGGTAGAGCGGAGGACTGTAGTAGCTAGTTAGCAATCCTTAGGTCGCTGGTTCGATTCCGGCTCGAAGGATGCTTTTGAGTGTCCGATAACCTTGCATGCTTCAACTTGGAGGCTCTCTTGCACAGACTTTGCAGCTGCATACCTCCTGGCCGCACTCTTTTTGAGCCTGACCGCACAACCATTGGCCTCTGGAGAGAGTGTTAACAAGAATACTTCAAAACAAGAGAAACAATGCGTTGGCCGGGAATCGAACCCAGGTCAACTGCTTGGAAGGCAGCTATGCTCACCACTATACCACCAACGCCATAGAATTCGCACCACTTCTCAATCGTGAAAATGCAACTCTCACCCCTAGTGTGACTAAAGCCAACTCTTCTGCTTCGTTAGTGGCTTGACAACAGTCAGACGGTAATGTGGCTTCTCGTAAGAGAGGTTTAAGCAGCAGCAGAGTGGCGCAGCGGGAGCGTGCTGGGCCCATAACCCAGAGGTCGATGGATCGAAACCATCCTCTGCTAGGCGCAGAGTTTTGTATTTTTCATGCTCCCAGGAAAAAGGTACCCCAAAAATTCACTGTCTCGTTCTTTCAGGCCACCCAAAGCCCAGCAAACTCCACTGTCCTTTATATTTCAAGGCACCAAAAAAACCACACTTAAAAAAAAATAAAAAAAAAAATAAAAAAAAAGAAACCTTTCTTCTCCCATGGTCAAAGCTTGGTTTAGGCATGATAACATGACTGCGGTGTGACCCGAGTGCCAGAAGCCAGCAACCGTAGAGGGGGATTAGCTCAAATGGTAGAGCGCTCGCTTAGCATGCGAGAGGTAGCGGGATCGATGCCCGCATCCTCCAAAACTTCCACTTGGCACTACCTTCAAATGAAGGGCCAACTTCTTTTTAGTTGGCACTGACACAAAAACCTAGGAAGCAGCTGCACGCATATCTGGCTAAACCTTCGATAGCTCAGCTGGTAGAGCGGAGGACTGTAGTAGCTAGTTAGCAATCCTTAGGTCGCTGGTTCGATTCCGGCTCGAAGGATGCTTTTGAGTGTCCGATAACCTTGCATGCTTCAACTTGGAGGCTCTCTTGCACAGACTTTGCAGCTGCATACCTCCTGGCCGCACTCTTTTTGAGCCTGACCGCACAACCATTGGCCTTTGGAGAGAGTGTTAACAAGAATACTTCAAAACAAGAGAAACAATGCGTTGGCCGGGAATCGAACCCAGGTCAACTGCTTGGAAGGCAGCTATGCTCACCACTATACCACCAACGCCATAGAATTCGCACCACTTCTCAATCGTGAAAATGCAACTCTCACCCCTAGTGTGACTAAAGCCAACTCTTCTGCTTCGTTAGTGGCTTGACAACAGTCAGACGGTAATGTGGCTTCTCGTAAGAGAGGTTTAAGCAGCAGCAGAGTGGCGCAGCGGGAGCGTGCTGGGCCCATAACCCAGAGGTCGATGGATCGAAACCATCCTCTGCTAGGCGCAGAGTTTTGTATTTTTCATGCTCCCAGGAAAAAGGTACCCCAAAAATTCACTGTCTCGTTCTTTCAGGCCACCCAAAGCCCAGCAAACTCCACTGTCCTTTATATTTCAAGGCACCAAAAAAACCACACTTAAAAAAAAATAAAAAAAAAAATAAAAAAAAAGAAACCTTTCTTCTCCCATGGTCAAAGCTTGGTTTAGGCATGATAACATGACTGCGGTGTGACCCGAGTGCCAGAAGCCAGCAACCGTAGAGGGGGATTAGCTCAAATGGTAGAGCGCTCGCTTAGCATGCGAGAGGTAGCGGGATCGATGCCCGCATCCTCCAAAACTTCCACTTGGCACTACCTTCAAATGAAGGGCCAACTTCTTTTTAGTTGGCACTGACACAAAAACCTAGGAAGCAGCTGCACGCATATCTGGCTAAACCTTCGATAGCTCAGCTGGTAGAGCGGAGGACTGTAGTAGCTAGTTAGCAATCCTTAGGTCGCTGGTTCGATTCCGGCTCGAAGGATGCTTTTGAGTGTCCGATAACCTTGCATGCTTCAACTTGGAGGCTCTCTTGCACAGACTTTGCAGCTGCATACCTCCTGGCCGCACTCTTTTTGAGCCTGACCGCACAACCATTGGCCTCTGGAGAGAGTGTTAACAAGAATACTTCAAAACAAGAGAAACAATGCGTTGGCCGGGAATCGAACCCAGGTCAACTGCTTGGAAGGCAGCTATGCTCACCACTATACCACCAACGCCATAGAATTCGCACCACTTCTCAATCGTGAAAATGCAACTCTCACCCCTAGTGTGACTAAAGCCAACTCTTCTGCTTCGTTAGTGGCTTGACAACAGTCAGACGGTAATGTGGCTTCTCGTAAGAGAGGTTTAAGCAGCAGCAGAGTGGCGCAGCGGGAGCGTGCTGGGCCCATAACCCAGAGGTCGATGGATCGAAACCATCCTCTGCTAGGCGCAGAGTTTTGTATTTTTCATGCTCCCAGGAAAAAGGTACCCCAAAAATTCACTGTCTCGTTCTTTCAGGCCACCCAAAGCCCAGCAAACTCCACTGTCCTTTATATTTCAAGGCACCAAAAAAACCACACTTAAAAAAAAATAAAAAAAAAAATAAAAAAAAAGAAACCTTTCTTCTCCCATGGTCAAAGCTTGGTTTAGGCATGATAACATGACTGCGGTGTGACCCGAGTGCCAGAAGCCAGCAACCGTAGAGGGGGATTAGCTCAAATGGTAGAGCGCTCGCTTAGCATGCGAGAGGTAGCAGGATCGATGCCCGCATCCTCCAAAACTTCCACTTGGCACTACCTTCAAATGAAGGGCCAACTTCTTTTTAGTTGGCACTGACACAAAAACCTAGGAAGCAGCTGCACGCATATCTGGCTAAACCTTCGATAGCTCAGCTGGTAGAGCGGAGGACTGTAGTAGCTAGTTAGCAATCCTTAGGTCGCTGGTTCGATTCCGGCTCGAAGGATGCTTTTGAGTGTCCGATAACCTTGCATGCTTCAACTTGGAGGCTCTCTTGCACAGACTTTGCAGCTGCATACCTCCTGGCCGCACTCTTTTTGAGCCTGACCGCACAACCATTGGCCTCTGGAGAGAGTGTTAACAAGAATACTTCAAAACAAGAGAAACAATGCGTTGGCCGGGAATCGAACCCAGGTCAACTGCTTGGAAGGCAGCTATGCTCACCACTATACCACCAACGCCATAGAATTCGCACCACTTCTCAATCGTGAAAATGCAACTCTCACCCCTAGTGTGACTAAAGCCAACTCTTCTGCTTCGTTAGTGGCTTGACAACAGTCAGACGGTAATGTGGCTTCTCGTAAGAGAGGTTTAAGCAGCAGCAGAGTGGCGCAGCGGGAGCGTGCTGGGCCCATAACCCAGAGGTCGATGGATCGAAACCATCCTCTGCTAGGCGCAGAGTTTTGTATTTTTCATGCTCCCAGGAAAAAGGTACCCCAAAAATTCACTGTCTCGTTCTTTCAGGCCACCCAAAGCCCAGCAAACTCCACTGTCCTTTATATTTCAAGGCACCAAAAAATCCACACTTAAAAAAAAAAAAAAAAAAAGAAACCTTTCTTCTCCCATGGTCAAAGCTTGGTTTAGGCATGATAACATGACTGCGGTGTGACCCGAGTGCCAGAAGCCAGCAACCGTAGAGGGGGATTAGCTCAAATGGTAGAGCGCTCGCTTAGCATGCGAGAGGTAGCGGGATCGATGCCCGCATCCTCCAAAACTTCCACTTGGCACTACCTTCAAATGAAGGGCCAACTTCTTTTTAGTTGGCACTGACACAAAAACCTAGGAAGCAGCTGCACGCATATCTGGCTAAACCTTCGATAGCTCAGCTGGTAGAGCGGAGGACTGTAGTAGCTAGTTAGCAATCCTTAGGTCGCTGCTTCGATTCCGGCTCGAAGGATGCTTTTGAGTGTCCGATAACCTTGCATGCTTCAACTTGGAGGCTCTCTTGCACAGACTTTGCAGCTGCATACCTCCTGGCCGCACTCTTTTTGAGCCTGACCGCACAACCATTGGCCTCTGGAGAGAGTGTTAACAAGAATACTTCAAAACAAGAGAAACAATGCGTTGGCCGGGAATCGAACCCAGGTCAACTGCTTGGAAGGCAGCTATGCTCACCACTATACCACCAACGCCATAGAATTCACACCACTTCTCAATCGTGAAAATGCAACTCTCACCCCTAGTGTGACTAAAGCCAACTCTTCTGCTTCGTTAGTGGCTTGACAACAGTCAGACGGTAATGTGGCTTCTCGTAAGAGAGGTTTAAGCAGCAGCAGAGTGGCGCAGCGGGAGCGTGCTGGGCCCATAACCCAGAGGTCGATGGATCGAAACCATCCTCTGCTAGGCGCAGAGTTTTGTATTTTTCATGCTCCCAGGAAAAAGGTACCCCAAAAATTCACTGTCTCGTTCTTTCAGGCCACCCAAAGCCCAGCAAACTCCACTGTCCTTTATATTTCAAGGCACCAAAAAATCCACACTTAAAAAAAAAAAAAAAAAAAGAAACCTTTCTTCTCCCATGGTCAAAGCTTGGTTTAGGCATGATAACATGACTGCGGTGTGACCCGAGTGCCAGAAGCCAGCAACCGTAGAGGGGGATTAGCTCAAATGGTAGAGCGCTCGCTTAGCATGCCCGCATCCTCCAAAACTTCCACTTGGCACTACCTTCAAATGAAGGGCCAACTTCTTTTTAGTTGGCACTGACACAAAAACCTAGGAAGCAGCTGCACGCATATCTGGCTAAACCTTCGATAGCTCAGCTGGTAGAGCGGAGGACTGTAGTAGCTAGTTAGCAATCCTTAGGTCGCTGGTTCGATTCCGGCTCGAAGGATGCTTTTGAGTGTCCGATAACCTTGCATGCTTCAACTTGGAGGCTCTCTTGCACAGACTTTGCAGCTGCATACCTCCTGGCCGCACTCTTTTTGAGCCTGACCGCACAACCATTGGCCTCTGGAGAGAGTGTTAACAAGAATACTTCAAAACAAGAGAAACAATGCGTTGGCCGGGAATCGAACCCAGGTCAACTGCTTGGAAGGCAGCTATGCTCACCACTATACCACCAACGCCATAGAATTCGCACCACTTCTCAATCGTGAAAATGCAACTCTCACCCCTAGTGTGACTAAAGCCAACTCTTCTGCTTCGTTAGTGGCTTGACAACAGTCAGACGGTAATGTGGCTTCTCGTAAGAGAGGTTTAAGCAGCAGCAGAGTGGCGCAGCGGGAGCGTGCTGGGCCCATAACCCAGAGGTCGATGGATCGAAACCATCCTCTGCTAGGCGCAGAGTTTTGTATTTTTCATGCTCCCAGGAAAAAGGTACCCCAAAAATTTACTGTCTCGTTCTTTCAGGCCA
Source organism: Eleutherodactylus coqui (assembly GCF_035609145.1). NCBI lineage: Eukaryota > Metazoa > Chordata > Amphibia > Anura > Eleutherodactylidae > Eleutherodactylus > Eleutherodactylus coqui. The sequence continues at coordinate 9,113,593 of NC_089837.1, forward strand.
CCCAAAGCCCAGCAAACTCCACTGTCCTTTATATTTCAAGGCACCAAAAAATCCACACTTAAAAAAAAAAAATAAAAAAAATAAAAAAAAAGAAACCTTTCTTCTCCCATGGTCAAAGCTTGGTTTAGGCATGATAACATGACTGCGGTGTGACCCGAGTGCCAGAAGCCAGCAACCGTAGAGGGGGATTAGCTCAAATGGTAGAGCGCTCGCTTAGCATGCCCGCATCCTCCAAAACTTCCACTTGGCACTACCTTCAAATGAAGGGCCAACTTCTTTTTAGTTGGCACTGACACAAAAACCTAGGAAGCAGCTGCACGCATATCTGGCTAAACCTTCGATAGCTCAGCTGGTAGAGCGGAGGACTGTAGTAGCTAGTTAGCAATCCTTAGGTCGCTGGTTCGATTCCGGCTCGAAGGATGCTTTTGAGTGTCCGATAACCTTGCATGCTTCAACTTGGAGGCTCTCTTGCACAGACTTTGCAGCTGCATACCTCCTGGCCGCACTCTTTTTGAGCCTGACCGCACAACCATTGGCCTCTGGAGAGAGTGTTAACAAGAATACTTCAAAACAAGAGAAACAATGCGTTGGCCGGGAATCGAACCCAGGTCAACTGCTTGGAAGGCAGCTATGCTCACCACTATACCACCAACGCCATAGAATTCGCACCACTTCTCAATCGTGAAAATGCAACTCTCACCCCTAGTGTGACTAAAGCCAACTCTTCTGCTTCGTTAGTGGCTTGACAACAGTCAGACGGTAATGTGGCTTCTCGTAAGAGAGGTTTAAGCAGCAGCAGAGTGGCGCAGCGGGAGCGTGCTGGGCCCATAACCCAGAGGTCGATGGATCGAAACCATCCTCTGCTAGGCGCAGAGTTTTGTATTTTTCATGCTCCCAGGAAAAAGGTACCCCAAAAATTCACTGTCTCGTTCTTTCAGGCCACCCAAAGCCCAGCAAACTCCACTGTCCTTTATATTTCAAGGCACCAAAAAATCCACACTTTAAAAAAAAAAAAAGAAACCTTTCTTCTCCCATGGTCAAAGCTTGGTTTAGGCATGATAACATGACTGCGGTGTGACCCGAGTGCCAGAAGCCAGCAACCGTAGAGGGGGATTAGCTCAAATGGTAGAGCGCTCGCTTAGCATGCGAGAGGTAGCAGGATCGATGCCCGCATCCTCCAAAACTTCCACTTGGCACTACCTTCAAATGAAGGGCCAACTTCTTTTTAGTTGGCACTGACACAAAAACCTAGGAAGCAGCTGCACGCATATCTGGCTAAACCTTCGATAGCTCAGCTGGTAGAGCGGAGGACTGTAGTAGCTAGTTAGCAATCCTTAGGTCGCTGGTTCGATTCCGGCTCGAAGGATGCTTTTGAGTGTCCGATAACCTTGCATGCTTCAACTTGGAGGCTCTCTTGCACAGACTTTGCAGCTGCATACCTCCTGGCCGCACTCTTTTTGAGCCTGGCCGCACAACCATTGGCCTCTGGAGAGAGTGTTAACAAGAATACTTCAAAACCAGAGAAACAATGCGTTGGCCGGGAATCGAACCCAGGTCAACTGCTTGGAAGGCAGCTATGCTCACCACTATACCACCAACGCCATAGAATTCGCACCACTTCTCAATCGTGAAAATGCAACTCTCACCCCTAGTGTGACTAAAGCCAACTCTTCTGCTTCGTTAGTGGCTTGACAACAGTCAGACGGTAATGTGGCTTCTCGTAAGAGAGGTTTAAGCAGCAGCAGAGTGGCGCAGCGGGAGCGTGCTGGGCCCATAACCCAGAGGTCGATGGATCGAAACCATCCTCTGCTAGGCGCAGAGTTTTGTATTTTTCATGCTCCCAGGAAAAAGGTACCCCAAAAATTCACTGTCTCGTTCTTTCAGGCCACCCAAAGCCCAGCAAACTCCACTGTCCTTTATATTTCAAGGCACCAAAAAATCCACACTTAAAAAAAAAAAATAAAAAAAATAAAAAAAAAGAAACCTTTCTTCTCCCATGGTCAAAGCTTGGTTTAGGCATGATAACATGACTGCGGTGTGACCCGAGTGCCAGAAGCCAGCAACCGTAGAGGGGGATTAGCTCAAATGGTAGAGCGCTCGCTTAGCATGCCCGCATCCTCCAAAACTTCCACTTGGCACTACCTTCAAATGAAGGGCCAACTTCTTTTTAGTTGGCACTGACACAAAAACCTAGGAAGCAGCTGCACGCATATCTGGCTAAACCTTCGATAGCTCAGCTGGTAGAGCGGAGGACTGTAGTAGCTAGTTAGCAATCCTTAGGTCGCTGGTTCGATTCCGGCTCGAAGGATGCTTTTGAGTGTCCGATAACCTTGCATGCTTCAACTTGGAGGCTCTCTTGCACAGACTTTGCAGCTGCATACCTCCTGGCCGCACTCTTTTTGAGCCTGACCGCACAACCATTGGCCTCTGGAGAGAGTGTTAACAAGAATACTTCAAAACAAGAGAAACAATGCGTTGGCCGGGAATCGAACCCAGGTCAACTGCTTGGAAGGCAGCTATGCTCACCACTATACCACCAACGCCATAGAATTCGCACCACTTCTCAATCGTGAAAATGCAACTCTCACCCCTAGTGTGACTAAAGCCAACTCTTCTGCTTCGTTAGTGGCTTGACAACAGTCAGACGGTAATGTGGCTTCTCGTAAGAGAGGTTTAAGCAGCAGCAGAGTGGCGCAGCGGGAGCGTGCTGGGCCCATAACCCAGAGGTCGATGGATCGAAACCATCCTCTGCTAGGCGCAGAGTTTTGTATTTTTCATGCTCCCAGGAAAAAGGTACCCCAAAAATTTACTGTCTCGTTCTTTCAGGCCACCCAAAGCCCAGCAAACTCCACTGTCCTTTATATTTCAAGGCACCAAAAAATCCACACTTAAAAAAAAAAAATAAAAAAAATAAAAAAAAAGAAACCTTTCTTCTCCCATGGTCAAAGCTTGGTTTAGGCATGATAACATGACTGCGGTGTGACCCGAGTGCCAGAAGCCAGCAACCGTAGAGGGGGATTAGCTCAAATGGTAGAGCGCTCGCTTAGCATGCCCGCATCCTCCAAAACTTCCACTTGGCACTACCTTCAAATGAAGGGCCAACTTCTTTTTAGTTGGCACTGACACAAAAACCTAGGAAGCAGCTGCACGCATATCTGGCTAAACCTTCGATAGCTCAGCTGGTAGAGCGGAGGACTGTAGTAGCTAGTTAGCAATCCTTAGGTCGCTGGTTCGATTCCGGCTCGAAGGATGCTTTTGAGTGTCCGATAACCTTGCATGCTTCAACTTGGAGGCTCTCTTGCACAGACTTTGCAGCTGCATACCTCCTGGCCGCACTCTTTTTGAGCCTGACCGCACAACCATTGGCCTCTGGAGAGAGTGTTAACAAGAATACTTCAAAACAAGAGAAACAATGCATTGGCCGGGAATCGAACCCAGGTCAACTGCTTGGAAGGCAGCTATGCTCACCACTATACCACCAACGCCATAGAATTCGCACCACTTCTCAATCGTGAAAATGCAACTCTCACCCCTAGTGTGACTAAAGCCAACTCTTCTGCTTCGTTAGTGGCTTGACAACAGTCAGACGGTAATGTGGCTTCTCGTAAGAGAGGTTTAAGCAGCAGCAGAGTGGCGCAGCGGGAGCGTGCTGGGCCCATAACCCAGAGGTCGATGGATCGAAACCATCCTCTGCTAGGCGCAGAGTTTTGTATTTTTCATGCTCCCAGGAAAAAGGTACCCCAAAAATTTACTGTCTCGTTCTTTCAGGCCACCCAAAGCCCAGCAAACTCCACTGTCCTTTATATTTCAAGGCACCAAAAAAATCCACACTTAAAAAAAAAAAAAAAAAAAAAAGAAACCTTTCTTCTCCCATGGTCAAAGCTTGGTTTAGGCATGATAACATGACTGCGGTGTGACCCGAGTGCCAGAAGCCAGCAACCGTAGAGGGGGATTAGCTCAAATGGTAGAGCGCTCGCTTAGCATGCGAGAGGTAGCGGGATCGATGCCCGCATCCTCCAAAACTTCCACTTGGCACTACCTTCAAATGAAGGGCCAACTTCTTTTTAGTTGGCACTGACACAAAAACCTAGGAAGCAGCTGCACGCATATCTGGCTAAACCTTCGATAGCTCAGCTGGTAGAGCGGAGGACTGTAGTAGCTAGTTAGCAATCCTTAGGTCGCTGGTTCGATTCCGGCTCGAAGGATGCTTTTGAGTGTCCGATAACCTTGCATGCTTCAACTTGGAGGCTCTCTTGCACAGACTTTGCAGCTGCATACCTCCTGGCCGCACTCTTTTTGAGCCTGACCGCACAACCATTGGCCTCTGGAGAGAGTGTTAACAAGAATACTTCAAAACAAGAGAAACAATGCGTTGGCCGGGAATCGAACCCAGGTCAACTGCTTGGAAGGCAGCTATGCTCACCACTATACCACCAACGCCATAGAATTCGCACCACTTCTCAATCGTGAAAATGCAACTCTCACCCCTAGTGTGACTAAAGCCAACTCTTCTGCTTCGTTAGTGGCTTGACAACAGTCAGACGGTAATGTGGCTTCTCGTAAGAGAGGTTTAAGCAGCAGCAGAGTGGCGCAGCGGGAGCGTGCTGGGCCCATAACCCAGAGGTCGATGGATCGAAACCATCCTCTGCTAGGCGCAGAGTTTTGTATTTTTCATGCTCCCAGGAAAAAGGTACCCCAAAAATTCACTGTCTCGTTCTTTCAGGCCACCCAAAGCCCAGCAAACTCCACTGTCCTTTATATTTCAAGGCACCAAAAAATCCACACTTTAAAAAAAAAAAAAGAAACCTTTCTTCTCCCATGGTCAAAGCTTGGTTTAGGCATGATAACATGACTGCGGTGTGACCCGAGTGCCAGAAGCCAGCAACCGTAGAGGGGGATTAGCTCAAATGGTAGAGCGCTCGCTTAGCATGCGAGAGGTAGCGGGATCGATGCCCGCATCCTCCAAAACTTCCACTTGGCACTACCTTCAAATGAAGGGCCAACTTCTTTTTAGTTGGCACTGACACAAAAACCTAGGAAGCAGCTGCACGCATATCTGGCTAAACCTTCGATAGCTCAGCTGGTAGAGCGGAGGACTGTAGTAGCTAGTTAGCAATCCTTAGGTCGCTGGTTCGATTCCGGCTCGAAGGATGCTTTTGAGTGTCCGATAACCTTGCATGCTTCAACTTGGAGGCTCTCTTGCACAGACTTTGCAGCTGCATACCTCCTGGCCGCACTCTTTTTGAGCCTGACCGCACAACCATTGGCCTCTGGAGAGAGTGTTAACAAGAATACTTCAAAACAAGAGAAACAATGCGTTGGCCGGGAATCGAACCCGGGTCAACTGCTTGGAAGGCAGCTATGCTCACCACTATACCACCAACGCCATAGAATTCGCACCACTTCTCAATCGTGAAAATGCAACTCTCACCCCTAGTGTGACTAAAGCCAACTCTTCTGCTTCGTTAGTGGCTTGACAACAGTCAGACGGTAATGTGGCTTCTCGTAAGAGAGGTTTAAGCAGCAGCAGAGTGGCGCAGCGGGAGCGTGCTGGGCCCATAACCCAGAGGTCGATGGATTGAAACCATCCTCTGCTAGGCGCAGAGTTTTGTATTTTTCATGCTCCCAGGAAAAAGGTACCCCAAAAATTCACTGTCTCGTTCTTTCAGGCCACCCAAAGCCCAGCAAACTCCACTGTCCTTTATATTTCAAGGCACCAAAAAATCCACACTTAAAAAAAAAAAAAAAAAAAAAAAAAAAGAAACCTTTCTTCTCCCATGGTCATAGCTTGGTTTAGGCATGATAACATGACTGCGGTGTGACCTGAGTGCCAGAAGCCAGCAACCGTAGAGGGGATTAGCTCAAATGGTAGAGCGCTCGCTTAGCATGCGAGAGGTAGCGGGATCGATGCCCGCATCCTCCAAAACTTCCACTTGGCACTACCTTCAAATGAAGGGCCAACTTCTTTTTAGTTGGCACTGACACAAAAACCTAGGAAGCAGCTGCACGCATATCTGGCTAAACCTTCGATAGCTCAGCTGGTAGAGCGGAGGACTGTAGTAGCTAGTTAGCAATCCTTAGGTCGCTGGTTCGATTCCGGCTCGAAGGATGCTTTTGAGTGTCCGATACCTTGCATGCTTCAACTTGGAGGCTCTCTTGCACAGACTTTGCAGCTGCATACCTCCTGGCTGCACTCTTTTTGAGCCTGACCGCACAACCATTGGCCTCTGGAGAGAGTGTTAACAAGAATACTTCAAAACAAGAGAAACAATGCGTTGGCCGGGAATCGAACCCCGGTCAACTGCTTGGAAGGCAGCTATGCTCACCACTATACCACCAACGCCATAGAATTCGCACCACTTCTCAATCGTGAAAATGCAACTCTCACCCCTAGTGTGACTAAAGCCAACTCTTCTGCTTCGTTAGTGGCTTGACAACAGTCAGACGGTAATGTGGCTTCTCGTAAGAGAGGTTTAAGCAGCAGCAGAGTGGCGCAGCGGGAGCGTGCTGGGCCCATAACCCAGAGGTCGATGGATCGAAACCATCCTCTGCTAGGCGCAGAGTTTTGTATTTTTCATGCTCCCAGGAAAAAGGTACCCCAAAAATTCACTGTCTCGTTCTTTCAGGCCACCCAAAGCCCAGCAAACTCCACTGTCCTTTATATTTCAAGGCACCAAAAAATCCACACTTAAAAAAAAAAAAAAAAAGAAACCTTTCTTCTCCCATGGTCATAGCTTGGTTTAGGCATGATAACATGACTGCGGTGTGACCTGAGTGCCAGAAGCCAGCAACCGTAGAGGGGGATTAGCTCAAATGGTAGAGCGCTCGCTTAGCATGCGAGAGGTAGCGGGATCGATGCCCGCATCCTCCAAAACTTCCACTTGGCACTACCTTCAAATGAAGGGCCAACTTCTTTTTAGTTGGCACTGACACAAAAACCTAGGAAGCAGCTGCACGCATATCTGGCTAAACCTTCGATAGCTCAGCTGGTAGAGCGGAGGACTGTAGTAGCTAGTTAGGAATCCTTAGGTCGCTGGTTCGATTCCGGCTCGAAGGATGCTTTTGAGTGTCCGATAACCTTGCATGCTTCAACTTGGAGGCTCTCTTGCACAGACTTTGCAGCTGCATACCTCCTGGCCGCACTCTTTTTGAGCCTGACCGCACAACCATTGGCCTCTGGAGAGAGTGTTAACAAGAATACTTCAAAACAAGAGAAACAATGCGTTGGCCGGGAATCGAACCCGGGTCAACTGCTTGGAAGGCAGCTATGCTCACCACTATACCACCAACGCCATAGAATTCGCACCACTTCTCAATCGTGAAAATGCAACTCTCACCCCTAGTGTGACTAAAGCCAACTCTTCTGCTTCGTTAGTGGCTTGACAACAGTCAGACGGTAATGTGGCTTCTCGTAAGAGAGGTTTAAGCAGCAGCAGAGTGGCGCAGCGGGAGCGTGCTGGGCCCATAACCCAGAGGTCGATGGATCGAAACCATCCTCTGCTAGGCGCAGAGTTTTGTATTTTTCATGCTCCCAGGAAAAAGGTACCCCAAAAATTCACTGTCTCGTTCTTTCAGGCCACCCAAAGCCCAGCAAACTCCACTGTCCTTTATATTTCAAGGCACCAAAAAATCCACACTTTAAAAAAAAAAAAAAAAAAAGAAACCTTTCTTCTCCCATGGTCATAGCTTGGTTTAGGCATGATAACATGACTGCGGTGTGACCCGAGTGCCAGAAGCCAGCAACCGTAGAGGGGGATTAGCTCAAATGGTAGAGCGCTCGCTTAGCATGCGAGAGGTAGCGGGATCGATGCCCGCATCCTCCAAAACTTCCACTTGGCACTACCTTCAAATGAAGGGCCAACTTCTTTTTAGTTGGCACTGACACAAAAACCTAGGAAGCAGCTGCACGCATATCTGGCTAAACCTTCGATAGCTCAGCTGGTAGAGCGGAGGACTGTAGTAGCTAGTTAGCAATCCTTAGGTCGCTGGTTCGATTCCGGCTCGAAGGATGCTTTTGAGTGTCCGATAACCTTGCATGCTTCAACTTGGAGGCTCTCTTGCACAGACTTTGCAGCTGCATACCTCCTGGCCGCACTCTTTTTGAGCCTGACCGCACAACCATTGGCCTCTGGAGAGAGTGTTAACAAGAATACTTCAAAACAAGAGAAACAATGCGTTGGCCGGGAATCGAACCCGGGTCAACTGCTTGGAAGGCAGCTATGCTCACCACTATACCACCAACGCCATAGAATTCGCACCACTTCTCAATCGTGAAAATGCAACTCTCACCCCTAGTGTGACTAAAGCCAACTCTTCTGCTTCGTTAGTGGCTTGACAACAGTCAGACGGTAATGTGGCTTCTCGTAAGAGAGGTTTAAGCAGCAGCAGAGTGGCGCAGCGGGAGCGTGCTGGGCCCATAACCCAGAGGTCGATGGATCGAAACCATCCTCTGCTAGGCGCAGAGTTTTGTATTTTTCATGCTCCCAGGAAAAAGGTACCCCAAAAATTCACTGTCTCGTTCTTTCAGGCCACCCAAAGCCCAGCAAACTCCACTGTCCTTTATATTTAAGGCACCAAAAAATCCACACTTAAAAAAAAAAAAAAAAAGAAACCTTTCTTCTCCCATGGTCAAAGCTTGGTTTAGGCATGATAACATGACTGCGGTGTGACCCGAGTGCCAGAAGCCAGCAACCGTAGAGGGGGATTAGCTCAAATGGTAGAGCGCTCGCTTAGCATGCGAGAGGTAGCGGGATCGATGCCCGCATCCTCCAAAACTTCCACTTGGCACTACCTTCAAATGAAGGGCCAACTTCTTTTTAGTTGGCACTGACACAAAAACCTAGGAAGCAGCTGCACGCATATCTGGCTAAACCTTCGATAGCTCAGCTGGTAGAGCGGAGGACTGTAGTAGCTAGTTAGCAATCCTTAGGTCGCTGGTTCGATTCCGGCTCGAAGGATGCTTTTGAGTGTCCGATACCTTGCATGCTTCAACTTGGAGGCTCTCTTGCACAGACTTTGCAGCTGCATACCTCCTGGCCGCACTCTTTTTGAGCCTGACCGCACAACCATTGGCCTCTGGAGAGAGTGTTAACAAGAATACTTCAAAACAAGAGAAACAAGGCGTTGGCCGGGAATCGAACCCGGGTCAACTGCTTGGAAGGCAGCTATGCTCACCACTATACCACCAACGCCATAGAATTCGCACCACTTCTCAATCGTGAAAATGCAACTCTCACCCCTAGTGTGACTAAAGCCAACTCTTCTGCTTCGTTAGTGGCTTGACAACAGTCAGACGGTAATGTGGCTTCTCGTAAGAGAGGTTTAAGCAGCAGCAGAGTGGCGCAGCGGGAGCGTGCTGGGCCCATAACCCAGAGGTCGATGGATCGAAACCATCCTCTGCTAGGCGCAGAGTTTTGTATTTTTCATGCTCCCAGGAAAAAGGTACCCCAAAAATTCACTGTCTCGTTCTTTCAGGCCACCCAAAGCCCAGCAAACTCCACTGTCCTTTATATTTAAGGCACCAAAAAATCCACACTTAAAAAAAAAAAAAAAAAGAAACCTTTCTTCTCCCATGGTCAAAGCTTGGTTTAGGCATGATAACATGACTGCGGTGTGACCCGAGTGCCAGAAGCCAGCAACCGTAGAGGGGGATTAGCTCAAATGGTAGAGCGCTCGCTTAGCATGCGAGAGGTAGCGGGATCGATGCCCGCATCCTCCAAAACTTCCACTTGGCACTACCTTCAAATGAAGGGCCAACTTCTTTTTAGTTGGCACTGACACAAAAACCTAGGAAGCAGCTGCACGCATATCTGGCTAAACCTTCGATAGCTCAGCTGGTAATGTGGCTTCTCGTAAGAGAGGTTTAAGCAGCAGCAGAGTGGCGCAGCGGGAGCGTGCTGGGCCCATAACCCAGAGGTCGATGGATCGAAACCATCCTCTGCTAGGCGCAGAGTTTTGTATTTTTCATGCTCCCAGGAAAAAGGTACCCCAAAAATTCACTGTCTCGTTCTTTCAGGCCACCCAAAGCCCAGCAAACTCCACTGTCCTTTATATTTAAGGCACCAAAAAATCCACACTTAAAAAAAAAAAAAAAAAGAAACCTTTCTTCTCCCATGGTCAAAGCTTGGTTTAGGCATGATAACATGACTGCGGTGTGACCCGAGTGCCAGAAGCCAGCAACCGTAGAGGGGGATTAGCTCAAATGGTAGAGCGCTCGCTTAGCATGCGAGAGGTAGCGGGATCGATGCCCGCATCCTCCAAAACTTCCACTTGGCACTACCTTCAAATGAAGGGCCAACTTCTTTTTAGTTGGCACTGACACAAAAACCTAGGAAGCAGCTGCACGCATATCTGGCTAAACCTTCGATAGCTCAGCTGGTAGAGCGGAGGACTGTAGTAGCTAGTTAGCAATCCTTAGGTCGCTGGTTCGATTCCGGCTCGAAGGATGCTTTTGAGTGTCCGATACCTTGCATGCTTCAACTTGGAGGCTCTCTTGCACAGACTTTGCAGCTGCATACCTCCTGGCCGCACTCTTTTTGAGCCTGACCGCACAACCATTGGCCTCTGGAGAGAGTGTTAACAAGAATACTTCAAAACAAGAGAAACAATGCGTTGGCCGGGAATCGAACCCGGGTCAACTGCTTGGAAGGCAGCTATGCTCACCACTATACCACCAACGCCATAGAATTCGCACCACTTCTCAATCGTGAAAATGCAACTCTCACCCCTAGTGTGACTAAAGCCAACTCTTCTGCTTCGTTAGTGGCTTGACAACAGTCAGACGGTAATGTGGCTTCTCGTAAGAGAGGTTTAAGCAGCAGCAGAGTGGCGCAGCGGGAGCGTGCTGGGCCCATAACCCAGAGGTCGATGGATCGAAACCATCCTCTGCTAGGCGCAGAGTTTTGTATTTTTCATGCTCCCAGGAAAAAGGTACCCCAAAAATTCACTGTCTCGTTCTTTCAGGCCACCCAAAGCCCAGCAAACTCCACTGTCCTTTATATTTAAGGCACCAAAAAATCCACACTTAAAAAAAAAAAAAAAAAAAAAAAAAAAAAGAAACCTTTCTTCTCCCATGGTCAAAGCTTGGTTTAGGCATGATAACATGACTGCGGTGTGACCCGAGTGCCAGAAGCCAGCAACCGTAGAGGGGGATTAGCTCAAATGGTAGAGCGCTCGCTTAGCATGCGAGAGGTAGCGGGATCGATGCCCGCATCCTCCAAAACTTCCACTTGGCACTACCTTCAAATGAAGGGCCAACTTCTTTTTAGTTGGCACTGACACAAAAACCTAGGAAGCAGCTGCACGCATATCTGGCTAAACCTTCGATAGCTCAGCTGGTAGAGCGGAGGACTGTAGTAGCTAGTTAGCAATCCTTAGGTCGCTGGTTCGATTCCGGCTCGAAGGATGCTTTTGAGTGTCCAATACCTTGCATGCTTCAACTTGGAGGCTCTCTTGCACAGACTTTGCAGCTGCATACCTCCTGGCCGCACTCTTTTTGAGCCTGACCGCACAACCATTGGCCTCTGGAGAGAGTGTTAACAAGAATACTTCAAAACAAGAGAAACAAGGCGTTGGCCGGGAATCGAACCCGGGTCAACTGCTTGGAAGGCAGCTATGCTCACCACTATACCACCAACGCCATAGAATTCGCACCACTTCTCAATCGTGAAAATGCAACTCTCACCCCTAGTGTGACTAAAGCCAACTCTTCTGCTTCGTTAGTGGCTTGACAACAGTCAGACGGTAATGTGGCTTCTCGTAAGAGAGGTTTAAGCAGCAGCAGAGTGGCGCAGCGGGAGCGTGCTGGGCCCATAACCCAGAGGTCGATGGATCGAAACCATCCTCTGCTAGGCGCAGAGTTTTGTATTTTTCATGCTCCCAGGAAAAAGGTACCCCAAAAATTCACTGTCTCGTTCTTTCAGGCCACCCAAAGCCCAGCAAACTCCACTGTCCTTTATATTTAAGGCACCAAAAAATCCACACTTAAAAAAAAAAAAAAAAAGAAACCTTTCTTCTCCCATGGTCAAAGCTTGGTTTAGGCATGATAACATGACTGCGGTGTGACCCGAGTGCCAGAAGCCAGCAACCGTAGAGGGGGATTAGCTCAAATGGTAGAGCGCTCGCTTAGCATGCGAGAGGTAGCGGGATCGATGCCCGCATCCTCCAAAACTTCCACTTGGCACTACCTTCAAATGAAGGGCCAACTTCTTTTTAGTTGGCACTGACACAAAAACCTAGGAAGCAGCTGCACGCATATCTGGCTAAACCTTCGATAGCTCAGCTGGTAGAGCGGAGGACTGTAGTAGCTAGTTAGCAATCCTTAGGTCGCTGGTTCGATTCCGGCTCGAAGGATGCTTTTGAGTGTCCGATAACCTTGCATGCTTCAACTTGGAGGCTCTCTTGCACAGACTTTGCAGCTGCATACCTCCTGGCCGCACTCTTTTTGAGCCTGACCGCACAACCATTGGCCTCTGGAGAGAGTGTTAACAAGAATACTTCAAAACAAGAGAAACAAGGCGTTGGCCGGGAATCGAACCCGGGTCAACTGCTTGGAAGGCAGCTATGCTCACCACTATACCACCAACGCCATAGAATTCGCACCACTTCTCAATCGTGAAAATGCAACTCTCACCCCTAGTGTGACTAAAGCCAACTCTTCTGCTTCGTTAGTGGCTTGACAACAGTCAGACGGTAATGTGGCTTCTCGTAAGAGAGGTTTAAGCAGCAGCAGAGTGGCGCAGCGGGAGCGTGCTGGGCCCATAACCCAGAGGTCGATGGATCGAAACCATCCTCTGCTAGGCGCAGAGTTTTGTATTTTTCATGCTCCCAGGAAAAAGGTACCCCAAAAATTCACTGTCTCGTTCTTTCAGGCCACCCAAAGCCCAGCAAACTCCACTGTCCTTTATATTTAAGGCACCAAAAAATCCACACTTAAAAAAAAAAAAAAAAAAAAAAAAAGAAACCTTTCTTCTCCCATGGTCAAAGCTTGGTTTAGGCATGATAACATGACTGCGGTGTGACCCGAGTGCCAGAAGCCAGCAACCGTAGAGGGGGATTAGCTCAAATGGTAGAGCGCTCGCTTAGCATGCGAGAGGTAGCGGGATCGATGCCCGCATCCTCCAAAACTTCCACTTGGCACTACCTTCAAATGAAGGGCCAACTTCTTTTTAGTTGGCACTGACACAAAAACCTAGGAAGCAGCTGCACGCATATCTGGCTAAACCTTCGATAGCTCAGCTGGTAGAGCGGAGGACTGTAGTAGCTAGTTAGCAATCCTTAGGTCGCTGGTTCGATTCCGGCTCGAAGGATGCTTTTGAGTGTCCGATAACCTTGCATGCTTCAACTTGGAGGCTCTCTTGCACAGACTTTGCAGCTGCATACCTCCTGGCCGCACTCTTTTTGAGCCTGACCGCACAACCATTGGCCTCTGGAGAGAGTGTTAACAAGAATACTTCAAAACAAGAGAAACAATGCGTTGGCCGGGAATCGAACCCGGGTCAACTGCTTGGAAGGCAGCTATGCTCACCACTATACCACCAACGCCATAGAATTCGCACCACTTCTCAATCGTGAAAATGCAACTCTCACCCCTAGTGTGACTAAAGCCAACTCTTCTGCTTCGTTAGTGGCTTGACAACAGTCAGACGGTAATGTGGCTTCTCGTAAGAGAGGTTTAAGCAGCAGCAGAGTGGCGCAGCGGGAGCGTGCTGGGCCCATAACCCAGAGGTCGATGGATCGAAACCATCCTCTGCTAGGCGCAGAGTTTTGTATTTTTCATGCTCCCAGGAAAAAGGTACCCCAAAAATTCACTGTCTCGTTCTTTCAGGCCACCCAAAGCCCAGCAAACTCCACTGTCCTTTATATTTAAGGCACCAAAAAATCCACACTTAAAAAAAAAAAAAAAAAGAAACCTTTCTTCTCCCATGGTCAAAGCTTGGTTTAGGCATGATAACATGACTGCGGTGTGACCCGAGTGCCAGAAGCCAGCAACCGTAGAGGGGGATTAGCTCAAATGGTAGAGCGCTCGCTTAGCATGCGAGAGGTAGCGGGATCGATGCCCGCATCCTCCAAAACTTCCACTTGGCACTACCTTCAAATGAAGGGCCAACTTCTTTTTAGTTGGCACTGACACAAAAACCTAGGAAGCAGCTGCACGCATATCTGGCTAAACCTTCGATAGCTCAGCTGGTAGAGCGGAGGACTGTAGTAGCTAGTTAGCAATCCTTAGGTCGCTGGTTCGATTCCGGCTCGAAGGATGCTTTTGAGTGTCCGATAACCTTGCATGCTTCAACTTGGAGGCTCTCTTGCACAGACTTTGCAGCTGCATACCTCCTGGCCGCACTCTTTTTGAGCCTGACCGCACAACCATTGGCCTCTGGAGAGAGTGTTAACAAGAATACTTCAAAACAAGAGAAACAATGCGTTGGCCGGGAATCGAACCCGGGTCAACTGCTTGGAAGGCAGCTATGCTCACCACTATACCACCAACGCCATAGAATTCGCACCACTTCTCAATCGTGAAAATGCAACTCTCACCCCTAGTGTGACTAAAGCCAACTCTTCTGCTTCGTTAGTGGCTTGACAACAGTCAGACGGTAATGTGGCTTCTCGTAAGAGAGGTTTAAGCAGCAGCAGAGTGGCGCAGCGGGAGCGTGCTGGGCCCATAACCCAGAGGTCGATGGATCGAAACCATCCTCTGCTAGGCGCAGAGTTTTGTATTTTTCATGCTCCCAGGAAAAAGGTACCCCAAAAATTCACTGTCTCGTTCTTTCAGGCCACCCAAAGCCCAGCAAACTCCACTGTCCTTTATATTTAAGGCACCAAAAAATCCACACTTAAAAAAAAAAAAAAAAAGAAACCTTTCTTCTCCCATGGTCAAAGCTTGGTTTAGGCATGATAACATGACTGCGGTGTGACCCGAGTGCCAGAAGCCAGCAACCGTAGAGGGGGATTAGCTCAAATGGTAGAGCGCTCGCTTAGCATGCGAGAGGTAGCGGGATCGATGCCCGCATCCTCCAAAACTTCCACTTGGCACTACCTTCAAATGAAGGGCCAACTTCTTTTTAGTTGGCACTGACACAAAAACCTAGGAAGCAGCTGCACGCATATCTGGCTAAACCTTCGATAGCTCAGCTGGTAATGTGGCTTCTCGTAAGAGAGGTTTAAGCAGCAGCAGAGTGGCGCAGCGGGAGCGTGCTGGGCCCATAACCCAGAGGTCGATGGATCGAAACCATCCTCTGCTAGGCGCAGAGTTTTGTATTTTTCATGCTCCCAGGAAAAAGGTACCCCAAAAATTCACTGTCTCGTTCTTTCAGGCCACCCAAAGCCCAGCAAACTCCACTGTCCTTTATATTTAAGGCACCAAAAAATCCACACTTAAAAAAAAAAAAAAAAAGAAACCTTTCTTCTCCCATGGTCAAAGCTTGGTTTAGGCATGATAACATGACTGCGGTGTGACCCGAGTGCCAGAAGCCAGCAACCGTAGAGGGGGATTAGCTCAAATGGTAGAGCGCTCGCTTAGCATGCGAGAGGTAGCGGGATCGATGCCCGCATCCTCCAAAACTTCCACTTGGCACTACCTTCAAATGAAGGGCCAACTTCTTTTTAGTTGGCACTGACACAAAAACCTAGGAAGCAGCTGCACGCATATCTGGCTAAACCTTCGATAGCTCAGCTGGTAGAGCGGAGGACTGTAGTAGCTAGTTAGCAATCCTTAGGTCGCTGGTTCGATTCCGGCTCGAAGGATGCTTTTGAGTGTCCGATAACCTTGCATGCTTCAACTTGGAGGCTCTCTTGCACAGACTTTGCAGCTGCATACCTCCTGGCCGCACTCTTTTTGAGCCTGACCGCACAACCATTGGCCTCTGGAGAGAGTGTTAACAAGAATACTTCAAAACAAGAGAAACAATGCGTTGGCCGGGAATCGAACCCGGGTCAACTGCTTGGAAGGCAGCTATGCTCACCACTATACCACCAACGCCATAGAATTCGCACCACTTCTCAATCGTGAAAATGCAACTCTCACCCCTAGTGTGACTAAAGCCAACTCTTCTGCTTCGTTAGTGGCTTGACAACAGTCAGACGGTAATGTGGCTTCTCGTAAGAGAGGTTTAAGCAGCAGCAGAGTGGCGCAGCGGGAGCGTGCTGGGCCCATAACCCAGAGGTCGATGGATCGAAACCATCCTCTGCTAGGCGCAGAGTTTTGTATTTTTCATGCTCCCAGGAAAAAGGTACCCCAAAAATTCACTGTCTCGTTCTTTCAGGCCACCCAAAGCCCAGCAAACTCCACTGTCCTTTATATTTAAGGCACCAAAAAATCCACACTTAAAAAAAAAAAAAAAAAGAAACCTTTCTTCTCCCATGGTCAAAGCTTGGTTTAGGCATGATAACATGACTGCGGTGTGACCCGAGTGCCAGAAGCCAGCAACCGTAGAGGGGGATTAGCTCAAATGGTAGAGCGCTCGCTTAGCATGCGAGAGGTAGCGGGATCGATGCCCGCATCCTCCAAAACTTCCACTTGGCACTACCTTCAAATGAAGGGCCAACTTCTTTTTAGTTGGCACTGACACAAAAACCTAGGAAGCAGCTGCACGCATATCTGGCTAAACCTTCGATAGCTCAGCTGGTAGAGCGGAGGACTGTAGTAGCTAGTTAGCAATCCTTAGGTCGCTGGTTCGATTCCGGCTCGAAGGATGCTTTTGAGTGTCCGATAACCTTGCATGCTTCAACTTGGAGGCTCTCTTGCACAGACTTTGCAGCTGCATACCTCCTGGCCGCACTCTTTTTGAGCCTGACCGCACAACCATTGGCCTCTGGAGAGAGTGTTAACAAGAATACTTCAAAACAAGAGAAACAATGCGTTGGCCGGGAATCGAACCCGGGTCAACTGCTTGGAAGGCAGCTATGCTCACCACTATACCACCAACGCCATAGAATTCGCACCACTTCTCAATCGTGAAAATGCAACTCTCACCCCTAGTGTGACTAAAGCCAACTCTTCTGCTTCGTTAGTGGCTTGACAACAGTCAGACGGTAATGTGGCTTCTCGTAAGAGAGGTTTAAGCAGCAGCAGAGTGGCGCAGCGGGAGCGTGCTGGGCCCATAACCCAGAGGTCGATGGATCGAAACCATCCTCTGCTAGGCGCAGAGTTTTGTATTTTTCATGCTCCCAGGAAAAAGGTACCCCAAAAATTCACTGTCTCGTTCTTTCAGGCCACCCAAAGCCCAGCAAACTCCACTGTCCTTTATATTTCAAGGCACCAAAAAATCCACACTTAAAAAAAAAAAAAAAAAAAAAAAAAAAGAAACCTTTCTTCTCCCATGGTCATAGCTTGGTTTAGGCATGATAACATGACTGCGGTGTGACCTGAGTGCCAGAAGCCAGCAACCGTAGAGGGGGATTAGCTCAAATGGTAGAGCGCTCGCTTAGCATGCGAGAGGTAGCGGGATCGATGCCCGCATCCTCCAAAACTTCCACTTGGCACTACCTTCAAATGAAGGGCCAACTTCTTTTTAGTTGGCACTGACACAAAAACCTAGGAAGCAGCTGCACGCATATCTGGCTAAACCTTCGATAGCTCAGCTGGTAGAGCGGAGGACTGTAGTAGCTAGTTAGCAATCCTTAGGTCGCTGGTTCGATTCCGGCTCGAAGGATGCTTTTGAGTGTCCGATAACCTTGCATGCTTCAACTTGGAGGCTCTCTTGCACAGACTTTGCAGCTGCATACCTCCTGGCCGCACTCTTTTTGAGCCTGACCGCACAACCATTGGCCTCTGGAGAGAGTGTTAACAAGAATACTTCAAAACAAGAGAAACAATGCGTTGGCCGGGAATCGAACCCGGGTCAACTGCTTGGAAGGCAGCTATGCTCACCACTATACCACCAACGCCATAGAATTCGCACCACTTCTCAATCGTGAAAATGCAACTCTCACCCCTAGTGTGACTAAAGCCAACTCTTCTGCTTCGTTAGTGGCTTGACAACAGTCAGACGGTAATGTGGCTTCTCGTAAGAGAGGTTTAAGCAGCAGCAGAGTGGCGCAGCGGGAGCGTGCTGGGCCCATAACCCAGAGGTCGATGGATCGAAACCATCCTCTGCTAGGCGCAGAGTTTTGTATTTTTCATGCTCCCAGGAAAAAGGTACCCCAAAAATTCACTGTCTCGTTCTTTCAGGCCACCCAAAGCCCAGCAAACTCCACTGTCCTTTATATTTAAGGCACCAAAAAATCCACACTTAAAAAAAAAAAAAAAAAGAAACCTTTCTTCTCCCATGGTCAAAGCTTGGTTTAGGCATGATAACATGACTGCGGTGTGACCCGAGTGCCAGAAGCCAGCAACCGTAGAGGGGGATTAGCTCAAATGGTAGAGCGCTCGCTTAGCATGCGAGAGGTAGCGGGATCGATGCCCGCATCCTCCAAAACTTCCACTTGGCACTACCTTCAAATGAAGGGCCAACTTCTTTTTAGTTGGCACTGACACAAAAACCTAGGAAGCAGCTGCACGCATATCTGGCTAAACCTTCGATAGCTCAGCTGGTAGAGCGGAGGACTGTAGTAGCTAGTTAGCAATCCTTAGGTCGCTGGTTCGATTCCGGCTCGAAGGATGCTTTTGAGTGTCCGATACCTTGCATGCTTCAACTTGGAGGCTCTCTTGCACAGACTTTGCAGCTGCATACCTCCTGGCCGCACTCTTTTTGAGCCTGACCGCACAACCATTGGCCTCTGGAGAGAGTGTTAACAAGAATACTTCAAAACAAGAGAAACAAGGCGTTGGCCGGGAATCGAACCCGGGTCAACTGCTTGGAAGGCAGCTATGCTCACCACTATACCACCAACGCCATAGAATTCGCACCACTTCTCAATCGTGAAAATGCAACTCTCACCCCTAGTGTGACTAAAGCCAACTCTTCTGCTTCGTTAGTGGCTTGACAACAGTCAGACGGTAATGTGGCTTCTCGTAAGAGAGGTTTAAGCAGCAGCAGAGTGGCGCAGCGGGAGCGTGCTGGGCCCATAACCCAGAGGTCGATGGATCGAAACCATCCTCTGCTAGGCGCAGAGTTTTGTATTTTTCATGCTCCCAGGAAAAAGGTACCCCAAAAATTCACTGTCTCGTTCTTTCAGGCCACCCAAAGCCCAGCAAACTCCACTGTCCTTTATATTTAAGGCACCAAAAAATCCACACTTAAAAAAAAAAAAAAAAAGAAACCTTTCTTCTCCCATGGTCAAAGCTTGGTTTAGGCATGATAACATGACTGCGGTGTGACCCGAGTGCCAGAAGCCAGCAACCGTAGAGGGGGATTAGCTCAAATGGTAGAGCGCTCGCTTAGCATGCGAGAGGTAGCGGGATCGATGCCCGCATCCTCCAAAACTTCCACTTGGCACTACCTTCAAATGAAGGGCCAACTTCTTTTTAGTTGGCACTGACACAAAAACCTAGGAAGCAGCTGCACGCATATCTGGCTAAACCTTCGATAGCTCAGCTGGTAGAGCGGAGGACTGTAGTAGCTAGTTAGCAATCCTTAGGTCGCTGGTTCGATTCCGGCTCGAAGGATGCTTTTGAGTGTCCGATAACCTTGCATGCTTCAACTTGGAGGCTCTCTTGCACAGACTTTGCAGCTGCATACCTCCTGGCCGCACTCTTTTTGAGCCTGACCGCACAACCATTGGCCTCTGGAGAGAGTGTTAACAAGAATACTTCAAAACAAGAGAAACAAGGCGTTGGCCGGGAATCGAACCCGGGTCAACTGCTTGGAAGGCAGCTATGCTCACCACTATACCACCAACGCCATAGAATTCGCACCACTTCTCAATCGTGAAAATGCAACTCTCACCCCTAGTGTGACTAAAGCCAACTCTTCTGCTTCGTTAGTGGCTTGACAACAGTCAGACGGTAATGTGGCTTCTCGTAAGAGAGGTTTAAGCAGCAGCAGAGTGGCGCAGCGGGAGCGTGCTGGGCCCATAACCCAGAGGTCGATGGATCGAAACCATCCTCTGCTAGGCGCAGAGTTTTGTATTTTTCATGCTCCCAGGAAAAAGGTACCCCAAAAATTCACTGTCTCGTTCTTTCAGGCCACCCAAAGCCCAGCAAACTCCACTGTCCTTTATATTTAAGGCACCAAAAAATCCACACTTAAAAAAAAAAAAAAAAAAAAAAAAAAAAAAGAAACCTTTCTTCTCCCATGGTCAAAGCTTGGTTTAGGCATGATAACATGACTGCGGTGTGACCCGAGTGCCAGAAGCCAGCAACCGTAGAGGGGGATTAGCTCAAATGGTAGAGCGCTCGCTTAGCATGCGAGAGGTAGCGGGATCGATGCCCGCATCCTCCAAAACTTCCACTTGGCACTACCTTCAAATGAAGGGCCAACTTCTTTTTAGTTGGCACTGACACAAAAACCTAGGAAGCAGCTGCACGCATATCTGGCTAAACCTTCGATAGCTCAGCTGGTAGAGCGGAGGACTGTAGTAGCTAGTTAGCAATCCTTAGGTCGCTGGTTCGATTCCGGCTCGAAGGATGCTTTTGAGTGTCCGATAACCTTGCATGCTTCAACTTGGAGGCTCTCTTGCACAGACTTTGCAGCTGCATACCTCCTGGCCGCACTCTTTTTGAGCCTGACCGCACAACCATTGGCCTCTGGAGAGAGTGTTAACAAGAATACTTCAAAACAAGAGAAACAATGCGTTGGCCGGGAATCGAACCCGGGTCAACTGCTTGGAAGGCAGCTATGCTCACCACTATACCACCAACGCCATAGAATTCGCACCACTTCTCAATCGTGAAAATGCAACTCTCACCCCTAGTGTGACTAAAGCCAACTCTTCTGCTTCGTTAGTGGCTTGACAACAGTCAGACGGTAATGTGGCTTCTCGTAAGAGAGGTTTAAGCAGCAGCAGAGTGGCGCAGCGGGAGCGTGCTGGGCCCATAACCCAGAGGTCGATGGATCGAAACCATCCTCTGCTAGGCGCAGAGTTTTGTATTTTTCATGCTCCCAGGAAAAAGGTACCCCAAAAATTCACTGTCTCGTTCTTTCAGGCCACCCAAAGCCCAGCAAACTCCACTGTCCTTTATATTTAAGGCACCAAAAAATCCACACTTAAAAAAAAAAAAAAAAAGAAACCTTTCTTCTCCCATGGTCAAAGCTTGGTTTAGGCATGATAACATGACTGCGGTGTGACCCGAGTGCCAGAAGCCAGCAACCGTAGAGGGGGATTAGCTCAAATGGTAGAGCGCTCGCTTAGCATGCGAGAGGTAGCGGGATCGATGCCCGCATCCTCCAAAACTTCCACTTGGCACTACCTTCAAATGAAGGGCCAACTTCTTTTTAGTTGGCACTGACACAAAAACCTAGGAAGCAGCTGCACGCATATCTGGCTAAACCTTCGATAGCTCAGCTGGTAGAGCGGAGGACTGTAGTAGCTAGTTAGCAATCCTTAGGTCGCTGGTTCGATTCCGGCTCGAAGGATGCTTTTGAGTGTCCGATAACCTTGCATGCTTCAACTTGGAGGCTCTCTTGCACAGACTTTGCAGCTGCATACCTCCTGGCCGCACTCTTTTTGAGCCTGACCGCACAACCATTGGCCTCTGGAGAGAGTGTTAACAAGAATACTTCAAAACAAGAGAAACAATGCGTTGGCCGGGAATCGAACCCGGGTCAACTGCTTGGAAGGCAGCTATGCTCACCACTATACCACCAACGCCATAGAATTCGCACCACTTCTCAATCGTGAAAATGCAACTCTCACCCCTAGTGTGACTAAAGCCAACTCTTCTGCTTCGTTAGTGGCTTGACAACAGTCAGACGGTAATGTGGCTTCTCGTAAGAGAGGTTTAAGCAGCAGCAGAGTGGCGCAGCGGGAGCGTGCTGGGCCCATAACCCAGAGGTCGATGGATCGAAACCATCCTCTGCTAGGCGCAGAGTTTTGTATTTTTCATGCTCCCAGGAAAAAGGTACCCCAAAAATTCACTGTCTCGTTCTTTCAGGCCACCCAAAGCCCAGCAAACTCCACTGTCCTTTATATTTCAAGGCACCAAAAAATCCACACTTAAAAAAAAAAAAAAAAAAAAAAAAAAAAGAAACCTTTCTTCTCCCATGGTCATAGCTTGGTTTAGGCATGATAACATGACTGCGGTGTGACCTGAGTGCCAGAAGCCAGCAACCGTAGAGGGGGATTAGCTCAAATGGTAGAGCGCTCGCTTAGCATGCGAGAGGTAGCGGGATCGATGCCCGCATCCTCCAAAACTTCCACTTGGCACTACCTTCAAATGAAGGGCCAACTTCTTTTTAGTTGGCACTGACACAAAAACCTAGGAAGCAGCTGCACGCATATCTGGCTAAACCTTCGATAGCTCAGCTGGTAGAGCGGAGGACTGTAGTAGCTAGTTAGCAATCCTTAGGTCGCTGGTTCGATTCCGGCTCGAAGGATGCTTTTGAGTGTCCGATAACCTTGCATGCTTCAACTTGGAGGCTCTCTTGCACAGACTTTGCAGCTGCATACCTCCTGGCCGCACTCTTTTTGAGCCTGACCGCACAACCATTGGCCTCTGGAGAGAGTGTTAACAAGAATACTTCAAAACAAGAGAAACAATGCGTTGGCCGGGAATCGAACCCGGGTCAACTGCTTGGAAGGCAGCTATGCTCACCACTATACCACCAACGCCATAGAATTCGCACCACTTCTCAATCGTGAAAATGCAACTCTCACCCCTAGTGTGACTAAAGCCAACTCTTCTGCTTCGTTAGTGGCTTGACAACAGTCAGACGGTAATGTGGCTTCTCGTAAGAGAGGTTTAAGCAGCAGCAGAGTGGCGCAGCGGGAGCGTGCTGGGCCCATAACCCAGAGGTCGATGGATCGAAACCATCCTCTGCTAGGCGCAGAGTTTTGTATTTTTCATGCTCCCAGGAAAAAGGTACCCCAAAAATTCACTGTCTCGTTCTTTCAGGCCACCCAAAGCCCAGCAAACTCCACTGTCCTTTATATTTAAGGCACCAAAAAATCCACACTTAAAAAAAAAAAAAAAAAAAAAAAAAAAAAAAGAAACCTTTCTTCTCCCATGGTCAAAGCTTGGTTTAGGCATGATAACATGACTGCGGTGTGACCCGAGTGCCAGAAGCCAGCAACCGTAGAGGGGGATTAGCTCAAATGGTAGAGCGCTCGCTTAGCATGCGAGAGGTAGCGGGATCGATGCCCGCATCCTCCAAAACTTCCACTTGGCACTACCTTCAAATGAAGGGCCAACTTCTTTTTAGTTGGCACTGACACAAAAACCTAGGAAGCAGCTGCACGCATATCTGGCTAAACCTTCGATAGCTCAGCTGGTAGAGCGGAGGACTGTAGTAGCTAGTTAGCAATCCTTAGGTCGCTGGTTCGATTCCGGCTCGAAGGATGCTTTTGAGTGTCCGATAACCTTGCATGCTTCAACTTGGAGGCTCTCTTGCACAGACTTTGCAGCTGCATACCTCCTGGCCGCACTCTTTTTGAGCCTGACCGCACAACCATTGGCCTCTGGAGAGAGTGTTAACAAGAATACTTCAAAACAAGAGAAACAATGCGTTGGCCGGGAATCGAACCCGGGTCAACTGCTTGGAAGGCAGCTATGCTCACCACTATACCACCAACGCCATAGAATTCGCACCACTTCTCAATCGTGAAAATGCAACTCTCACCCCTAGTGTGACTAAAGCCAACTCTTCTGCTTCGTTAGTGGCTTGACAACAGTCAGACGGTAATGTGGCTTCTCGTAAGAGAGGTTTAAGCAGCAGCAGAGTGGCGCAGCGGGAGCGTGCTGGGCCCATAACCCAGAGGTCGATGGATCGAAACCATCCTCTGCTAGGCGCAGAGTTTTGTATTTTTCATGCTCCCAGGAAAAAGGTACCCCAAAAATTCACTGTCTCGTTCTTTCAGGCCACCCAAAGCCCAGCAAACTCCACTGTCCTTTATATTTAAGGCACCAAAAAATCCACACTTAAAAAAAAAAAAAAAAAGAAACCTTTCTTCTCCCATGGTCAAAGCTTGGTTTAGGCATGATAACATGACTGCGGTGTGACCCGAGTGCCAGAAGCCAGCAACCGTAGAGGGGGATTAGCTCAAATGGTAGAGCGCTCGCTTAGCATGCGAGAGGTAGCGGGATCGATGCCCGCATCCTCCAAAACTTCCACTTGGCACTACCTTCAAATGAAGGGCCAACTTCTTTTTAGTTGGCACTGACACAAAAACCTAGGAAGCAGCTGCACGCATATCTGGCTAAACCTTCGATAGCTCAGCTGGTAGAGCGGAGGACTGTAGTAGCTAGTTAGCAATCCTTAGGTCGCTGGTTCGATTCCGGCTCGAAGGATGCTTTTGAGTGTCCGATAACCTTGCATGCTTCAACTTGGAGGCTCTCTTGCACAGACTTTGCAGCTGCATACCTCCTGGCCGCACTCTTTTTGAGCCTGACCGCACAACCATTGGCCTCTGGAGAGAGTGTTAACAAGAATACTTCAAAACAAGAGAAACAATGCGTTGGCCGGGAATCGAACCCGGGTCAACTGCTTGGAAGGCAGCTATGCTCACCACTATACCACCAACGCCATAGAATTCGCACCACTTCTCAATCGTGAAAATGCAACTCTCACCCCTAGTGTGACTAAAGCCAACTCTTCTGCTTCGTTAGTGGCTTGACAACAGTCAGACGGTAATGTGGCTTCTCGTAAGAGAGGTTTAAGCAGCAGCAGAGTGGCGCAGCGGGAGCGTGCTGGGCCCATAACCCAGAGGTCGATGGATCGAAACCATCCTCTGCTAGGCGCAGAGTTTTGTATTTTTCATGCTCCCAGGAAAAAGGTACCCCAAAAATTCACTGTCTCGTTCTTTCAGGCCACCCAAAGCCCAGCAAACTCCACTGTCCTTTATATTTCAAGGCACCAAAAAATCCACACTTAAAAAAAAAAAAAAAAAAAAAAAAAAAAGAAACCTTTCTTCTCCCATGGTCATAGCTTGGTTTAGGCATGATAACATGACTGCGGTGTGACCTGAGTGCCAGAAGCCAGCAACCGTAGAGGGGGATTAGCTCAAATGGTAGAGCGCTCGCTTAGCATGCGAGAGGTAGCGGGATCGATGCCCGCATCCTCCAAAACTTCCACTTGGCACTACCTTCAAATGAAGGGCCAACTTCTTTTTAGTTGGCACTGACACAAAAACCTAGGAAGCAGCTGCACGCATATCTGGCTAAACCTTCGATAGCTCAGCTGGTAGAGCGGAGGACTGTAGTAGCTAGTTAGCAATCCTTAGGTCGCTGGTTCGATTCCGGCTCGAAGGATGCTTTTGAGTGTCCGATAACCTTGCATGCTTCAACTTGGAGGCTCTCTTGCACAGACTTTGCAGCTGCATACCTCCTGGCCGCACTCTTTTTGAGCCTGACCGCACAACCATTGGCCTCTGGAGAGAGTGTTAACAAGAATACTTCAAAACAAGAGAAACAATGCGTTGGCCGGGAATCGAACCCGGGTCAACTGCTTGGAAGGCAGCTATGCTCACCACTATACCACCAACGCCATAGAATTCGCACCACTTCTCAATCGTGAAAATGCAACTCTCACCCCTAGTGTGACTAAAGCCAACTCTTCTGCTTCGTTAGTGGCTTGACAACAGTCAGACGGTAATGTGGCTTCTCGTAAGAGAGGTTTAAGCAGCAGCAGAGTGGCGCAGCGGGAGCGTGCTGGGCCCATAACCCAGAGGTCGATGGATCGAAACCATCCTCTGCTAGGCGCAGAGTTTTGTATTTTTCATGCTCCCAGGAAAAAGGTACCCCAAAAATTCACTGTCTCGTTCTTTCAGGCCACCCAAAGCCCAGCAAACTCCACTGTCCTTTATATTTAAGGCACCAAAAAATCCACACTTAAAAAAAAAAAAAAAAAAAAAAAAAAAAAAAAGAAACCTTTCTTCTCCCATGGTCAAAGCTTGGTTTAGGCATGATAACATGACTGCGGTGTGACCCGAGTGCCAGAAGCCAGCAACCGTAGAGGGGGATTAGCTCAAATGGTAGAGCGCTCGCTTAGCATGCGAGAGGTAGCGGGATCGATGCCCGCATCCTCCAAAACTTCCACTTGGCACTACCTTCAAATGAAGGGCCAACTTCTTTTTAGTTGGCACTGACACAAAAACCTAGGAAGCAGCTGCACGCATATCTGGCTAAACCTTCGATAGCTCAGCTGGTAGAGCGGAGGACTGTAGTAGCTAGTTAGCAATCCTTAGGTCGCTGGTTCGATTCCGGCTCGAAGGATGCTTTTGAGTGTCCGATAACCTTGCATGCTTCAACTTGGAGGCTCTCTTGCACAGACTTTGCAGCTGCATACCTCCTGGCCGCACTCTTTTTGAGCCTGACCGCACAACCATTGGCCTCTGGAGAGAGTGTTAACAAGAATACTTCAAAACAAGAGAAACAATGCGTTGGCCGGGAATCGAACCCGGGTCAACTGCTTGGAAGGCAGCTATGCTCACCACTATACCACCAACGCCATAGAATTCGCACCACTTCTCAATCGTGAAAATGCAACTCTCACCCCTAGTGTGACTAAAGCCAACTCTTCTGCTTCGTTAGTGGCTTGACAACAGTCAGACGGTAATGTGGCTTCTCGTAAGAGAGGTTTAAGCAGCAGCAGAGTGGCGCAGCGGGAGCGTGCTGGGCCCATAACCCAGAGGTCGATGGATCGAAACCATCCTCTGCTAGGCGCAGAGTTTTGTATTTTTCATGCTCCCAGGAAAAAGGTACCCCAAAAATTCACTGTCTCGTTCTTTCAGGCCACCCAAAGCCCAGCAAACTCCACTGTCCTTTATATTTAAGGCACCAAAAAATCCACACTTAAAAAAAAAAAAAAAAAGAAACCTTTCTTCTCCCATGGTCAAAGCTTGGTTTAGGCATGATAACATGACTGCGGTGTGACCCGAGTGCCAGAAGCCAGCAACCGTAGAGGGGGATTAGCTCAAATGGTAGAGCGCTCGCTTAGCATGCGAGAGGTAGCGGGATCGATGCCCGCATCCTCCAAAACTTCCACTTGGCACTACCTTCAAATGAAGGGCCAACTTCTTTTTAGTTGGCACTGACACAAAAACCTAGGAAGCAGCTGCACGCATATCTGGCTAAACCTTCGATAGCTCAGCTGGTAGAGCGGAGGACTGTAGTAGCTAGTTAGCAATCCTTAGGTCGCTGGTTCGATTCCGGCTCGAAGGATGCTTTTGAGTGTCCGATAACCTTGCATGCTTCAACTTGGAGGCTCTCTTGCACAGACTTTGCAGCTGCATACCTCCTGGCCGCACTCTTTTTGAGCCTGACCGCACAACCATTGGCCTCTGGAGAGAGTGTTAACAAGAATACTTCAAAACAAGAGAAACAATGCGTTGGCCGGGAATCGAACCCGGGTCAACTGCTTGGAAGGCAGCTATGCTCACCACTATACCACCAACGCCATAGAATTCGCACCACTTCTCAATCGTGAAAATGCAACTCTCACCCCTAGTGTGACT
Organism: Eleutherodactylus coqui; assembly: GCF_035609145.1. NCBI lineage: Eukaryota > Metazoa > Chordata > Amphibia > Anura > Eleutherodactylidae > Eleutherodactylus > Eleutherodactylus coqui. The sequence goes on from NC_089837.1 coordinate 9,141,082, forward strand.
AAAGCCAACTCTTCTGCTTCGTTAGTGGCTTGACAACAGTCAGACGGTAATGTGGCTTCTCGTAAGAGAGGTTTAAGCAGCAGCAGAGTGGCGCAGCGGGAGCGTGCTGGGCCCATAACCCAGAGGTCGATGGATCGAAACCATCCTCTGCTAGGCGCAGAGTTTTGTATTTTTCATGCTCCCAGGAAAAAGGTACCCCAAAAATTCACTGTCTCGTTCTTTCAGGCCACCCAAAGCCCAGCAAACTCCACTGTCCTTTATATTTCAAGGCACCAAAAAATCCACACTTAAAAAAAAAAAAAAAAAAAAAAAAAAAGAAACCTTTCTTCTCCCATGGTCATAGCTTGGTTTAGGCATGATAACATGACTGCGGTGTGACCTGAGTGCCAGAAGCCAGCAACCGTAGAGGGGGATTAGCTCAAATGGTAGAGCGCTCGCTTAGCATGCGAGAGGTAGCGGGATCGATGCCCGCATCCTCCAAAACTTCCACTTGGCACTACCTTCAAATGAAGGGCCAACTTCTTTTTAGTTGGCACTGACACAAAAACCTAGGAAGCAGCTGCACGCATATCTGGCTAAACCTTCGATAGCTCAGCTGGTAGAGCGGAGGACTGTAGTAGCTAGTTAGCAATCCTTAGGTCGCTGGTTCGATTCCGGCTCGAAGGATGCTTTTGAGTGTCCGATAACCTTGCATGCTTCAACTTGGAGGCTCTCTTGCACAGACTTTGCAGCTGCATACCTCCTGGCCGCACTCTTTTTGAGCCTGACCGCACAACCATTGGCCTCTGGAGAGAGTGTTAACAAGAATACTTCAAAACAAGAGAAACAATGCGTTGGCCGGGAATCGAACCCGGGTCAACTGCTTGGAAGGCAGCTATGCTCACCACTATACCACCAACGCCATAGAATTCGCACCACTTCTCAATCGTGAAAATGCAACTCTCACCCCTAGTGTGACTAAAGCCAACTCTTCTGCTTCGTTAGTGGCTTGACAACAGTCAGACGGTAATGTGGCTTCTCGTAAGAGAGGTTTAAGCAGCAGCAGAGTGGCGCAGCGGGAGCGTGCTGGGCCCATAACCCAGAGGTCGATGGATCGAAACCATCCTCTGCTAGGCGCAGAGTTTTGTATTTTTCATGCTCCCAGGAAAAAGGTACCCCAAAAATTCACTGTCTCGTTCTTTCAGGCCACCCAAAGCCCAGCAAACTCCACTGTCCTTTATATTTAAGGCACCAAAAAATCCACACTTAAAAAAAAAAAAAAAAAAAAAAAAAAAAAAAAGAAACCTTTCTTCTCCCATGGTCAAAGCTTGGTTTAGGCATGATAACATGACTGCGGTGTGACCCGAGTGCCAGAAGCCAGCAACCGTAGAGGGGGATTAGCTCAAATGGTAGAGCGCTCGCTTAGCATGCGAGAGGTAGCGGGATCGATGCCCGCATCCTCCAAAACTTCCACTTGGCACTACCTTCAAATGAAGGGCCAACTTCTTTTTAGTTGGCACTGACACAAAAACCTAGGAAGCAGCTGCACGCATATCTGGCTAAACCTTCGATAGCTCAGCTGGTAGAGCGGAGGACTGTAGTAGCTAGTTAGCAATCCTTAGGTCGCTGGTTCGATTCCGGCTCGAAGGATGCTTTTGAGTGTCCGATAACCTTGCATGCTTCAACTTGGAGGCTCTCTTGCACAGACTTTGCAGCTGCATACCTCCTGGCCGCACTCTTTTTGAGCCTGACCGCACAACCATTGGCCTCTGGAGAGAGTGTTAACAAGAATACTTCAAAACAAGAGAAACAATGCGTTGGCCGGGAATCGAACCCGGGTCAACTGCTTGGAAGGCAGCTATGCTCACCACTATACCACCAACGCCATAGAATTCGCACCACTTCTCAATCGTGAAAATGCAACTCTCACCCCTAGTGTGACTAAAGCCAACTCTTCTGCTTCGTTAGTGGCTTGACAACAGTCAGACGGTAATGTGGCTTCTCGTAAGAGAGGTTTAAGCAGCAGCAGAGTGGCGCAGCGGGAGCGTGCTGGGCCCATAACCCAGAGGTCGATGGATCGAAACCATCCTCTGCTAGGCGCAGAGTTTTGTATTTTTCATGCTCCCAGGAAAAAGGTACCCCAAAAATTCACTGTCTCGTTCTTTCAGGCCACCCAAAGCCCAGCAAACTCCACTGTCCTTTATATTTCAAGGCACCAAAAAATCCACACTTAAAAAAAAAAAAAAAAAAAAAAAAAAAAGAAACCTTTCTTCTCCCATGGTCATAGCTTGGTTTAGGCATGATAACATGACTGCGGTGTGACCCGAGTGCCAGAAGCCAGCAACCGTAGAGGGGGATTAGCTCAAATGGTAGAGCGCTCGCTTAGCATGCGAGAGGTAGCGGGATCGATGCCCGCATCCTCCAAAACTTCCACTTGGCACTACCTTCAAATGAAGGGCCAACTTCTTTTTAGTTGGCACTGACACAAAAACCTAGGAAGCAGCTGCACGCATATCTGGCTAAACCTTCGATAGCTCAGCTGGTAGAGCGGAGGACTGTAGTAGCTAGTTAGCAATCCTTAGGTCGCTGGTTCGATTCCGGCTCGAAGGATGCTTTTGAGTGTCCGATACCTTGCATGCTTCAACTTGGAGGCTCTCTTGCACAGACTTTGCAGCTGCATACCTCCTGGCCGCACTCTTTTTGAGCCTGACCGCACAACCATTGGCCTCTGGAGAGAGTGTTAACAAGAATACTTCAAAACAAGAGAAACAATGCGTTGGCCGGGAATCGAACCCGGGTCAACTGCTTGGAAGGCAGCTATGCTCACCACTATACCACCAACGCCATAGAATTCGCACCACTTCTCAATCGTGAAAATGCAACTCTCACCCCTAGTGTGACTAAAGCCAACTCTTCTGCTTCGTTAGTGGCTTGACAACAGTCAGACGGTAATGTGGCTTCTCGTAAGAGAGGTTTAAGCAGCAGCAGAGTGGCGCAGCGGGAGCGTGCTGGGCCCATAACCCAGAGGTCGATGGATCGAAACCATCCTCTGCTAGGCGCAGAGTTTTGTATTTTTCATGCTCCCAGGAAAAAGGTACCCCAAAAATTCACTGTCTCGTTCTTTCAGGCCACCCAAAGCCCAGCAAACTCCACTGTCCTTTATATTTAAGGCACCAAAAAATCCACACTTAAAAAAAAAAAAAAAAAAAGAAACCTTTCTTCTCCCATGGTCAAAGCTTGGTTTAGGCATGATAACATGACTGCGGTGTGACCCGAGTGCCAGAAGCCAGCAACCGTAGAGGGGGATTAGCTCAAATGGTAGAGCGCTCGCTTAGCATGCGAGAGGTAGCGGGATCGATGCCCGCATCCTCCAAAACTTCCACTTGGCACTACCTTCAAATGAAGGGCCAACTTCTTTTTAGTTGGCACTGACACAAAAACCTAGGAAGCAGCTGCACGCATATCTGGCTAAACCTTCGATAGCTCAGCTGGTAGAGCGGAGGACTGTAGTAGCTAGTTAGCAATCCTTAGGTCGCTGGTTCGATTCCGGCTCGAAGGATGCTTTTGAGTGTCCGATAACCTTGCATGCTTCAACTTGGAGGCTCTCTTGCACAGACTTTGCAGCTGCATACCTCCTGGCCGCACTCTTTTTGAGCCTGACCGCACAACCATTGGCCTCTGGAGAGAGTGTTAACAAGAATACTTCAAAACAAGAGAAACAATGCGTTGGCCGGGAATCGAACCCGGGTCAACTGCTTGGAAGGCAGCTATGCTCACCACTATACCACCAACGCCATAGAATTCGCACCACTTCTCAATCGTGAAAATGCAACTCTCACCCCTAGTGTGACTAAAGCCAACTCTTCTGCTTCGTTAGTGGCTTGACAACAGTCAGACGGTAATGTGGCTTCTCGTAAGAGAGGTTTAAGCAGCAGCAGAGTGGCGCAGCGGGAGCGTGCTGGGCCCGTAACCCAGAGGTCGATGGATCGAAACCATCCTCTGCTAGGCGCAGAGTTTTGTATTTTTCATGCTCCCAGGAAAAAGGTACCCCAAAAATTCACTGTCTCGTTCTTTCAGGCCACCCAAAGCCCAGCAAACTCCACTGTCCTTTATATTTCAAGGCACCAAAAAATCCACACTTAAAAAAAAAAAAAAAAAAAAAAAAAAAAGAAACCTTTCTTCTCCCATGGTCATAGCTTGGTTTAGGCATGATAACATGACTGCGGTGTGACCTGAGTGCCAGAAGCCAGCAACCGTAGAGGGGGATTAGCTCAAATGGTAGAGCGCTCGCTTAGCATGCGAGAGGTAGCGGGATCGATGCCCGCATCCTCCAAAACTTCCACTTGGCACTACCTTCAAATGAAGGGCCAACTTCTTTTTAGTTGGCACTGACACAAAAACCTAGGAAGCAGCTGCACGCATATCTGGCTAAACCTTCGATAGCTCAGCTGGTAGAGCGGAGGACTGTAGTAGCTAGTTAGCAATCCTTAGGTCGCTGGTTCGATTCCGGCTCGAAGGATGCTTTTGAGTGTCCGATAACCTTGCATGCTTCAACTTGGAGGCTCTCTTGCACAGACTTTGCAGCTGCATACCTCCTGGCCGCACTCTTTTTGAGCCTGACCGCACAACCATTGGCCTCTGGAGAGAGTGTTAACAAGAATACTTCAAAACAAGAGAAACAATGCGTTGGCCGGGAATCGAACCCGGGTCAACTGCTTGGAAGGCAGCTATGCTCACCACTATACCACCAACGCCATAGAATTCGCACCACTTCTCAATCGTGAAAATGCAACTCTCACCCCTAGTGTGACTAAAGCCAACTCTTCTGCTTCGTTAGTGGCTTGACAACAGTCAGACGGTAATGTGGCTTCTCGTAAGAGAGGTTTAAGCAGCAGCAGAGTGGCGCAGCGGGAGCGTGCTGGGCCCATAACCCAGAGGTCGATGGATCGAAACCATCCTCTGCTAGGCGCAGAGTTTTGTATTTTTCATGCTCCCAGGAAAAAGGTACCCCAAAAATTCACTGTCTCGTTCTTTCAGGCCACCCAAAGCCCAGCAAACTCCACTGTCCTTTATATTTAAGGCACCAAAAAATCCACACTTAAAAAAAAAAAAAAAAAAAAAAAAAAAAAAAAGAAACCTTTCTTCTCCCATGGTCAAAGCTTGGTTTAGGCATGATAACATGACTGCGGTGTGACCCGAGTGCCAGAAGCCAGCAACCGTAGAGGGGGATTAGCTCAAATGGTAGAGCGCTCGCTTAGCATGCGAGAGGTAGCGGGATCGATGCCCGCATCCTCCAAAACTTCCACTTGGCACTACCTTCAAATGAAGGGCCAACTTCTTTTTAGTTGGCACTGACACAAAAACCTAGGAAGCAGCTGCACGCATATCTGGCTAAACCTTCGATAGCTCAGCTGGTAGAGCGGAGGACTGTAGTAGCTAGTTAGCAATCCTTAGGTCGCTGGTTCGATTCCGGCTCGAAGGATGCTTTTGAGTGTCCGATAACCTTGCATGCTTCAACTTGGAGGCTCTCTTGCACAGACTTTGCAGCTGCATACCTCCTGGCCGCACTCTTTTTGAGCCTGACCGCACAACCATTGGCCTCTGGAGAGAGTGTTAACAAGAATACTTCAAAACAAGAGAAACAATGCGTTGGCCGGGAATCGAACCCGGGTCAACTGCTTGGAAGGCAGCTATGCTCACCACTATACCACCAACGCCATAGAATTCGCACCACTTCTCAATCGTGAAAATGCAACTCTCACCCCTAGTGTGACTAAAGCCAACTCTTCTGCTTCGTTAGTGGCTTGACAACAGTCAGACGGTAATGTGGCTTCTCGTAAGAGAGGTTTAAGCAGCAGCAGAGTGGCGCAGCGGGAGCGTGCTGGGCCCATAACCCAGAGGTCGATGGATCGAAACCATCCTCTGCTAGGCGCAGAGTTTTGTATTTTTCATGCTCCCAGGAAAAAGGTACCCCAAAAATTCACTGTCTCGTTCTTTCAGGCCACCCAAAGCCCAGCAAACTCCACTGTCCTTTATATTTCAAGGCACCAAAAAATCCACACTTAAAAAAAAAAAAAAAAAAAAAAAAAAAGAAACCTTTCTTCTCCCATGGTCATAGCTTGGTTTAGGCATGATAACATGACTGCGGTGTGACCCGAGTGCCAGAAGCCAGCAACCGTAGAGGGGGATTAGCTCAAATGGTAGAGCGCTCGCTTAGCATGCGAGAGGTAGCGGGATCGATGCCCGCATCCTCCAAAACTTCCACTTGGCACTACCTTCAAATGAAGGGCCAACTTCTTTTTAGTTGGCACTGACACAAAAACCTAGGAAGCAGCTGCACGCATATCTGGCTAAACCTTCGATAGCTCAGCTGGTAGAGCGGAGGACTGTAGTAGCTAGTTAGCAATCCTTAGGTCGCTGGTTCGATTCCGGCTCGAAGGATGCTTTTGAGTGTCCGATAACCTTGCATGCTTCAACTTGGAGGCTCTCTTGCACAGACTTTGCAGCTGCATACCTCCTGGCCGCACTCTTTTTGAGCCTGACCGCACAACCATTGGCCTCTGGAGAGAGTGTTAACAAGAATACTTCAAAACAAGAGAAACAATGCGTTGGCCGGGAATCGAACCCGGGTCAACTGCTTGGAAGGCAGCTATGCTCACCACTATACCACCAACGCCATAGAATTCGCACCACTTCTCAATCGTGAAAATGCAACTCTCACCCCTAGTGTGACTAAAGCCAACTCTTCTGCTTCGTTAGTGGCTTGACAACAGTCAGACGGTAATGTGGCTTCTCGTAAGAGAGGTTTAAGCAGCAGCAGAGTGGCGCAGCGGGAGCGTGCTGGGCCCATAACCCAGAGGTCGATGGATCGAAACCATCCTCTGCTAGGCGCAGAGTTTTGTATTTTTCATGCTCCCAGGAAAAAGGTACCCCAAAAATTCACTGTCTCGTTCTTTCAGGCCACCCAAAGCCCAGCAAACTCCACTGTCCTTTATATTTCAAGGCACCAAAAAATCCACACTTAAAAAAAAAAAAAAAAAAAAAAAAAAAGAAACCTTTCTTCTCCCATGGTCATAGCTTGGTTTAGGCATGATAACATGACTGCGGTGTGACCCGAGTGCCAGAAGCCAGCAACCGTAGAGGGGGATTAGCTCAAATGGTAGAGCGCTCGCTTAGCATGCGAGAGGTAGCGGGATCGATGCCCGCATCCTCCAAAACTTCCACTTGGCACTACCTTCAAATGAAGGGCCAACTTCTTTTTAGTTGGCACTGACACAAAAACCTAGGAAGCAGCTGCACGCATATCTGGCTAAACCTTCGATAGCTCAGCTGGTAGAGCGGAGGACTGTAGTAGCTAGTTAGCAATCCTTAGGTCGCTGGTTCGATTCCGGCTCGAAGGATGCTTTTGAGTGTCCGATAACCTTGCATGCTTCAACTTGGAGGCTCTCTTGCACAGACTTTGCAGCTGCATACCTCCTGGCCGCACTCTTTTTGAGCCTGACCGCACAACCATTGGCCTCTGGAGAGAGTGTTAACAAGAATACTTCAAAACAAGAGAAACAATGCGTTGGCCGGGAATCGAACCCGGGTCAACTGCTTGGAAGGCAGCTATGCTCACCACTATACCACCAACGCCATAGAATTCGCACCACTTCTCAATCGTGAAAATGCAACTCTCACCCCTAGTGTGACTAAAGCCAACTCTTCTGCTTCGTTAGTGGCTTGACAACAGTCAGACGGTAATGTGGCTTCTCGTAAGAGAGGTTTAAGCAGCAGCAGAGTGGCGCAGCGGGAGCGTGCTGGGCCCATAACCCAGAGGTCGATGGATCGAAACCATCCTCTGCTAGGCGCAGAGTTTTGTATTTTTCATGCTCCCAGGAAAAAGGTACCCCAAAAATTCACTGTCTCGTTCTTTCAGGCCACCCAAAGCCCAGCAAACTCCACTGTCCTTTATATTTAAGGCACCAAAAAATCCACACTTAAAAAAAAAAAAAAAAAAAAAAAAAAAAAAAGAAACCTTTCTTCTCCCATGGTCAAAGCTTGGTTTAGGCATGATAACATGACTGCGGTGTGACCCGAGTGCCAGAAGCCAGCAACCGTAGAGGGGGATTAGCTCAAATGGTAGAGCGCTCGCTTAGCATGCGAGAGGTAGCGGGATCGATGCCCGCATCCTCCAAAACTTCCACTTGGCACTACCTTCAAATGAAGGGCCAACTTCTTTTTAGTTGGCACTGACACAAAAACCTAGGAAGCAGCTGCACGCATATCTGGCTAAACCTTCGATAGCTCAGCTGGTAGAGCGGAGGACTGTAGTAGCTAGTTAGCAATCCTTAGGTCGCTGGTTCGATTCCGGCTCGAAGGATGCTTTTGAGTGTCCGATAACCTTGCATGCTTCAACTTGGAGGCTCTCTTGCACAGACTTTGCAGCTGCATACCTCCTGGCCGCACTCTTTTTGAGCCTGACCGCACAACCATTGGCCTCTGGAGAGAGTGTTAACAAGAATACTTCAAAACAAGAGAAACAATGCGTTGGCCGGGAATCGAACCCGGGTCAACTGCTTGGAAGGCAGCTATGCTCACCACTATACCACCAACGCCATAGAATTCGCACCACTTCTCAATCGTGAAAATGCAACTCTCACCCCTAGTGTGACTAAAGCCAACTCTTCTGCTTCGTTAGTGGCTTGACAACAGTCAGACGGTAATGTGGCTTCTCGTAAGAGAGGTTTAAGCAGCAGCAGAGTGGCGCAGCGGGAGCGTGCTGGGCCCATAACCCAGAGGTCGATGGATCGAAACCATCCTCTGCTAGGCGCAGAGTTTTGTATTTTTCATGCTCCCAGGAAAAAGGTACCCCAAAAATTCACTGTCTCGTTCTTTCAGGCCACCCAAAGCCCAGCAAACTCCACTGTCCTTTATATTTCAAGGCACCAAAAAATCCACACTTAAAAAAAAAAAAAAAAAAAAAAAAAAAAGAAACCTTTCTTCTCCCATGGTCATAGCTTGGTTTAGGCATGATAACATGACTGCGGTGTGACCCGAGTGCCAGAAGCCAGCAACCGTAGAGGGGGATTAGCTCAAATGGTAGAGCGCTCGCTTAGCATGCGAGAGGTAGCGGGATCGATGCCCGCATCCTCCAAAACTTCCACTTGGCACTACCTTCAAATGAAGGGCCAACTTCTTTTTAGTTGGCACTGACACAAAAACCTAGGAAGCAGCTGCACGCATATCTGGCTAAACCTTCGATAGCTCAGCTGGTAGAGCGGAGGACTGTAGTAGCTAGTTAGCAATCCTTAGGTCGCTGGTTCGATTCCGGCTCGAAGGATGCTTTTGAGTGTCCGATAACCTTGCATGCTTCAACTTGGAGGCTCTCTTGCACAGACTTTGCAGCTGCATACCTCCTGGCCGCACTCTTTTTGAGCCTGACCGCACAACCATTGGCCTCTGGAGAGAGTGTTAACAAGAATACTTCAAAACAAGAGAAACAATGCGTTGGCCGGGAATCGAACCCGGGTCAACTGCTTGGAAGGCAGCTATGCTCACCACTATACCACCAACGCCATAGAATTCGCACCACTTCTCAATCGTGAAAATGCAACTCTCACCCCTAGTGTGACTAAAGCCAACTCTTCTGCTTCGTTAGTGGCTTGACAACAGTCAGACGGTAATGTGGCTTCTCGTAAGAGAGGTTTAAGCAGCAGCAGAGTGGCGCAGCGGGAGCGTGCTGGGCCCATAACCCAGAGGTCGATGGATCGAAACCATCCTCTGCTAGGCGCAGAGTTTTGTATTTTTCATGCTCCCAGGAAAAAGGTACCCCAAAAATTCACTGTCTCGTTCTTTCAGGCCACCCAAAGCCCAGCAAACTCCACTGTCCTTTATATTTAAGGCACCAAAAAATCCACACTTAAAAAAAAAAAAAAAAAAAAAAAAAAAAAAAGAAACCTTTCTTCTCCCATGGTCAAAGCTTGGTTTAGGCATGATAACATGACTGCGGTGTGACCCGAGTGCCAGAAGCCAGCAACCGTAGAGGGGGATTAGCTCAAATGGTAGAGCGCTCGCTTAGCATGCGAGAGGTAGCGGGATCGATGCCCGCATCCTCCAAAACTTCCACTTGGCACTACCTTCAAATGAAGGGCCAACTTCTTTTTAGTTGGCACTGACACAAAAACCTAGGAAGCAGCTGCACGCATATCTGGCTAAACCTTCGATAGCTCAGCTGGTAGAGCGGAGGACTGTAGTAGCTAGTTAGCAATCCTTAGGTCGCTGGTTCGATTCCGGCTCGAAGGATGCTTTTGAGTGTCCGATAACCTTGCATGCTTCAACTTGGAGGCTCTCTTGCACAGACTTTGCAGCTGCATACCTCCTGGCCGCACTCTTTTTGAGCCTGACCGCACAACCATTGGCCTCTGGAGAGAGTGTTAACAAGAATACTTCAAAACAAGAGAAACAATGCGTTGGCCGGGAATCGAACCCGGGTCAACTGCTTGGAAGGCAGCTATGCTCACCACTATACCACCAACGCCATAGAATTCGCACCACTTCTCAATCGTGAAAATGCAACTCTCACCCCTAGTGTGACTAAAGCCAACTCTTCTGCTTCGTTAGTGGCTTGACAACAGTCAGACGGTAATGTGGCTTCTCGTAAGAGAGGTTTAAGCAGCAGCAGAGTGGCGCAGCGGGAGCGTGCTGGGCCCATAACCCAGAGGTCGATGGATCGAAACCATCCTCTGCTAGGCGCAGAGTTTTGTATTTTTCATGCTCCCAGGAAAAAGGTACCCCAAAAATTCACTGTCTCGTTCTTTCAGGCCACCCAAAGCCCAGCAAACTCCACTGTCCTTTATATTTCAAGGCACCAAAAAATCCACACTTAAAAAAAAAAAAAAAAAAAAAAAAAAAAAGAAACCTTTCTTCTCCCATGGTCATAGCTTGGTTTAGGCATGATAACATGACTGCGGTGTGACCCGAGTGCCAGAAGCCAGCAACCGTAGAGGGGGATTAGCTCAAATGGTAGAGCGCTCGCTTAGCATGCGAGAGGTAGCGGGATCGATGCCCGCATCCTCCAAAACTTCCACTTGGCACTACCTTCAAATGAAGGGCCAACTTCTTTTTAGTTGGCACTGACACAAAAACCTAGGAAGCAGCTGCACGCATATCTGGCTAAACCTTCGATAGCTCAGCTGGTAGAGCGGAGGACTGTAGTAGCTAGTTAGCAATCCTTAGGTCGCTGGTTCGATTCCGGCTCGAAGGATGCTTTTGAGTGTCCGATACCTTGCATGCTTCAACTTGGAGGCTCTCTTGCACAGACTTTGCAGCTGCATACCTCCTGGCCGCACTCTTTTTGAGCCTGACCGCACAACCATTGGCCTCTGGAGAGAGTGTTAACAAGAATACTTCAAAACAAGAGAAACAAGGCGTTGGCCGGGAATCGAACCCGGGTCAACTGCTTGGAAGGCAGCTATGCTCACCACTATACCACCAACGCCATAGAATTCGCACCACTTCTCAATCGTGAAAATGCAACTCTCACCCCTAGTGTGACTAAAGCCAACTCTTCTGCTTCGTTAGTGGCTTGACAACAGTCAGACGGTAATGTGGCTTCTCGTAAGAGAGGTTTAAGCAGCAGCAGAGTGGCGCAGCGGGAGCGTGCTGGGCCCATAACCCAGAGGTCGATGGATCGAAACCATCCTCTGCTAGGCGCAGAGTTTTGTATTTTTCATGCTCCCAGGAAAAAGGTACCCCAAAAATTCACTGTCTCGTTCTTTCAGGCCACCCAAAGCCCAGCAAACTCCACTGTCCTTTATATTTAAGGCACCAAAAAATCCACACTTAAAAAAAAAAAAAAAAAGAAACCTTTCTTCTCCCATGGTCAAAGCTTGGTTTAGGCATGATAACATGACTGCGGTGTGACCCGAGTGCCAGAAGCCAGCAACCGTAGAGGGGGATTAGCTCAAATGGTAGAGCGCTCGCTTAGCATGCGAGAGGTAGCGGGATCGATGCCCGCATCCTCCAAAACTTCCACTTGGCACTACCTTCAAATGAAGGGCCAACTTCTTTTTAGTTGGCACTGACACAAAAACCTAGGAAGCAGCTGCACGCATATCTGGCTAAACCTTCGATAGCTCAGCTGGTAGAGCGGAGGACTGTAGTAGCTAGTTAGCAATCCTTAGGTCGCTGGTTCGATTCCGGCTCGAAGGATGCTTTTGAGTGTCCGATAACCTTGCATGCTTCAACTTGGAGGCTCTCTTGCACAGACTTTGCAGCTGCATACCTCCTGGCCGCACTCTTTTTGAGCCTGACCGCACAACCATTGGCCTCTGGAGAGAGTGTTAACAAGAATACTTCAAAACAAGAGAAACAATGCGTTGGCCGGGAATCGAACCCGGGTCAACTGCTTGGAAGGCAGCTATGCTCACCACTATACCACCAACGCCATAGAATTCGCACCACTTCTCAATCGTGAAAATGCAACTCTCACCCCTAGTGTGACTAAAGCCAACTCTTCTGCTTCGTTAGTGGCTTGACAACAGTCAGACGGTAATGTGGCTTCTCGTAAGAGAGGTTTAAGCAGCAGCAGAGTGGCGCAGCGGGAGCGTGCTGGGCCCATAACCCAGAGGTCGATGGATCGAAACCATCCTCTGCTAGGCGCAGAGTTTTGTATTTTTCATGCTCCCAGGAAAAAGGTACCCCAAAAATTCACTGTCTCGTTCTTTCAGGCCACCCAAAGCCCAGCAAACTCCACTGTCCTTTATATTTAAGGCACCAAAAAATCCACACTTAAAAAAAAAAAAAAAAAAAAAAAAAAAAAGAAACCTTTCTTCTCCCATGGTCAAAGCTTGGTTTAGGCATGATAACATGACTGCGGTGTGACCCGAGTGCCAGAAGCCAGCAACCGTAGAGGGGGATTAGCTCAAATGGTAGAGCGCTCGCTTAGCATGCGAGAGGTAGCGGGATCGATGCCCGCATCCTCCAAAACTTCCACTTGGCACTACCTTCAAATGAAGGGCCAACTTCTTTTTAGTTGGCACTGACACAAAAACCTAGGAAGCAGCTGCACGCATATCTGGCTAAACCTTCGATAGCTCAGCTGGTAGAGCGGAGGACTGTAGTAGCTAGTTAGCAATCCTTAGGTCGCTGGTTCGATTCCGGCTCGAAGGATGCTTTTGAGTGTCCGATAACCTTGCATGCTTCAACTTGGAGGCTCTCTTGCACAGACTTTGCAGCTGCATACCTCCTGGCCGCACTCTTTTTGAGCCTGACCGCACAACCATTGGCCTCTGGAGAGAGTGTTAACAAGAATACTTCAAAACAAGAGAAACAATGCGTTGGCCGGGAATCGAACCCGGGTCAACTGCTTGGAAGGCAGCTATGCTCACCACTATACCACCAACGCCATAGAATTCGCACCACTTCTCAATCGTGAAAATGCAACTCTCACCCCTAGTGTGACTAAAGCCAACTCTTCTGCTTCGTTAGTGGCTTGACAACAGTCAGACGGTAATGTGGCTTCTCGTAAGAGAGGTTTAAGCAGCAGCAGAGTGGCGCAGCGGGAGCGTGCTGGGCCCATAACCCAGAGGTCGATGGATCGAAACCATCCTCTGCTAGGCGCAGAGTTTTGTATTTTTCATGCTCCCAGGAAAAAGGTACCCCAAAAATTCACTGTCTCGTTCTTTCAGGCCACCCAAAGCCCAGCAAACTCCACTGTCCTTTATATTTAAGGCACCAAAAAATCCACACTTAAAAAAAAAAAAAAAAAAAAAAAAAAAAAAAGAAACCTTTCTTCTCCCATGGTCAAAGCTTGGTTTAGGCATGATAACATGACTGCGGTGTGACCCGAGTGCCAGAAGCCAGCAACCGTAGAGGGGGATTAGCTCAAATGGTAGAGCGCTCGCTTAGCATGCGAGAGGTAGCGGGATCGATGCCCGCATCCTCCAAAACTTCCACTTGGCACTACCTTCAAATGAAGGGCCAACTTCTTTTTAGTTGGCACTGACACAAAAACCTAGGAAGCAGCTGCACGCATATCTGGCTAAACCTTCGATAGCTCAGCTGGTAGAGCGGAGGACTGTAGTAGCTAGTTAGCAATCCTTAGGTCGCTGGTTCGATTCCGGCTCGAAGGATGCTTTTGAGTGTCCGATAACCTTGCATGCTTCAACTTGGAGGCTCTCTTGCACAGACTTTGCAGCTGCATACCTCCTGGCCGCACTCTTTTTGAGCCTGACCGCACAACCATTGGCCTCTGGAGAGAGTGTTAACAAGAATACTTCAAAACAAGAGAAACAATGCGTTGGCCGGGAATCGAACCCGGGTCAACTGCTTGGAAGGCAGCTATGCTCACCACTATACCACCAACGCCATAGAATTCGCACCACTTCTCAATCGTGAAAATGCAACTCTCACCCCTAGTGTGACTAAAGCCAACTCTTCTGCTTCGTTAGTGGCTTGACAACAGTCAGACGGTAATGTGGCTTCTCGTAAGAGAGGTTTAAGCAGCAGCAGAGTGGCGCAGCGGGAGCGTGCTGGGCCCATAACCCAGAGGTCGATGGATCGAAACCATCCTCTGCTAGGCGCAGAGTTTTGTATTTTTCATGCTCCCAGGAAAAAGGTACCCCAAAAATTCACTGTCTCGTTCTTTCAGGCCACCCAAAGCCCAGCAAACTCCACTGTCCTTTATATTTCAAGGCACCAAAAAATCCACACTTAAAAAAAAAAAAAAAAAAAAAAAAAAAAAGAAACCTTTCTTCTCCCATGGTCATAGCTTGGTTTAGGCATGATAACATGACTGCGGTGTGACCCGAGTGCCAGAAGCCAGCAACCGTAGAGGGGGATTAGCTCAAATGGTAGAGCGCTCGCTTAGCATGCGAGAGGTAGCGGGATCGATGCCCGCATCCTCCAAAACTTCCACTTGGCACTACCTTCAAATGAAGGGCCAACTTCTTTTTAGTTGGCACTGACACAAAAACCTAGGAAGCAGCTGCACGCATATCTGGCTAAACCTTCGATAGCTCAGCTGGTAGAGCGGAGGACTGTAGTAGCTAGTTAGCAATCCTTAGGTCGCTGGTTCGATTCCGGCTCGAAGGATGCTTTTGAGTGTCCGATACCTTGCATGCTTCAACTTGGAGGCTCTCTTGCACAGACTTTGCAGCTGCATACCTCCTGGCCGCACTCTTTTTGAGCCTGACCGCACAACCATTGGCCTCTGGAGAGAGTGTTAACAAGAATACTTCAAAACAAGAGAAACAAGGCATTGGCCGGGAATCGAACCCGGGTCAACTGCTTGGAAGGCAGCTATGCTCACCACTATACCACCAACGCCATAGAATTCGCACCACTTCTCAATCGTGAAAATGCAACTCTCACCCCTAGTGTGACTAAAGCCAACTCTTCTGCTTCGTTAGTGGCTTGACAACAGTCAGACGGTAATGTGGCTTCTCGTAAGAGAGGTTTAAGCAGCAGCAGAGTGGCGCAGCGGGAGCGTGCTGGGCCCATAACCCAGAGGTCGATGGATCGAAACCATCCTCTGCTAGGCGCAGAGTTTTGTATTTTTCATGCTCCCAGGAAAAAGGTACCCCAAAAATTCACTGTCTCGTTCTTTCAGGCCACCCAAAGCCCAGCAAACTCCACTGTCCTTTATATTTCAAGGCACCAAAAAATCCACACTTAAAAAAAAAAAAAAAAAAAAAAAAAAAAGAAACCTTTCTTCTCCCATGGTCATAGCTTGGTTTAGGCATGATAACATGACTGCGGTGTGACCCGAGTGCCAGAAGCCAGCAACCGTAGAGGGGGATTAGCTCAAATGGTAGAGCGCTCGCTTAGCATGCGAGAGGTAGCGGGATCGATGCCCGCATCCTCCAAAACTTCCACTTGGCACTACCTTCAAATGAAGGGCCAACTTCTTTTTAGTTGGCACTGACACAAAAACCTAGGAAGCAGCTGCACGCATATCTGGCTAAACCTTCGATAGCTCAGCTGGTAGAGCGGAGGACTGTAGTAGCTAGTTAGCAATCCTTAGGTCGCTGGTTCGATTCCGGCTCGAAGGATGCTTTTGAGTGTCCGATACCTTGCATGCTTCAACTTGGAGGCTCTCTTGCACAGACTTTGCAGCTGCATACCTCCTGGCCGCACTCTTTTTGAGCCTGACCGCACAACCATTGGCCTCTGGAGAGAGTGTTAACAAGAATACTTCAAAACAAGAGAAACAAGGCGTTGGCCGGGAATCGAACCCGGGTCAACTGCTTGGAAGGCAGCTATGCTCACCACTATACCACCAACGCCATAGAATTCGCACCACTTCTCAATCGTGAAAATGCAACTCTCACCCCTAGTGTGACTAAAGCCAACTCTTCTGCTTCGTTAGTGGCTTGACAACAGTCAGACGGTAATGTGGCTTCTCGTAAGAGAGGTTTAAGCAGCAGCAGAGTGGCGCAGCGGGAGCGTGCTGGGCCCATAACCCAGAGGTCGATGGATCGAAACCATCCTCTGCTAGGCGCAGAGTTTTGTATTTTTCATGCTCCCAGGAAAAAGGTACCCCAAAAATTCACTGTCTCGTTCTTTCAGGCCACCCAAAGCCCAGCAAACTCCACTGTCCTTTATATTTAAGGCACCAAAAAATCCACACTTAAAAAAAAAAAAAAAAAGAAACCTTTCTTCTCCCATGGTCAAAGCTTGGTTTAGGCATGATAACATGACTGCGGTGTGACCCGAGTGCCAGAAGCCAGCAACCGTAGAGGGGGATTAGCTCAAATGGTAGAGCGCTCGCTTAGCATGCGAGAGGTAGCGGGATCGATGCCCGCATCCTCCAAAACTTCCACTTGGCACTACCTTCAAATGAAGGGCCAACTTCTTTTTAGTTGGCACTGACACAAAAACCTAGGAAGCAGCTGCACGCATATCTGGCTAAACCTTCGATAGCTCAGCTGGTAGAGCGGAGGACTGTAGTAGCTAGTTAGCAATCCTTAGGTCGCTGGTTCGATTCCGGCTCGAAGGATGCTTTTGAGTGTCCGATAACCTTGCATGCTTCAACTTGGAGGCTCTCTTGCACAGACTTTGCAGCTGCATACCTCCTGGCCGCACTCTTTTTGAGCCTGACCGCACAACCATTGGCCTCTGGAGAGAGTGTTAACAAGAATACTTCAAAACAAGAGAAACAATGCGTTGGCCGGGAATCGAACCCGGGTCAACTGCTTGGAAGGCAGCTATGCTCACCACTATACCACCAACGCCATAGAATTCGCACCACTTCTCAATCGTGAAAATGCAACTCTCACCCCTAGTGTGACTAAAGCCAACTCTTCTGCTTCGTTAGTGGCTTGACAACAGTCAGACGGTAATGTGGCTTCTCGTAAGAGAGGTTTAAGCAGCAGCAGAGTGGCGCAGCGGGAGCGTGCTGGGCCCATAACCCAGAGGTCGATGGATCGAAACCATCCTCTGCTAGGCGCAGAGTTTTGTATTTTTCATGCTCCCAGGAAAAAGGTACCCCAAAAATTCACTGTCTCGTTCTTTCAGGCCACCCAAAGCCCAGCAAACTCCACTGTCCTTTATATTTAAGGCACCAAAAAATCCACACTTAAAAAAAAAAAAAAAAAAAAAAAAAAAAAAGAAACCTTTCTTCTCCCATGGTCAAAGCTTGGTTTAGGCATGATAACATGACTGCGGTGTGACCCGAGTGCCAGAAGCCAGCAACCGTAGAGGGGGATTAGCTCAAATGGTAGAGCGCTCGCTTAGCATGCGAGAGGTAGCGGGATCGATGCCCGCATCCTCCAAAACTTCCACTTGGCACTACCTTCAAATGAAGGGCCAACTTCTTTTTAGTTGGCACTGACACAAAAACCTAGGAAGCAGCTGCACGCATATCTGGCTAAACCTTCGATAGCTCAGCTGGTAGAGCGGAGGACTGTAGTAGCTAGTTAGCAATCCTTAGGTCGCTGGTTCGATTCCGGCTCGAAGGATGCTTTTGAGTGTCCGATAACCTTGCATGCTTCAACTTGGAGGCTCTCTTGCACAGACTTTGCAGCTGCATACCTCCTGGCCGCACTCTTTTTGAGCCTGACCGCACAACCATTGGCCTCTGGAGAGAGTGTTAACAAGAATACTTCAAAACAAGAGAAACAATGCGTTGGCCGGGAATCGAACCCGGGTCAACTGCTTGGAAGGCAGCTATGCTCACCACTATACCACCAACGCCATAGAATTCGCACCACTTCTCAATCGTGAAAATGCAACTCTCACCCCTAGTGTGACTAAAGCCAACTCTTCTGCTTCGTTAGTGGCTTGACAACAGTCAGACGGTAATGTGGCTTCTCGTAAGAGAGGTTTAAGCAGCAGCAGAGTGGCGCAGCGGGAGCGTGCTGGGCCCATAACCCAGAGGTCGATGGATCGAAACCATCCTCTGCTAGGCGCAGAGTTTTGTATTTTTCATGCTCCCAGGAAAAAGGTACCCCAAAAATTCACTGTCTCGTTCTTTCAGGCCACCCAAAGCCCAGCAAACTCCACTGTCCTTTATATTTAAGGCACCAAAAAATCCACACTTAAAAAAAAAAAAAAAAAAAAAAAAAAAAAAAGAAACCTTTCTTCTCCCATGGTCAAAGCTTGGTTTAGGCATGATAACATGACTGCGGTGTGACCCGAGTGCCAGAAGCCAGCAACCGTAGAGGGGGATTAGCTCAAATGGTAGAGCGCTCGCTTAGCATGCGAGAGGTAGCGGGATCGATGCCCGCATCCTCCAAAACTTCCACTTGGCACTACCTTCAAATGAAGGGCCAACTTCTTTTTAGTTGGCACTGACACAAAAACCTAGGAAGCAGCTGCACGCATATCTGGCTAAACCTTCGATAGCTCAGCTGGTAGAGCGGAGGACTGTAGTAGCTAGTTAGCAATCCTTAGGTCGCTGGTTCGATTCCGGCTCGAAGGATGCTTTTGAGTGTCCGATAACCTTGCATGCTTCAACTTGGAGGCTCTCTTGCACAGACTTTGCAGCTGCATACCTCCTGGCCGCACTCTTTTTGAGCCTGACCGCACAACCATTGGCCTCTGGAGAGAGTGTTCACTAGAATACTTCAAAACAAGAGAAACAATGCGTTGGCCGGGAATCGAACCCGGGTCAACTGCTTGGAAGGCAGCTATGCTCACCACTATACCACCAACGCCATAGAATTCGCACCACTTCTCAATCGTGAAAATGCAACTCTCACCCCTAGTGTGACTAAAGCCAACTCTTCTGCTTCGTTAGTGGCTTGACAACAGTCAGACGGTAATGTGGCTTCTCGTAAGAGAGGTTTAAGCAGCAGCAGAGTGGCGCAGCGGGAGCGTGCTGGGCCCATAACCCAGAGGTCGATGGATCGAAACCATCCTCTGCTAGGCGCAGAGTTTTGTATTTTTCATGCTCCCAGGAAAAAGGTACCCCAAAAATTCACTGTCTCGTTCTTTCAGGCCACCCAAAGCCCAGCAAACTCCACTGTCCTTTATATTTAAGGCACCAAAAAATCCACACTTAAAAAAAAAAAAAAAAAGAAACCTTTCTTCTCCCATGGTCAAAGCTTGGTTTAGGCATGATAACATGACTGCGGTGTGACCCGAGTGCCAGAAGCCAGCAACCGTAGAGGGGGATTAGCTCAAATGGTAGAGCGCTCGCTTAGCATGCGAGAGGTAGCGGGATCGATGCCCGCATCCTCCAAAACTTCCACTTGGCACTACCTTCAAATGAAGGGCCAACTTCTTTTTAGTTGGCACTGACACAAAAACCTAGGAAGCAGCTGCACGCATATCTGGCTAAACCTTCGATAGCTCAGCTGGTAGAGCGGAGGACTGTAGTAGCTAGTTAGCAATCCTTAGGTCGCTGGTTCGATTCCGGCTCGAAGGATGCTTTTGAGTGTCCGATAACCTTGCATGCTTCAACTTGGAGGCTCTCTTGCACAGACTTTGCAGCTGCATACCTCCTGGCCGCACTCTTTTTGAGCCTGACCGCACAACCATTGGCCTCTGGAGAGAGTGTTAACAAGAATACTTCAAAACAAGAGAAACAATGCGTTGGCCGGGAATCGAACCCGGGTCAACTGCTTGGAAGGCAGCTATGCTCACCACTATACCACCAACGCCATAGAATTCGCACCACTTCTCAATCGTGAAAATGCAACTCTCACCCCTAGTGTGACTAAAGCCAACTCTTCTGCTTCGTTAGTGGCTTGACAACAGTCAGACGGTAATGTGGCTTCTCGTAAGAGAGGTTTAAGCAGCAGCAGAGTGGCGCAGCGGGAGCGTGCTGGGCCCATAACCCAGAGGTCGATGGATCGAAACCATCCTCTGCTAGGCGCAGAGTTTTGTATTTTTCATGCTCCCAGGAAAAAGGTACCCCAAAAATTCACTGTCTCGTTCTTTCAGGCCACCCAAAGCCCAGCAAACTCCACTGTCCTTTATATTTAAGGCACCAAAAAATCCACACTTAAAAAAAAAAAAAAAAAAAAAAAAAAAAAGAAACCTTTCTTCTCCCATGGTCAAAGCTTGGTTTAGGCATGATAACATGACTGCGGTGTGACCCGAGTGCCAGAAGCCAGCAACCGTAGAGGGGGATTAGCTCAAATGGTAGAGCGCTCGCTTAGCATGCGAGAGGTAGCGGGATCGATGCCCGCATCCTCCAAAACTTCCACTTGGCACTACCTTCAAATGAAGGGCCAACTTCTTTTTAGTTGGCACTGACACAAAAACCTAGGAAGCAGCTGCACGCATATCTGGCTAAACCTTCGATAGCTCAGCTGGTAGAGCGGAGGACTGTAGTAGCTAGTTAGCAATCCTTAGGTCGCTGGTTCGATTCCGGCTCGAAGGATGCTTTTGAGTGTCCGATAACCTTGCATGCTTCAACTTGGAGGCTCTCTTGCACAGACTTTGCAGCTGCATACCTCCTGGCCGCACTCTTTTTGAGCCTGACCGCACAACCATTGGCCTCTGGAGAGAGTGTTAACAAGAATACTTCAAAACAAGAGAAACAATGCGTTGGCCGGGAATCGAACCCGGGTCAACTGCTTGGAAGGCAGCTATGCTCACCACTATACCACCAACGCCATAGAATTCGCACCACTTCTCAATCGTGAAAATGCAACTCTCACCCCTAGTGTGACTAAAGCCAACTCTTCTGCTTCGTTAGTGGCTTGACAACAGTCAGACGGTAATGTGGCTTCTCGTAAGAGAGGTTTAAGCAGCAGCAGAGTGGCGCAGCGGGAGCGTGCTGGGCCCATAACCCAGAGGTCGATGGATCGAAACCATCCTCTGCTAGGCGCAGAGTTTTGTATTTTTCATGCTCCCAGGAAAAAGGTACCCCAAAAATTCACTGTCTCGTTCTTTCAGGCCACCCAAAGCCCAGCAAACTCCACTGTCCTTTATATTTAAGGCACCAAAAAATCCACACTTAAAAAAAAAAAAAAAAAAAAAAAAAAAAAAAGAAACCTTTCTTCTCCCATGGTCAAAGCTTGGTTTAGGCATGATAACATGACTGCGGTGTGACCCGAGTGCCAGAAGCCAGCAACCGTAGAGGGGGATTAGCTCAAATGGTAGAGCGCTCGCTTAGCATGCGAGAGGTAGCGGGATCGATGCCCGCATCCTCCAAAACTTCCACTTGGCACTACCTTCAAATGAAGGGCCAACTTCTTTTTAGTTGGCACTGACACAAAAACCTAGGAAGCAGCTGCACGCATATCTGGCTAAACCTTCGATAGCTCAGCTGGTAGAGCGGAGGACTGTAGTAGCTAGTTAGCAATCCTTAGGTCGCTGGTTCGATTCCGGCTCGAAGGATGCTTTTGAGTGTCCGATAACCTTGCATGCTTCAACTTGGAGGCTCTCTTGCACAGACTTTGCAGCTGCATACCTCCTGGCCGCACTCTTTTTGAGCCTGACCGCACAACCATTGGCCTCTGGAGAGAGTGTTCACTAGAATACTTCAAAACAAGAGAAACAATGCGTTGGCCGGGAATCGAACCCGGGTCAACTGCTTGGAAGGCAGCTATGCTCACCACTATACCACCAACGCCATAGAATTCGCACCACTTCTCAATCGTGAAAATGCAACTCTCACCCCTAGTGTGACTAAAGCCAACTCTTCTGCTTCGTTAGTGGCTTGACAACAGTCAGACGGTAATGTGGCTTCTCGTAAGAGAGGTTTAAGCAGCAGCAGAGTGGCGCAGCGGGAGCGTGCTGGGCCCATAACCCAGAGGTCGATGGATCGAAACCATCCTCTGCTAGGCGCAGAGTTTTGTATTTTTCATGCTCCCAGGAAAAAGGTACCCCAAAAATTCACTGTCTCGTTCTTTCAGGCCACCCAAAGCCCAGCAAACTCCACTGTCCTTTATATTTCAAGGCACCAAAAAATCGACACTTAAAAAAAAAAAAAAAAAAAAAAAAAAAGAAACCTTTCTTCTCCCATGGTCATAGCTTGGTTTAGGCATGATAACATGACTGCGGTGTGACCCGAGTGCCAGAAGCCAGCAACCGTAGAGGGGGATTAGCTCAAATGGTAGAGCGCTCGCTTAGCATGCGAGAGGTAGCGGGATCGATGCCCGCATCCTCCAAAACTTCCACTTGGCACTACCTTCAAATGAAGGGCCAACTTCTTTTTAGTTGGCACTGACACAAAAACCTAGGAAGCAGCTGCACGCATATCTGGCTAAACCTTCGATAGCTCAGCTGGTAGAGCGGAGGACTGTAGTAGCTAGTTAGCAATCCTTAGGTCGCTGGTTCGATTCCGGCTCGAAGGATGCTTTTGAGTGTCCGATACCTTGCATGCTTCAACTTGGAGGCTCTCTTGCACAGACTTTGCAGCTGCATACCTCCTGGCCGCACTCTTTTTGAGCCTGACCGCACAACCATTGGCCTCTGGAGAGAGTGTTCACTAGAATACTTCAAAACAAGAGAAACAATGCGTTGGCCGGGAATCGAACCCGGGTCAACTGCTTGGAAGGCAGCTATGCTCACCACTATACCACCAACGCCATAGAATTCGCACCACTTCTCAATCGTGAAAATGCAACTCTCACCCCTAGTGTGACTAAAGCCAACTCTTCTGCTTCGTTAGTGGCTTGACAACAGTCAGACGGTAATGTGGCTTCTCGTAAGAGAGGTTTAAGCAGCAGCAGAGTGGCGCAGCGGGAGCGTGCTGGGCCCATAACCCAGAGGTCGATGGATCGAAACCATCCTCTGCTAGGCGCAGAGTTTTGTATTTTTCATGCTCCCAGGAAAAAGGTACCCCAAAAATTCACTGTCTCGTTCTTTCAGGCCACCCAAAGCCCAGCAAACTCCACTGTCCTTTATATTTAAGGCACCAAAAAATCCACACTTAAAAAAAAAAAAAAAAAAAAAAAAAAAAAAGAAACCTTTCTTCTCCCATGGTCAAAGCTTGGTTTAGGCATGATAACATGACTGCGGTGTGACCCGAGTGCCAGAAGCCAGCAACCGTAGAGGGGGATTAGCTCAAATGGTAGAGCGCTCGCTTAGCATGCGAGAGGTAGCGGGATCGATGCCCGCATCCTCCAAAACTTCCACTTGGCACTACCTTCAAATGAAGGGCCAACTTCTTTTTAGTTGGCACTGACACAAAAACCTAGGAAGCAGCTGCACGCATATCTGGCTAAACCTTCGATAGCTCAGCTGGTAGAGCGGAGGACTGTAGTAGCTAGTTAGCAATCCTTAGGTCGCTGGTTCGATTCCGGCTCGAAGGATGCTTTTGAGTGTCCGATAACCTTGCATGCTTCAACTTGGAGGCTCTCTTGCACAGACTTTGCAGCTGCATACCTCCTGGCCGCACTCTTTTTGAGCCTGACCGCACAACCATTGGCCTCTGGAGAGAGTGTTAACAAGAATACTTCAAAACAAGAGAAACAATGCGTTGGCCGGGAATCGAACCCGGGTCAACTGCTTGGAAGGCAGCTATGCTCACCACTATACCACCAACGCCATAGAATTCGCACCACTTCTCAATCGTGAAAATGCAACTCTCACCCCTAGTGTGACTAAAGCCAACTCTTCTGCTTCGTTAGTGGCTTGACAACAGTCAGACGGTAATGTGGCTTCTCGTAAGAGAGGTTTAAGCAGCAGCAGAGTGGCGCAGCGGGAGCGTGCTGGGCCCATAACCCAGAGGTCGATGGATCGAAACCATCCTCTGCTAGGCGCAGAGTTTTGTATTTTTCATGCTCCCAGGAAAAAGGTACCCCAAAAATTCACTGTCTCGTTCTTTCAGGCCACCCAAAGCCCAGCAAACTCCACTGTCCTTTATATTTAAGGCACCAAAAAATCCACACTTAAAAAAAAAAAAAAAAAAAAAAAAAAAAAAGAAACCTTTCTTCTCCCATGGTCAAAGCTTGGTTTAGGCATGATAACATGACTGCGGTGTGACCCGAGTGCCAGAAGCCAGCAACCGTAGAGGGGGATTAGCTCAAATGGTAGAGCGCTCGCTTAGCATGCGAGAGGTAGCGGGATCGATGCCCGCATCCTCCAAAACTTCCACTTGGCACTACCTTCAAATGAAGGGCCAACTTCTTTTTAGTTGGCACTGACACAAAAACCTAGGAAGCAGCTGCACGCATATCTGGCTAAACCTTCGATAGCTCAGCTGGTAGAGCGGAGGACTGTAGTAGCTAGTTAGCAATCCTTAGGTCGCTGGTTCGATTCCGGCTCGAAGGATGCTTTTGAGTGTCCGATAACCTTGCATGCTTCAACTTGGAGGCTCTCTTGCACAGACTTTGCAGCTGCATACCTCCTGGCCGCACTCTTTTTGAGCCTGACCGCACAACCATTGGCCTCTGGAGAGAGTGTTAACAAGAATACTTCAAAACAAGAGAAACAATGCGTTGGCCGGGAATCGAACCCGGGTCAACTGCTTGGAAGGCAGCTATGCTCACCACTATACCACCAACGCCATAGAATTCGCACCACTTCTCAATCGTGAAAATGCAACTCTCACCCCTAGTGTGACTAAAGCCAACTCTTCTGCTTCGTTAGTGGCTTGACAACAGTCAGACGGTAATGTGGCTTCTCGTAAGAGAGGTTTAAGCAGCAGCAGAGTGGCGCAGCGGGAGCGTGCTGGGCCCATAACCCAGAGGTCGATGGATCGAAACCATCCTCTGCTAGGCGCAGAGTTTTGTATTTTTCATGCTCCCAGGAAAAAGGTACCCCAAAAATTCACTGTCTCGTTCTTTCAGGCCACCCAAAGCCCAGCAAACTCCACTGTCCTTTATAT
The DNA here is from genome assembly GCF_035609145.1 of Eleutherodactylus coqui. Lineage (NCBI taxonomy): Eukaryota > Metazoa > Chordata > Amphibia > Anura > Eleutherodactylidae > Eleutherodactylus > Eleutherodactylus coqui. The sequence goes on from NC_089837.1 coordinate 9,166,271, forward strand.
TTAAGGCACCAAAAAATCCACACTTAAAAAAAAAAAAAAAAAAAAAAAAAAAAAAGAAACCTTTCTTCTCCCATGGTCAAAGCTTGGTTTAGGCATGATAACATGACTGCGGTGTGACCCGAGTGCCAGAAGCCAGCAACCGTAGAGGGGGATTAGCTCAAATGGTAGAGCGCTCGCTTAGCATGCGAGAGGTAGCGGGATCGATGCCCGCATCCTCCAAAACTTCCACTTGGCACTACCTTCAAATGAAGGGCCAACTTCTTTTTAGTTGGCACTGACACAAAAACCTAGGAAGCAGCTGCACGCATATCTGGCTAAACCTTCGATAGCTCAGCTGGTAGAGCGGAGGACTGTAGTAGCTAGTTAGCAATCCTTAGGTCGCTGGTTCGATTCCGGCTCGAAGGATGCTTTTGAGTGTCCGATAACCTTGCATGCTTCAACTTGGAGGCTCTCTTGCACAGACTTTGCAGCTGCATACCTCCTGGCCGCACTCTTTTTGAGCCTGACCGCACAACCATTGGCCTCTGGAGAGAGTGTTAACAAGAATACTTCAAAACAAGAGAAACAATGCGTTGGCCGGGAATCGAACCCGGGTCAACTGCTTGGAAGGCAGCTATGCTCACCACTATACCACCAACGCCATAGAATTCGCACCACTTCTCAATCGTGAAAATGCAACTCTCACCCCTAGTGTGACTAAAGCCAACTCTTCTGCTTCGTTAGTGGCTTGACAACAGTCAGACGGTAATGTGGCTTCTCGTAAGAGAGGTTTAAGCAGCAGCAGAGTGGCGCAGCGGGAGCGTGCTGGGCCCATAACCCAGAGGTCGATGGATCGAAACCATCCTCTGCTAGGCGCAGAGTTTTGTATTTTTCATGCTCCCAGGAAAAAGGTACCCCAAAAATTCACTGTCTCGTTCTTTCAGGCCACCCAAAGCCCAGCAAACTCCACTGTCCTTTATATTTCAAGGCACCAAAAAATCGACACTTAAAAAAAAAAAAAAAAAAAAAAAAAAAGAAACCTTTCTTCTCCCATGGTCATAGCTTGGTTTAGGCATGATAACATGACTGCGGTGTGACCCGAGTGCCAGAAGCCAGCAACCGTAGAGGGGGATTAGCTCAAATGGTAGAGCGCTCGCTTAGCATGCGAGAGGTAGCGGGATCGATGCCCGCATCCTCCAAAACTTCCACTTGGCACTACCTTCAAATGAAGGGCCAACTTCTTTTTAGTTGGCACTGACACAAAAACCTAGGAAGCAGCTGCACGCATATCTGGCTAAACCTTCGATAGCTCAGCTGGTAGAGCGGAGGACTGTAGTAGCTAGTTAGCAATCCTTAGGTCGCTGGTTCGATTCCGGCTCGAAGGATGCTTTTGAGTGTCCGATACCTTGCATGCTTCAACTTGGAGGCTCTCTTGCACAGACTTTGCAGCTGCATACCTCCTGGCCGCACTCTTTTTGAGCCTGACCGCACAACCATTGGCCTCTGGAGAGAGTGTTCACTAGAATACTTCAAAACAAGAGAAACAATGCGTTGGCCGGGAATCGAACCCGGGTCAACTGCTTGGAAGGCAGCTATGCTCACCACTATACCACCAACGCCATAGAATTCGCACCACTTCTCAATCGTGAAAATGCAACTCTCACCCCTAGTGTGACTAAAGCCAACTCTTCTGCTTCGTTAGTGGCTTGACAACAGTCAGACGGTAATGTGGCTTCTCGTAAGAGAGGTTTAAGCAGCAGCAGAGTGGCGCAGCGGGAGCGTGCTGGGCCCATAACCCAGAGGTCGATGGATCGAAACCATCCTCTGCTAGGCGCAGAGTTTTGTATTTTTCATGCTCCCAGGAAAAAGGTACCCCAAAAATTCACTGTCTCGTTCTTTCAGGCCACCCAAAGCCCAGCAAACTCCACTGTCCTTTATATTTAAGGCACCAAAAAATCCACACTTAAAAAAAAAAAAAAAAAAAAAAAAAAAAAAGAAACCTTTCTTCTCCCATGGTCAAAGCTTGGTTTAGGCATGATAACATGACTGCGGTGTGACCCGAGTGCCAGAAGCCAGCAACCGTAGAGGGGGATTAGCTCAAATGGTAGAGCGCTCGCTTAGCATGCGAGAGGTAGCGGGATCGATGCCCGCATCCTCCAAAACTTCCACTTGGCACTACCTTCAAATGAAGGGCCAACTTCTTTTTAGTTGGCACTGACACAAAAACCTAGGAAGCAGCTGCACGCATATCTGGCTAAACCTTCGATAGCTCAGCTGGTAGAGCGGAGGACTGTAGTAGCTAGTTAGCAATCCTTAGGTCGCTGGTTCGATTCCGGCTCGAAGGATGCTTTTGAGTGTCCGATAACCTTGCATGCTTCAACTTGGAGGCTCTCTTGCACAGACTTTGCAGCTGCATACCTCCTGGCCGCACTCTTTTTGAGCCTGACCGCACAACCATTGGCCTCTGGAGAGAGTGTTAACAAGAATACTTCAAAACAAGAGAAACAATGCGTTGGCCGGGAATCGAACCCGGGTCAACTGCTTGGAAGGCAGCTATGCTCACCACTATACCACCAACGCCATAGAATTCGCACCACTTCTCAATCGTGAAAATGCAACTCTCACCCCTAGTGTGACTAAAGCCAACTCTTCTGCTTCGTTAGTGGCTTGACAACAGTCAGACGGTAATGTGGCTTCTCGTAAGAGAGGTTTAAGCAGCAGCAGAGTGGCGCAGCGGGAGCGTGCTGGGCCCATAACCCAGAGGTCGATGGATCGAAACCATCCTCTGCTAGGCGCAGAGTTTTGTATTTTTCATGCTCCCAGGAAAAAGGTACCCCAAAAATTCACTGTCTCGTTCTTTCAGGCCACCCAAAGCCCAGCAAACTCCACTGTCCTTTATATTTAAGGCACCAAAAAATCCACACTTAAAAAAAAAAAAAAAAAAAAAAAAAAAAAAGAAACCTTTCTTCTCCCATGGTCAAAGCTTGGTTTAGGCATGATAACATGACTGCGGTGTGACCCGAGTGCCAGAAGCCAGCAACCGTAGAGGGGGATTAGCTCAAATGGTAGAGCGCTCGCTTAGCATGCGAGAGGTAGCGGGATCGATGCCCGCATCCTCCAAAACTTCCACTTGGCACTACCTTCAAATGAAGGGCCAACTTCTTTTTAGTTGGCACTGACACAAAAACCTAGGAAGCAGCTGCACGCATATCTGGCTAAACCTTCGATAGCTCAGCTGGTAGAGCGGAGGACTGTAGTAGCTAGTTAGCAATCCTTAGGTCGCTGGTTCGATTCCGGCTCGAAGGATGCTTTTGAGTGTCCGATAACCTTGCATGCTTCAACTTGGAGGCTCTCTTGCACAGACTTTGCAGCTGCATACCTCCTGGCCGCACTCTTTTTGAGCCTGACCGCACAACCATTGGCCTCTGGAGAGAGTGTTAACAAGAATACTTCAAAACAAGAGAAACAATGCGTTGGCCGGGAATCGAACCCGGGTCAACTGCTTGGAAGGCAGCTATGCTCACCACTATACCACCAACGCCATAGAATTCGCACCACTTCTCAATCGTGAAAATGCAACTCTCACCCCTAGTGTGACTAAAGCCAACTCTTCTGCTTCGTTAGTGGCTTGACAACAGTCAGACGGTAATGTGGCTTCTCGTAAGAGAGGTTTAAGCAGCAGCAGAGTGGCGCAGCGGGAGCGTGCTGGGCCCATAACCCAGAGGTCGATGGATCGAAACCATCCTCTGCTAGGCGCAGAGTTTTGTATTTTTCATGCTCCCAGGAAAAAGGTACCCCAAAAATTCACTGTCTCGTTCTTTCAGGCCACCCAAAGCCCAGCAAACTCCACTGTCCTTTATATTTCAAGGCACCAAAAAATCCACACTTAAAAAAAAAAAAAAAAAGAAACCTTTCTTCTCCCATGGTCATAGCTTGGTTTAGGCATGATAACATGACTGCGGTGTGACCCGAATGCCAGAAGCCAGCAACCGTAGAGGGGGATTAGCTCAAATGGTAGAGCGCTCGCTTAGCATGCGAGAGGTAGCGGGATCGATGCCCGCATCCTCCAAAACTTCCACTTGGCACTACCTTCAAATGAAGGGCCAACTTCTTTTTAGTTGGCACTGACACAAAAACCTAGGAAGCAGCTGCACGCATATCTGGCTAAACCTTCGATAGCTCAGCTGGTAGAGCGGAGGACTGTAGTAGCTAGTTAGCAATCCTTAGGTCGCTGGTTCGATTCCGGCTCGAAGGATGCTTTTGAGTGTCCGATAACCTTGCATGCTTCAACTTGGAGGCTCTCTTGCACAGACTTTGCAGCTGCATACCTCCTGGCCGCACTCTTTTTGAGCCTGACCGCACAACCATTGGCCTCTGGAGAGAGTGTTCACTAGAATACTTCAAAACAAGAGAAACAATGCGTTGGCCGGGAATCGAACCCGGGTCAACTGCTTGGAAGGCAGCTATGCTCACCACTATACCACCAACGCCATAGAATTCGCACCACTTCTCAATCGTGAAAATGCAACTCTCACCCCTAGTGTGACTAAAGCCAACTCTTCTGCTTCGTTAGTGGCTTGACAACAGTCAGACGGTAATGTGGCTTCTCGTAAGAGAGGTTTAAGCAGCAGCAGAGTGGCGCAGCGGGAGCGTGCTGGGCCCATAACCCAGAGGTCGATGGATCGAAACCATCCTCTGCTAGGCGCAGAGTTTTGTATTTTTCATGCTCCCAGGAAAAAGGTACCCCAAAAATTCACTGTCTCGTTCTTTCAGGCCACCCAAAGCCCAGCAAACTCCACTGTCCTTTATATTTCAAGGCACCAAAAAATCGACACTTAAAAAAAAAAAAAAAAAAAAAAAAAAAAGAAACCTTTCTTCTCCCATGGTCATAGCTTGGTTTAGGCATGATAACATGACTGCGGTGTGACCCGAGTGCCAGAAGCCAGCAACCGTAGAGGGGGATTAGCTCAAATGGTAGAGCGCTCGCTTAGCATGCGAGAGGTAGCGGGATCGATGCCCGCATCCTCCAAAACTTCCACTTGGCACTACCTTCAAATGAAGGGCCAACTTCTTTTTAGTTGGCACTGACACAAAAACCTAGGAAGCAGCTGCACGCATATCTGGCTAAACCTTCGATAGCTCAGCTGGTAGAGCGGAGGACTGTAGTAGCTAGTTAGCAATCCTTAGGTCGCTGGTTCGATTCCGGCTCGAAGGATGCTTTTGAGTGTCCGATACCTTGCATGCTTCAACTTGGAGGCTCTCTTGCACAGACTTTGCAGCTGCATACCTCCTGGCCGCACTCTTTTTGAGCCTGACCGCACAACCATTGGCCTCTGGAGAGAGTGTTCACTAGAATACTTCAAAACAAGAGAAACAATGCGTTGGCCGGGAATCGAACCCGGGTCAACTGCTTGGAAGGCAGCTATGCTCACCACTATACCACCAACGCCATAGAATTCGCACCACTTCTCAATCGTGAAAATGCAACTCTCACCCCTAGTGTGACTAAAGCCAACTCTTCTGCTTCGTTAGTGGCTTGACAACAGTCAGACGGTAATGTGGCTTCTCGTAAGAGAGGTTTAAGCAGCAGCAGAGTGGCGCAGCGGGAGCGTGCTGGGCCCATAACCCAGAGGTCGATGGATCGAAACCATCCTCTGCTAGGCGCAGAGTTTTGTATTTTTCATGCTCCCAGGAAAAAGGTACCCCAAAAATTCACTGTCTCGTTCTTTCAGGCCACCCAAAGCCCAGCAAACTCCACTGTCCTTTATATTTAAGGCACCAAAAAATCCACACTTAAAAAAAAAAAAAAAAAAAAAAAAAAAAAAGAAACCTTTCTTCTCCCATGGTCAAAGCTTGGTTTAGGCATGATAACATGACTGCGGTGTGACCCGAGTGCCAGAAGCCAGCAACCGTAGAGGGGGATTAGCTCAAATGGTAGAGCGCTCGCTTAGCATGCGAGAGGTAGCGGGATCGATGCCCGCATCCTCCAAAACTTCCACTTGGCACTACCTTCAAATGAAGGGCCAACTTCTTTTTAGTTGGCACTGACACAAAAACCTAGGAAGCAGCTGCACGCATATCTGGCTAAACCTTCGATAGCTCAGCTGGTAGAGCGGAGGACTGTAGTAGCTAGTTAGCAATCCTTAGGTCGCTGGTTCGATTCCGGCTCGAAGGATGCTTTTGAGTGTCCGATAACCTTGCATGCTTCAACTTGGAGGCTCTCTTGCACAGACTTTGCAGCTGCATACCTCCTGGCCGCACTCTTTTTGAGCCTGACCGCACAACCATTGGCCTCTGGAGAGAGTGTTAACAAGAATACTTCAAAACAAGAGAAACAATGCGTTGGCCGGGAATCGAACCCGGGTCAACTGCTTGGAAGGCAGCTATGCTCACCACTATACCACCAACGCCATAGAATTCGCACCACTTCTCAATCGTGAAAATGCAACTCTCACCCCTAGTGTGACTAAAGCCAACTCTTCTGCTTCGTTAGTGGCTTGACAACAGTCAGACGGTAATGTGGCTTCTCGTAAGAGAGGTTTAAGCAGCAGCAGAGTGGCGCAGCGGGAGCGTGCTGGGCCCATAACCCAGAGGTCGATGGATCGAAACCATCCTCTGCTAGGCGCAGAGTTTTGTATTTTTCATGCTCCCAGGAAAAAGGTACCCCAAAAATTCACTGTCTCGTTCTTTCAGGCCACCCAAAGCCCAGCAAACTCCACTGTCCTTTATATTTCAAGGCACCAAAAAATCGACACTTAAAAAAAAAAAAAAAAAAAAAAAAAAAGAAACCTTTCTTCTCCCATGGTCATAGCTTGGTTTAGGCATGATAACATGACTGCGGTGTGACCCGAGTGCCAGAAGCCAGCAACCGTAGAGGGGGATTAGCTCAAATGGTAGAGCGCTCGCTTAGCATGCGAGAGGTAGCGGGATCGATGCCCGCATCCTCCAAAACTTCCACTTGGCACTACCTTCAAATGAAGGGCCAACTTCTTTTTAGTTGGCACTGACACAAAAACCTAGGAAGCAGCTGCACGCATATCTGGCTAAACCTTCGATAGCTCAGCTGGTAGAGCGGAGGACTGTAGTAGCTAGTTAGCAATCCTTAGGTCGCTGGTTCGATTCCGGCTCGAAGGATGCTTTTGAGTGTCCGATACCTTGCATGCTTCAACTTGGAGGCTCTCTTGCACAGACTTTGCAGCTGCATACCTCCTGGCCGCACTCTTTTTGAGCCTGACCGCACAACCATTGGCCTCTGGAGAGAGTGTTCACTAGAATACTTCAAAACAAGAGAAACAATGCGTTGGCCGGGAATCGAACCCGGGTCAACTGCTTGGAAGGCAGCTATGCTCACCACTATACCACCAACGCCATAGAATTCGCACCACTTCTCAATCGTGAAAATGCAACTCTCACCCCTAGTGTGACTAAAGCCAACTCTTCTGCTTCGTTAGTGGCTTGACAACAGTCAGACGGTAATGTGGCTTCTCGTAAGAGAGGTTTAAGCAGCAGCAGAGTGGCGCAGCGGGAGCGTGCTGGGCCCATAACCCAGAGGTCGATGGATCGAAACCATCCTCTGCTAGGCGCAGAGTTTTGTATTTTTCATGCTCCCAGGAAAAAGGTACCCCAAAAATTCACTGTCTCGTTCTTTCAGGCCACCCAAAGCCCAGCAAACTCCACTGTCCTTTATATTTAAGGCACCAAAAAATCCACACTTAAAAAAAAAAAAAAAAAAAAAAAAAAAAAAGAAACCTTTCTTCTCCCATGGTCAAAGCTTGGTTTAGGCATGATAACATGACTGCGGTGTGACCCGAGTGCCAGAAGCCAGCAACCGTAGAGGGGGATTAGCTCAAATGGTAGAGCGCTCGCTTAGCATGCGAGAGGTAGCGGGATCGATGCCCGCATCCTCCAAAACTTCCACTTGGCACTACCTTCAAATGAAGGGCCAACTTCTTTTTAGTTGGCACTGACACAAAAACCTAGGAAGCAGCTGCACGCATATCTGGCTAAACCTTCGATAGCTCAGCTGGTAGAGCGGAGGACTGTAGTAGCTAGTTAGCAATCCTTAGGTCGCTGGTTCGATTCCGGCTCGAAGGATGCTTTTGAGTGTCCGATAACCTTGCATGCTTCAACTTGGAGGCTCTCTTGCACAGACTTTGCAGCTGCATACCTCCTGGCCGCACTCTTTTTGAGCCTGACCGCACAACCATTGGCCTCTGGAGAGAGTGTTAACAAGAATACTTCAAAACAAGAGAAACAATGCGTTGGCCGGGAATCGAACCCGGGTCAACTGCTTGGAAGGCAGCTATGCTCACCACTATACCACCAACGCCATAGAATTCGCACCACTTCTCAATCGTGAAAATGCAACTCTCACCCCTAGTGTGACTAAAGCCAACTCTTCTGCTTCGTTAGTGGCTTGACAACAGTCAGACGGTAATGTGGCTTCTCGTAAGAGAGGTTTAAGCAGCAGCAGAGTGGCGCAGCGGGAGCGTGCTGGGCCCATAACCCAGAGGTCGATGGATCGAAACCATCCTCTGCTAGGCGCAGAGTTTTGTATTTTTCATGCTCCCAGGAAAAAGGTACCCCAAAAATTCACTGTCTCGTTCTTTCAGGCCACCCAAAGCCCAGCAAACTCCACTGTCCTTTATATTTAAGGCACCAAAAAATCCACACTTAAAAAAAAAAAAAAAAAAAAAAAAAAAAAAGAAACCTTTCTTCTCCCATGGTCAAAGCTTGGTTTAGGCATGATAACATGACTGCGGTGTGACCCGAGTGCCAGAAGCCAGCAACCGTAGAGGGGGATTAGCTCAAATGGTAGAGCGCTCGCTTAGCATGCGAGAGGTAGCGGGATCGATGCCCGCATCCTCCAAAACTTCCACTTGGCACTACCTTCAAATGAAGGGCCAACTTCTTTTTAGTTGGCACTGACACAAAAACCTAGGAAGCAGCTGCACGCATATCTGGCTAAACCTTCGATAGCTCAGCTGGTAGAGCGGAGGACTGTAGTAGCTAGTTAGCAATCCTTAGGTCGCTGGTTCGATTCCGGCTCGAAGGATGCTTTTGAGTGTCCGATAACCTTGCATGCTTCAACTTGGAGGCTCTCTTGCACAGACTTTGCAGCTGCATACCTCCTGGCCGCACTCTTTTTGAGCCTGACCGCACAACCATTGGCCTCTGGAGAGAGTGTTAACAAGAATACTTCAAAACAAGAGAAACAATGCGTTGGCCGGGAATCGAACCCGGGTCAACTGCTTGGAAGGCAGCTATGCTCACCACTATACCACCAACGCCATAGAATTCGCACCACTTCTCAATCGTGAAAATGCAACTCTCACCCCTAGTGTGACTAAAGCCAACTCTTCTGCTTCGTTAGTGGCTTGACAACAGTCAGACGGTAATGTGGCTTCTCGTAAGAGAGGTTTAAGCAGCAGCAGAGTGGCGCAGCGGGAGCGTGCTGGGCCCATAACCCAGAGGTCGATGGATCGAAACCATCCTCTGCTAGGCGCAGAGTTTTGTATTTTTCATGCTCCCAGGAAAAAGGTACCCCAAAAATTCACTGTCTCGTTCTTTCAGGCCACCCAAAGCCCAGCAAACTCCACTGTCCTTTATATTTAAGGCACCAAAAAATCCACACTTAAAAAAAAAAAAAAAAAAAAAAAAAAAAAGAAACCTTTCTTCTCCCATGGTCAAAGCTTGGTTTAGGCATGATAACATGACTGCGGTGTGACCCGAGTGCCAGAAGCCAGCAACCGTAGAGGGGGATTAGCTCAAATGGTAGAGCGCTCGCTTAGCATGCGAGAGGTAGCGGGATCGATGCCCGCATCCTCCAAAACTTCCACTTGGCACTACCTTCAAATGAAGGGCCAACTTCTTTTTAGTTGGCACTGACACAAAAACCTAGGAAGCAGCTGCACGCATATCTGGCTAAACCTTCGATAGCTCAGCTGGTAGAGCGGAGGACTGTAGTAGCTAGTTAGCAATCCTTAGGTCGCTGGTTCGATTCCGGCTCGAAGGATGCTTTTGAGTGTCCGATAACCTTGCATGCTTCAACTTGGAGGCTCTCTTGCACAGACTTTGCAGCTGCATACCTCCTGGCCGCACTCTTTTTGAGCCTGACCGCACAACCATTGGCCTCTGGAGAGAGTGTTAACAAGAATACTTCAAAACAAGAGAAACAATGCGTTGGCCGGGAATCGAACCCGGGTCAACTGCTTGGAAGGCAGCTATGCTCACCACTATACCACCAACGCCATAGAATTCGCACCACTTCTCAATCGTGAAAATGCAACTCTCACCCCTAGTGTGACTAAAGCCAACTCTTCTGCTTCGTTAGTGGCTTGACAACAGTCAGACGGTAATGTGGCTTCTCGTAAGAGAGGTTTAAGCAGCAGCAGAGTGGCGCAGCGGGAGCGTGCTGGGCCCATAACCCAGAGGTCGATGGATCGAAACCATCCTCTGCTAGGCGCAGAGTTTTGTATTTTTCATGCTCCCAGGAAAAAGGTACCCCAAAAATTCACTGTCTCGTTCTTTCAGGCCACCCAAAGCCCAGCAAACTCCACTGTCCTTTATATTTCAAGGCACCAAAAAATCCACACTTAAAAAAAAAAAAAAAAGAAACCTTTCTTCTCCCATGGTCATAGCTTGGTTTAGGCATGATAACATGACTGCGGTGTGACCCGAATGCCAGAAGCCAGCAACCGTAGAGGGGGATTAGCTCAAATGGTAGAGCGCTCGCTTAGCATGCGAGAGGTAGCGGGATCGATGCCCGCATCCTCCAAAACTTCCACTTGGCACTACCTTCAAATGAAGGGCCAACTTCTTTTTAGTTGGCACTGACACAAAAACCTAGGAAGCAGCTGCACGCATATCTGGCTAAACCTTCGATAGCTCAGCTGGTAGAGCGGAGGACTGTAGTAGCTAGTTAGCAATCCTTAGGTCGCTGGTTCGATTCCGGCTCGAAGGATGCTTTTGAGTGTCCGATAACCTTGCATGCTTCAACTTGGAGGCTCTCTTGCACAGACTTTGCAGCTGCATACCTCCTGGCCGCACTCTTTTTGAGCCTGACCGCACAACCATTGGCCTCTGGAGAGAGTGTTCACTAGAATACTTCAAAACAAGAGAAACAATGCGTTGGCCGGGAATCGAACCCGGGTCAACTGCTTGGAAGGCAGCTATGCTCACCACTATACCACCAACGCCATAGAATTCGCACCACTTCTCAATCGTGAAAATGCAACTCTCACCCCTAGTGTGACTAAAGCCAACTCTTCTGCTTCGTTAGTGGCTTGACAACAGTCAGACGGTAATGTGGCTTCTCGTAAGAGAGGTTTAAGCAGCAGCAGAGTGGCGCAGCGGGAGCGTGCTGGGCCCATAACCCAGAGGTCGATGGATCGAAACCATCCTCTGCTAGGCGCAGAGTTTTGTATTTTTCATGCTCCCAGGAAAAAGGTACCCCAAAAATTCACTGTCTCGTTCTTTCAGGCCACCCAAAGCCCAGCAAACTCCACTGTCCTTTATATTTCAAGGCACCAAAAAATCGACACTTAAAAAAAAAAAAAAAAAAAAAAAAAAAAGAAACCTTTCTTCTCCCATGGTCATAGCTTGGTTTAGGCATGATAACATGACTGCGGTGTGACCCGAGTGCCAGAAGCCAGCAACCGTAGAGGGGGATTAGCTCAAATGGTAGAGCGCTCGCTTAGCATGCGAGAGGTAGCGGGATCGATGCCCGCATCCTCCAAAACTTCCACTTGGCACTACCTTCAAATGAAGGGCCAACTTCTTTTTAGTTGGCACTGACACAAAAACCTAGGAAGCAGCTGCACGCATATCTGGCTAAACCTTCGATAGCTCAGCTGGTAGAGCGGAGGACTGTAGTAGCTAGTTAGCAATCCTTAGGTCGCTGGTTCGATTCCGGCTCGAAGGATGCTTTTGAGTGTCCGATACCTTGCATGCTTCAACTTGGAGGCTCTCTTGCACAGACTTTGCAGCTGCATACCTCCTGGCCGCACTCTTTTTGAGCCTGACCGCACAACCATTGGCCTCTGGAGAGAGTGTTCACTAGAATACTTCAAAACAAGAGAAACAATGCGTTGGCCGGGAATCGAACCCGGGTCAACTGCTTGGAAGGCAGCTATGCTCACCACTATACCACCAACGCCATAGAATTCGCACCACTTCTCAATCGTGAAAATGCAACTCTCACCCCTAGTGTGACTAAAGCCAACTCTTCTGCTTCGTTAGTGGCTTGACAACAGTCAGACGGTAATGTGGCTTCTCGTAAGAGAGGTTTAAGCAGCAGCAGAGTGGCGCAGCGGGAGCGTGCTGGGCCCATAACCCAGAGGTCGATGGATCGAAACCATCCTCTGCTAGGCGCAGAGTTTTGTATTTTTCATGCTCCCAGGAAAAAGGTACCCCAAAAATTCACTGTCTCGTTCTTTCAGGCCACCCAAAGCCCAGCAAACTCCACTGTCCTTTATATTTAAGGCACCAAAAAATCCACACTTAAAAAAAAAAAAAAAAAAAAAAAAAAAAAAGAAACCTTTCTTCTCCCATGGTCAAAGCTTGGTTTAGGCATGATAACATGACTGCGGTGTGACCCGAGTGCCAGAAGCCAGCAACCGTAGAGGGGGATTAGCTCAAATGGTAGAGCGCTCGCTTAGCATGCGAGAGGTAGCGGGATCGATGCCCGCATCCTCCAAAACTTCCACTTGGCACTACCTTCAAATGAAGGGCCAACTTCTTTTTAGTTGGCACTGACACAAAAACCTAGGAAGCAGCTGCACGCATATCTGGCTAAACCTTCGATAGCTCAGCTGGTAGAGCGGAGGACTGTAGTAGCTAGTTAGCAATCCTTAGGTCGCTGGTTCGATTCCGGCTCGAAGGATGCTTTTGAGTGTCCGATAACCTTGCATGCTTCAACTTGGAGGCTCTCTTGCACAGACTTTGCAGCTGCATACCTCCTGGCCGCACTCTTTTTGAGCCTGACCGCACAACCATTGGCCTCTGGAGAGAGTGTTAACAAGAATACTTCAAAACAAGAGAAACAATGCGTTGGCCGGGAATCGAACCCGGGTCAACTGCTTGGAAGGCAGCTATGCTCACCACTATACCACCAACGCCATAGAATTCGCACCACTTCTCAATCGTGAAAATGCAACTCTCACCCCTAGTGTGACTAAAGCCAACTCTTCTGCTTCGTTAGTGGCTTGACAACAGTCAGACGGTAATGTGGCTTCTCGTAAGAGAGGTTTAAGCAGCAGCAGAGTGGCGCAGCGGGAGCGTGCTGGGCCCATAACCCAGAGGTCGATGGATCGAAACCATCCTCTGCTAGGCGCAGAGTTTTGTATTTTTCATGCTCCCAGGAAAAAGGTACCCCAAAAATTCACTGTCTCGTTCTTTCAGGCCACCCAAAGCCCAGCAAACTCCACTGTCCTTTATATTTCAAGGCACCAAAAAATCGACACTTAAAAAAAAAAAAAAAAAAAAAAAAAAAGAAACCTTTCTTCTCCCATGGTCATAGCTTGGTTTAGGCATGATAACATGACTGCGGTGTGACCCGAGTGCCAGAAGCCAGCAACCGTAGAGGGGGATTAGCTCAAATGGTAGAGCGCTCGCTTAGCATGCGAGAGGTAGCGGGATCGATGCCCGCATCCTCCAAAACTTCCACTTGGCACTACCTTCAAATGAAGGGCCAACTTCTTTTTAGTTGGCACTGACACAAAAACCTAGGAAGCAGCTGCACGCATATCTGGCTAAACCTTCGATAGCTCAGCTGGTAGAGCGGAGGACTGTAGTAGCTAGTTAGCAATCCTTAGGTCGCTGGTTCGATTCCGGCTCGAAGGATGCTTTTGAGTGTCCGATACCTTGCATGCTTCAACTTGGAGGCTCTCTTGCACAGACTTTGCAGCTGCATACCTCCTGGCCGCACTCTTTTTGAGCCTGACCGCACAACCATTGGCCTCTGGAGAGAGTGTTCACTAGAATACTTCAAAACAAGAGAAACAATGCGTTGGCCGGGAATCGAACCCGGGTCAACTGCTTGGAAGGCAGCTATGCTCACCACTATACCACCAACGCCATAGAATTCGCACCACTTCTCAATCGTGAAAATGCAACTCTCACCCCTAGTGTGACTAAAGCCAACTCTTCTGCTTCGTTAGTGGCTTGACAACAGTCAGACGGTAATGTGGCTTCTCGTAAGAGAGGTTTAAGCAGCAGCAGAGTGGCGCAGCGGGAGCGTGCTGGGCCCATAACCCAGAGGTCGATGGATCGAAACCATCCTCTGCTAGGCGCAGAGTTTTGTATTTTTCATGCTCCCAGGAAAAAGGTACCCCAAAAATTCACTGTCTCGTTCTTTCAGGCCACCCAAAGCCCAGCAAACTCCACTGTCCTTTATATTTAAGGCACCAAAAAATCCACACTTAAAAAAAAAAAAAAAAAAAAAAAAAAAAAAGAAACCTTTCTTCTCCCATGGTCAAAGCTTGGTTTAGGCATGATAACATGACTGCGGTGTGACCCGAGTGCCAGAAGCCAGCAACCGTAGAGGGGGATTAGCTCAAATGGTAGAGCGCTCGCTTAGCATGCGAGAGGTAGCGGGATCGATGCCCGCATCCTCCAAAACTTCCACTTGGCACTACCTTCAAATGAAGGGCCAACTTCTTTTTAGTTGGCACTGACACAAAAACCTAGGAAGCAGCTGCACGCATATCTGGCTAAACCTTCGATAGCTCAGCTGGTAGAGCGGAGGACTGTAGTAGCTAGTTAGCAATCCTTAGGTCGCTGGTTCGATTCCGGCTCGAAGGATGCTTTTGAGTGTCCGATAACCTTGCATGCTTCAACTTGGAGGCTCTCTTGCACAGACTTTGCAGCTGCATACCTCCTGGCCGCACTCTTTTTGAGCCTGACCGCACAACCATTGGCCTCTGGAGAGAGTGTTAACAAGAATACTTCAAAACAAGAGAAACAATGCGTTGGCCGGGAATCGAACCCGGGTCAACTGCTTGGAAGGCAGCTATGCTCACCACTATACCACCAACGCCATAGAATTCGCACCACTTCTCAATCGTGAAAATGCAACTCTCACCCCTAGTGTGACTAAAGCCAACTCTTCTGCTTCGTTAGTGGCTTGACAACAGTCAGACGGTAATGTGGCTTCTCGTAAGAGAGGTTTAAGCAGCAGCAGAGTGGCGCAGCGGGAGCGTGCTGGGCCCATAACCCAGAGGTCGATGGATCGAAACCATCCTCTGCTAGGCGCAGAGTTTTGTATTTTTCATGCTCCCAGGAAAAAGGTACCCCAAAAATTCACTGTCTCGTTCTTTCAGGCCACCCAAAGCCCAGCAAACTCCACTGTCCTTTATATTTAAGGCACCAAAAAATCCACACTTAAAAAAAAAAAAAAAAAAAAAAAAAAAAAAGAAACCTTTCTTCTCCCATGGTCAAAGCTTGGTTTAGGCATGATAACATGACTGCGGTGTGACCCGAGTGCCAGAAGCCAGCAACCGTAGAGGGGGATTAGCTCAAATGGTAGAGCGCTCGCTTAGCATGCGAGAGGTAGCGGGATCGATGCCCGCATCCTCCAAAACTTCCACTTGGCACTACCTTCAAATGAAGGGCCAACTTCTTTTTAGTTGGCACTGACACAAAAACCTAGGAAGCAGCTGCACGCATATCTGGCTAAACCTTCGATAGCTCAGCTGGTAGAGCGGAGGACTGTAGTAGCTAGTTAGCAATCCTTAGGTCGCTGGTTCGATTCCGGCTCGAAGGATGCTTTTGAGTGTCCGATAACCTTGCATGCTTCAACTTGGAGGCTCTCTTGCACAGACTTTGCAGCTGCATACCTCCTGGCCGCACTCTTTTTGAGCCTGACCGCACAACCATTGGCCTCTGGAGAGAGTGTTAACAAGAATACTTCAAAACAAGAGAAACAATGCGTTGGCCGGGAATCGAACCCGGGTCAACTGCTTGGAAGGCAGCTATGCTCACCACTATACCACCAACGCCATAGAATTCGCACCACTTCTCAATCGTGAAAATGCAACTCTCACCCCTAGTGTGACTAAAGCCAACTCTTCTGCTTCGTTAGTGGCTTGACAACAGTCAGACGGTAATGTGGCTTCTCGTAAGAGAGGTTTAAGCAGCAGCAGAGTGGCGCAGCGGGAGCGTGCTGGGCCCATAACCCAGAGGTCGATGGATCGAAACCATCCTCTGCTAGGCGCAGAGTTTTGTATTTTTCATGCTCCCAGGAAAAAGGTACCCCAAAAATTCACTGTCTCGTTCTTTCAGGCCACCCAAAGCCCAGCAAACTCCACTGTCCTTTATATTTCAAGGCACCAAAAAATCCACACTTAAAAAAAAAAAAAAAAAGAAACCTTTCTTCTCCCATGGTCATAGCTTGGTTTAGGCATGATAACATGACTGCGGTGTGACCCGAATGCCAGAAGCCAGCAACCGTAGAGGGGGATTAGCTCAAATGGTAGAGCGCTCGCTTAGCATGCGAGAGGTAGCGGGATCGATGCCCGCATCCTCCAAAACTTCCACTTGGCACTACCTTCAAATGAAGGGCCAACTTCTTTTTAGTTGGCACTGACACAAAAACCTAGGAAGCAGCTGCACGCATATCTGGCTAAACCTTCGATAGCTCAGCTGGTAGAGCGGAGGACTGTAGTAGCTAGTTAGCAATCCTTAGGTCGCTGGTTCGATTCCGGCTCGAAGGATGCTTTTGAGTGTCCGATAACCTTGCATGCTTCAACTTGGAGGCTCTCTTGCACAGACTTTGCAGCTGCATACCTCCTGGCCGCACTCTTTTTGAGCCTGACCGCACAACCATTGGCCTCTGGAGAGAGTGTTCACTAGAATACTTCAAAACAAGAGAAACAATGCGTTGGCCGGGAATCGAACCCGGGTCAACTGCTTGGAAGGCAGCTATGCTCACCACTATACCACCAACGCCATAGAATTCGCACCACTTCTCAATCGTGAAAATGCAACTCTCACCCCTAGTGTGACTAAAGCCAACTCTTCTGCTTCGTTAGTGGCTTGACAACAGTCAGACGGTAATGTGGCTTCTCGTAAGAGAGGTTTAAGCAGCAGCAGAGTGGCGCAGCGGGAGCGTGCTGGGCCCATAACCCAGAGGTCGATGGATCGAAACCATCCTCTGCTAGGCGCAGAGTTTTGTATTTTTCATGCTCCCAGGAAAAAGGTACCCCAAAAATTCACTGTCTCGTTCTTTCAGGCCACCCAAAGCCCAGCAAACTCCACTGTCCTTTATATTTCAAGGCACCAAAAAATCGACACTTAAAAAAAAAAAAAAAAAAAAAAAAAAAGAAACCTTTCTTCTCCCATGGTCATAGCTTGGTTTAGGCATGATAACATGACTGCGGTGTGACCCGAGTGCCAGAAGCCAGCAACCGTAGAGGGGGATTAGCTCAAATGGTAGAGCGCTCGCTTAGCATGCGAGAGGTAGCGGGATCGATGCCCGCATCCTCCAAAACTTCCACTTGGCACTACCTTCAAATGAAGGGCCAACTTCTTTTTAGTTGGCACTGACACAAAAACCTAGGAAGCAGCTGCACGCATATCTGGCTAAACCTTCGATAGCTCAGCTGGTAGAGCGGAGGACTGTAGTAGCTAGTTAGCAATCCTTAGGTCGCTGGTTCGATTCCGGCTCGAAGGATGCTTTTGAGTGTCCGATACCTTGCATGCTTCAACTTGGAGGCTCTCTTGCACAGACTTTGCAGCTGCATACCTCCTGGCCGCACTCTTTTTGAGCCTGACCGCACAACCATTGGCCTCTGGAGAGAGTGTTCACTAGAATACTTCAAAACAAGAGAAACAATGCGTTGGCCGGGAATCGAACCCGGGTCAACTGCTTGGAAGGCAGCTATGCTCACCACTATACCACCAACGCCATAGAATTCGCACCACTTCTCAATCGTGAAAATGCAACTCTCACCCCTAGTGTGACTAAAGCCAACTCTTCTGCTTCGTTAGTGGCTTGACAACAGTCAGACGGTAATGTGGCTTCTCGTAAGAGAGGTTTAAGCAGCAGCAGAGTGGCGCAGCGGGAGCGTGCTGGGCCCATAACCCAGAGGTCGATGGATCGAAACCATCCTCTGCTAGGCGCAGAGTTTTGTATTTTTCATGCTCCCAGGAAAAAGGTACCCCAAAAATTCACTGTCTCGTTCTTTCAGGCCACCCAAAGCCCAGCAAACTCCACTGTCCTTTATATTTAAGGCACCAAAAAATCCACACTTAAAAAAAAAAAAAAAAAAAAAAAAAAAAAGAAACCTTTCTTCTCCCATGGTCAAAGCTTGGTTTAGGCATGATAACATGACTGCGGTGTGACCCGAGTGCCAGAAGCCAGCAACCGTAGAGGGGGATTAGCTCAAATGGTAGAGCGCTCGCTTAGCATGCGAGAGGTAGCGGGATCGATGCCCGCATCCTCCAAAACTTCCACTTGGCACTACCTTCAAATGAAGGGCCAACTTCTTTTTAGTTGGCACTGACACAAAAACCTAGGAAGCAGCTGCACGCATATCTGGCTAAACCTTCGATAGCTCAGCTGGTAGAGCGGAGGACTGTAGTAGCTAGTTAGCAATCCTTAGGTCGCTGGTTCGATTCCGGCTCGAAGGATGCTTTTGAGTGTCCGATAACCTTGCATGCTTCAACTTGGAGGCTCTCTTGCACAGACTTTGCAGCTGCATACCTCCTGGCCGCACTCTTTTTGAGCCTGACCGCACAACCATTGGCCTCTGGAGAGAGTGTTAACAAGAATACTTCAAAACAAGAGAAACAATGCGTTGGCCGGGAATCGAACCCGGGTCAACTGCTTGGAAGGCAGCTATGCTCACCACTATACCACCAACGCCATAGAATTCGCACCACTTCTCAATCGTGAAAATGCAACTCTCACCCCTAGTGTGACTAAAGCCAACTCTTCTGCTTCGTTAGTGGCTTGACAACAGTCAGACGGTAATGTGGCTTCTCGTAAGAGAGGTTTAAGCAGCAGCAGAGTGGCGCAGCGGGAGCGTGCTGGGCCCATAACCCAGAGGTCGATGGATCGAAACCATCCTCTGCTAGGCGCAGAGTTTTGTATTTTTCATGCTCCCAGGAAAAAGGTACCCCAAAAATTCACTGTCTCGTTCTTTCAGGCCACCCAAAGCCCAGCAAACTCCACTGTCCTTTATATTTAAGGCACCAAAAAATCCACACTTAAAAAAAAAAAAAAAAAAAAAAAAAAAAAGAAACCTTTCTTCTCCCATGGTCAAAGCTTGGTTTAGGCATGATAACATGACTGCGGTGTGACCCGAGTGCCAGAAGCCAGCAACCGTAGAGGGGGATTAGCTCAAATGGTAGAGCGCTCGCTTAGCATGCGAGAGGTAGCGGGATCGATGCCCGCATCCTCCAAAACTTCCACTTGGCACTACCTTCAAATGAAGGGCCAACTTCTTTTTAGTTGGCACTGACACAAAAACCTAGGAAGCAGCTGCACGCATATCTGGCTAAACCTTCGATAGCTCAGCTGGTAGAGCGGAGGACTGTAGTAGCTAGTTAGCAATCCTTAGGTCGCTGGTTCGATTCCGGCTCGAAGGATGCTTTTGAGTGTCCGATAACCTTGCATGCTTCAACTTGGAGGCTCTCTTGCACAGACTTTGCAGCTGCATACCTCCTGGCCGCACTCTTTTTGAGCCTGACCGCACAACCATTGGCCTCTGGAGAGAGTGTTAACAAGAATACTTCAAAACAAGAGAAACAATGCGTTGGCCGGGAATCGAACCCGGGTCAACTGCTTGGAAGGCAGCTATGCTCACCACTATACCACCAACGCCATAGAATTCGCACCACTTCTCAATCGTGAAAATGCAACTCTCACCCCTAGTGTGACTAAAGCCAACTCTTCTGCTTCGTTAGTGGCTTGACAACAGTCAGACGGTAATGTGGCTTCTCGTAAGAGAGGTTTAAGCAGCAGCAGAGTGGCGCAGCGGGAGCGTGCTGGGCCCATAACCCAGAGGTCGATGGATCGAAACCATCCTCTGCTAGGCGCAGAGTTTTGTATTTTTCATGCTCCCAGGAAAAAGGTACCCCAAAAATTCACTGTCTCGTTCTTTCAGGCCACCCAAAGCCCAGCAAACTCCACTGTCCTTTATATTTAAGGCACCAAAAAATCCACACTTAAAAAAAAAAAAAAAAAAAAAAAAAAAAAGAAACCTTTCTTCTCCCATGGTCAAAGCTTGGTTTAGGCATGATAACATGACTGCGGTGTGACCCGAGTGCCAGAAGCCAGCAACCGTAGAGGGGGATTAGCTCAAATGGTAGAGCGCTCGCTTAGCATGCGAGAGGTAGCGGGATCGATGCCCGCATCCTCCAAAACTTCCACTTGGCACTACCTTCAAATGAAGGGCCAACTTCTTTTTAGTTGGCACTGACACAAAAACCTAGGAAGCAGCTGCACGCATATCTGGCTAAACCTTCGATAGCTCAGCTGGTAGAGCGGAGGACTGTAGTAGCTAGTTAGCAATCCTTAGGTCGCTGGTTCGATTCCGGCTCGAAGGATGCTTTTGAGTGTCCGATAACCTTGCATGCTTCAACTTGGAGGCTCTCTTGCACAGACTTTGCAGCTGCATACCTCCTGGCCGCACTCTTTTTGAGCCTGACCGCACAACCATTGGCCTCTGGAGAGAGTGTTAACAAGAATACTTCAAAACAAGAGAAACAATGCGTTGGCCGGGAATCGAACCCGGGTCAACTGCTTGGAAGGCAGCTATGCTCACCACTATACCACCAACGCCATAGAATTCGCACCACTTCTCAATCGTGAAAATGCAACTCTCACCCCTAGTGTGACTAAAGCCAACTCTTCTGCTTCGTTAGTGGCTTGACAACAGTCAGACGGTAATGTGGCTTCTCGTAAGAGAGGTTTAAGCAGCAGCAGAGTGGCGCAGCGGGAGCGTGCTGGGCCTATAACCCAGAGGTCGATGGATCGAAACCATCCTCTGCTAGGCGCAGAGTTTTGTATTTTTCATGCTCCCAGGAAAAAGGTACCCCAAAAATTCACTGTCTCGTTCTTTCAGGCCACCCAAAGCCCAGCAAACTCCACTGTCCTTTATATTTCAAGGCACCAAAAAATCCACACTTAAAAAAAAAAAAAAAAAGAAACCTTTCTTCTCCCATGGTCATAGCTTGGTTTAGGCATGATAACATGACTGCGGTGTGACCCGAGTGCCAGAAGCCAGCAACCGTAGAGGGGGATTAGCTCAAATGGTAGAGCGCTCGCTTAGCATGCGAGAGGTAGCGGGATCGATGCCCGCATCCTCCAAAACTTCCACTTGGCACTACCTTCAAATGAAGGGCCAACTTCTTTTTAGTTGGCACTGACACAAAAACCTAGGAAGCAGCTGCACGCATATCTGGCTAAACCTTCGATAGCTCAGCTGGTAGAGCGGAGGACTGTAGTAGCTAGTTAGCAATCCTTAGGTCGCTGGTTCGATTCCGGCTCGAAGGATGCTTTTGAGTGTCCGATAACCTTGCATGCTTCAACTTGGAGGCTCTCTTGCACAGACTTTGCAGCTGCATACCTCCTGGCCGCACTCTTTTTGAGCCTGACCGCACAACCATTGGCCTCTGGAGAGAGTGTTAACAAGAATACTTCAAAACAAGAGAAACAATGCGTTGGCCGGGAATCGAACCCGGGTCAACTGCTTGGAAGGCAGCTATGCTCACCACTATACCACCAACGCCATAGAATTCGCACCACTTCTCAATCGTGAAAATGCAACTCTCACCCCTAGTGTGACTAAAGCCAACTCTTCTGCTTCGTTAGTGGCTTGACAACAGTCAGACGGTAATGTGGCTTCTCGTAAGAGAGGTTTAAGCAGCAGCAGAGTGGCGCAGCGGGAGCGTGCTGGGCCCATAACCCAGAGGTCGATGGATCGAAACCATCCTCTGCTAGGCGCAGAGTTTTGTATTTTTCATGCTCCCAGGAAAAAGGTACCCCAAAAATTCACTGTCTCGTTCTTTCAGGCCACCCAAAGCCCAGCAAACTCCACTGTCCTTTATATTTAAGGCACCAAAAAATCCACACTTAAAAAAAAAAAAAAAAAAAAAAAAAAAAAGAAACCTTTCTTCTCCCATGGTCAAAGCTTGGTTTAGGCATGATAACATGACTGCGGTGTGACCCGAGTGCCAGAAGCCAGCAACCGTAGAGGGGGATTAGCTCAAATGGTAGAGCGCTCGCTTAGCATGCGAGAGGTAGCGGGATCGATGCCCGCATCCTCCAAAACTTCCACTTGGCACTACCTTCAAATGAAGGGCCAACTTCTTTTTAGTTGGCACTGACACAAAAACCTAGGAAGCAGCTGCACGCATATCTGGCTAAACCTTCGATAGCTCAGCTGGTAGAGCGGAGGACTGTAGTAGCTAGTTAGCAATCCTTAGGTCGCTGGTTCGATTCCGGCTCGAAGGATGCTTTTGAGTGTCCGATAACCTTGCATGCTTCAACTTGGAGGCTCTCTTGCACAGACTTTGCAGCTGCATACCTCCTGGCCGCACTCTTTTTGAGCCTGACCGCACAACCATTGGCCTCTGGAGAGAGTGTTAACAAGAATACTTCAAAACAAGAGAAACAATGCGTTGGCCGGGAATCGAACCCGGGTCAACTGCTTGGAAGGCAGCTATGCTCACCACTATACCACCAACGCCATAGAATTCGCACCACTTCTCAATCGTGAAAATGCAACTCTCACCCCTAGTGTGACTAAAGCCAACTCTTCTGCTTCGTTAGTGGCTTGACAACAGTCAGACGGTAATGTGGCTTCTCGTAAGAGAGGTTTAAGCAGCAGCAGAGTGGCGCAGCGGGAGCGTGCTGGGCCCATAACCCAGAGGTCGATGGATCGAAACCATCCTCTGCTAGGCGCAGAGTTTTGTATTTTTCATGCTCCCAGGAAAAAGGTACCCCAAAAATTCACTGTCTCGTTCTTTCAGGCCACCCAAAGCCCAGCAAACTCCACTGTCCTTTATATTTCAAGGCACCAAAAAATCCACACTTAAAAAAAAAAAAAAAAAGAAACCTTTCTTCTCCCATGGTCATAGCTTGGTTTAGGCATGATAACATGACTGCGGTGTGACCCGAATGCCAGAAGCCAGCAACCGTAGAGGGGGATTAGCTCAAATGGTAGAGCGCTCGCTTAGCATGCGAGAGGTAGCGGGATCGATGCCCGCATCCTCCAAAACTTCCACTTGGCACTACCTTCAAATGAAGGGCCAACTTCTTTTTAGTTGGCACTGACACAAAAACCTAGGAAGCAGCTGCACGCATATCTGGCTAAACCTTCGATAGCTCAGCTGGTAGAGCGGAGGACTGTAGTAGCTAGTTAGCAATCCTTAGGTCGCTGGTTCGATTCCGGCTCGAAGGATGCTTTTGAGTGTCCGATAACCTTGCATGCTTCAACTTGGAGGCTCTCTTGCACAGACTTTGCAGCTGCATACCTCCTGGCCGCACTCTTTTTGAGCCTGACCGCACAACCATTGGCCTCTGGAGAGAGTGTTCACTAGAATACTTCAAAACAAGAGAAACAATGCGTTGGCCGGGAATCGAACCCGGGTCAACTGCTTGGAAGGCAGCTATGCTCACCACTATACCACCAACGCCATAGAATTCGCACCACTTCTCAATCGTGAAAATGCAACTCTCACCCCTAGTGTGACTAAAGCCAACTCTTCTGCTTCGTTAGTGGCTTGACAACAGTCAGACGGTAATGTGGCTTCTCGTAAGAGAGGTTTAAGCAGCAGCAGAGTGGCGCAGCGGGAGCGTGCTGGGCCCATAACCCAGAGGTCGATGGATCGAAACCATCCTCTGCTAGGCGCAGAGTTTTGTATTTTTCATGCTCCCAGGAAAAAGGTACCCCAAAAATTCACTGTCTCGTTCTTTCAGGCCACCCAAAGCCCAGCAAACTCCACTGTCCTTTATATTTCAAGGCACCAAAAAATCCACACTTAAAAAAAAAAAAAAAAGAAACCTTTCTTCTCCCATGGTCATAGCTTGGTTTAGGCATGATAACATGACTGCGGTGTGACCCGAATGCCAGAAGCCAGCAACCGTAGAGGGGGATTAGCTCAAATGGTAGAGCGCTCGCTTAGCATGCGAGAGGTAGCGGGATCGATGCCCGCATCCTCCAAAACTTCCACTTGGCACTACCTTCAAATGAAGGGCCAACTTCTTTTTAGTTGGCACTGACACAAAAACCTAGGAAGCAGCTGCACGCATATCTGGCTAAACCTTCGATAGCTCAGCTGGTAGAGCGGCGGACTGTAGTAGCTAGTTAGCAATCCTTAGGTCGCTGGTTCGATTCCGGCTCGAAGGATGCTTTTGAGTGTCCGATAACCTTGCATGCTTCAACTTGGAGGCTCTCTTGCACAGACTTTGCAGCTGCATACCTCCTGGCCGCACTCTTTTTGAGCCTGACCGCACAACCATTGGCCTCTGGAGAGAGTGTTAACAAGAATACTTCAAAACAAGAGAAACAATGCGTTGGCCGGGAATCGAACCCGGGTCAACTGCTTGGAAGGCAGCTATGCTCACCACTATACCACCAACGCCATAGAATTCGCACCACTTCTCAATCGTGAAAATGCAACTCTCACCCCTAGTGTGACTAAAGCCAACTCTTCTGCTTCGTTAGTGGCTTGACAACAGTCAGACGGTAATGTGGCTTCTCGTAAGAGAGGTTTAAGCAGCAGCAGAGTGGCGCAGCGGGAGCGTGCTGGGCCCATAACCCAGAGGTCGATGGATCGAAACCATCCTCTGCTAGGCGCAGAGTTTTGTATTTTTCATGCTCCCAGGAAAAAGGTACCCCAAAAATTCACTGTCTCGTTCTTTCAGGCCACCCAAAGCCCAGCAAACTCCACTGTCCTTTATATTTAAGGCACCAAAAAATCCACACTTAAAAAAAAAAAAAAAAAGAAACCTTTCTTCTCCCATGGTCAAAGCTTGGTTTAGGCATGATAACATGACTGCGGTGTGACCCGAGTGCCAGAAGCCAGCAACCGTAGAGGGGGATTAGCTCAAATGGTAGAGCGCTCGCTTAGCATGCGAGAGGTAGCGGGATCGATGCCCGCATCCTCCAAAACTTCCACTTGGCACTACCTTCAAATGAAGGGCCAACTTCTTTTTAGTTGGCACTGACACAAAAACCTAGGAAGCAGCTGCACGCATATCTGGCTAAACCTTCGATAGCTCAGCTGGTAGAGCGGAGGACTGTAGTAGCTAGTTAGCAATCCTTAGGTCGCTGGTTCGATTCCGGCTCGAAGGATGCTTTTGAGTGTCCGATAACCTTGCATGCTTCAACTTGGAGGCTCTCTTGCACAGACTTTGCAGCTGCATACCTCCTGGCCGCACTCTTTTTGAGCCTGACCGCACAACCATTGGCCTCTGGAGAGAGTGTTAACAAGAATACTTCAAAACAAGAGAAACAATGCGTTGGCCGGGAATCGAACCCGGGTCAACTGCTTGGAAGGCAGCTATGCTCACCACTATACCACCAACGCCATAGAATTCGCACCACTTCTCAATCGTGAAAATGCAACTCTCACCCCTAGTGTGACTAAAGCCAACTCTTCTGCTTCGTTAGTGGCTTGACAACAGTCAGACGGTAATGTGGCTTCTCGTAAGAGAGGTTTAAGCAGCAGCAGAGTGGCGCAGCGGGAGCGTGCTGGGCCCATAACCCAGAGGTCGATGGATCGAAACCATCCTCTGCTAGGCGCAGAGTTTTGTATTTTTCATGCTCCCAGGAAAAAGGTACCCCAAAAATTCACTGTCTCGTTCTTTCAGGCCACCCAAAGCCCAGCAAACTCCACTGTCCTTTATATTTCAAGGCACCAAAAAATCCACACTTAAAAAAAAAAAAAAAAAGAAACCTTTCTTCTCCCATGGTCATAGCTTGGTTTAGGCATGATAACATGACTGCGGTGTGACCCGAGTGCCAGAAGCCAGCAACCGTAGAGGGGGATTAGCTCAAATGGTAGAGCGCTCGCTTAGCATGCGAGAGGTAGCGGGATCGATGCCCGCATCCTCCAAAACTTCCACTTGGCACTACCTTCAAATGAAGGGCCAACTTCTTTTTAGTTGGCACTGACACAAAAACCTAGGAAGCAGCTGCACGCATATCTGGCTAAACCTTCGATAGCTCAGCTGGTAGAGCGGAGGACTGTAGTAGCTAGTTAGCAATCCTTAGGTCGCTGGTTCGATTCCGGCTCGAAGGATGCTTTTGAGTGTCCGATACCTTGCATGCTTCAACTTGGAGGCTCTCTTGCACAGACTTTGCAGCTGCATACCTCCTGGCCGCACTCTTTTTGAGCCTGACCGCACAACCATTGGCCTCTGGAGAGAGTGTTAACAAGAATACTTCAAAACAAGAGAAACAATGCGTTGGCCGGGAATCGAACCCGGGTCAACTGCTTGGAAGGCAGCTATGCTCACCACTATACCACCAACGCCATAGAATTCGCACCACTTCTCAATCGTGAAAATGCAACTCTCACCCCTAGTGTGACTAAAGCCAACTCTTCTGCTTCGTTAGTGGCTTGACAACAGTCAGACGGTAATGTGGCTTCTCGTAAGAGAGGTTTAAGCAGCAGCAGAGTGGCGCAGCGGGAGCGTGCTGGGCCCATAACCCAGAGGTCGATGGATCGAAACCATCCTCTGCTAGGCGCAGAGTTTTGTATTTTTCATGCTCCCAGGAAAAAGGTACCCCAAAAATTCACTGTCTCGTTCTTTCAGGCCACCCAAAGCCCAGCAAACTCCACTGTCCTTTATATTTCAAGGCACCAAAAAATCCACACTTAAAAAAAAAAAAAAAAAGAAACCTTTCTTCTCCCATGGTCATAGCTTGGTTTAGGCATGATAACATGACTGCGGTGTGACCCGAATGCCAGAAGCCAGCAACCGTAGAGGGGGATTAGCTCAAATGGTAGAGCGCTCGCTTAGCATGCGAGAGGTAGCGGGATCGATGCCCGCATCCTCCAAAACTTCCACTTGGCACTACCTTCAAATGAAGGGCCAACTTCTTTTTAGTTGGCACTGACACAAAAACCTAGGAAGCAGCTGCACGCATATCTGGCTAAACCTTCGATAGCTCAGCTGGTAGAGCGGAGGACTGTAGTAGCTAGTTAGCAATCCTTAGGTCGCTGGTTCGATTCCGGCTCGAAGGATGCTTTTGAGTGTCCGATAACCTTGCATGCTTCAACTTGGAGGCTCTCTTGCACAGACTTTGCAGCTGCATACCTCCTGGCCGCACTCTTTTTGAGCCTGACCGCACAACCATTGGCCTCTGGAGAGAGTGTTAACAAGAATACTTCAAAACAAGAGAAACAATGCGTTGGCCGGGAATCGAACCCGGGTCAACTGCTTGGAAGGCAGCTATGCTCACCACTATACCACCAACGCCATAGAATTCGCACCACTTCTCAATCGTGAAAATGCAACTCTCACCCCTAGTGTGACTAAAGCCAACTCTTCTGCTTCGTTAGTGGCTTGACAACAGTCAGACGGTAATGTGGCTTCTCGTAAGAGAGGTTTAAGCAGCAGCAGAGTGGCGCAGCGGGAGCGTGCTGGGCCCATAACCCAGAGGTCGATGGATCGAAACCATCCTCTGCTAGGCGCAGAGTTTTGTATTTTTCATGCTCCCAGGAAAAAGGTACCCCAAAAATTCACTGTCTCGTTCTTTCAGGCCACCCAAAGCCCAGCAAACTCCACTGTCCTTTATATTTAAGGCACCAAAAAATCCACACTTAAAAAAAAAAAAAAAAAGAAACCTTTCTTCTCCCATGGTCAAAGCTTGGTTTAGGCATGATAACATGACTGCGGTGTGACCCGAGTGCCAGAAGCCAGCAACCGTAGAGGGGGATTAGCTCAAATGGTAGAGCGCTCGCTTAGCATGCGAGAGGTAGCGGGATCGATGCCCGCATCCTCCAAAACTTCCACTTGGCACTACCTTCAAATGAAGGGCCAACTTCTTTTTAGTTGGCACTGACACAAAAACCTAGGAAGCAGCTGCACGCATATCTGGCTAAACCTTCGATAGCTCAGCTGGTAGAGCGGAGGACTGTAGTAGCTAGTTAGCAATCCTTAGGTCGCTGGTTCGATTCCGGCTCGAAGGATGCTTTTGAGTGTCCGATAACCTTGCATGCTTCAACTTGGAGGCTCTCTTGCACAGACTTTGCAGCTGCATACCTCCTGGCCGCACTCTTTTTGAGCCTGACCGCACAACCATTGGCCTCTGGAGAGAGTGTTCACTAGAATACTTCAAAACAAGAGAAACAATGCGTTGGCCGGGAATCGAACCCGGGTCAACTGCTTGGAAGGCAGCTATGCTCACCACTATACCACCAACGCCATAGAATTCGCACCACTTCTCAATCGTGAAAATGCAACTCTCACCCCTAGTGTGACTAAAGCCAACTCTTCTGCTTCGTTAGTGGCTTGACAACAGTCAGACGGTAATGTGGCTTCTCGTAAGAGAGGTTTAAGCAGCAGCAGAGTGGCGCAGCGGGAGCGTGCTGGGCCCATAACCCAGAGGTCGATGGATCGAAACCATCCTCTGCTAGGCGCAGAGTTTTGTATTTTTCATGCTCCCAGGAAAAAGGTACCCCAAAAATTCACTGTCTCGTTCTTTCAGGCCACCCAAAGCCCAGCAAACTCCACTGTCCTTTATATTTCAAGGCACCAAAAAATCCACACTTAAAAAAAAAAAAAAAAAGAAACCTTTCTTCTCCCATGGTCATAGCTTGGTTTAGGCATGATAACATGACTGCGGTGTGACCCGAATGCCAGAAGCCAGCAACCGTAGAGGGGGATTAGCTCAAATGGTAGAGCGCTCGCTTAGCATGCGAGAGGTAGCGGGATCGATGCCCGCATCCTCCAAAACTTCCACTTGGCACTACCTTCAAATGAAGGGCCAACTTCTTTTTAGTTGGCACTGACACAAAAACCTAGGAAGCAGCTGCACGCATATCTGGCTAAACCTTCGATAGCTCAGCTGGTAGAGCGGAGGACTGTAGTAGCTAGTTAGCAATCCTTAGGTCGCTGGTTCGATTCCGGCTCGAAGGATGCTTTTGAGTGTCCGATAACCTTGCATGCTTCAACTTGGAGGCTCTCTTGCACAGACTTTGCAGCTGCATACCTCCTGGCCGCACTCTTTTTGAGCCTGACCGCACAACCATTGGCCTCTGGAGAGAGTGTTAACAAGAATACTTCAAAACAAGAGGAACAATGCGTTGGCCGGGAATCGAACCCGGGTCAACTGCTTGGAAGGCAGCTATGCTCACCACTATACCACCAACGCCATAGAATTCGCACCACTTCTCAATCGTGAAAATGCAACTCTCACCCCTAGTGTGACTAAAGCCAACTCTTCTGCTTCGTTAGTGGCTTGACAACAGTCAGACGGTAATGTGGCTTCTCGTAAGAGAGGTTTAAGCAGCAGCAGAGTGGCGCAGCGGGAGCGTGCTGGGCCCATAACCCAGAGGTCGATGGATCGAAACCATCCTCTGCTAGGCGCAGAGTTTTGTATTTTTCATGCTCCCAGGAAAAAGGTACCCCAAAAATTCACTGTCTCGTTCTTTCAGGCCACCCAAAGCCCAGCAAACTCCACTGTCCTTTATATTTCAAGGCACCAAAAAATCCACACTTAAAAAAAAAAAAAAAAGAAACCTTTCTTCTCCCATGGTCATAGCTTGGTTTAGGCATGATAACATGACTGCGGTGTGACCCGAATGCCAGAAGCCAGCAACCGTAGAGGGGGATTAGCTCAAATGGTAGAGCGCTCGCTTAGCATGCGAGAGGTAGCGGGATCGATGCCCGCATCCTCCAAAACTTCCACTTGGCACTACCTTCAAATGAAGGGCCAACTTCTTTTTAGTTGGCACTGACACAAAAACCTAGGAAGCAGCTGCACGCATATCTGGCTAAACCTTCGATAGCTCAGCTGGTAGAGCGGAGGACTGTAGTAGCTAGTTAGCAATCCTTAGGTCGCTGGTTCGATTCCGGCTCGAAGGATGCTTTTGAGTGTCCGATAACCTTGCATGCTTCAACTTGGAGGCTCTCTTGCACAGACTTTGCAGCTGCATACCTCCTGGCCGCACTCTTTTTGAGCCTGACCGCACAACCATTGGCCTCTGGAGAGAGTGTTAACAAGAATACTTCAAAACAAGAGAAACAATGCGTTGGCCGGGAATCGAACCCGGGTCAACTGCTTGGAAGGCAGCTATGCTCACCACTATACCACCAACGCCATAGAATTCGCACCACTTCTCAATCGTGAAAATGCAACTCTCACCCCTAGTGTGACTAAAGCCAACTCTTCTGCTTCGTTAGTGGCTTGACAACAGTCAGACGGTAATGTGGCTTCTCGTAAGAGAGGTTTAAGCAGCAGCAGAGTGGCGCAGCGGGAGCGTGCTGGGCCCATAACCCAGAGGTCGATGGATCGAAACCATCCTCTGCTAGGCGCAGAGTTTTGTATTTTTCATGCTCCCAGGAAAAAGGTACCCCAAAAATTCACTGTCTCGTTCTTTCAGGCCACCCAAAGCCCAGCAAACTCCACTGTCCTTTATATTTAAGGCACCAAAAAATCCACACTTAAAAAAAAAAAAAAAAAAAAGAAACCTTTCTTCTCCCATGGTCAAAGCTTGGTTTAGGCATGATAACATGACTGCGGTGTGACCCGAGTGCCAGAAGCCAGCAACCGTAGAGGGGGATTAGCTCAAATGGTAGAGCGCTCGCTTAGCATGCGAGAGGTAGCGGGATCGATGCCCGCATCCTCCAAAACTTCCACTTGGCACTACCTTCAAATGAAGGGCCAACTTCTTTTTAGTTGGCACTGACACAAAAACCTAGGAAGCAGCTGCACGCATATCTGGCTAAACCTTCGATAGCTCAGCTGGTAGAGCGGAGGACTGTAGTAGCTAGTTAGCAATCCTTAGGTCGCTGGTTCGATTCCGGCTCGAAGGATGCTTTTGAGTGTCCGATAACCTTGCATGCTTCAACTTGGAGGCTCTCTTGCACAGACTTTGCAGCTGCATACCTCCTGGCCGCACTCTTTTTGAGCCTGACCGCACAACCATTGGCCTCTGGAGAGAGTGTTCACTAGAATACTTCAAAACAAGAGAAACAATGCGTTGGCCGGGAATCGAACCCGGGTCAACTGCTTGGAAGGCAGCTATGCTCACCACTATACCACCAACGCCATAGAATTCGCACCACTTCTCAATCGTGAAAATGCAACTCTCACCCCTAGTGTGACTAAAGCCAACTCTTCTGCTTCGTTAGTGGCTTGACAACAGTCAGACGGTAATGTGGCTTCTCGTAAGAGAGGTTTAAGCAGCAGCAGAGTGGCGCAGCGGGAGCGTGCTGGGCCCATAACCCAGAGGTCGATGGATCGAAACCATCCTCTGCTAGGCGCAGAGTTTTGTATTTTTCATGCTCCCAGGAAAAAGGTACCCCAAAAATTCACTGTCTCGTTCTTTCAGGCCACCCAAAGCCCAGCAAACTCCACTGTCCTTTATATTTCAAGGCACCAAAAAATCCACACTTAAAAAAAAAAAAAAAAAGAAACCTTTCTTCTCCCATGGTCATAGCTTGGTTTAGGCATGATAACATGACTGCGGTGTGACCCGAATGCCAGAAGCCAGCAACCGTAGAGGGGGATTAGCTCAAATGGTAGAGCGCTCGCTTAGCATGCGAGAGGTAGCGGGATCGATGCCCGCATCCTCCAAAACTTCCACTTGGCACTACCTTCAAATGAAGGGCCAACTTCTTTTTAGTTGGCACTGACACAAAAACCTAGGAAGCAGCTGCACGCATATCTGGCTAAACCTTCGATAGCTCAGCTGGTAGAGCGGAGGACTGTAGTAGCTAGTTAGCAATCCTTAGGTCGCTGGTTCGATTCCGGCTCGAAGGATGCTTTTGAGTGTCCGATAACCTTGCATGCTTCAACTTGGAGGCTCTCTTGCACAGACTTTGCAGCTGCATACCTCCTGGCCGCACTCTTTTTGAGCCTGACCGCACAACCATTGGCCTCTGGAGAGAGTGTTAACAAGAATACTTCAAAACAAGAGAAACAATGCGTTGGCCGGGAATCGAACCCGGGTCAACTGCTTGGAAGGCAGCTATGCTCACCACTATACCACCAACGCCATAGAATTCGCACCACTTCTCAATCGTGAAAATGCAACTCTCACCCCTAGTGTGACTAAAGCCAACTCTTCTGCTTCGTTAGTGGCTTGACAACAGTCAGACGGTAATGTGGCTTCTCGTAAGAGAGGTTTAAGCAGCAGCAGAGTGGCGCAGCGGGAGCGTGCTGGGCCCATAACCCAGAGGTCGATGGATCGAAACCATCCTCTGCTAGGCGCAGAGTTTTGTATTTTTCATGCTCCCAGGAAAAAGGTACCCCAAAAATTCACTGTCTCGTTCTTTCAGGCCACCCAAAGCCCAGCAAACTCCACTGTCCTTTATATTTAAGGCACCAAAAAATCCACACTTAAAAAAAAAAAAAAAAAAAAGAAACCTTTCTTCTCCCATGGTCAAAGCTTGGTTTAGGCATGATAACATGACTGCGGTGTGACCCGAGTGCCAGAAGCCAGCAACCGTAGAGGGGGATTAGCTCAAATGGTAGAGCGCTCGCTTAGCATGCGAGAGGTAGCGGGATCGATGCCCGCATCCTCCAAAACTTCCACTTGGCACTACCTTCAAATGAAGGGCCAACTTCTTTTTAGTTGGCACTGACACAAAAACCTAGGAAGCAGCTGCACGCATATCTGGCTAAACCTTCGATAGCTCAGCTGGTAGAGCGGAGGACTGTAGTAGCTAGTTAGCAATCCTTAGGTCGCTGGTTCGATTCCGGCTCGAAGGATGCTTTTGAGTGTCCGATAACCTTGCATGCTTCAACTTGGAGGCTCTCTTGCACAGACTTTGCAGCTGCATACCTCCTGGCCGCACTCTTTTTGAGCCTGACCGCACAACCATTGGCCTCTGGAGAGAGTGTTAACAAGAATACTTCAAAACAAGAGAAACAATGCGTTGGCCGGGAATCGAACCCGGGTCAACTGCTTGGAAGGCAGCTATGCTCACCACTATACCACCAACGCCATAGAATTCGCACCACTTCTCAATCGTGAAAATGCAACTCTCACCCCTAGTGTGACTAAAGCCAACTCTTCTGCTTCGTTAGTGGCTTGACAACAGTCAGACGGTAATGTGGCTTCTCGTAAGAGAGGTTTAAGCAGCAGCAGAGTGGCGCAGCGGGAGCGTGCTGGGCCCATAACCCAGAGGTCGATGGATCGAAACCATCCTCTGCTAGGCGCAGAGTTTTGTATTTTTCATGCTCCCAGGAAAAAGGTACCCCAAAAATTCACTGTCTCGTTCTTTCAGGCCACCCAAAGCCCAGCAAACTCCACTGTCCTTTATATTTCAAGGCACCAAAAAATCCACACTTAAAAAAAAAAAAAAAAAGAAACCTTTCTTCTCCCATGGTCATAGCTTGGTTTAGGCATGATAACATGACTGCGGTGTGACCCGAATGCCAGAAGCCAGCAACCGTAGAGGGGGATTAGCTCAAATGGTAGAGCGCTCGCTTAGCATGCGAGAGGTAGCGGGATCGATGCCCGCATCCTCCAAAACTTCCACTTGGCACTACCTTCAAATGAAGGGCCAACTTCTTTTTAGTTGGCACTGACACAAAAACCTAGGAAGCAGCTGCACGCATATCTGGCTAAACCTTCGATAGCTCAGCTGGTAGAGCGGAGGACTGTAGTAGCTAGTTAGCAATCCTTAGGTCGCTGGTTCGATTCCGGCTCGAAGGATGCTTTTGAGTGTCCGATAACCTTGCATGCTTCAACTTGGAGGCTCTCTTGCACAGACTTTGCAGCTGCATACCTCCTGGCCGCACTCTTTTTGAGCCTGACCGCACAACCATTGGCCTCTGGAGAGAGTGTTCACTAGAATACTTCAAAACAAGAGAAACAATGCGTTGGCCGGGAATCGAACCCGGGTCAACTGCTTGGAAGGCAGCTATGCTCACCACTATACCACCAACGCCATAGAATTCGCACCACTTCTCAATCGTGAAAATGCAACTCTCACCCCTAGTGTGACTAAAGCCAACTCTTCTGCTTCGTTAGTGGCTTGACAACAGTCAGACGGTAATGTGGCTTCTCGTAAGAGAGGTTTAAGCAGCAGCAGAGTGGCGCAGCGGGAGCGTGCTGGGCCCATAACCCAGAGGTCGATGGATCGAAACCATCCTCTGCTAGGCGCAGAGTTTTGTATTTTTCATGCTCCCAGGAAAAAGGTACCCCAAAAATTCACTGTCTCGTTCTTTCAGGCCACCCAAAGCCCAGCAAACTCCACTGTCCTTTATATTTCAAGGCACCAAAAAATCGACACTTAAAAAAAAAAAAAAAAAAAAAAAAAAGAAACCTTTCTTCTCCCATGGTCATAGCTTGGTTTAGGCATGATAACATGACTGCGGTGTGACCCGAGTGCCAGAAGCCAGCAACCGTAGAGGGGGATTAGCTCAAATGGTAGAGCGCTCGCTTAGCATGCGAGAGGTAGCGGGATCGATGCCCGCATCCTCCAAAACTTCCACTTGGCACTACCTTCAAATGAAGGGCCAACTTCTTTTTAGTTGGCACTGACACAAAAACCTAGGAAGCAGCTGCACGCATATCTGGCTAAACCTTCGATAGCTCAGCTGGTAGAGCGGAGGACTGTAGTAGCTAGTTAGCAATCCTTAGGTCGCTGGTTCGATTCCGGCTCGAAGGATGCTTTTGAGTGTCCGATACCTTGCATGCTTCAACTTGGAGGCTCTCTTGCACAGACTTTGCAGCTGCATACCTCCTGGCCGCACTCTTTTTGAGCCTGACCGCACAACCATTGGCCTCTGGAGAGAGTGTTAACAAGAATACTTCAAAACAAGAGAAACAATGCGTTGGCCGGGAATCGAACCCGGGTCAACTGCTTGGAAGGCAGCTATGCTCACCACTATACCACCAACGCCATAGAATTCGCACCACTTCTCAATCGTGAAAATGCAACTCTCACCCCTAGTGTGACTAAAGCCAACTCTTCTGCTTCGTTAGTGGCTTGACAACAGTCAGACGGTAATGTGGCTTCTCGTAAGAGAGGTTTAAGCAGCAGCAGAGTGGCGCAGCGGGAGCGTGCTGGGCCCATAACCCAGAGGTCGATGGATCGAAACCATCCTCTGCTAGGCGCAGAGTTTTGTATTTTTCATGCTCCCAGGAAAAAGGTACCCCAAAAATTCACTGTCTCGTTCTTTCAGGCCACCCAAAGCCCAGCAAACTCCACTGTCCTTTATATTTAAGGCACCAAAAAATCCACACTTAAAAAAAAAAAAAAAAAAAAAAAAAAAAAGAAACCTTTCTTCTCCCATGGTCAAAGCTTGGTTTAGGCATGATAACATGACTGCGGTGTGACCCGAGTGCCAGAAGCCAGCAACCGTAGAGGGGGATTAGCTCAAATGGTAGAGCGCTCGCTTAGCATGCGAGAGGTAGCGGGATCGATGCCCGCATCCTCCAAAACTTCCACTTGGCACTACCTTCAAATGAAGGGCCAACTTCTTTTTAGTTGGCACTGACACAAAAACCTAGGAAGCAGCTGCACGCATATCTGGCTAAACCTTCGATAGCTCAGCTGGTAGAGCGGAGGACTGTAGTAGCTAGTTAGCAATCCTTAGGTCGCTGGTTCGATTCCGGCTCGAAGGATGCTTTTGAGTGTCCGATAACCTTGCATGCTTCAACTTGGAGGCTCTCTTGCACAGACTTTGCAGCTGCATACCTCCTGGCCGCACTCTTTTTGAGCCTGACCGCACAACCATTGGCCTCTGGAGAGAGTGTTAACAAGAATACTTCAAAACAAGAGAAACAATGCGTTGGCCGGGAATCGAACCCGGGTCAACTGCTTGGAAGGCAGCTATGCTCACCACTATACCACCAACGCCATAGAATTCGCACCACTTCTCAATCGTGAAAATGCAACTCTCACCCCTAGTGTGACTAAAGCCAACTCTTCTGCTTCGTTAGTGGCTTGACAACAGTCAGACGGTAATGTGGCTTCTCGTAAGAGAGGTTTAAGCAGCAGCAGAGTGGCGCAGCGGGAGCGTGCTGGGCCCATAACCCAGAGGTCGATGGATCGAAACCATCCTCTGCTAGGCGCAGAGTTTTGTATTTTTCATGCTCCCAGGAAAAAGGTACCCCAAAAATTCACTGTCTCGTTCTTTCAGGCCACCCAAAGCCCAGCAAACTCCACTGTCCTTTATATTTAAGGCACCAAAAAATCCACACTTAAAAAAAAAAAAAAAAAGAAACCTTTCTTCTCCCATGGTCAAAGCTTGGTTTAGGCATGATAACATGACTGCGGTGTGACCCGAGTGCCAGAAGCCAGCAACCGTAGAGGGGGATTAGCTCAAATGGTAGAGCGCTCGCTTAGCATGCGAGAGGTAGCGGGATCGATGCCCGCATCCTCCAAAACTTCCACTTGGCACTACCTTCAAATGAAGGGCCAACTTCTTTTTAGTTGGCACTGACACAAAAACCTAGGAAGCAGCTGCACGCATATCTGGCTAAACCTTCGATAGCTCAGCTGGTAGAGCGGAGGACTGTAGTAGCTAGTTAGCAATCCTTAGGTCGCTGGTTCGATTCCGGCTCGAAGGATGCTTTTGAGTGTCCGATAACCTTGCATGCTTCAACTTGGAGGCTCTCTTGCACAGACTTTGCAGCTGCATACCTCCTGGCCGCACTCTTTTTGAGCCTGACCGCACAACCATTGGCCTCTGGAGAGAGTGTTAACAAGAATACTTCAAAACAAGAGAAACAATGCGTTGGCCGGGAATCGAACCCGGGTCAACTGCTTGGAAGGCAGCTATGCTCACCACTATACCACCAACGCCATAGAATTCGCACCACTTCTCAATCGTGAAAATGCAACTCTCACCCCTAGTGTGACTAAAGCCAACTCTTCTGCTTCGTTAGTGGCTTGACAACAGTCAGACGGTAATGTGGCTTCTCGTAAGAGAGGTTTAAGCAGCAGCAGAGTGGCGCAGCGGGAGCGTGCTGGGCCCATAACCCAGAGGTCGATGGATCGAAACCATCCTCTGCTAGGCGCAGAGTTTTGTATTTTTCATGCTCCCAGGAAAAAGGTACCCCAAAAATTCACTGTCTCGTTCTTTCAGGCCACCCAAAGCCCAGCAAACTCCACTGTCCTTTATATTTCAAGGCACCAAAAAATCCACACTTAAAAAAAAAAAAAAAAAGAAACCTTTCTTCTCCCATGGTCATAGCTTGGTTTAGGCATGATAACATGACTGCGGTGTGACCCGAATGCCAGAAGCCAGCAACCGTAGAGGGGGATTAGCTCAAATGGTAGAGCGCTCGCTTAGCATGCGAGAGGTAGCGGGATCGATGCCCGCATCCTCCAAAACTTCCACTTGGCACTACCTTCAAATGAAGGGCCAACTTCTTTTTAGTTGGCACTGACACAAAAACCTAGGAAGCAGCTGCACGCATATCTGGCTAAACCTTCGATAGCTCAGCTGGTAGAGCGGAGGACTGTAGTAGCTAGTTAGCAATCCTTAGGTCGCTGGTTCGATTCCGGCTCGAAGGATGCTTTTGAGTGTCCGATAACCTTGCATGCTTCAACTTGGAGGCTCTCTTGCACAGACTTTGCAGCTGCATACCTCCTGGCCGCACTCTTTTTGAGCCTGACCGCACAACCATTGGCCTCTGGAGAGAGTGTTAACAAGAATACTTCAAAACAAGAGAAACAATGCGTTGGCCGGGAATCGAACCCGGGTCAACTGCTTGGAAGGCAGCTATGCTCACCACTATACCACCAACGCCATAGAATTCGCACCACTTCTCAATCGTGAAAATGCAACTCTCACCCCTAGTGTGACTAAAGCCAACTCTTCTGCTTCGTTAGTGGCTTGACAACAGTCAGACGGTAATGTGGCTTCTCGTAAGAGAGGTTTAAGCAGCAGCAGAGTGGCGCAGCGGGAGCGTGCTGGGCCCATAACCCAGAGGTCGATGGATCGAAACCATCCTCTGCTAGGCGCAGAGTTTTGTATTTTTCATGCTCCCAGGAAAAAGGTACCCCAAAAATTCACTGTCTCGTTCTTTCAGGCCACCCAAAGCCCAGCAAACTCCACTGTCCTTTATATTTCAAGGCACCAAAAAATCCACACTTAAAAAAAAAAAAAAAAAGAAACCTTTCTTCTCCCATGGTCATAGCTTGGTTTAGGCATGATAACATGACTGCGGTGTGACCCGAATGCCAGAAGCCAGCAACCGTAGAGGGGGATTAGCTCAAATGGTAGAGCGCTCGCTTAGCATGCGAGAGGTAGCGGGATCGATGCCCGCATCCTCCAAAACTTCCACTTGGCACTACCTTCAAATGAAGGGCCAACTTCTTTTTAGTTGGCACTGACACAAAAACCTAGGAAGCAGCTGCACGCATATCTGGCTAAACCTTCGATAGCTCAGCTGGTAGAGCGGAGGACTGTAGTAGCTAGTTAGCAATCCTTAGGTCGCTGGTTCGATTCCGGCTCGAAGGATGCTTTTGAGTGTCCGATAACCTTGCATGCTTCAACTTGGAGGCTCTCTTGCACAGACTTTGCAGCTGCATACCTCCTGGCCGCACTCTTTTTGAGCCTGACCGCACAACCATTGGCCTCTGGAGAGAGTGTTCACTAGAATACTTCAAAACAAGAGAAACAATGCGTTGGCCGGGAATCGAACCCGGGTCAACTGCTTGGAAGGCAGCTATGCTCACCACTATACCACCAACGCCATAGAATTCGCACCACTTCTCAATCGTGAAAATGCAACTCTCACCCCTAGTGTGACTAAAGCCAACTCTTCTGCTTCGTTAGTGGCTTGACAACAGTCAGACGGTAATGTGGCTTCTCGTAAGAGAGGTTTAAGCAGCAGCAGAGTGGCGCAGCGGGAGCGTGCTGGGCCCATAACCCAGAGGTCGATGGATCGAAACCATCCTCTGCTAGGCGCAGAGTTTTGTATTTTTCATGCTCCCAGGAAAAAGGTACCCCAAAAATTCACTGTCTCGTTCTTTCAGGCCACCCAAAGCCCAGCAAACTCCACTGTCCTTTATATTTCAAGGCACCAAAAAATCCACACTTAAAAAAAAAAAAAAAAGAAACCTTTCTTCTCCCATGGTCATAGCTTGGTTTAGGCATGATAACATGACTGCGGTGTGACCCGAATGCCAGAAGCCAGCAACCGTAGAGGGGGATTAGCTCAAATGGTAGAGCGCTCGCTTAGCATGCGAGAGGTAGCGGGATCGATGCCCGCATCCTCCAAAACTTCCACTTGGCACTACCTTCAAATGAAGGGCCAACTTCTTTTTAGTTGGCACTGACACAAAAACCTAGGAAGCAGCTGCACGCATATCTGGCTAAACCTTCGATAGCTCAGCTGGTAGAGCGGAGGACTGTAGTAGCTAGTTAGCAATCCTTAGGTCGCTGGTTCGATTCCGGCTCGAAGGATGCTTTTGAGTGTCCGATAACCTTGCATGCTTCAACTTGGAGGCTCTCTTGCACAGACTTTGCAGCTGCATACCTCCTGGCCGCACTCTTTTTGAGCCTGACCGCACAACCATTGGCCTCTGGAGAGAGTGTTAACAAGAATACTTCAAAACAAGAGAAACAATGCGTTGGCCGGGAATCGAACCCGGGTCAACTGCTTGGAAGGCAGCTATGCTCACCACTATACCACCAACGCCATAGAATTCGCACCACTTCTCAATCGTGAAAATGCAACTCTCACCCCTAGTGTGACTAAAGCCAACTCTTCTGCTTCGTTAGTGGCTTGACAACAGTCAGACGGTAATGTGGCTTCTCGTAAGAGAGGTTTAAGCAGCAGCAGAGTGGCGCAGCGGGAGCGTGCTGGGCCCATAACCCAGAGGTCGATGGATCGAAACCATCCTCTGCTAGGCGCAGAGTTTTGTATTTTTCATGCTCCCAGGAAAAAGGTACCCCAAAAATTCACTGTCTCGTTCTTTCAGGCCACCCAAAGCCCAGCAAACTCCACTGTCCTTTATATTTCAAGGCACCAAAAAATCCACACTTAAAAAAAAAAAAAAAAGAAACCTTTCTTCTCCCATGGTCATAGCTTGGTTTAGG
Organism: Eleutherodactylus coqui; assembly: GCF_035609145.1. Lineage (NCBI taxonomy): Eukaryota > Metazoa > Chordata > Amphibia > Anura > Eleutherodactylidae > Eleutherodactylus > Eleutherodactylus coqui. The sequence continues at coordinate 9,206,443 of NC_089837.1, forward strand.
CATGATAACATGACTGCGGTGTGACCCGAATGCCAGAAGCCAGCAACCGTAGAGGGGGATTAGCTCAAATGGTAGAGCGCTCGCTTAGCATGCGAGAGGTAGCGGGATCGATGCCCGCATCCTCCAAAACTTCCACTTGGCACTACCTTCAAATGAAGGGCCAACTTCTTTTTAGTTGGCACTGACACAAAAACCTAGGAAGCAGCTGCACGCATATCTGGCTAAACCTTCGATAGCTCAGCTGGTAGAGCGGAGGACTGTAGTAGCTAGTTAGCAATCCTTAGGTCGCTGGTTCGATTCCGGCTCGAAGGATGCTTTTGAGTGTCCGATAACCTTGCATGCTTCAACTTGGAGGCTCTCTTGCACAGACTTTGCAGCTGCATACCTCCTGGCCGCACTCTTTTTGAGCCTGACCGCACAACCATTGGCCTCTGGAGAGAGTGTTAACAAGAATACTTCAAAACAAGAGAAACAATGCGTTGGCCGGGAATCGAACCCGGGTCAACTGCTTGGAAGGCAGCTATGCTCACCACTATACCACCAACGCCATAGAATTCGCACCACTTCTCAATCGTGAAAATGCAACTCTCACCCCTAGTGTGACTAAAGCCAACTCTTCTGCTTCGTTAGTGGCTTGACAACAGTCAGACGGTAATGTGGCTTCTCGTAAGAGAGGTTTAAGCAGCAGCAGAGTGGCGCAGCGGGAGCGTGCTGGGCCCATAACCCAGAGGTCGATGGATCGAAACCATCCTCTGCTAGGCGCAGAGTTTTGTATTTTTCATGCTCCCAGGAAAAAGGTACCCCAAAAATTCACTGTCTCGTTCTTTCAGGCCACCCAAAGCCCAGCAAACTCCACTGTCCTTTATATTTAAGGCACCAAAAAATCCACACTTAAAAAAAAAAAAAAAAAAAAAAAAAAAAAAGAAACCTTTCTTCTCCCATGGTCAAAGCTTGGTTTAGGCATGATAACATGACTGCGGTGTGACCCGAGTGCCAGAAGCCAGCAACCGTAGAGGGGGATTAGCTCAAATGGTAGAGCGCTCGCTTAGCATGCGAGAGGTAGCGGGATCGATGCCCGCATCCTCCAAAACTTCCACTTGGCACTACCTTCAAATGAAGGGCCAACTTCTTTTTAGTTGGCACTGACACAAAAACCTAGGAAGCAGCTGCACGCATATCTGGCTAAACCTTCGATAGCTCAGCTGGTAGAGCGGAGGACTGTAGTAGCTAGTTAGCAATCCTTAGGTCGCTGGTTCGATTCCGGCTCGAAGGATGCTTTTGAGTGTCCGATAACCTTGCATGCTTCAACTTGGAGGCTCTCTTGCACAGACTTTGCAGCTGCATACCTCCTGGCCGCACTCTTTTTGAGCCTGACCGCACAACCATTGGCCTCTGGAGAGAGTGTTAACAAGAATACTTCAAAACAAGAGAAACAATGCGTTGGCCGGGAATCGAACCCGGGTCAACTGCTTGGAAGGCAGCTATGCTCACCACTATACCACCAACGCCATAGAATTCGCACCACTTCTCAATCGTGAAAATGCAACTCTCACCCCTAGTGTGACTAAAGCCAACTCTTCTGCTTCGTTAGTGGCTTGACAACAGTCAGACGGTAATGTGGCTTCTCGTAAGAGAGGTTTAAGCAGCAGCAGAGTGGCGCAGCGGGAGCGTGCTGGGCCCATAACCCAGAGGTCGATGGATCGAAACCATCCTCTGCTAGGCGCAGAGTTTTGTATTTTTCATGCTCCCAGGAAAAAGGTACCCCAAAAATTCACTGTCTCGTTCTTTCAGGCCACCCAAAGCCCAGCAAACTCCACTGTCCTTTATATTTAAGGCACCAAAAAATCCACACTTAAAAAAAAAAAAAAAAAGAAACCTTTCTTCTCCCATGGTCAAAGCTTGGTTTAGGCATGATAACATGACTGCGGTGTGACCCGAGTGCCAGAAGCCAGCAACCGTAGAGGGGGATTAGCTCAAATGGTAGAGCGCTCGCTTAGCATGCGAGAGGTAGCGGGATCGATGCCCGCATCCTCCAAAACTTCCACTTGGCACTACCTTCAAATGAAGGGCCAACTTCTTTTTAGTTGGCACTGACACAAAAACCTAGGAAGCAGCTGCACGCATATCTGGCTAAACCTTCGATAGCTCAGCTGGTAGAGCGGAGGACTGTAGTAGCTAGTTAGCAATCCTTAGGTCGCTGGTTCGATTCCGGCTCGAAGGATGCTTTTGAGTGTCCGATAACCTTGCATGCTTCAACTTGGAGGCTCTCTTGCACAGACTTTGCAGCTGCATACCTCCTGGCCGCACTCTTTTTGAGCCTGACCGCACAACCATTGGCCTCTGGAGAGAGTGTTAACAAGAATACTTCAAAACAAGAGAAACAATGCGTTGGCCGGGAATCGAACCCGGGTCAACTGCTTGGAAGGCAGCTATGCTCACCACTATACCACCAACGCCATAGAATTCGCACCACTTCTCAATCGTGAAAATGCAACTCTCACCCCTAGTGTGACTAAAGCCAACTCTTCTGCTTCGTTAGTGGCTTGACAACAGTCAGACGGTAATGTGGCTTCTCGTAAGAGAGGTTTAAGCAGCAGCAGAGTGGCGCAGCGGGAGCGTGCTGGGCCCATAACCCAGAGGTCGATGGATCGAAACCATCCTCTGCTAGGCGCAGAGTTTTGTATTTTTCATGCTCCCAGGAAAAAGGTACCCCAAAAATTCACTGTCTCGTTCTTTCAGGCCACCCAAAGCCCAGCAAACTCCACTGTCCTTTATATTTCAAGGCACCAAAAAATCCACACTTAAAAAAAAAAAAAAAAAGAAACCTTTCTTCTCCCATGGTCATAGCTTGGTTTAGGCATGATAACATGACTGCGGTGTGACCCGAATGCCAGAAGCCAGCAACCGTAGAGGGGGATTAGCTCAAATGGTAGAGCGCTCGCTTAGCATGCGAGAGGTAGCGGGATCGATGCCCGCATCCTCCAAAACTTCCACTTGGCACTACCTTCAAATGAAGGGCCAACTTCTTTTTAGTTGGCACTGACACAAAAACCTAGGAAGCAGCTGCACGCATATCTGGCTAAACCTTCGATAGCTCAGCTGGTAGAGCGGAGGACTGTAGTAGCTAGTTAGCAATCCTTAGGTCGCTGGTTCGATTCCGGCTCGAAGGATGCTTTTGAGTGTCCGATAACCTTGCATGCTTCAACTTGGAGGCTCTCTTGCACAGACTTTGCAGCTGCATACCTCCTGGCCGCACTCTTTTTGAGCCTGACCGCACAACCATTGGCCTCTGGAGAGAGTGTTAACAAGAATACTTCAAAACAAGAGAAACAATGCGTTGGCCGGGAATCGAACCCGGGTCAACTGCTTGGAAGGCAGCTATGCTCACCACTATACCACCAACGCCATAGAATTCGCACCACTTCTCAATCGTGAAAATGCAACTCTCACCCCTAGTGTGACTAAAGCCAACTCTTCTGCTTCGTTAGTGGCTTGACAACAGTCAGACGGTAATGTGGCTTCTCGTAAGAGAGGTTTAAGCAGCAGCAGAGTGGCGCAGCGGGAGCGTGCTGGGCCCATAACCCAGAGGTCGATGGATCGAAACCATCCTCTGCTAGGCGCAGAGTTTTGTATTTTTCATGCTCCCAGGAAAAAGGTACCCCAAAAATTCACTGTCTCGTTCTTTCAGGCCACCCAAAGCCCAGCAAACTCCACTGTCCTTTATATTTAAGGCACCAAAAAATCCACACTTAAAAAAAAAAAAAAAAAAAAAAAAAAAAAAGAAACCTTTCTTCTCCCATGGTCAAAGCTTGGTTTAGGCATGATAACATGACTGCGGTGTGACCCGAGTGCCAGAAGCCAGCAACCGTAGAGGGGGATTAGCTCAAATGGTAGAGCGCTCGCTTAGCATGCGAGAGGTAGCGGGATCGATGCCCGCATCCTCCAAAACTTCCACTTGGCACTACCTTCAAATGAAGGGCCAACTTCTTTTTAGTTGGCACTGACACAAAAACCTAGGAAGCAGCTGCACGCATATCTGGCTAAACCTTCGATAGCTCAGCTGGTAGAGCGGAGGACTGTAGTAGCTAGTTAGCAATCCTTAGGTCGCTGGTTCGATTCCGGCTCGAAGGATGCTTTTGAGTGTCCGATAACCTTGCATGCTTCAACTTGGAGGCTCTCTTGCACAGACTTTGCAGCTGCATACCTCCTGGCCGCACTCTTTTTGAGCCTGACCGCACAACCATTGGCCTCTGGAGAGAGTGTTAACAAGAATACTTCAAAACAAGAGAAACAATGCGTTGGCCGGGAATCGAACCCGGGTCAACTGCTTGGAAGGCAGCTATGCTCACCACTATACCACCAACGCCATAGAATTCGCACCACTTCTCAATCGTGAAAATGCAACTCTCACCCCTAGTGTGACTAAAGCCAACTCTTCTGCTTCGTTAGTGGCTTGACAACAGTCAGACGGTAATGTGGCTTCTCGTAAGAGAGGTTTAAGCAGCAGCAGAGTGGCGCAGCGGGAGCGTGCTGGGCCCATAACCCAGAGGTCGATGGATCGAAACCATCCTCTGCTAGGCGCAGAGTTTTGTATTTTTCATGCTCCCAGGAAAAAGGTACCCCAAAAATTCACTGTCTCGTTCTTTCAGGCCACCCAAAGCCCAGCAAACTCCACTGTCCTTTATATTTAAGGCACCAAAAAATCCACACTTAAAAAAAAAAAAAAAAAGAAACCTTTCTTCTCCCATGGTCAAAGCTTGGTTTAGGCATGATAACATGACTGCGGTGTGACCCGAGTGCCAGAAGCCAGCAACCGTAGAGGGGGATTAGCTCAAATGGTAGAGCGCTCGCTTAGCATGCGAGAGGTAGCGGGATCGATGCCCGCATCCTCCAAAACTTCCACTTGGCACTACCTTCAAATGAAGGGCCAACTTCTTTTTAGTTGGCACTGACACAAAAACCTAGGAAGCAGCTGCACGCATATCTGGCTAAACCTTCGATAGCTCAGCTGGTAGAGCGGAGGACTGTAGTAGCTAGTTAGCAATCCTTAGGTCGCTGGTTCGATTCCGGCTCGAAGGATGCTTTTGAGTGTCCGATAACCTTGCATGCTTCAACTTGGAGGCTCTCTTGCACAGACTTTGCAGCTGCATACCTCCTGGCCGCACTCTTTTTGAGCCTGACCGCACAACCATTGGCCTCTGGAGAGAGTGTTAACAAGAATACTTCAAAACAAGAGAAACAATGCGTTGGCCGGGAATCGAACCCGGGTCAACTGCTTGGAAGGCAGCTATGCTCACCACTATACCACCAACGCCATAGAATTCGCACCACTTCTCAATCGTGAAAATGCAACTCTCACCCCTAGTGTGACTAAAGCCAACTCTTCTGCTTCGTTAGTGGCTTGACAACAGTCAGACGGTAATGTGGCTTCTCGTAAGAGAGGTTTAAGCAGCAGCAGAGTGGCGCAGCGGGAGCGTGCTGGGCCCATAACCCAGAGGTCGATGGATCGAAACCATCCTCTGCTAGGCGCAGAGTTTTGTATTTTTCATGCTCCCAGGAAAAAGGTACCCCAAAAATTCACTGTCTCGTTCTTTCAGGCCACCCAAAGCCCAGCAAACTCCACTGTCCTTTATATTTCAAGGCACCAAAAAATCCACACTTAAAAAAAAAAAAAAAAAAAAAAAAAAAGAAACCTTTCTTCTCCCATGGTCATAGCTTGGTTTAGGCATGATAACATGACTGCGGTGTGACCCAAGTGCCAGAAGCCAGCAACCGTAGAGGGGGATTAGCTCAAATGGTAGAGCGCTCGCTTAGCATGCGAGAGGTAGCGGGATCGATGCCCGCATCCTCCAAAACTTCCACTTGGCACTACCTTCAAATGAAGGGCCAACTTCTTTTTAGTTGGCACTGACACAAAAACCTAGGAAGCAGCTGCACGCATATCTGGCTAAACCTTCGATAGCTCAGCTGGTAGAGCGGAGGACTGTAGTAGCTAGTTAGCAATCCTTAGGTCGCTGGTTCGATTCCGGCTCGAAGGATGCTTTTGAGTGTCCGATACCTTGCATGCTTCAACTTGGAGGCTCTCTTGCACAGACTTTGCAGCTGCATACCTCCTGGCCGCACTCTTTTTGAGCCTGACCGCACAACCATTGGCCTCTGGAGAGAGTGTTAACAAGAATACTTCAAAACAAGAGAAACAATGCGTTGGCCGGGAATCGAACCCGGGTCAACTGCTTGGAAGGCAGCTATGCTCACCACTATACCACCAACGCCATAGAATTCGCACCACTTCTCAATCGTGAAAATGCAACTCTCACCCCTAGTGTGACTAAAGCCAACTCTTCTGCTTCGTTAGTGGCTTGACAACAGTCAGACGGTAATGTGGCTTCTCGTAAGAGAGGTTTAAGCAGCAGCAGAGTGGCGCAGCGGGAGCGTGCTGGGCCCATAACCCAGAGGTCGATGGATCGAAACCATCCTCTGCTAGGCGCAGAGTTTTGTATTTTTCATGCTCCCAGGAAAAAGGTACCCCAAAAATTCACTGTCTCGTTCTTTCAGGCCACCCAAAGCCCAGCAAACTCCACTGTCCTTTATATTTCAAGGCACCAAAAAATCCACACTTAAAAAAAAAAAAAAAAGAAACCTTTCTTCTCCCATGGTCATAGCTTGGTTTAGGCATGATAACATGACTGCGGTGTGACCCGAATGCCAGAAGCCAGCAACCGTAGAGGGGGATTAGCTCAAATGGTAGAGCGCTCGCTTAGCATGCGAGAGGTAGCGGGATCGATGCCCGCATCCTCCAAAACTTCCACTTGGCACTACCTTCAAATGAAGGGCCAACTTCTTTTTAGTTGGCACTGACACAAAAACCTAGGAAGCAGCTGCACGCATATCTGGCTAAACCTTCGATAGCTCAGCTGGTAGAGCGGAGGACTGTAGTAGCTAGTTAGCAATCCTTAGGTCGCTGGTTCGATTCCGGCTCGAAGGATGCTTTTGAGTGTCCGATAACCTTGCATGCTTCAACTTGGAGGCTCTCTTGCACAGACTTTGCAGCTGCATACCTCCTGGCCGCACTCTTTTTGAGCCTGACCGCACAACCATTGGCCTCTGGAGAGAGTGTTAACAAGAATACTTCAAAACAAGAGAAACAATGCGTTGGCCGGGAATCGAACCCGGGTCAACTGCTTGGAAGGCAGCTATGCTCACCACTATACCACCAACGCCATAGAATTCGCACCACTTCTCAATCGTGAAAATGCAACTCTCACCCCTAGTGTGACTAAAGCCAACTCTTCTGCTTCGTTAGTGGCTTGACAACAGTCAGACGGTAATGTGGCTTCTCGTAAGAGAGGTTTAAGCAGCAGCAGAGTGGCGCAGCGGGAGCGTGCTGGGCCCATAACCCAGAGGTCGATGGATCGAAACCATCCTCTGCTAGGCGCAGAGTTTTGTATTTTTCATGCTCCCAGGAAAAAGGTACCCCAAAAATTCACTGTCTCGTTCTTTCAGGCCACCCAAAGCCCAGCAAACTCCACTGTCCTTTATATTTAAGGCACCAAAAAATCCACACTTAAAAAAAAAAAAAAAAAGAAACCTTTCTTCTCCCATGGTCAAAGCTTGGTTTAGGCATGATAACATGACTGCGGTGTGACCCGAGTGCCAGAAGCCAGCAACCGTAGAGGGGGATTAGCTCAAATGGTAGAGCGCTCGCTTAGCATGCGAGAGGTAGCGGGATCGATGCCCGCATCCTCCAAAACTTCCACTTGGCACTACCTTCAAATGAAGGGCCAACTTCTTTTTAGTTGGCACTGACACAAAAACCTAGGAAGCAGCTGCACGCATATCTGGCTAAACCTTCGATAGCTCAGCTGGTAGAGCGGAGGACTGTAGTAGCTAGTTAGCAATCCTTAGGTCGCTGGTTCGATTCCGGCTCGAAGGATGCTTTTGAGTGTCCGATAACCTTGCATGCTTCAACTTGGAGGCTCTCTTGCACAGACTTTGCAGCTGCATACCTCCTGGCCGCACTCTTTTTGAGCCTGACCGCACAACCATTGGCCTCTGGAGAGAGTGTTAACAAGAATACTTCAAAACAAGAGAAACAATGCGTTGGCCGGGAATCGAACCCGGGTCAACTGCTTGGAAGGCAGCTATGCTCACCACTATACCACCAACGCCATAGAATTCGCACCACTTCTCAATCGTGAAAATGCAACTCTCACCCCTAGTGTGACTAAAGCCAACTCTTCTGCTTCGTTAGTGGCTTGACAACAGTCAGACGGTAATGTGGCTTCTCGTAAGAGAGGTTTAAGCAGCAGCAGAGTGGCGCAGCGGGAGCGTGCTGGGCCCATAACCCAGAGGTCGATGGATCGAAACCATCCTCTGCTAGGCGCAGAGTTTTGTATTTTTCATGCTCCCAGGAAAAAGGTACCCCAAAAATTCACTGTCTCGTTCTTTCAGGCCACCCAAAGCCCAGCAAACTCCACTGTCCTTTATATTTCAAGGCACCAAAAAATCCACACTTAAAAAAAAAAAAAAAAAGAAACCTTTCTTCTCCCATGGTCATAGCTTGGTTTAGGCATGATAACATGACTGCGGTGTGACCCGAATGCCAGAAGCCAGCAACCGTAGAGGGGGATTAGCTCAAATGGTAGAGCGCTCGCTTAGCATGCGAGAGGTAGCGGGATCGATGCCCGCATCCTCCAAAACTTCCACTTGGCACTACCTTCAAATGAAGGGCCAACTTCTTTTTAGTTGGCACTGACACAAAAACCTAGGAAGCAGCTGCACGCATATCTGGCTAAACCTTCGATAGCTCAGCTGGTAGAGCGGAGGACTGTAGTAGCTAGTTAGCAATCCTTAGGTCGCTGGTTCGATTCCGGCTCGAAGGATGCTTTTGAGTGTCCGATAACCTTGCATGCTTCAACTTGGAGGCTCTCTTGCACAGACTTTGCAGCTGCATACCTCCTGGCCGCACTCTTTTTGAGCCTGACCGCACAACCATTGGCCTCTGGAGAGAGTGTTAACAAGAATACTTCAAAACAAGAGAAACAATGCGTTGGCCGGGAATCGAACCCGGGTCAACTGCTTGGAAGGCAGCTATGCTCACCACTATACCACCAACGCCATAGAATTCGCACCACTTCTCAATCGTGAAAATGCAACTCTCACCCCTAGTGTGACTAAAGCCAACTCTTCTGCTTCGTTAGTGGCTTGACAACAGTCAGACGGTAATGTGGCTTCTCGTAAGAGAGGTTTAAGCAGCAGCAGAGTGGCGCAGCGGGAGCGTGCTGGGCCCATAACCCAGAGGTCGATGGATCGAAACCATCCTCTGCTAGGCGCAGAGTTTTGTATTTTTCATGCTCCCAGGAAAAAGGTACCCCAAAAATTCACTGTCTCGTTCTTTCAGGCCACCCAAAGCCCAGCAAACTCCACTGTCCTTTATATTTAAGGCACCAAAAAATCCACACTTAAAAAAAAAAAAAAAAAAAAAAAAAAAAAAGAAACCTTTCTTCTCCCATGGTCAAAGCTTGGTTTAGGCATGATAACATGACTGCGGTGTGACCCGAGTGCCAGAAGCCAGCAACCGTAGAGGGGGATTAGCTCAAATGGTAGAGCGCTCGCTTAGCATGCGAGAGGTAGCGGGATCGATGCCCGCATCCTCCAAAACTTCCACTTGGCACTACCTTCAAATGAAGGGCCAACTTCTTTTTAGTTGGCACTGACACAAAAACCTAGGAAGCAGCTGCACGCATATCTGGCTAAACCTTCGATAGCTCAGCTGGTAGAGCGGAGGACTGTAGTAGCTAGTTAGCAATCCTTAGGTCGCTGGTTCGATTCCGGCTCGAAGGATGCTTTTGAGTGTCCGATAACCTTGCATGCTTCAACTTGGAGGCTCTCTTGCACAGACTTTGCAGCTGCATACCTCCTGGCCGCACTCTTTTTGAGCCTGACCGCACAACCATTGGCCTCTGGAGAGAGTGTTAACAAGAATACTTCAAAACAAGAGAAACAATGCGTTGGCCGGGAATCGAACCCGGGTCAACTGCTTGGAAGGCAGCTATGCTCACCACTATACCACCAACGCCATAGAATTCGCACCACTTCTCAATCGTGAAAATGCAACTCTCACCCCTAGTGTGACTAAAGCCAACTCTTCTGCTTCGTTAGTGGCTTGACAACAGTCAGACGGTAATGTGGCTTCTCGTAAGAGAGGTTTAAGCAGCAGCAGAGTGGCGCAGCGGGAGCGTGCTGGGCCCATAACCCAGAGGTCGATGGATCGAAACCATCCTCTGCTAGGCGCAGAGTTTTGTATTTTTCATGCTCCCAGGAAAAAGGTACCCCAAAAATTCACTGTCTCGTTCTTTCAGGCCACCCAAAGCCCAGCAAACTCCACTGTCCTTTATATTTAAGGCACCAAAAAATCCACACTTAAAAAAAAAAAAAAAAAGAAACCTTTCTTCTCCCATGGTCAAAGCTTGGTTTAGGCATGATAACATGACTGCGGTGTGACCCGAGTGCCAGAAGCCAGCAACCGTAGAGGGGGATTAGCTCAAATGGTAGAGCGCTCGCTTAGCATGCGAGAGGTAGCGGGATCGATGCCCGCATCCTCCAAAACTTCCACTTGGCACTACCTTCAAATGAAGGGCCAACTTCTTTTTAGTTGGCACTGACACAAAAACCTAGGAAGCAGCTGCACGCATATCTGGCTAAACCTTCGATAGCTCAGCTGGTAGAGCGGAGGACTGTAGTAGCTAGTTAGCAATCCTTAGGTCGCTGGTTCGATTCCGGCTCGAAGGATGCTTTTGAGTGTCCGATAACCTTGCATGCTTCAACTTGGAGGCTCTCTTGCACAGACTTTGCAGCTGCATACCTCCTGGCCGCACTCTTTTTGAGCCTGACCGCACAACCATTGGCCTCTGGAGAGAGTGTTAACAAGAATACTTCAAAACAAGAGAAACAATGCGTTGGCCGGGAATCGAACCCGGGTCAACTGCTTGGAAGGCAGCTATGCTCACCACTATACCACCAACGCCATAGAATTCGCACCACTTCTCAATCGTGAAAATGCAACTCTCACCCCTAGTGTGACTAAAGCCAACTCTTCTGCTTCGTTAGTGGCTTGACAACAGTCAGACGGTAATGTGGCTTCTCGTAAGAGAGGTTTAAGCAGCAGCAGAGTGGCGCAGCGGGAGCGTGCTGGGCCCATAACCCAGAGGTCGATGGATCGAAACCATCCTCTGCTAGGCGCAGAGTTTTGTATTTTTCATGCTCCCAGGAAAAAGGTACCCCAAAAATTCACTGTCTCGTTCTTTCAGGCCACCCAAAGCCCAGCAAACTCCACTGTCCTTTATATTTCAAGGCACCAAAAAATCCACACTTAAAAAAAAAAAAAAAAAAAAAAAAAAAAGAAACCTTTCTTCTCCCATGGTCATAGCTTGGTTTAGGCATGATAACATGACTGCGGTGTGACCCAAGTGCCAGAAGCCAGCAACCGTAGAGGGGGATTAGCTCAAATGGTAGAGCGCTCGCTTAGCATGCGAGAGGTAGCGGGATCGATGCCCGCATCCTCCAAAACTTCCACTTGGCACTACCTTCAAATGAAGGGCCAACTTCTTTTTAGTTGGCACTGACACAAAAACCTAGGAAGCAGCTGCACGCATATCTGGCTAAACCTTCGATAGCTCAGCTGGTAGAGCGGAGGACTGTAGTAGCTAGTTAGCAATCCTTAGGTCGCTGGTTCGATTCCGGCTCGAAGGATGCTTTTGAGTGTCCGATACCTTGCATGCTTCAACTTGGAGGCTCTCTTGCACAGACTTTGCAGCTGCATACCTCCTGGCCGCACTCTTTTTGAGCCTGACCGCACAACCATTGGCCTCTGGAGAGAGTGTTAACAAGAATACTTCAAAACAAGAGAAACAATGCGTTGGCCGGGAATCGAACCCGGGTCAACTGCTTGGAAGGCAGCTATGCTCACCACTATACCACCAACGCCATAGAATTCGCACCACTTCTCAATCGTGAAAATGCAACTCTCACCCCTAGTGTGACTAAAGCCAACTCTTCTGCTTCGTTAGTGGCTTGACAACAGTCAGACGGTAATGTGGCTTCTCGTAAGAGAGGTTTAAGCAGCAGCAGAGTGGCGCAGCGGGAGCGTGCTGGGCCCATAACCCAGAGGTCGATGGATCGAAACCATCCTCTGCTAGGCGCAGAGTTTTGTATTTTTCATGCTCCCAGGAAAAAGGTACCCCAAAAATTCACTGTCTCGTTCTTTCAGGCCACCCAAAGCCCAGCAAACTCCACTGTCCTTTATATTTCAAGGCACCAAAAAATCCACACTTAAAAAAAAAAAAAAAAAGAAACCTTTCTTCTCCCATGGTCATAGCTTGGTTTAGGCATGATAACATGACTGCGGTGTGACCCGAATGCCAGAAGCCAGCAACCGTAGAGGGGGATTAGCTCAAATGGTAGAGCGCTCGCTTAGCATGCGAGAGGTAGCGGGATCGATGCCCGCATCCTCCAAAACTTCCACTTGGCACTACCTTCAAATGAAGGGCCAACTTCTTTTTAGTTGGCACTGACACAAAAACCTAGGAAGCAGCTGCACGCATATCTGGCTAAACCTTCGATAGCTCAGCTGGTAGAGCGGAGGACTGTAGTAGCTAGTTAGCAATCCTTAGGTCGCTGGTTCGATTCCGGCTCGAAGGATGCTTTTGAGTGTCCGATAACCTTGCATGCTTCAACTTGGAGGCTCTCTTGCACAGACTTTGCAGCTGCATACCTCCTGGCCGCACTCTTTTTGAGCCTGACCGCACAACCATTGGCCTCTGGAGAGAGTGTTAACAAGAATACTTCAAAACAAGAGAAACAATGCGTTGGCCGGGAATCGAACCCGGGTCAACTGCTTGGAAGGCAGCTATGCTCACCACTATACCACCAACGCCATAGAATTCGCACCACTTCTCAATCGTGAAAATGCAACTCTCACCCCTAGTGTGACTAAAGCCAACTCTTCTGCTTCGTTAGTGGCTTGACAACAGTCAGACGGTAATGTGGCTTCTCGTAAGAGAGGTTTAAGCAGCAGCAGAGTGGCGCAGCGGGAGCGTGCTGGGCCCATAACCCAGAGGTCGATGGATCGAAACCATCCTCTGCTAGGCGCAGAGTTTTGTATTTTTCATGCTCCCAGGAAAAAGGTACCCCAAAAATTCACTGTCTCGTTCTTTCAGGCCACCCAAAGCCCAGCAAACTCCACTGTCCTTTATATTTAAGGCACCAAAAAATCCACACTTAAAAAAAAAAAAAAAAAGAAACCTTTCTTCTCCCATGGTCAAAGCTTGGTTTAGGCATGATAACATGACTGCGGTGTGACCCGAGTGCCAGAAGCCAGCAACCGTAGAGGGGGATTAGCTCAAATGGTAGAGCGCTCGCTTAGCATGCGAGAGGTAGCGGGATCGATGCCCGCATCCTCCAAAACTTCCACTTGGCACTACCTTCAAATGAAGGGCCAACTTCTTTTTAGTTGGCACTGACACAAAAACCTAGGAAGCAGCTGCACGCATATCTGGCTAAACCTTCGATAGCTCAGCTGGTAGAGCGGAGGACTGTAGTAGCTAGTTAGCAATCCTTAGGTCGCTGGTTCGATTCCGGCTCGAAGGATGCTTTTGAGTGTCCGATAACCTTGCATGCTTCAACTTGGAGGCTCTCTTGCACAGACTTTGCAGCTGCATACCTCCTGGCCGCACTCTTTTTGAGCCTGACCGCACAACCATTGGCCTCTGGAGAGAGTGTTAACAAGAATACTTCAAAACAAGAGAAACAATGCGTTGGCCGGGAATCGAACCCGGGTCAACTGCTTGGAAGGCAGCTATGCTCACCACTATACCACCAACGCCATAGAATTCGCACCACTTCTCAATCGTGAAAATGCAACTCTCACCCCTAGTGTGACTAAAGCCAACTCTTCTGCTTCGTTAGTGGCTTGACAACAGTCAGACGGTAATGTGGCTTCTCGTAAGAGAGGTTTAAGCAGCAGCAGAGTGGCGCAGCGGGAGCGTGCTGGGCCCATAACCCAGAGGTCGATGGATCGAAACCATCCTCTGCTAGGCGCAGAGTTTTGTATTTTTCATGCTCCCAGGAAAAAGGTACCCCAAAAATTCACTGTCTCGTTCTTTCAGGCCACCCAAAGCCCAGCAAACTCCACTGTCCTTTATATTTCAAGGCACCAAAAAATCCACACTTAAAAAAAAAAAAAAAAAGAAACCTTTCTTCTCCCATGGTCATAGCTTGGTTTAGGCATGATAACATGACTGCGGTGTGACCCGAATGCCAGAAGCCAGCAACCGTAGAGGGGGATTAGCTCAAATGGTAGAGCGCTCGCTTAGCATGCGAGAGGTAGCGGGATCGATGCCCGCATCCTCCAAAACTTCCACTTGGCACTACCTTCAAATGAAGGGCCAACTTCTTTTTAGTTGGCACTGACACAAAAACCTAGGAAGCAGCTGCACGCATATCTGGCTAAACCTTCGATAGCTCAGCTGGTAGAGCGGAGGACTGTAGTAGCTAGTTAGCAATCCTTAGGTCGCTGGTTCGATTCCGGCTCGAAGGATGCTTTTGAGTGTCCGATAACCTTGCATGCTTCAACTTGGAGGCTCTCTTGCACAGACTTTGCAGCTGCATACCTCCTGGCCGCACTCTTTTTGAGCCTGACCGCACAACCATTGGCCTCTGGAGAGAGTGTTAACAAGAATACTTCAAAACAAGAGAAACAATGCGTTGGCCGGGAATCGAACCCGGGTCAACTGCTTGGAAGGCAGCTATGCTCACCACTATACCACCAACGCCATAGAATTCGCACCACTTCTCAATCGTGAAAATGCAACTCTCACCCCTAGTGTGACTAAAGCCAACTCTTCTGCTTCGTTAGTGGCTTGACAACAGTCAGACGGTAATGTGGCTTCTCGTAAGAGAGGTTTAAGCAGCAGCAGAGTGGCGCAGCGGGAGCGTGCTGGGCCCATAACCCAGAGGTCGATGGATCGAAACCATCCTCTGCTAGGCGCAGAGTTTTGTATTTTTCATGCTCCCAGGAAAAAGGTACCCCAAAAATTCACTGTCTCGTTCTTTCAGGCCACCCAAAGCCCAGCAAACTCCACTGTCCTTTATATTTAAGGCACCAAAAAATCCACACTTAAAAAAAAAAAAAAAAAGAAACCTTTCTTCTCCCATGGTCAAAGCTTGGTTTAGGCATGATAACATGACTGCGGTGTGACCCGAGTGCCAGAAGCCAGCAACCGTAGAGGGGGATTAGCTCAAATGGTAGAGCGCTCGCTTAGCATGCGAGAGGTAGCGGGATCGATGCCCGCATCCTCCAAAACTTCCACTTGGCACTACCTTCAAATGAAGGGCCAACTTCTTTTTAGTTGGCACTGACACAAAAACCTAGGAAGCAGCTGCACGCATATCTGGCTAAACCTTCGATAGCTCAGCTGGTAGAGCGGAGGACTGTAGTAGCTAGTTAGCAATCCTTAGGTCGCTGGTTCGATTCCGGCTCGAAGGATGCTTTTGAGTGTCCGATAACCTTGCATGCTTCAACTTGGAGGCTCTCTTGCACAGACTTTGCAGCTGCATACCTCCTGGCCGCACTCTTTTTGAGCCTGACCGCACAACCATTGGCCTCTGGAGAGAGTGTTAACAAGAATACTTCAAAACAAGAGAAACAATGCGTTGGCCGGGAATCGAACCCGGGTCAACTGCTTGGAAGGCAGCTATGCTCACCACTATACCACCAACGCCATAGAATTCGCACCACTTCTCAATCGTGAAAATGCAACTCTCACCCCTAGTGTGACTAAAGCCAACTCTTCTGCTTCGTTAGTGGCTTGACAACAGTCAGACGGTAATGTGGCTTCTCGTAAGAGAGGTTTAAGCAGCAGCAGAGTGGCGCAGCGGGAGCGTGCTGGGCCCATAACCCAGAGGTCGATGGATCGAAACCATCCTCTGCTAGGCGCAGAGTTTTGTATTTTTCATGCTCCCAGGAAAAAGGTACCCCAAAAATTCACTGTCTCGTTCTTTCAGGCCACCCAAAGCCCAGCAAACTCCACTGTCCTTTATATTTCAAGGCACCAAAAAATCCACACTTAAAAAAAAAAAAAAAAAGAAACCTTTCTTCTCCCATGGTCATAGCTTGGTTTAGGCATGATAACATGACTGCGGTGTGACCCGAATGCCAGAAGCCAGCAACCGTAGAGGGGGATTAGCTCAAATGGTAGAGCGCTCGCTTAGCATGCGAGAGGTAGCGGGATCGATGCCCGCATCCTCCAAAACTTCCACTTGGCACTACCTTCAAATGAAGGGCCAACTTCTTTTTAGTTGGCACTGACACAAAAACCTAGGAAGCAGCTGCACGCATATCTGGCTAAACCTTCGATAGCTCAGCTGGTAGAGCGGAGGACTGTAGTAGCTAGTTAGCAATCCTTAGGTCGCTGGTTCGATTCCGGCTCGAAGGATGCTTTTGAGTGTCCGATAACCTTGCATGCTTCAACTTGGAGGCTCTCTTGCACAGACTTTGCAGCTGCATACCTCCTGGCCGCACTCTTTTTGAGCCTGACCGCACAACCATTGGCCTCTGGAGAGAGTGTTAACAAGAATACTTCAAAACAAGAGAAACAATGCGTTGGCCGGGAATCGAACCCGGGTCAACTGCTTGGAAGGCAGCTATGCTCACCACTATACCACCAACGCCATAGAATTCGCACCACTTCTCAATCGTGAAAATGCAACTCTCACCCCTAGTGTGACTAAAGCCAACTCTTCTGCTTCGTTAGTGGCTTGACAACAGTCAGACGGTAATGTGGCTTCTCGTAAGAGAGGTTTAAGCAGCAGCAGAGTGGCGCAGCGGGAGCGTGCTGGGCCCATAACCCAGAGGTCGATGGATCGAAACCATCCTCTGCTAGGCGCAGAGTTTTGTATTTTTCATGCTCCCAGGAAAAAGGTACCCCAAAAATTCACTGTCTCGTTCTTTCAGGCCACCCAAAGCCCAGCAAACTCCACTGTCCTTTATATTTAAGGCACCAAAAAATCCACACTTAAAAAAAAAAAAAAAAAGAAACCTTTCTTCTCCCATGGTCAAAGCTTGGTTTAGGCATGATAACATGACTGCGGTGTGACCCGAGTGCCAGAAGCCAGCAACCGTAGAGGGGGATTAGCTCAAATGGTAGAGCGCTCGCTTAGCATGCGAGAGGTAGCGGGATCGATGCCCGCATCCTCCAAAACTTCCACTTGGCACTACCTTCAAATGAAGGGCCAACTTCTTTTTAGTTGGCACTGACACAAAAACCTAGGAAGCAGCTGCACGCATATCTGGCTAAACCTTCGATAGCTCAGCTGGTAGAGCGGAGGACTGTAGTAGCTAGTTAGCAATCCTTAGGTCGCTGGTTCGATTCCGGCTCGAAGGATGCTTTTGAGTGTCCGATAACCTTGCATGCTTCAACTTGGAGGCTCTCTTGCACAGACTTTGCAGCTGCATACCTCCTGGCCGCACTCTTTTTGAGCCTGACCGCACAACCATTGGCCTCTGGAGAGAGTGTTAACAAGAATACTTCAAAACAAGAGAAACAATGCGTTGGCCGGGAATCGAACCCGGGTCAACTGCTTGGAAGGCAGCTATGCTCACCACTATACCACCAACGCCATAGAATTCGCACCACTTCTCAATCGTGAAAATGCAACTCTCACCCCTAGTGTGACTAAAGCCAACTCTTCTGCTTCGTTAGTGGCTTGACAACAGTCAGACGGTAATGTGGCTTCTCGTAAGAGAGGTTTAAGCAGCAGCAGAGTGGCGCAGCGGGAGCGTGCTGGGCCCATAACCCAGAGGTCGATGGATCGAAACCATCCTCTGCTAGGCGCAGAGTTTTGTATTTTTCATGCTCCCAGGAAAAAGGTACCCCAAAAATTCACTGTCTCGTTCTTTCAGGCCACCCAAAGCCCAGCAAACTCCACTGTCCTTTATATTTCAAGGCACCAAAAAATCCACACTTAAAAAAAAAAAAAAAAAGAAACCTTTCTTCTCCCATGGTCATAGCTTGGTTTAGGCATGATAACATGACTGCGGTGTGACCCGAATGCCAGAAGCCAGCAACCGTAGAGGGGGATTAGCTCAAATGGTAGAGCGCTCGCTTAGCATGCGAGAGGTAGCTGGATCGATGCCCGCATCCTCCAAAACTTCCACTTGGCACTACCTTCAAATGAAGGGCCAACTTCTTTTTAGTTGGCACTGACACAAAAACCTAGGAAGCAGCTGCACGCATATCTGGCTAAACCTTCGATAGCTCAGCTGGTAGAGCGGAGGACTGTAGTAGCTAGTTAGCAATCCTTAGGTCGCTGGTTCGATTCCGGCTCGAAGGATGCTTTTGAGTGTCCGATACCTTGCATGCTTCAACTTGGAGGCTCTCTTGCACAGACTTTGCAGCTGCATACCTCCTGGCCGCACTCTTTTTGAGCCTGACCGCACAACCATTGGCCTCTGGAGAGAGTGTTAACAAGAATACTTCAAAACAAGAGAAACAATGCGTTGGCCGGGAATCGAACCCGGGTCAACTGCTTGGAAGGCAGCTATGCTCACCACTATACCACCAACGCCATAGAATTCGCACCACTTCTCAATCGTGAAAATGCAACTCTCACCCCTAGTGTGACTAAAGCCAACTCTTCTGCTTCGTTAGTGGCTTGACAACAGTCAGACGGTAATGTGGCTTCTCGTAAGAGAGGTTTAAGCAGCAGCAGAGTGGCGCAGCGGGAGCGTGCTGGGCCCATAACCCAGAGGTCGATGGATCGAAACCATCCTCTGCTAGGCGCAGAGTTTTGTATTTTTCATGCTCCCAGGAAAAAGGTACCCCAAAAATTCACTGTCTCGTTCTTTCAGGCCACCCAAAGCCCAGCAAACTCCACTGTCCTTTATATTTAAGGCACCAAAAAATCCACACTTAAAAAAAAAAAAAAAAAGAAACCTTTCTTCTCCCATGGTCAAAGCTTGGTTTAGGCATGATAACATGACTGCGGTGTGACCCGAGTGCCAGAAGCCAGCAACCGTAGAGGGGGATTAGCTCAAATGGTAGAGCGCTCGCTTAGCATGCGAGAGGTAGCGGGATCGATGCCCGCATCCTCCAAAACTTCCACTTGGCACTACCTTCAAATGAAGGGCCAACTTCTTTTTAGTTGGCACTGACACAAAAACCTAGGAAGCAGCTGCACGCATATCTGGCTAAACCTTCGATAGCTCAGCTGGTAGAGCGGAGGACTGTAGTAGCTAGTTAGCAATCCTTAGGTCGCTGGTTCGATTCCGGCTCGAAGGATGCTTTTGAGTGTCCGATAACCTTGCATGCTTCAACTTGGAGGCTCTCTTGCACAGACTTTGCAGCTGCATACCTCCTGGCCGCACTCTTTTTGAGCCTGACCGCACAACCATTGGCCTCTGGAGAGAGTGTTAACAAGAATACTTCAAAACAAGAGAAACAATGCGTTGGCCGGGAATCGAACCCGGGTCAACTGCTTGGAAGGCAGCTATGCTCACCACTATACCACCAACGCCATAGAATTCGCACCACTTCTCAATCGTGAAAATGCAACTCTCACCCCTAGTGTGACTAAAGCCAACTCTTCTGCTTCGTTAGTGGCTTGACAACAGTCAGACGGTAATGTGGCTTCTCGTAAGAGAGGTTTAAGCAGCAGCAGAGTGGCGCAGCGGGAGCGTGCTGGGCCCATAACCCAGAGGTCGATGGATCGAAACCATCCTCTGCTAGGCGCAGAGTTTTGTATTTTTCATGCTCCCAGGAAAAAGGTACCCCAAAAATTCACTGTCTCGTTCTTTCAGGCCACCCAAAGCCCAGCAAACTCCACTGTCCTTTATATTTCAAGGCACCAAAAAATCCACACTTAAAAAAAAAAAAAAAAAGAAACCTTTCTTCTCCCATGGTCATAGCTTGGTTTAGGCATGATAACATGACTGCGGTGTGACCCGAATGCCAGAAGCCAGCAACCGTAGAGGGGGATTAGCTCAAATGGTAGAGCGCTCGCTTAGCATGCGAGAGGTAGCGGGATCGATGCCCGCGTCCTCCAAAACTTCCACTTGGCACTACCTTCAAATGAAGGGCCAACTTCTTTTTAGTTGGCACTGACACAAAAACCTAGGAAGCAGCTGCACGCATATCTGGCTAAACCTTCGATAGCTCAGCTGGTAGAGCGGAGGACTGTAGTAGCTAGTTAGCAATCCTTAGGTCGCTGGTTCGATTCCGGCTCGAAGGATGCTTTTGAGTGTCCGATAACCTTGCATGCTTCAACTTGGAGGCTCTCTTGCACAGACTTTGCAGCTGCATACCTCCTGGCCGCACTCTTTTTGAGCCTGACCGCACAACCATTGGCCTCTGGAGAGAGTGTTAACAAGAATACTTCAAAACAAGAGAAACAATGCGTTGGCCGGGAATCGAACCCGGGTCAACTGCTTGGAAGGCAGCTATGCTCACCACTATACCACCAACGCCATAGAATTCGCACCACTTCTCAATCGTGAAAATGCAACTCTCACCCCTAGTGTGACTAAAGCCAACTCTTCTGCTTCGTTAGTGGCTTGACAACAGTCAGACGGTAATGTGGCTTCTCGTAAGAGAGGTTTAAGCAGCAGCAGAGTGGCGCAGCGGGAGCGTGCTGGGCCCATAACCCAGAGGTCGATGGATCGAAACCATCCTCTGCTAGGCGCAGAGTTTTGTATTTTTCATGCTCCCAGGAAAAAGGTACCCCAAAAATTCACTGTCTCGTTCTTTCAGGCCACCCAAAGCCCAGCAAACTCCACTGTCCTTTATATTTAAGGCACCAAAAAATCCACACTTAAAAAAAAAAAAAAAAAGAAACCTTTCTTCTCCCATGGTCAAAGCTTGGTTTAGGCATGATAACATGACTGCGGTGTGACCCGAGTGCCAGAAGCCAGCAACCGTAGAGGGGGATTAGCTCAAATGGTAGAGCGCTCGCTTAGCATGCGAGAGGTAGCGGGATCGATGCCCGCATCCTCCAAAACTTCCACTTGGCACTACCTTCAAATGAAGGGCCAACTTCTTTTTAGTTGGCACTGACACAAAAACCTAGGAAGCAGCTGCACGCATATCTGGCTAAACCTTCGATAGCTCAGCTGGTAGAGCGGAGGACTGTAGTAGCTAGTTAGCAATCCTTAGGTCGCTGGTTCGATTCCGGCTCGAAGGATGCTTTTGAGTGTCCGATAACCTTGCATGCTTCAACTTGGAGGCTCTCTTGCACAGACTTTGCAGCTGCATACCTCCTGGCCGCACTCTTTTTGAGCCTGACCGCACAACCATTGGCCTCTGGAGAGAGTGTTAACAAGAATACTTCAAAACAAGAGAAACAATGCGTTGGCCGGGAATCGAACCCGGGTCAACTGCTTGGAAGGCAGCTATGCTCACCACTATACCACCAACGCCATAGAATTCGCACCACTTCTCAATCGTGAAAATGCAACTCTCACCCCTAGTGTGACTAAAGCCAACTCTTCTGCTTCGTTAGTGGCTTGACAACAGTCAGACGGTAATGTGGCTTCTCGTAAGAGAGGTTTAAGCAGCAGCAGAGTGGCGCAGCGGGAGCGTGCTGGGCCCATAACCCAGAGGTCGATGGATCGAAACCATCCTCTGCTAGGCGCAGAGTTTTGTATTTTTCATGCTCCCAGGAAAAAGGTACCCCAAAAATTCACTGTCTCGTTCTTTCAGGCCACCCAAAGCCCAGCAAACTCCACTGTCCTTTATATTTCAAGGCACCAAAAAATCCACACTTAAAAAAAAAAAAAAAAAGAAACCTTTCTTCTCCCATGGTCATAGCTTGGTTTAGGCATGATAACATGACTGCGGTGTGACCCGAATGCCAGAAGCCAGCAACCGTAGAGGGGGATTAGCTCAAATGGTAGAGCGCTCGCTTAGCATGCGAGAGGTAGCGGGATCGATGCCCGCATCCTCCAAAACTTCCACTTGGCACTACCTTCAAATGAAGGGCCAACTTCTTTTTAGTTGGCACTGACACAAAAACCTAGGAAGCAGCTGCACGCATATCTGGCTAAACCTTCGATAGCTCAGCTGGTAGAGCGGAGGACTGTAGTAGCTAGTTAGCAATCCTTAGGTCGCTGGTTCGATTCCGGCTCGAAGGATGCTTTTGAGTGTCCGATAACCTTGCATGCTTCAACTTGGAGGCTCTCTTGCACAGACTTTGCAGCTGCATACCTCCTGGCCGCACTCTTTTTGAGCCTGACCGCACAACCATTGGCCTCTGGAGAGAGTGTTAACAAGAATACTTCAAAACAAGAGAAACAATGCGTTGGCCGGGAATCGAACCCGGGTCAACTGCTTGGAAGGCAGCTATGCTCACCACTATACCACCAACGCCATAGAATTCGCACCACTTCTCAATCGTGAAAATGCAACTCTCACCCCTAGTGTGACTAAAGCCAACTCTTCTGCTTCGTTAGTGGCTTGACAACAGTCAGACGGTAATGTGGCTTCTCGTAAGAGAGGTTTAAGCAGCAGCAGAGTGGCGCAGCGGGAGCGTGCTGGGCCCATAACCCAGAGGTCGATGGATCGAAACCATCCTCTGCTAGGCGCAGAGTTTTGTATTTTTCATGCTCCCAGGAAAAAGGTACCCCAAAAATTCACTGTCTCGTTCTTTCAGGCCACCCAAAGCCCAGCAAACTCCACTGTCCTTTATATTTAAGGCACCAAAAAATCCACACTTAAAAAAAAAAAAAAAAAGAAACCTTTCTTCTCCCATGGTCAAAGCTTGGTTTAGGCATGATAACATGACTGCGGTGTGACCCGAGTGCCAGAAGCCAGCAACCGTAGAGGGGGATTAGCTCAAATGGTAGAGCGCTCGCTTAGCATGCGAGAGGTAGCGGGATCGATGCCCGCATCCTCCAAAACTTCCACTTGGCACTACCTTCAAATGAAGGGCCAACTTCTTTTTAGTTGGCACTGACACAAAAACCTAGGAAGCAGCTGCACGCATATCTGGCTAAACCTTCGATAGCTCAGCTGGTAGAGCGGAGGACTGTAGTAGCTAGTTAGCAATCCTTAGGTCGCTGGTTCGATTCCGGCTCGAAGGATGCTTTTGAGTGTCCGATAACCTTGCATGCTTCAACTTGGAGGCTCTCTTGCACAGACTTTGCAGCTGCATACCTCCTGGCCGCACTCTTTTTGAGCCTGACCGCACAACCATTGGCCTCTGGAGAGAGTGTTAACAAGAATACTTCAAAACAAGAGAAACAATGCGTTGGCCGGGAATCGAACCCGGGTCAACTGCTTGGAAGGCAGCTATGCTCACCACTATACCACCAACGCCATAGAATTCGCACCACTTCTCAATCGTGAAAATGCAACTCTCACCCCTAGTGTGACTAAAGCCAACTCTTCTGCTTCGTTAGTGGCTTGACAACAGTCAGACGGTAATGTGGCTTCTCGTAAGAGAGGTTTAAGCAGCAGCAGAGTGGCGCAGCGGGAGCGTGCTGGGCCCATAACCCAGAGGTCGATGGATCGAAACCATCCTCTGCTAGGCGCAGAGTTTTGTATTTTTCATGCTCCCAGGAAAAAGGTACCCCAAAAATTCACTGTCTCGTTCTTTCAGGCCACCCAAAGCCCAGCAAACTCCACTGTCCTTTATATTTCAAGGCACCAAAAAATCCACACTTAAAAAAAAAAAAAAAAAGAAACCTTTCTTCTCCCATGGTCATAGCTTGGTTTAGGCATGATAACATGACTGCGGTGTGACCCGAATGCCAGAAGCCAGCAACCGTAGAGGGGGATTAGCTCAAATGGTAGAGCGCTCGCTTAGCATGCGAGAGGTAGCGGGATCGATGCCCGCATCCTCCAAAACTTCCACTTGGCACTACCTTCAAATGAAGGGCCAACTTCTTTTTAGTTGGCACTGACACAAAAACCTAGGAAGCAGCTGCACGCATATCTGGCTAAACCTTCGATAGCTCAGCTGGTAGAGCGGAGGACTGTAGTAGCTAGTTAGCAATCCTTAGGTCGCTGGTTCGATTCCGGCTCGAAGGATGCTTTTGAGTGTCCGATAACCTTGCATGCTTCAACTTGGAGGCTCTCTTGCACAGACTTTGCAGCTGCATACCTCCTGGCCGCACTCTTTTTGAGCCTGACCGCACAACCATTGGCCTCTGGAGAGAGTGTTAACAAGAATACTTCAAAACAAGAGAAACAATGCGTTGGCCGGGAATCGAACCCGGGTCAACTGCTTGGAAGGCAGCTATGCTCACCACTATACCACCAACGCCATAGAATTCGCACCACTTCTCAATCGTGAAAATGCAACTCTCACCCCTAGTGTGACTAAAGCCAACTCTTCTGCTTCGTTAGTGGCTTGACAACAGTCAGACGGTAATGTGGCTTCTCGTAAGAGAGGTTTAAGCAGCAGCAGAGTGGCGCAGCGGGAGCGTGCTGGGCCCATAACCCAGAGGTCGATGGATCGAAACCATCCTCTGCTAGGCGCAGAGTTTTGTATTTTTCATGCTCCCAGGAAAAAGGTACCCCAAAAATTCACTGTCTCGTTCTTTCAGGCCACCCAAAGCCCAGCAAACTCCACTGTCCTTTATATTTCAAGGCACCAAAAAATCGACACTTAAAAAAAAAAAAAAAAAAAAAAAAAAGAAACCTTTCTTCTCCCATGGTCATAGCTTGGTTTAGGCATGATAACATGACTGCGGTGTGACCCGAGTGCCAGAAGCCAGCAACCGTAGAGGGGGATTAGCTCAAATGGTAGAGCGCTCGCTTAGCATGCGAGAGGTAGCGGGATCGATGCCCGCATCCTCCAAAACTTCCACTTGGCACTACCTTCAAATGAAGGGCCAACTTCTTTTTAGTTGGCACTGACACAAAAACCTAGGAAGCAGCTGCACGCATATCTGGCTAAACCTTCGATAGCTCAGCTGGTAGAGCGGAGGACTGTAGTAGCTAGTTAGCAATCCTTAGGTCGCTGGTTCGATTCCGGCTCGAAGGATGCTTTTGAGTGTCCGATACCTTGCATGCTTCAACTTGGAGGCTCTCTTGCACAGACTTTGCAGCTGCATACCTCCTGGCCGCACTCTTTTTGAGCCTGACCGCACAACCATTGGCCTCTGGAGAGAGTGTTAACAAGAATACTTCAAAACAAGAGAAACAATGCGTTGGCCGGGAATCGAACCCGGGTCAACTGCTTGGAAGGCAGCTATGCTCACCACTATACCACCAACGCCATAGAATTCGCACCACTTCTCAATCGTGAAAATGCAACTCTCACCCCTAGTGTGACTAAAGCCAACTCTTCTGCTTCGTTAGTGGCTTGACAACAGTCAGACGGTAATGTGGCTTCTCGTAAGAGAGGTTTAAGCAGCAGCAGAGTGGCGCAGCGGGAGCGTGCTGGGCCCATAACCCAGAGGTCGATGGATCGAAACCATCCTCTGCTAGGCGCAGAGTTTTGTATTTTTCATGCTCCCAGGAAAAAGGTACCCCAAAAATTCACTGTCTCGTTCTTTCAGGCCACCCAAAGCCCAGCAAACTCCACTGTCCTTTATATTTAAGGCACCAAAAAATCCACACTTAAAAAAAAAAAAAAAAAGAAACCTTTCTTCTCCCATGGTCAAAGCTTGGTTTAGGCATGATAACATGACTGCGGTGTGACCCGAGTGCCAGAAGCCAGCAACCGTAGAGGGGGATTAGCTCAAATGGTAGAGCGCTCGCTTAGCATGCGAGAGGTAGCGGGATCGATGCCCGCATCCTCCAAAACTTCCACTTGGCACTACCTTCAAATGAAGGGCCAACTTCTTTTTAGTTGGCACTGACACAAAAACCTAGGAAGCAGCTGCACGCATATCTGGCTAAACCTTCGATAGCTCAGCTGGTAGAGCGGAGGACTGTAGTAGCTAGTTAGCAATCCTTAGGTCGCTGGTTCGATTCCGGCTCGAAGGATGCTTTTGAGTGTCCGATAACCTTGCATGCTTCAACTTGGAGGCTCTCTTGCACAGACTTTGCAGCTGCATACCTCCTGGCCGCACTCTTTTTGAGCCTGACCGCACAACCATTGGCCTCTGGAGAGAGTGTTAACAAGAATACTTCAAAACAAGAGAAACAATGCGTTGGCCGGGAATCGAACCCGGGTCAACTGCTTGGAAGGCAGCTATGCTCACCACTATACCACCAACGCCATAGAATTCGCACCACTTCTCAATCGTGAAAATGCAACTCTCACCCCTAGTGTGACTAAAGCCAACTCTTCTGCTTCGTTAGTGGCTTGACAACAGTCAGACGGTAATGTGGCTTCTCGTAAGAGAGGTTTAAGCAGCAGCAGAGTGGCGCAGCGGGAGCGTGCTGGGCCCATAACCCAGAGGTCGATGGATCGAAACCATCCTCTGCTAGGCGCAGAGTTTTGTATTTTTCATGCTCCCAGGAAAAAGGTACCCCAAAAATTCACTGTCTCGTTCTTTCAGGCCACCCAAAGCCCAGCAAACTCCACTGTCCTTTATATTTAAGGCACCAAAAAATCCACACTTAAAAAAAAAAAAAAAAAAGAAACCTTTCTTCTCCCATGGTCAAAGCTTGGTTTAGGCATGATAACATGACTGCGGTGTGACCCGAGTGCCAGAAGCCAGCAACCGTAGAGGGGGATTAGCTCAAATGGTAGAGCGCTCGCTTAGCATGCGAGAGGTAGCGGGATCGATGCCCGCATCCTCCAAAACTTCCACTTGGCACTACCTTCAAATGAAGGGCCAACTTCTTTTTAGTTGGCACTGACACAAAAACCTAGGAAGCAGCTGCACGCATATCTGGCTAAACCTTCGATAGCTCAGCTGGTAGAGCGGAGGACTGTAGTAGCTAGTTAGCAATCCTTAGGTCGCTGGTTCGATTCCGGCTCGAAGGATGCTTTTGAGTGTCCGATAACCTTGCATGCTTCAACTTGGAGGCTCTCTTGCACAGACTTTGCAGCTGCATACCTCCTGGCCGCACTCTTTTTGAGCCTGACCGCACAACCATTGGCCTCTGGAGAGAGTGTTAACAAGAATACTTCAAAACAAGAGAAACAATGCGTTGGCCGGGAATCGAACCCGGGTCAACTGCTTGGAAGGCAGCTATGCTCACCACTATACCACCAACGCCATAGAATTCGCACCACTTCTCAATCGTGAAAATGCAACTCTCACCCCTAGTGTGACTAAAGCCAACTCTTCTGCTTCGTTAGTGGCTTGACAACAGTCAGACGGTAATGTGGCTTCTCGTAAGAGAGGTTTAAGCAGCAGCAGAGTGGCGCAGCGGGAGCGTGCTGGGCCCATAACCCAGAGGTCGATGGATCGAAACCATCCTCTGCTAGGCGCAGAGTTTTGTATTTTTCATGCTCCCAGGAAAAAGGTACCCCAAAAATTCACTGTCTCGTTCTTTCAGGCCACCCAAAGCCCAGCAAACTCCACTGTCCTTTATATTTCAAGGCACCAAAAAATCCACACTTAAAAAAAAAAAAAAAAAGAAACCTTTCTTCTCCCATGGTCATAGCTTGGTTTAGGCATGATAACATGACTGCGGTGTGACCCGAATGCCAGAAGCCAGCAACCGTAGAGGGGGATTAGCTCAAATGGTAGAGCGCTCGCTTAGCATGCGAGAGGTAGCGGGATCGATGCCCGCATCCTCCAAAACTTCCACTTGGCACTACCTTCAAATGAAGGGCCAACTTCTTTTTAGTTGGCACTGACACAAAAACCTAGGAAGCAGCTGCACGCATATCTGGCTAAACCTTCGATAGCTCAGCTGGTAGAGCGGAGGACTGTAGTAGCTAGTTAGCAATCCTTAGGTCGCTGGTTCGATTCCGGCTCGAAGGATGCTTTTGAGTGTCCGATAACCTTGCATGCTTCAACTTGGAGGCTCTCTTGCACAGACTTTGCAGCTGCATACCTCCTGGCCGCACTCTTTTTGAGCCTGACCGCACAACCATTGGCCTCTGGAGAGAGTGTTAACAAGAATACTTCAAAACAAGAGAAACAATGCGTTGGCCGGGAATCGAACCCGGGTCAACTGCTTGGAAGGCAGCTATGCTCACCACTATACCACCAACGCCATAGAATTCGCACCACTTCTCAATCGTGAAAATGCAACTCTCACCCCTAGTGTGACTAAAGCCAACTCTTCTGCTTCGTTAGTGGCTTGACAACAGTCAGACGGTAATGTGGCTTCTCGTAAGAGAGGTTTAAGCAGCAGCAGAGTGGCGCAGCGGGAGCGTGCTGGGCCCATAACCCAGAGGTCGATGGATCGAAACCATCCTCTGCTAGGCGCAGAGTTTTGTATTTTTCATGCTCCCAGGAAAAAGGTACCCCAAAAATTCACTGTCTCGTTCTTTCAGGCCACCCAAAGCCCAGCAAACTCCACTGTCCTTTATATTTAAGGCACCAAAAAATCCACACTTAAAAAAAAAAAAAAAAAGAAACCTTTCTTCTCCCATGGTCAAAGCTTGGTTTAGGCATGATAACATGACTGCGGTGTGACCCGAGTGCCAGAAGCCAGCAACCGTAGAGGGGGATTAGCTCAAATGGTAGAGCGCTCGCTTAGCATGCGAGAGGTAGCGGGATCGATGCCCGCATCCTCCAAAACTTCCACTTGGCACTACCTTCAAATGAAGGGCCAACTTCTTTTTAGTTGGCACTGACACAAAAACCTAGGAAGCAGCTGCACGCATATCTGGCTAAACCTTCGATAGCTCAGCTGGTAGAGCGGAGGACTGTAGTAGCTAGTTAGCAATCCTTAGGTCGCTGGTTCGATTCCGGCTCGAAGGATGCTTTTGAGTGTCCGATAACCTTGCATGCTTCAACTTGGAGGCTCTCTTGCACAGACTTTGCAGCTGCATACCTCCTGGCCGCACTCTTTTTGAGCCTGACCGCACAACCATTGGCCTCTGGAGAGAGTGTTAACAAGAATACTTCAAAACAAGAGAAACAATGCGTTGGCCGGGAATCGAACCCGGGTCAACTGCTTGGAAGGCAGCTATGCTCACCACTATACCACCAACGCCATAGAATTCGCACCACTTCTCAATCGTGAAAATGCAACTCTCACCCCTAGTGTGACTAAAGCCAACTCTTCTGCTTCGTTAGTGGCTTGACAACAGTCAGACGGTAATGTGGCTTCTCGTAAGAGAGGTTTAAGCAGCAGCAGAGTGGCGCAGCGGGAGCGTGCTGGGCCCATAACCCAGAGGTCGATGGATCGAAACCATCCTCTGCTAGGCGCAGAGTTTTGTATTTTTCATGCTCCCAGGAAAAAGGTACCCCAAAAATTCACTGTCTCGTTCTTTCAGGCCACCCAAAGCCCAGCAAACTCCACTGTCCTTTATATTTCAAGGCACCAAAAAATCCACACTTAAAAAAAAAAAAAAAAAGAAACCTTTCTTCTCCCATGGTCATAGCTTGGTTTAGGCATGATAACATGACTGCGGTGTGACCCGAATGCCAGAAGCCAGCAACCGTAGAGGGGGATTAGCTCAAATGGTAGAGCGCTCGCTTAGCATGCGAGAGGTAGCGGGATCGATGCCCGCATCCTCCAAAACTTCCACTTGGCACTACCTTCAAATGAAGGGCCAACTTCTTTTTAGTTGGCACTGACACAAAAACCTAGGAAGCAGCTGCACGCATATCTGGCTAAACCTTCGATAGCTCAGCTGGTAGAGCGGAGGACTGTAGTAGCTAGTTAGCAATCCTTAGGTCGCTGGTTCGATTCCGGCTCGAAGGATGCTTTTGAGTGTCCGATAACCTTGCATGCTTCAACTTGGAGGCTCTCTTGCACAGACTTTGCAGCTGCATACCTCCTGGCCGCACTCTTTTTGAGCCTGACCGCACAACCATTGGCCTCTGGAGAGAGTGTTAACAAGAATACTTCAAAACAAGAGAAACAATGCGTTGGCCGGGAATCGAACCCGGGTCAACTGCTTGGAAGGCAGCTATGCTCACCACTATACCACCAACGCCATAGAATTCGCACCACTTCTCAATCGTGAAAATGCAACTCTCACCCCTAGTGTGACTAAAGCCAACTCTTCTGCTTCGTTAGTGGCTTGACAACAGTCAGACGGTAATGTGGCTTCTCGTAAGAGAGGTTTAAGCAGCAGCAGAGTGGCGCAGCGGGAGCGTGCTGGGCCCATAACCCAGAGGTCGATGGATCGAAACCATCCTCTGCTAGGCGCAGAGTTTTGTATTTTTCATGCTCCCAGGAAAAAGGTACCCCAAAAATTCACTGTCTCGTTCTTTCAGGCCACCCAAAGCCCAGCAAACTCCACTGTCCTTTATATTTAAGGCACCAAAAAATCCACACTTAAAAAAAAAAAAAAAAAAGAAACCTTTCTTCTCCCATGGTCAAAGCTTGGTTTAGGCATGATAACATGACTGCGGTGTGACCCGAGTGCCAGAAGCCAGCAACCGTAGAGGGGGATTAGCTCAAATGGTAGAGCGCTCGCTTAGCATGCGAGAGGTAGCGGGATCGATGCCCGCATCCTCCAAAACTTCCACTTGGCACTACCTTCAAATGAAGGGCCAACTTCTTTTTAGTTGGCACTGACACAAAAACCTAGGAAGCAGCTGCACGCATATCTGGCTAAACCTTCGATAGCTCAGCTGGTAGAGCGGAGGACTGTAGTAGCTAGTTAGCAATCCTTAGGTCGCTGGTTCGATTCCGGCTCGAAGGATGCTTTTGAGTGTCCGATAACCTTGCATGCTTCAACTTGGAGGCTCTCTTGCACAGACTTTGCAGCTGCATACCTCCTGGCCGCACTCTTTTTGAGCCTGACCGCACAACCATTGGCCTCTGGAGAGAGTGTTAACAAGAATACTTCAAAACAAGAGAAACAATGCGTTGGCCGGGAATCGAACCCGGGTCAACTGCTTGGAAGGCAGCTATGCTCACCACTATACCACCAACGCCATAGAATTCGCACCACTTCTCAATCGTGAAAATGCAACTCTCACCCCTAGTGTGACTAAAGCCAACTCTTCTGCTTCGTTAGTGGCTTGACAACAGTCAGACGGTAATGTGGCTTCTCGTAAGAGAGGTTTAAGCAGCAGCAGAGTGGCGCAGCGGGAGCGTGCTGGGCCCATAACCCAGAGGTCGATGGATCGAAACCATCCTCTGCTAGGCGCAGAGTTTTGTATTTTTCATGCTCCCAGGAAAAAGGTACCCCAAAAATTCACTGTCTCGTTCTTTCAGGCCACCCAAAGCCCAGCAAACTCCACTGTCCTTTATATTTCAAGGCACCAAAAAATCCACACTTAAAAAAAAAAAAAAAAAGAAACCTTTCTTCTCCCATGGTCATAGCTTGGTTTAGGCATGATAACATGACTGCGGTGTGACCCGAATGCCAGAAGCCAGCAACCGTAGAGGGGGATTAGCTCAAATGGTAGAGCGCTCGCTTAGCATGCGAGAGGTAGCGGGATCGATGCCCGCATCCTCCAAAACTTCCACTTGGCACTACCTTCAAATGAAGGGCCAACTTCTTTTTAGTTGGCACTGACACAAAAACCTAGGAAGCAGCTGCACGCATATCTGGCTAAACCTTCGATAGCTCAGCTGGTAGAGCGGAGGACTGTAGTAGCTAGTTAGCAATCCTTAGGTCGCTGGTTCGATTCCGGCTCGAAGGATGCTTTTGAGTGTCCGATACCTTGCATGCTTCAACTTGGAGGCTCTCTTGCACAGACTTTGCAGCTGCATACCTCCTGGCCGCACTCTTTTTGAGCCTGACCGCACAACCATTGGCCTCTGGAGAGAGTGTTAACAAGAATACTTCAAAACAAGAGAAACAATGCGTTGGCCGGGAATCGAACCCGGGTCAACTGCTTGGAAGGCAGCTATGCTCACCACTATACCACCAACGCCATAGAATTCGCACCACTTCTCAATCGTGAAAATGCAACTCTCACCCCTAGTGTGACTAAAGCCAACTCTTCTGCTTCGTTAGTGGCTTGACAACAGTCAGACGGTAATGTGGCTTCTCGTAAGAGAGGTTTAAGCAGCAGCAGAGTGGCGCAGCGGGAGCGTGCTGGGCCCATAACCCAGAGGTCGATGGATCGAAACCATCCTCTGCTAGGCGCAGAGTTTTGTATTTTTCATGCTCCCAGGAAAAAGGTACCCCAAAAATTCACTGTCTCGTTCTTTCAGGCCACCCAAAGCCCAGCAAACTCCACTGTCCTTTATATTTAAGGCACCAAAAAATCCACACTTAAAAAAAAAAAAAAAAAGAAACCTTTCTTCTCCCATGGTCAAAGCTTGGTTTAGGCATGATAACATGACTGCGGTGTGACCCGAGTGCCAGAAGCCAGCAACCGTAGAGGGGGATTAGCTCAAATGGTAGAGCGCTCGCTTAGCATGCGAGAGGTAGCGGGATCGATGCCCGCATCCTCCAAAACTTCCACTTGGCACTACCTTCAAATGAAGGGCCAACTTCTTTTTAGTTGGCACTGACACAAAAACCTAGGAAGCAGCTGCACGCATATCTGGCTAAACCTTCGATAGCTCAGCTGGTAGAGCGGAGGACTGTAGTAGCTAGTTAGCAATCCTTAGGTCGCTGGTTCGATTCCGGCTCGAAGGATGCTTTTGAGTGTCCGATAACCTTGCATGCTTCAACTTGGAGGCTCTCTTGCACAGACTTTGCAGCTGCATACCTCCTGGCCGCACTCTTTTTGAGCCTGACCGCACAACCATTGGCCTCTGGAGAGAGTGTTAACAAGAATACTTCAAAACAAGAGAAACAATGCGTTGGCCGGGAATCGAACCCGGGTCAACTGCTTGGAAGGCAGCTATGCTCACCACTATACCACCAACGCCATAGAATTCGCACCACTTCTCAATCGTGAAAATGCAACTCTCACCCCTAGTGTGACTAAAGCCAACTCTTCTGCTTCGTTAGTGGCTTGACAACAGTCAGACGGTAATGTGGCTTCTCGTAAGAGAGGTTTAAGCAGCAGCAGAGTGGCGCAGCGGGAGCGTGCTGGGCCCATAACCCAGAGGTCGATGGATCGAAACCATCCTCTGCTAGGCGCAGAGTTTTGTATTTTTCATGCTCCCAGGAAAAAGGTACCCCAAAAATTCACTGTCTCGTTCTTTCAGGCCACCCAAAGCCCAGCAAACTCCACTGTCCTTTATATTTAAGGCACCAAAAAATCCACACTTAAAAAAAAAAAAAAAAAGAAACCTTTCTTCTCCCATGGTCAAAGCTTGGTTTAGGCATGATAACATGACTGCGGTGTGACCCGAGTGCCAGAAGCCAGCAACCGTAGAGGGGGATTAGCTCAAATGGTAGAGCGCTCGCTTAGCATGCGAGAGGTAGCGGGATCGATGCCCGCATCCTCCAAAACTTCCACTTGGCACTACCTTCAAATGAAGGGCCAACTTCTTTTTAGTTGGCACTGACACAAAAACCTAGGAAGCAGCTGCACGCATATCTGGCTAAACCTTCGATAGCTCAGCTGGTAGAGCGGAGGACTGTAGTAGCTAGTTAGCAATCCTTAGGTCGCTGGTTCGATTCCGGCTCGAAGGATGCTTTTGAGTGTCCGATACCTTGCATGCTTCAACTTGGAGGCTCTCTTGCACAGACTTTGCAGCTGCATACCTCCTGGCCGCACTCTTTTTGAGCCTGACCGCACAACCATTGGCCTCTGGAGAGAGTGTTAACAAGAATACTTCAAAACAAGAGAAACAATGCGTTGGCCGGGAATCGAACCCGGGTCAACTGCTTGGAAGGCAGCTATGCTCACCACTATACCACCAACGCCATAGAATTCGCACCACTTCTCAATCGTGAAAATGCAACTCTCACCCCTAGTGTGACTAAAGCCAACTCTTCTGCTTCGTTAGTGGCTTGACAACAGTCAGACGGTAATGTGGCTTCTCGTAAGAGAGGTTTAAGCAGCAGCAGAGTGGCGCAGCGGGAGCGTGCTGGGCCCATAACCCAGAGGTCGATGGATCGAAACCATCCTCTGCTAGGCGCAGAGTTTTGTATTTTTCATGCTCCCAGGAAAAAGGTACCCCAAAAATTCACTGTCTCGTTCTTTCAGGCCACCCAAAGCCCAGCAAACTCCACTGTCCTTTATATTTCAAGGCACCAAAAAATCCACACTTAAAAAAAAAAAAAAAAGAAACCTTTCTTCTCCCATGGTCATAGCTTGGTTTAGGCATGATAACATGACTGCGGTGTGACCCGAATGCCAGAAGCCAGCAACCGTAGAGGGGGATTAGCTCAAATGGTAGAGCGCTCGCTTAGCATGCGAGAGGTAGCGGGATCGATGCCCGCATCCTCCAAAACTTCCACTTGGCACTACCTTCAAATGAAGGGCCAACTTCTTTTTAGTTGGCACTGACACAAAAACCTAGGAAGCAGCTGCACGCATATCTGGCTAAACCTTCGATAGCTCAGCTGGTAGAGCGGAGGACTGTAGTAGCTAGTTAGCAATCCTTAGGTCGCTGGTTCGATTCCGGCTCGAAGAATGCTTTTGAGTGTCCGATACCTTGCATGCTTCAACTTGGAGGCTCTCTTGCACAGACTTTGCAGCTGCATACCTCCTGGCCGCACTCTTTTTGAGCCTGACCGCACAACCATTGGCCTCTGGAGAGAGTGTTAACAAGAATACTTCAAAACAAGAGAAACAATGCGTTGGCCGGGAATCGAACCCGGGTCAACTGCTTGGAAGGCAGCTATGCTCACCACTATACCACCAACGCCATAGAATTCGCACCACTTCTCAATCGTGAAAATGCAACTCTCACCCCTAGTGTGACTAAAGCCAACTCTTCTGCTTCGTTAGTGGCTTGACAACAGTCAGACGGTAATGTGGCTTCTCGTAAGAGAGGTTTAAGCAGCAGCAGAGTGGCGCAGCGGGAGCGTGCTGGGCCCATAACCCAGAGGTCGATGGATCGAAACCATCCTCTGCTAGGCGCAGAGTTTTGTATTTTTCATGCTCCCAGGAAAAAGGTACCCCAAAAATTCACTGTCTCGTTCTTTCAGGCCACCCAAAGCCCAGCAAACTCCACTGTCCTTTATATTTAAGGCACCAAAAAATCCACACTTAAAAAAAAAAAAAAAAAGAAACCTTTCTTCTCCCATGGTCAAAGCTTGGTTTAGGCATGATAACATGACTGCGGTGTGACCCGAGTGCCAGAAGCCAGCAACCGTAGAGGGGGATTAGCTCAAATGGTAGAGCGCTCGCTTAGCATGCGAGAGGTAGCGGGATCGATGCCCGCATCCTCCAAAACTTCCACTTGGCACTACCTTCAAATGAAGGGCCAACTTCTTTTTAGTTGGCACTGACACAAAAACCTAGGAAGCAGCTGCACGCATATCTGGCTAAACCTTCGATAGCTCAGCTGGTAGAGCGGAGGACTGTAGTAGCTAGTTAGCAATCCTTAGGTCGCTGGTTCGATTCCGGCTCGAAGGATGCTTTTGAGTGTCCGATACCTTGCATGCTTCAACTTGGAGGCTCTCTTGCACAGACTTTGCAGCTGCATACCTCCTGGCCGCACTCTTTTTGAGCCTGACCGCACAACCATTGGCCTCTGGAGAGAGTGTTAACAAGAATACTTCAAAACAAGAGAAACAATGCGTTGGCCGGGAATCGAACCCGGGTCAACTGCTTGGAAGGCAGCTATGCTCACCACTATACCACCAACGCCATAGAATTCGCACCACTTCTCAATCGTGAAAATGCAACTCTCACCCCTAGTGTGACTAAAGCCAACTCTTCTGCTTCGTTAGTGGCTTGACAACAGTCAGACGGTAATGTGGCTTCTCGTAAGAGAGGTTTAAGCAGCAGCAGAGTGGCGCAGCGGGAGCGTGCTGGGCCCATAACCCAGAGGTCGATGGATCGAAACCATCCTCTGCTAGGCGCAGAGTTTTGTATTTTTCATGCTCCCAGGAAAAAGGTACCCCAAAAATTCACTGTCTCGTTCTTTCAGGCCACCCAAAGCCCAGCAAACTCCACTGTCCTTTATATTTCAAGGCACCAAAAAATCCACACTTAAAAAAAAAAAAAAAAGAAACCTTTCTTCTCCCATGGTCATAGCTTGGTTTAGGCATGATAACATGACTGCGGTGTGACCCGAATGCCAGAAGCCAGCAACCGTAGAGGGGGATTAGCTCAAATGGTAGAGCGCTCGCTTAGCATGCGAGAGGTAGCGGGATCGATGCCCGCATCCTCCAAAACTTCCACTTGGCACTACCTTCAAATGAAGGGCCAACTTCTTTTTAGTTGGCACTGACACAAAAACCTAGGAAGCAGCTGCACGCATATCTGGCTAAACCTTCGATAGCTCAGCTGGTAGAGCGGAGGACTGTAGTAGCTAGTTAGCAATCCTTAGGTCGCTGGTTCGATTCCGGCTCGAAGGATGCTTTTGAGTGTCCGATACCTTGCATGCTTCAACTTGGAGGCTCTCTTGCACAGACTTTGCAGCTGCATACCTCCTGGCCGCACTCTTTTTGAGCCTGACCGCACAACCATTGGCCTCTGGAGAGAGTGTTAACAAGAATACTTCAAAACAAGAGAAACAATGCGTTGGCCGGGAATCGAACCCGGGTCAACTGCTTGGAAGGCAGCTATGCTCACCACTATACCACCAACGCCATAGAATTCGCACCACTTCTCAATCGTGAAAATGCAACTCTCACCCCTAGTGTGACTAAAGCCAACTCTTCTGCTTCGTTAGTGGCTTGACAACAGTCAGACGGTAATGTGGCTTCTCGTAAGAGAGGTTTAAGCAGCAGCAGAGTGGCGCAGCGGGAGCGTGCTGGGCCCATAACCCAGAGGTCGATGGATCGAAACCATCCTCTGCTAGGCGCAGAGTTTTGTATTTTTCATGCTCCCAGGAAAAAGGTACCCCAAAAATTCACTGTCTCGTTCTTTCAGGCCACCCAAAGCCCAGCAAACTCCACTGTCCTTTATATTTAAGGCACCAAAAAATCCACACTTAAAAAAAAAAAAAAAAAAAGAAACCTTTCTTCTCCCATGGTCAAAGCTTGGTTTAGGCATGATAACATGACTGCGGTGTGACCCGAGTGCCAGAAGCCAGCAACCGTAGAGGGGGATTAGCTCAAATGGTAGAGCGCTCGCTTAGCATGCGAGAGGTAGCGGGATCGATGCCCGCATCCTCCAAAACTTCCACTTGGCACTACCTTCAAATGAAGGGCCAACTTCTTTTTAGTTGGCACTGACACAAAAACCTAGGAAGCAGCTGCACGCATATCTGGCTAAACCTTCGATAGCTCAGCTGGTAGAGCGGAGGACTGTAGTAGCTAGTTAGCAATCCTTAGGTCGCTGGTTCGATTCCGGCTCGAAGGATGCTTTTGAGTGTCCGATAACCTTGCATGCTTCAACTTGGAGGCTCTCTTGCACAGACTTTGCAGCTGCATACCTCCTGGCCGCACTCTTTTTGAGCCTGACCGCACAACCATTGGCCTCTGGAGAGAGTGTTAACAAGAATACTTCAAAACAAGAGAAACAATGCGTTGGCCGGGAATCGAACCCGGGTCAACTGCTTGGAAGGCAGCTATGCTCACCACTATACCACCAACGCCATAGAATTCGCACCACTTCTCAATCGTGAAAATGCAACTCTCACCCCTAGTGTGACTAAAGCCAACTCTTCTGCTTCGTTAGTGGCTTGACAACAGTCAGACGGTAATGTGGCTTCTCGTAAGAGAGGTTTAAGCAGCAGCAGAGTGGCGCAGCGGGAGCGTGCTGGGCCCATAACCCAGAGGTCGATGGATCGAAACCATCCTCTGCTAGGCGCAGAGTTTTGTATTTTTCATGCTCCCAGGAAAAAGGTACCCCAAAAATTCACTGTCTCGTTCTTTCAGGCCACCCAAAGCCCAGCAAACTCCACTGTCCTTTATATTTAAGGCACCAAAAAATCCACACTTAAAAAAAAAAAAAAAAGAAACCTTTCTTCTCCCATGGTCAAAGCTTGGTTTAGGCATGATAACATGACTGCGGTGTGACCCGAGTGCCAGAAGCCAGCAACCGTAGAGGGGGATTAGCTCAAATGGTAGAGCGCTCGCTTAGCATGCGAGAGGTAGCGGGATCGATGCCCGCATCCTCCAAAACTTCCACTTGGCACTACCTTCAAATGAAGGGCCAACTTCTTTTTAGTTGGCACTGACACAAAAACCTAGGAAGCAGCTGCACGCATATCTGGCTAAACCTTCGATAGCTCAGCTGGTAGAGCGGAGGACTGTAGTAGCTAGTTAGCAATCCTTAGGTCGCTGGTTCGATTCCGGCTCGAAGGATGCTTTTGAGTGTCCGATAACCTTGCATGCTTCAACTTGGAGGCTCTCTTGCACAGACTTTGCAGCTGCATACCTCCTGGCCGCACTCTTTTTGAGCCTGACCGCACAACCATTGGCCTCTGGAGAGAGTGTTAACAAGAATACTTCAAAACAAGAGAAACAATGCGTTGGCCGGGAATCGAACCCGGGTCAACTGCTTGGAAGGCAGCTATGCTCACCACTATACCACCAACGCCATAGAATTCGCACCACTTCTCAATCGTGAAAATGCAACTCTCACCCCTAGTGTGACTAAAGCCAACTCTTCTGCTTCGTTAGTGGCTTGACAACAGTCAGACGGTAATGTGGCTTCTCGTAAGAGAGGTTTAAGCAGCAGCAGAGTGGCGCAGCGGGAGCGTGCTGGGCCCATAACCCAGAGGTCGATGGATCGAAACCATCCTCTGCTAGGCGCAGAGTTTTGTATTTTTCATGCTCCCAGGAAAAAGGTACCCCAAAAATTCACTGTCTCGTTCTTTCAGGCCACCCAAAGCCCAGCAAACTCCACTGTCCTTTATATTTCAAGGCACCAAAAAATCCACACTTAAAAAAAAAAAAAAAAAGAAACCTTTCTTCTCCCATGGTCATAGCTTGGTTTAGGCATGATAACATGACTGCGGTGTGACCCGAATGCCAGAAGCCAGCAACCGTAGAGGGGGATTAGCTCAAATGGTAGAGCGCTCGCTTAGCATGCGAGAGGTAGCGGGATCGATGCCCGCATCCTCCAAAACTTCCACTTGGCACTACCTTCAAATGAAGGGCCAACTTCTTTTTAGTTGGCACTGACACAAAAACCTAGGAAGCAGCTGCACGCATATCTGGCTAAACCTTCGATAGCTCAGCTGGTAGAGCGGAGGACTGTAGTAGCTAGTTAGCAATCCTTAGGTCGCTGGTTCGATTCCGGCTCGAAGGATGCTTTTGAGTGTCCGATAACCTTGCATGCTTCAACTTGGAGGCTCTCTTGCACAGACTTTGCAGCTGCATACCTCCTGGCCGCACTCTTTTTGAGCCTGACCGCACAACCATTGGCCTCTGGAGAGAGTGTTAACAAGAATACTTCAAAACAAGAGAAACAATGCGTTGGCCGGGAATCGAACCCGGGTCAACTGCTTGGAAGGCAGCTATGCTCACCACTATACCACCAACGCCATAGAATTCGCACCACTTCTCAATCGTGAAAATGCAACTCTCACCCCTAGTGTGACTAAAGCCAACTCTTCTGCTTCGTTAGTGGCTTGACAACAGTCAGACGGTAATGTGGCTTCTCGTAAGAGAGGTTTAAGCAGCAGCAGAGTGGCGCAGCGGGAGCGTGCTGGGCCCATAACCCAGAGGTCGATGGATCGAAACCATCCTCTGCTAGGCGCAGAGTTTTGTATTTTTCATGCTCCCAGGAAAAAGGTACCCCAAAAATTCACTGTCTCGTTCTTTCAGGCCACCCAAAGCCCAGCAAACTCCACTGTCCTTTATATTTCAAGGCACCAAAAAATCCACACTTAAAAAAAAAAAAAAAAAAAGAAACCTTTCTTCTCCCATGGTCATAGCTTGGTTTAGGCATGATAACATGACTGCGGTGTGACCCGAATGCCAGAAGCCAGCAACCGTAGAGGGGGATTAGCTCAAATGGTAGAGCGCTCGCTTAGCATGCGAGAGGTAGCGGGATCGATGCCCGCATCCTCCAAAACTTCCACTTGGCACTACCTTCAAATGAAGGGCCAACTTCTTTTTAGTTGGCACTGACACAAAAACCTAGGAAGCAGCTGCACGCATATCTGGCTAAACCTTCGATAGCTCAGCTGGTAGAGCGGAGGACTGTAGTAGCTAGTTAGCAATCCTTAGGTCGCTGGTTCGATTCCGGCTCGAAGGATGCTTTTGAGTGTCCGATACCTTGCATG
Organism: Eleutherodactylus coqui; assembly: GCF_035609145.1. Lineage (NCBI taxonomy): Eukaryota > Metazoa > Chordata > Amphibia > Anura > Eleutherodactylidae > Eleutherodactylus > Eleutherodactylus coqui. The sequence continues at coordinate 9,246,681 of NC_089837.1, forward strand.
CTTCAACTTGGAGGCTCTCTTGCACAGACTTTGCAGCTGCATACCTCCTGGCCGCACTCTTTTTGAGCCTGACCGCACAACCATTGGCCTCTGGAGAGAGTGTTAACAAGAATACTTCAAAACAAGAGAAACAATGCGTTGGCCGGGAATCGAACCCGGGTCAACTGCTTGGAAGGCAGCTATGCTCACCACTATACCACCAACGCCATAGAATTCGCACCACTTCTCAATCGTGAAAATGCAACTCTCACCCCTAGTGTGACTAAAGCCAACTCTTCTGCTTCGTTAGTGGCTTGACAACAGTCAGACGGTAATGTGGCTTCTCGTAAGAGAGGTTTAAGCAGCAGCAGAGTGGCGCAGCGGGAGCGTGCTGGGCCCATAACCCAGAGGTCGATGGATCGAAACCATCCTCTGCTAGGCGCAGAGTTTTGTATTTTTCATGCTCCCAGGAAAAAGGTACCCCAAAAATTCACTGTCTCGTTCTTTCAGGCCACCCAAAGCCCAGCAAACTCCACTGTCCTTTATATTTAAGGCACCAAAAAATCCACACTTAAAAAAAAAAAAAAAAAAAAAAAAAAAAAAGAAACCTTTCTTCTCCCATGGTCAAAGCTTGGTTTAGGCATGATAACATGACTGCGGTGTGACCCGAGTGCCAGAAGCCAGCAACCGTAGAGGGGGATTAGCTCAAATGGTAGAGCGCTCGCTTAGCATGCGAGAGGTAGCGGGATCGATGCCCGCATCCTCCAAAACTTCCACTTGGCACTACCTTCAAATGAAGGGCCAACTTCTTTTTAGTTGGCACTGACACAAAAACCTAGGAAGCAGCTGCACGCATATCTGGCTAAACCTTCGATAGCTCAGCTGGTAGAGCGGAGGACTGTAGTAGCTAGTTAGCAATCCTTAGGTCGCTGGTTCGATTCCGGCTCGAAGGATGCTTTTGAGTGTCCGATAACCTTGCATGCTTCAACTTGGAGGCTCTCTTGCACAGACTTTGCAGCTGCATACCTCCTGGCCGCACTCTTTTTGAGCCTGACCGCACAACCATTGGCCTCTGGAGAGAGTGTTAACAAGAATACTTCAAAACAAGAGAAACAATGCGTTGGCCGGGAATCGAACCCGGGTCAACTGCTTGGAAGGCAGCTATGCTCACCACTATACCACCAACGCCATAGAATTCGCACCACTTCTCAATCGTGAAAATGCAACTCTCACCCCTAGTGTGACTAAAGCCAACTCTTCTGCTTCGTTAGTGGCTTGACAACAGTCAGACGGTAATGTGGCTTCTCGTAAGAGAGGTTTAAGCAGCAGCAGAGTGGCGCAGCGGGAGCGTGCTGGGCCCATAACCCAGAGGTCGATGGATCGAAACCATCCTCTGCTAGGCGCAGAGTTTTGTATTTTTCATGCTCCCAGGAAAAAGGTACCCCAAAAATTCACTGTCTCGTTCTTTCAGGCCACCCAAAGCCCAGCAAACTCCACTGTCCTTTATATTTAAGGCACCAAAAAATCCACACTTAAAAAAAAAAAAAAAAAAGAAACCTTTCTTCTCCCATGGTCAAAGCTTGGTTTAGGCATGATAACATGACTGCGGTGTGACCCGAGTGCCAGAAGCCAGCAACCGTAGAGGGGGATTAGCTCAAATGGTAGAGCGCTCGCTTAGCATGCGAGAGGTAGCGGGATCGATGCCCGCATCCTCCAAAACTTCCACTTGGCACTACCTTCAAATGAAGGGCCAACTTCTTTTTAGTTGGCACTGACACAAAAACCTAGGAAGCAGCTGCACGCATATCTGGCTAAACCTTCGATAGCTCAGCTGGTAGAGCGGAGGACTGTAGTAGCTAGTTAGCAATCCTTAGGTCGCTGGTTCGATTCCGGCTCGAAGGATGCTTTTGAGTGTCCGATAACCTTGCATGCTTCAACTTGGAGGCTCTCTTGCACAGACTTTGCAGCTGCATACCTCCTGGCCGCACTCTTTTTGAGCCTGACCGCACAACCATTGGCCTCTGGAGAGAGTGTTAACAAGAATACTTCAAAACAAGAGAAACAATGCGTTGGCCGGGAATCGAACCCGGGTCAACTGCTTGGAAGGCAGCTATGCTCACCACTATACCACCAACGCCATAGAATTCGCACCACTTCTCAATCGTGAAAATGCAACTCTCACCCCTAGTGTGACTAAAGCCAACTCTTCTGCTTCGTTAGTGGCTTGACAACAGTCAGACGGTAATGTGGCTTCTCGTAAGAGAGGTTTAAGCAGCAGCAGAGTGGCGCAGCGGGAGCGTGCTGGGCCCATAACCCAGAGGTCGATGGATCGAAACCATCCTCTGCTAGGCGCAGAGTTTTGTATTTTTCATGCTCCCAGGAAAAAGGTACCCCAAAAATTCACTGTCTCGTTCTTTCAGGCCACCCAAAGCCCAGCAAACTCCACTGTCCTTTATATTTAAGGCACCAAAAAATCCACACTTAAAAAAAAAAAAAAAAAAAGAAACCTTTCTTCTCCCATGGTCAAAGCTTGGTTTAGGCATGATAACATGACTGCGGTGTGACCCGAGTGCCAGAAGCCAGCAACCGTAGAGGGGGATTAGCTCAAATGGTAGAGCGCTCGCTTAGCATGCGAGAGGTAGCGGGATCGATGCCCGCATCCTCCAAAACTTCCACTTGGCACTACCTTCAAATGAAGGGCCAACTTCTTTTTAGTTGGCACTGACACAAAAACCTAGGAAGCAGCTGCACGCATATCTGGCTAAACCTTCGATAGCTCAGCTGGTAGAGCGGAGGACTGTAGTAGCTAGTTAGCAATCCTTAGGTCGCTGGTTCGATTCCGGCTCGAAGGATGCTTTTGAGTGTCCGATACCTTGCATGCTTCAACTTGGAGGCTCTCTTGCACAGACTTTGCAGCTGCATACCTCCTGGCCGCACTCTTTTTGAGCCTGACCGCACAACCATTGGCCTCTGGAGAGAGTGTTAACAAGAATACTTCAAAACAAGAGAAACAATGCGTTGGCCGGGAATCGAACCCGGGTCAACTGCTTGGAAGGCAGCTATGCTCACCACTATACCACCAACGCCATAGAATTCGCACCACTTCTCAATCGTGAAAATGCAACTCTCACCCCTAGTGTGACTAAAGCCAACTCTTCTGCTTCGTTAGTGGCTTGACAACAGTCAGACGGTAATGTGGCTTCTCGTAAGAGAGGTTTAAGCAGCAGCAGAGTGGCGCAGCGGGAGCGTGCTGGGCCCATAACCCAGAGGTCGATGGATCGAAACCATCCTCTGCTAGGCGCAGAGTTTTGTATTTTTCATGCTCCCAGGAAAAAGGTACCCCAAAAATTCACTGTCTCGTTCTTTCAGGCCACTCAAAGCCCAGCAAACTCCACTGTCCTTTATATTTCAAGGCACCAAAAAATCCACACTTAAAAAAAAAAAAAAAAAGAAACCTTTCTTCTCCCATGGTCATAGCTTGGTTTAGGCATGATAACATGACTGCGGTGTGACCCGAATGCCAGAAGCCAGCAACCGTAGAGGGGGATTAGCTCAAATGGTAGAGCGCTCGCTTAGCATGCGAGAGGTAGCGGGATCGATGCCCGCATCCTCCAAAACTTCCACTTGGCACTACCTTCAAATGAAGGGCCAACTTCTTTTTAGTTGGCACTGACACAAAAACCTAGGAAGCAGCTGCACGCATATCTGGCTAAACCTTCGATAGCTCAGCTGGTAGAGCGGAGGACTGTAGTAGCTAATTAGCAATCCTTAGGTCGCTGGTTCGATTCCGGCTCGAAGGATGCTTTTGAGTGTCCGACAACCTTGCATGCTTCAACTCGGAGGCTCTCTCGCACAGACTTTGCAGCTGCATACCTCCTGGGCGCACTCTTTTTGAGCCTGACCGCACAACCATTGGCCTTTGGAGAGAGTGTTAACAAGAATACTTCAAAACAAGAGTAACAATGCGTTGGCCGGGAATCGAACCCGGGTCAACTGCTTGGAAGGCAGCTATGCTCACCACTATACCACCAACGCCATAGAATTCGCACCACTTCTCAATCGTGAAAATGCAACTCTCACCCCTAGTGTGACTAAAGCCAACTCTTCTGCTTCGTTAGTGGCTTGACAACAGTCAGACGGTAATGTGGCTTCTCGTAAGAGAGGTTTAAGCAGCAGCAGAGTGGCGCAGCGGGAGCGTGCTGGGCCCATAACCCAGAGGTCGATGGATCGAAACCATCCTCTGCTAGGCGCAGAGTTTTGTATTTTTCATGCTCCCAGGAAAAAGGTACCCCAAAAATTCACTGTCTCGTTCTTTCAGGCCACCCAAAGCCCAGCAAACTCCACTGTCCTTTATATTTCAAGGCACCAAAAAATCCACACTTAAAAAAAAAAAAAAGAAAGAAACCTTTCTTCTCCCATGGTCAAAGCTTGGTTTAGGCATGATAACATGACTGCGGTGTGACCCGAGTGCCAGAAGCCAGCAACCGTAGAGGGGGATTAGCTCAAATGGTAGAGCGCTCGCTTAGCATGCGAGAGGTAGCTGGATCGATGCCCGCATCCTCCAAAACTTCCACTTGGCACTACCTTCAAATGAAGGGCCAACTTCTTTTTAGTTGGCACTGACACAAAAACCTAGGAAGCAGCTGCACGCATATCTGGCTAAACCTTCGATAGCTCAGCTGGTAGAGCGGAGGACTGTAGTAGCTAATTAGCAATCCTTAGGTCGCTGGTTCGATTCCGGCTCGAAGGATGCTTTTGAGTGTCCGACAACCTTGCATGCTTCAACTCGGAGGCTCTCTCGCACAGACTTTGCAGCTGCATACCTCCTGGGCGCACTCTTTTTGAGCCTGACCGCACAACCATTGGCCTTTGGAGAGAGTGTTAACAAGAATACTTCAAAACAAGAGTAACAATGCGTTGGCCGGGAATCGAACCCGGGTCAACTGCTTGGAAGGCAGCTATGCTCACCACTATACCACCAACGCCATAGAATTCGCACCACTTCTCAATCGTGAAAATGCAACTCTCACCCCTAGTGTGACTAAAGCCAACTCTTCTGCTTCGTTAGTGGCTTGACAACAGTCAGACGGTAATGTGGCTTCTCGTAAGAGAGGTTTAAGCAGCAGCAGAGTGGCGCAGTGGGAGCGTGCTGGGCCCATAACCCAGAGGTCGATGGATCGAAACCATCCTCTGCTAGGCGCAGAGTTTTGTATTTTTCATGCTCCCAGGAAAAAGGTACCCCAAAAATTCACTGTCTCGTTCTTTCAGGCCACCCAAAGCCCAGCAAACTCCACTGTCCTTTATATTTTAAGGCACCAAAAAATCCACACTTAAAAAAAAAAAAAAAAAAAGAAAGAAACCTTTCTTCTCCCATGGTCAAAGCTTGGTTTAGGCATGATAACATGACTGCGGTGTGACCCGAGTGCCAGAAGCCAGCAACCGTAGAGGGGGATTAGCTCAAATGGTAGAGCGCTCGCTTAGCATGCGAGAGGTAGCGGGATCGATGCCCGCATCCTCCAAAACTTCCACTTGGCACTACCTTCAAATGAAGGGCCAACTTCTTTTTAGTTGGCACTGACACAAAAACCTAGGAAGCAGCTGCACGCATATCTGGCTAAACCTTCGATAGCTCAGCTGGTAGAGCGGAGGACTGTAGTAGGTCGCTGGTTCGATTCCGGCTCGAAGGATGCTTTTGAGTGTCCGACAACCTTGCATGCTTCAACTCGGAGGCTCTCTCGCACAGACTTTGCAGCTGCATACCTCCTGGGCGCACTCTTTTTGAGCCTGACCGCACAACCATTGACCTTTGGAGAAAGTGTTAACAAGAATACTTCAAAACAAGAGTAACAATGCGTTGGCCGGGAATCGAACCCGGGTCAACTGCTTGGAAGGCAGCTATGCTCACCACTATACCACCAACGCCATAGAATTCGCACCACTTCTCAATCGTGAAAATGCAACTCTCACCCCTAGTGTGACTAAAGCCAACTCTTCTGCTTCGTTAGTGGCTTGACAACAGTCAGACGGTAATGTGGCTTCTCGTAAGAGAGGTTTAAGCAGCAGCAGAGTGGCGCAGCGGGAGCGTGCTGGGCCCATAACCCAGAGGTCGATGGATCGAAACCATCCTCTGCTAGGCGCAGAGTTCTGTATTTTTCATGCTCCCAGGAAAAAGGTACCCCAAAAATTCACTGTCTCGTTCTTTCAGGCCACCCAAAGCCCAGCAAACTCCACTGTCCTTTATATTTCAAGGCACCAAAAAATCCACACTTAAAAAAAAAAAAAAAAAAAAAAGAAAGAAACCTTTCTTCTCCCATGGTCAAAGCTTGGTTTAGGCATGATAACATGACTGCGGTGTGACCCGAGTGCCAGAAGCCAGCAACCGTAGAGGGGGATTAGCTCAAATGGTAGAGCGCTCGCTTAGCATGCGAGAGGTAGCGGGATCGATGCCCGCATCCTCCAAAACTTCCACTTGGCACTACCTTCAAATGAAGGGCCAACTTCTTTTTAGTTGGCACTGACACAAAAACCTAGGAAGCAGCTGCACGCATATCTGGCTAAACCTTCGATAGCTCAGCTGGTAGAGCGGAGGACTGTAGTAGGTCGCTGGTTCGATTCCGGCTCGAAGGATGCTTTTGAGTGTCCGACAACCTTGCATGCTTCAACTCGGAGGCTCTCTCGCACAGACTTTGCAGCTGCATACCTCCTGGGCGCACTCTTTTTGAGCCTGACCGCACAACCATTGGCCTTTGGAGAGAGTGTTAACAAGAATACTTCAAAACAAGAGTAACAATGCGTTGGCCGGGAATCGAACCCGGGTCAACTGCTTGGAAGGCAGCTATGCTCACCACTATACCACCAACACCATAGAATTCGCACCACTTCTCAATCGTGAAAATGCAACTCTCACCCCTAGTGTGACTAAAGCCAACTCTTCTGCTTCGTTAGTGGCTTGACAACAGTCAGACGGTAATGTGGCTTCTCGTAAGAGAGGTTTAAGCAGCAGCAGAGTGGCGCAGCGGGAGCGTGCTGGGCCCATAACCCAGAGGTCGATGGATCGAAACCATCCTCTGCTAGGCGCAGAGTTTTGTATTTTTCATGCTCCCAGGAAAAAGGTACCCCAAAAATTCACTGTCTCGTTCTTTCAGGCCACCCAAAGCCCAGCAAACTCCACTGTCCTTTATATTTCAAGGCACCAAAAAATCCACACTTAAAAAAAAAAAAAAGAAAGAAACCTTTCTTCTCCCATGGTCAAAGCTTGGTTTAGGCATGATAACATGACTGCGGTGTGACCCGAGTGCCAGAAGCCAGCAACCGTAGAGGGGGATTAGCTCAAATGGTAGAGCGCTCGCTTAGCATGCGAGAGGTAGCGGGATCGATGCCCGCATCCTCCAAAACTTCCACTTGGCACTACCTTCAAATGAAGGGCCAACTTCTTTTTAGTTGGCACTGACACAAAAACCTAGGAAGCAGCTGCACGCATATCTGGCTAAACCTTCGATAGCTCAGCTGGTAGAGCGGAGGACTGTAGTAGGTCGCTGGTTCGATTCCGGCTCGAAGGATGCTTTTGAGTGTCCGACAACCTTGCATGCTTCAACTCGGAGGCTCTCTCGCACAGACTTTGCAGCTGCATACCTCCTGGGCGCACTCTTTTTGAGCCTGACCGCACAACCATTGACCTTTGGAGAAAGTGTTAACAAGAATACTTCAAAACAAGAGTAACAATGCGTTGGCCGGGAATCGAACCCGGGTCAACTGCTTGGAAGGCAGCTATGCTCACCACTATACCACCAACGCCATAGAATTCGCACCACTTCTCAATCGTGAAAATGCAACTCTCACCCCTAGTGTGACTAAAGCCAACTCTTCTGCTTCGTTAGTGGCTTGACAACAGTCAGACGGTAATGTGGCTTCTCGTAAGAGAGGTTTAAGCAGCAGCAGAGTGGCACAGCGGGAGCGTGCTGGGCCCATAACCCAGAGGTCGATGGATCGAAACCATCCTCTGCTAGGCGCAGAGTTCTGTATTTTTCATGCTCCCAGGAAAAAGGTACCCCAAAAATTCACTGTCTCGTTCTTTCAGGCCACCCAAAGCCCAGCAAACTCCACTGTCCTTTATATTTCAAGGCACCAAAAAATCCACACTTAAAAAAAAAAAAAAAAAAAAAAGAAAGAAACCTTTCTTCTCCCATGGTCAAAGCTTGGTTTAGGCATGATAACATGACTGCGGTGTGACCCGAGTGCCAGAAGCCAGCAACCGTAGAGGGGGATTAGCTCAAATGGTAGAGCGCTCGCTTAGCATGCGAGAGGTAGCGGGATCGATGCCCGCATCCTCCAAAACTTCCACTTGGCACTACCTTCAAATGAAGGGCCAACTTCTTTTTAGTTGGCACTGACACAAAAACCTAGGAAGCAGCTGCACGCATATCTGGCTAAACCTTCGATAGCTCAGCTGGTAGAGCGGAGGACTGTAGTAGGTCGCTGGTTCGATTCCGGCTCGAAGGATGCTTTTGAGTGTCCGACAACCTTGCATGCTTCAACTCGGAGGCTCTCTCGCACAGACTTTGCAGCTGCATACCTCCTGGGCGCACTCTTTTTGAGCCTGACCGCACAACCATTGGCCTTTGGAGAGAGTGTTAACAAGAATACTTCAAAACAAGAGTAACAATGCGTTGGCCGGGAATCGAACCCGGGTCAACTGCTTGGAAGGCAGCTATGCTCACCACTATACCACCAACACCATAGAATTCGCACCACTTCTCAATCGTGAAAATGCAACTCTCACCCCTAGTGTGACTAAAGCCAACTCTTCTGCTTCGTTAGTGGCTTGACAACAGTCAGACGGTAATGTGGCTTCTCGTAAGAGAGGTTTAAGCAGCAGCAGAGTGGCGCAGCGGGAGCGTGCTGGGCCCATAACCCAGAGGTCGATGGATCGAAACCATCCTCTGCTAGGCGCAGAGTTTTGTATTTTTCATGCTCCCAGGAAAAAGGTACCCCAAAAATTCACTGTCTCGTTCTTTCAGGCCACCCAAAGCCCAGCAAACTCCACTGTCCTTTATATTTCAAGGCACCAAAAAATCCACACTTAAAAAAAAAAAAAAAAAAAAAAGAAAGAAACCTTTCTTCTCCCATGGTCAAAGCTTGGTTTAGGCATGATAACATGACTGCGGTGTGACCCGAGTGCCAGAAGCCAGCAACCGTAGAGGGGGATTAGCTCAAATGGTAGAGCGCTCGCTTAGCATGCGAGAGGTAGCGGGATCGATGCCCGCATCCTCCAAAACTTCCACTTGGCCCTTCAAATGAAGGGCCAACTTCTTTTTAGTTGGCACTGACACAAAAACCTAGGAAGCAGCTGCACGCATATCTGGCTAAACCTTCGATAGCTCAGCTGGTAGAGCGGAGGACTGTAGTAGCTAATTAGCAATCCTTAGGTCGCTGGTTCGATTCCGGCTCGAAGGATGCTTTTGAGTGTCCGACAACCTTGCATGCTTCAACTCGGAGGCTCTCTCGCACAGACTTTGCAGCTGCATACCTCCTGGGCGCACTCTTTTTGAGCCTGACCGCACAACCATTGGCCTTTGGAGAGAGTGTTAACAAGAATACTTCAAAACAAGAGTAACAATGCGTTGGCCGGGAATCGAACCCGGGTCAACTGCTTGGAAGGCAGCTATGCTCACCACTATACCACCAACGCCATAGAATTCGCACCACTTCTCAATCGTGAAAATGCAACTCTCACCCCTAGTGTGACTAAAGCCAACTCTTCTGCTTCGTTAGTGGCTTGACAACAGTCAGACGGTAATGTGGCTTCTCGTAAGAGAGGTTTAAGCAGCAGCAGAGTGGCGCAGCGGGAGCGTGCTGGGCCCATAACCCAGAGGTCGATGGATCGAAACCATCCTCTGCTAGGCGCAGAGTTTTGTATTTTTCATGCTCCCAGGAAAAAGGTACCCCAAAAATTCACTGTCTCGTTCTTTCAGGCCACCCAAAGCCCAGCAAACTCCACTGTCCTTTATATTTCAAGGCACCAAAAAATCCACACTTAAAAAAAAAAAAAAAAAAAGAAAAAACCTTTCTTCTCCCATGGTCAAAGCTTGGTTTAGGCATGATAACATGACTGCGGTGTGACCCGAGTGCCAGAAGCCAGCAACCGTAGAGGGGGATTAGCTCAAATGGTAGAGCGCTCGCTTAGCATGCGAGAGGTAGCGGGATCGATGCCCGCATCCTCCAAAACTTCCACTTGGCACTACCTTCAAATGAAGGGCCAACTTCTTTTTAGTTGGCACTGACACAAAAACCTAGGAAGCAGCTGCACGCATATCTGGCTAAACCTTCGATAGCTCAGCTGGTAGAGCGGAGGACTGTAGTAGCTAATTAGCAATCCTTAGGTCGCTGGTTCGATTCCGGCTCGAAGGATGCTTTTGAGTGTCCGACAACCTTGCATGCTTCAACTCGGAGGCTCTCTCGCACAGACTTTGCAGCTGCATACCTCCTGGGCGCACTCTTTTTGAGCCTGACCGCACAACCATTGGCCTTTGGAGAGAGTGTTAACAAGAATACTTCAAAACAAGAGTAACAATGCGTTGGCCGGGAATCGAACCCGGGTCAACTGCTTGGAAGGCAGCTATGCTCACCACTATACCACCAACGCCATAGAATTCGCACCACTTCTCAATCGTGAAAATGCAACTCTCACCCCTAGTGTGACTAAAGCCAACTCTTCTGCTTCGTTAGTGGCTTGACAACAGTCAGACGGTAATGTGGCTTCTCGTAAGAGAGGTTTAAGCAGCAGCAGAGTGGCGCAGCGGGAGCGTGCTGGGCCCATAACCCAGAGGTCGATGGATCGAAACCATCCTCTGCTAGGCGCAGAGTTTTGTATTTTTCATGCTCCCAGGAAAAAGGTACCCCAAAAATTCACTGTCTCGTTCTTTCAGGCCACCCAAAGCCCAGCAAACTCCACTGTCCTTTATATTTCAAGGCACCAAAAAATCCACACTTAAAAAAAAAAAAAAAAAAAAGAAAGAAACCTTTCTTCTCCCATGGTCAAAGCTTGGTTTAGGCATGATAACATGACTGCGGTGTGACCCGAGTGCCAGAAGCCAGCAACCGTAGAGGGGGATTAGCTCAAATGGTAGAGCGCTTGCTTAGCATGCGAGAGGTAGCGGGATCGATGCCCGCATCCTCCAAAACTTCCACTTGGCACTACCTTCAAATGAAGGGCCAACTTCTTTTTAGTTGGCACTGACACAAAAACCTAGGAAGCAGCTGCACGCATATCTGGCTAAACCTTCGATAGCTCAGCTGGTAGAGCGGAGGACTGTAGTAGGTCGCTGGTTCGATTCCGGCTCGAAGGATGCTTTTGAGTGTCCGACAACCTTGCATGCTTCAACTCGGAGGCTCTCTCGCACAGACTTTGCAGCTGCATACCTCCTGGGCGCACTCTTTTTGAGCCTGACCGCACAACCATTGGCCTTTGGAGAGAGTGTTAACAAGAATACTTCAAAACAAGAGTAACAATGCGTTGGCCGGGAATCGAACCCGGGTCAACTGCTTGGAAGGCAGCTATGCTCACCACTATACCACCAACGCCATAGAATTCGCACCACTTCTCAATCGTGAAAATGCAACTCTCACCCCTAGTGTGACTAAAGCCAACTCTTCTGCTTCGTTAGTGGCTTGACAACAGTCAGACGGTAATGTGGCTTCTCGTAAGAGAGGTTTAAGCAGCAGCAGAGTGGCGCAGCGGGAGCGTGCTGGGCCCATAACCCAGAGGTCGATGGATCGAAACCATCCTCTGCTAGGCGCAGAGTTTTGTATTTTTCATGCTCCCAGGAAAAAGGTACCCCAAAAATTCACTGTCTCGTTCTTTCAGGCCACCCAAAGCCCAGCAAACTCCACTGTCCTTTATATTTCAAGGCACCAAAAAATCCACACTTAAAAAAAAAAAAAAAAAAAAGAAAAAACCTTTCTTCTCCCATGGTCAAAGCTTGGTTTAGGCATGATAACATGACTGCGGTGTGACCCGAGTGCCAGAAGCCAGCAACCGTAGAGGGGGATTAGCTCAAATGGTAGAGCGCTCGCTTAGCATGCGAGAGGTAGCGGGATCGATGCCCGCATCCTCCAAAACTTCCACTTGGCACTACCTTCAAATGAAGGGCCAACTTCTTTTTAGTTGGCACTGACACAAAAACCTAGGAAGCAGCTGCACGCATATCTGGCTAAACCTTCGATAGCTCAGCTGGTAGAGCGGAGGACTGTAGTAGCTAATTAGCAATCCTTAGGTCGCTGGTTCGATTCCGGCTCGAAGGATGCTTTTGAGTGTCCGACAACCTTGCATGCTTCAACTCGGAGGCTCTCTCGCACAGACTTTGCAGCTGCATACCTCCTGGGCGCACTCTTTTTGAGCCTGACCGCACAACCATTGGCCTTTGGAGAGAGTGTTAACAAGAATACTTCAAAACAAGAGTAACAATGCGTTGGCCGGGAATCGAACCCGGGTCAACTGCTTGGAAGGCAGCTATGCTCACCACTATACCACCAACGCCATAGAATTCGCACCACTTCTCAATCGTGAAAATGCAACTCTCACCCCTAGTGTGACTAAAGCCAACTCTTCTGCTTCGTTAGTGGCTTGACAACAGTCAGACGGTAATGTGGCTTCTCGTAAGAGAGGTTTAAGCAGCAGCAGAGTGGCGCAGCGGGAGCGTGCTGGGCCCATAACCCAGAGGTCGATGGATCGAAACCATCCTCTGCTAGGCGCAGAGTTTTGTATTTTTCATGCTCCCAGGAAAAAGGTACCCCAAAAATTCACTGTCTCGTTCTTTCAGGCCACCCAAAGCCCAGCAAACTCCACTGTCCTTTATATTTCAAGGCACCAAAAAATCCACACTTAAAAAAAAAAAAAAAAAAAAGAAAGAAACCTTTCTTCTCCCATGGTCAAAGCTTGGTTTAGGCATGATAACATGACTGCGGTGTGACCCGAGTGCCAGAAGCCAGCAACCGTAGAGGGGGATTAGCTCAAATGGTAGAGCGCTTGCTTAGCATGCGAGAGGTAGCGGGATCGATGCCCGCATCCTCCAAAACTTCCACTTGGCACTACCTTCAAATGAAGGGCCAACTTCTTTTTAGTTGGCACTGACACAAAAACCTAGGAAGCAGCTGCACGCATATCTGGCTAAACCTTCGATAGCTCAGCTGGTAGAGCGGAGGACTGTAGTAGGTCGCTGGTTCGATTCCGGCTCGAAGGATGCTTTTGAGTGTCCGACAACCTTGCATGCTTCAACTCGGAGGCTCTCTCGCACAGACTTTGCAGCTGCATACCTCCTGGGCGCACTCTTTTTGAGCCTGACCGCACAACCATTGGCCTTTGGAGAGAGTGTTAACAAGAATACTTCAAAACAAGAGTAACAATGCGTTGGCCGGGAATCGAACCCGGGTCAACTGCTTGGAAGGCAGCTATGCTCACCACTATACCACCAACGCCATAGAATTCGCACCACTTCTCAATCGTGAAAATGCAACTCTCACCCCTAGTGTGACTAAAGCCAACTCTTCTGCTTCGTTAGTGGCTTGACAACAGTCAGACGGTAATGTGGCTTCTCGTAAGAGAGGTTTAAGCAGCAGCAGAGTGGCGCAGCGGGAGCGTGCTGGGCCCATAACCCAGAGGTCGATGGATCGAAACCATCCTCTGCTAGGCGCAGAGTTTTGTATTTTTCATGCTCCCAGGAAAAAGGTACCCCAAAAATTCACTGTCTCGTTCTTTCAGGCCACCCAAAGCCCAGCAAACTCCACTGTCCTTTATATTTCAAGGCACCAAAAAATCCACACTTAACAAAAAAAAAAAAAAAAAAAGAAAGAAACCTTTCTTCTCCCATGGTCAAAGCTTGGTTTAGGCATGATAACATGACTGCGGTGTGACCCGAGTGCCAGAAGCCAGCAACCGTAGAGGGGGATTAGCTCAAATGGTAGAGCGCTCGCTTAGCATGCGAGAGGTAGCGGGATCGATGCCCGCATCCTCCAAAACTTCCACTTGGCACTACCTTCAAATGAAGGGCCAACTTCTTTTTAGTTGGCACTGACACAAAAACCTAGGAAGCAGCTGCACGCATATCTGGCTAAACCTTCGATAGCTCAGCTGGTAGAGCGGAGGACTGTAGTAGCTAGTTAGCAATCCTTAGGTCGCTGGTTCGATTCCAGCTCGAAGGATGCTTTTGAGTGTCCGATAACCTTGCATGCTTCAACTTGGAGGCTCTCTTGCACAGACTTTGCAGCTGCATACCTCCTGGCCGCACTCTTTTTGAGCCTGACCGCACAACCATTGGCCTCTGGAGAGAGTGTTAACAAGAATACTTCAAAACAAGAGAAACAATGCGTTGGCCGGGAATCGAACCCGGGTCAACTGCTTGGAAGGCAGCTATGCTCACCACTATACCACCAACGCCATAGAATTCGCACCACTTCTCAATCGTGAAAATGCAACTCTCACCCCTAGTGTGACTAAAGCCAACTCTTCTGCTTCGTTAGTGGCTTGACAACAGTCAGACGGTAATGTGGCTTCTCGTAAGAGAGGTTTAAGCAGCAGCAGAGTGGCGCAGCGGGAGCGTGCTGGGCCCATAACCCAGAGGTCGATGGATTGAAACCATCCTCTGCTAGGCGCAGAGTTTTGTATTTTTCATGCTCCCAGGAAAAAGGTACCCCAAAAATTCACTGTCTCGTTCTTTCAGGCCACCCAAAGCCCAGCAAACTCCACTGTCCTTTATATTTCAAGGCACCAAAAAATCCACACTTAAAAAAAAAAAAAAAAAAAGAAACCTTTCTTCTCCCATGGTCAAAGCTTGGTTTAGGCATGATAACATGACTGCGGTGTGACCCGAGTGCCAGAAGCCAGCAACCGTAGAGGGGGATTAGCTCAAATGGTAGAGCGCTCGCTTAGCATGCGAGAGGTAGCGGGATCGATGCCCGCATCCTCCAAAACTTCCACTTGGCCCTTCAAATGAAGGGCCAACTTCTTTTTAGTTGGCACTGACACAAAAACCTAGGAAGCAGCTGCACGCATATCTGGCTAAACCTTCGATAGCTCAGCTGGTAGAGCGGAGGACTGTAGTAGCTAGTTAGCAATCCTTAGGTCGCTGGTTCGATTCCGGCTCGAAGGATGCTTTTGAGTGTCCGATAACCTTGCATGCTTCAACTTGGAGGCTCTCTTGCACAGACTTTGCAGCTGCATACCTCCTGGCCGCACTCTTTTTGAGCCTGACCGCACAACCATTGGCCTCTGGAGAGAGTGTTAACAAGAATACTTCAAAACAAGAGAAACAATGCGTTGGCCGGGAATCGAACCCGGGTCAACTGCTTGGAAGGCAGCTATGCTCACCACTATACCACCAACGCCATAGAATTCGCACCACTTCTCAATCGTGAAAATGCAACTCTCACCCCTAGTGTGACTAAAGCCAACTCTTCTGCTTCGTTAGTGGCTTGACAACAGTCAGACGGTAATGTGGCTTCTCGTAAGAGAGGTTTAAGCAGCAGCAGAGTGGCGCAGCGGGAGCGTGCTGGGCCCATAACCCAGAGGTCGATGGATCGAAACCATCCTCTGCTAGGCGCAGAGTTTTGTATTTTTCATGCTCCCAGGAAAAAGGTACCCCAAAAATTCACTGTCTCGTTCTTTCAGGCCACCCAAAGCCCAGCAAACTCCACTGTCCTTTATATTTCAAGGCACCAAAAAATCCACACTTAAAAAAAAAAAAAAAGAAAGAAACCTTTCTTCTCCCATGATCAAAGCTTGGTTTAGGCATGATAACATGACTGCGGTGTGACCCGAGTGCCAGAAGCCAGCAACCGTAGAGGGGGATTAGCTCAAATGGTAGAGCGCTCGCTTAGCATGCGAGAGGTAGCGGGATCGATGCCCGCATCCTCCAAAACTTCCACTTGGCCCTTCAAATGAAGGGCCAACTTCTTTTTAGTTGGCACTGACACAAAAACCTAGGAAGCAGCTGCACGCATATCTGGCTAAACCTTCGATAGCTCAGCTGGTAGAGCGGAGGACTGTAGTAGCTAGTTAGCAATCCTTAGGTCGCTGGTTCGATTCCGGCTCGAAGGATGCTTTTGAGTGTCCGATAACCTTGCATGCTTCAACTTGGAGGCTCTCTTGCACAGACTTTGCAGCTGCATACCTCCTGGCCGCACTCTTTTTGAGCCTGACCGCACAACCATTGGCCTCTGGAGAGAGTGTTAACAAGAATACTTCAAAACAAGAGAAACAATGCGTTGGCCGGGAATCGAACCCGGGTCAACTGCTTGGAAGGCAGCTATGCTCACCACTATACCACCAACGCCATAGAATTCGCACCACTTCTCAATCGTGAAAATGCAACTCTCACCCCTAGTGTGACTAAAGCCAACTCTTCTGCTTCGTTAGTGGCTTGACAACAGTCAGACGGTAATGTGGCTTCTCGTAAGAGAGGTTTAAGCAGCAGCAGAGTGGCGCAGCGGGAGCGTGCTGGGCCCATAACCCAGAGGTCGATGGATCGAAACCATCCTCTGCTAGGCGCAGAGTTTTGTATTTTTCATGCTCCCAGGAAAAAGGTACCCCAAAAATTCACTGTCTCGTTCTTTCAGGCCACCCAAAGCCCAGCAAACTCCACTGTCCTTTATATTTCAAGGCACCAAAAAATCCACACTTAAAAAAAAAAAAAAAAAAAAAGAAACCTTTCTTCTCCCATGGTCAAAGCTTGGTTTAGGCATGATAACATGACTGCGGTGTGACCCGAGTGCCAGAAGCCAGCAACCGTAGAGGGGGATTAGCTCAAATGGTAGAGCGCTCGCTTAGCATGCGAGAGGTAGCGGGATCGATGCCCGCATCCTCCAAAACTTCCACTTGGCCCTTCAAATGAAGGGCCAACTTCTTTTTAGTTGGCACTGACACAAAAACCTAGGAAGCAGCTGCACGCATATCTGGCTAAACCTTCGATAGCTCAGCTGGTAGAGCGGAGGACTGTAGTAGCTAGTTAGCAATCCTTAGGTCGCTGGTTCGATTCCGGCTCGAAGGATGCTTTTGAGTGTCCGATAACCTTGCATGCTTCAACTTGGAGGCTCTCTTGCACAGACTTTGCAGCTGCATACCTCCTGGCCGCACTCTTTTTGAGCCTGACCGCACAACCATTGGCCTCTGGAGAGAGTGTTAACAAGAATACTTCAAAACAAGAGAAACAATGCGTTGGCCGGGAATCGAACCCGGGTCAACTGCTTGGAAGGCAGCTATGCTCACCACTATACCACCAACGCCATAGAATTCGCACCACTTCTCAATCGTGAAAATGCAACTCTCACCCCTAGTGTGACTAAAGCCAACTCTTCTGCTTCGTTAGTGGCTTGACAACAGTCAGACGGTAATGTGGCTTCTCGTAAGAGAGGTTTAAGCAGCAGCAGAGTGGCGCAGCGGGAGCGTGCTGGGCCCATAACCCAGAGGTCGATGGATCGAAACCATCCTCTGCTAGGCGCAGAGTTTTGTATTTTTCATGCTCCCAGGAAAAAGGTACCCCAAAAATTCACTGTCTCGTTCTTTCAGGCCACCCAAAGCCCAGCAAACTCCACTGTCCTTTATATTTCAAGGCACCAAAAAATCCACACTTAAAAAAAAAAAAAAAGAAAGAAACCTTTCTTCTCCCATGATCAAAGCTTGGTTTAGGCATGATAACATGACTGCGGTGTGACCCGAGTGCCAGAAGCCAGCAACCGTAGAGGGGGATTAGCTCAAATGGTAGAGCGCTCGCTTAGCATGCGAGAGGTAGCGGGATCGATGCCCGCATCCTCCAAAACTTCCACTTGGCACTACCTTCAAATGAAGGGCCAACTTCTTTTTAGTTGGCACTGACACAAAAACCTAGGAAGCAGCTGCACGCATATCTGGCTAAACCTTCGATAGCTCAGCTGGTAGAGCGGAGGACTGTAGTAGCTAGTTAGCAATCCTTAGGTCGCTGGTTCGATTCCGGCTCGAAGGATGCTTTTGAGTGTCCGATAACCTTGCATGCTTCAACTTGGAGGCTCTCTTGCACAGACTTTGCAGCTGCATACCTCCTGGCCGCACTCTTTTTGAGCCTGACCGCACAACCATTGGCCTCTGGAGAGAGTGTTAACAAGAATACTTCAAAACAAGAGAAACAATGCGTTGGCCGGGAATCGAACCCGGGTCAACTGCTTGGAAGGCAGCTATGCTCACCACTATACCACCAACGCCATAGAATTCGCACCACTTCTCAATCGTGAAAATGCAACTCTCACCCCTAGTGTGACTAAAGCCAACTCTTCTGCTTCGTTAGTGGCTTGACAACAGTCAGACGGTAATGTGGCTTCTCGTAAGAGAGGTTTAAGCAGCAGCAGAGTGGCGCAGCGGGAGCGTGCTGGGCCCATAACCCAGAGGTCGATGGATCGAAACCATCCTCTGCTAGGCGCAGAGTTTTGTATTTTTCATGCTCCCAGGAAAAAGGTACCCCAAAAATTCACTGTCTCGTTCTTTCAGGCCACCCAAAGCCCAGCAAACTCCACTGTCCTTTATATTTCAAGGCACCAAAAAATCCACACTTAAAAAAAAAAAAAAAAAAAGAAACCTTTCTTCTCCCATGGTCAAAGCTTGGTTTAGGCATGATAACATGACTGCGGTGTGACCCGAGTGCCAGAAGCCAGCAACCGTAGAGGGGGATTAGCTCAAATGGTAGAGCGCTCGCTTAGCATGCGAGAGGTAGCGGGATCGATGCCCGCATCCTCCAAAACTTCCACTTGGCACTACCTTCAAATGAAGGGCCAACTTCTTTTTAGTTGGCACTGACACAAAAACCTAGGAAGCAGCTGCACGCATATCTGGCTAAACCTTCGATAGCTCAGCTGGTAGAGCGGAGGACTGTAGTAGCTAGTTAGCAATCCTTAGGTCGCTGGTTCGATTCCGGCTCGAAGGATGCTTTTGAGTGTCCGATAACCTTGCATGCTTCAACTTGGAGGCTCTCTTGCACAGACTTTGCAGCTGCATACCTCCTGGCCGCACTCTTTTTGAGCCTGACAGCACAACCATTGGCCTCTGGAGAGAGTGTTAACAAGAATACTTCAAAACAAGAGTAACAATGCGTTGGCCGGGAATCGAACCCGGGTCAACTGCTTGGAAGGCAGCTATGCTCACCACTATACCACCAACGCCATAGAATTCGCACCACTTCTCAATCGTGAAAATGCAACTCTCACCCCTAGTGTGACTAAAGCCAACTCTTCTGCTTCGTTAGTGGCTTGACAACAGTCAGACGGTAATGTGGCTTCTCGTAAGAGAGGTTTAAGCAGCAGCAGAGTGGCGCAGCGGGAGCGTGCTGGGCCCATAACCCAGAGGTCGATGGATCGAAACCATCCTCTGCTAGGCGCAGAGTTTTGTATTTTTCATGCTCCCAGGAAAAAGGTACCCCAAAAATTCACTGTCTCGTTCTTTCAGGCCACCCAAAGCCCAGCAAACTCCACTGTCCTTTATATTTCAAGGCACCAAAAAATCCACACTTAAAAAAAAAAAAAAAAAAAAAGAAACCTTTCTTCTCCCATGGTCAAAGCTTGGTTTAGGCATGATAACATGACTGCGGTGTGACCCGAGTGCCAGAAGCCAGCAACCGTAGAGGGGGATTAGCTCAAATGGTAGAGCGCTCGCTTAGCATGCGAGAGGTAGCGGGATCGATGCCCGCATCCTCCAAAACTTCCACTTGGCACTACCTTCAAATGAAGGGCCAACTTCTTTTTAGTTGGCACTGACACAAAAACCTAGGAAGCAGCTGCACGCATATCTGGCTAAACCTTCGATAGCTCAGCTGGTAGAGCGGAGGACTGTAGTAGCTAGTTAGCAATCCTTAGGTCGCTGGTTCGATTCCGGCTCGAAGGATGCTTTTGAGTGTCCGATAACCTTGCATGCTTCAACTTGGAGGCTCTCTTGCACAGACTTTGCAGCTGCATACCTCCTGGCCGCACTCTTTTTGAGCCTGACCGCACAACCATTGGCCTCTGGAGAGAGTGTTAACAAGAATACTTCAAAACAAGAGAAACAATGCGTTGGCCGGGAATCGAACCCGGGTCAACTGCTTGGAAGGCAGCTATGCTCACCACTATACCACCAACGCCATAGAATTCGCACCACTTCTCAATCGTGAAAATGCAACTCTCACCCCTAGTGTGACTAAAGCCAACTCTTCTGCTTCGTTAGTGGCTTGACAACAGTCAGACGGTAATGTGGCTTCTCGTAAGAGAGGTTTAAGCAGCAGCAGAGTGGCGCAGCGGGAGCGTGCTGGGCCCATAACCCAGAGGTCGATGGATCGAAACCATCCTCTGCTAGGCGCAGAGTTTTGTATTTTTCATGCTCCCAGGAAAAAGGTACCCCAAAAATTCACTGTCTCGTTCTTTCAGGCCACCCAAAGCCCAGCAAACTCCACTGTCCTTTATATTTCAAGGCACCAAAAAATCCACACTTAAAAAAAAAAAAAAAAAAAGAAACCTTTCTTCTCCCATGGTCAAAGCTTGGTTTAGGCATGATAACATGACTGCGGTGTGACCCGAGTGCCAGAAGCCAGCAACCGTAGAGGGGGATTAGCTCAAATGGTAGAGCGCTCGCTTAGCATGCGAGAGGTAGCGGGATCGATGCCCGCATCCTCCAAAACTTCCACTTGGCACTACCTTCAAATGAAGGGCCAACTTCTTTTTAGTTGGCACTGACACAAAAACCTAGGAAGCAGCTGCACGCATATCTGGCTAAACCTTCGATAGCTCAGCTGGTAGAGCGGAGGACTGTAGTAGCTAGTTAGCAATCCTTAGGTCGCTGGTTCGATTCCGGCTCGAAGGATGCTTTTGAGTGTCCGATAACCTTGCATGCTTCAACTTGGAGGCTCTCTTGCACAGACTTTGCAGCTGCATACCTCCTGGCCGCACTCTTTTTGAGCCTGACAGCACAACCATTGGCCTCTGGAGAGAGTGTTAACAAGAATACTTCAAAACAAGAGAAACAATGCGTTGGCCGGGAATCGAACCCGGGTCAACTGCTTGGAAGGCAGCTATGCTCACCACTATACCACCAACGCCATAGAATTCGCACCACTTCTCAATCGTGAAAATGCAACTCTCACCCCTAGTGTGACTAAAGCCAACTCTTCTGCTTCGTTAGTGGCTTGACAACAGTCAGACGGTAATGTGGCTTCTCGTAAGAGAGGTTTAAGCAGCAGCAGAGTGGCGCAGCGGGAGCGTGCTGGGCCCATAACCCAGAGGTCGATGGATCGAAACCATCCTCTGCTAGGCGCAGAGTTTTGTATTTTTCATGCTCCCAGGAAAAAGGTACCCCAAAAATTCACTGTCTCGTTCTTTCAGGCCACCCAAAGCCCAGCAAACTCCACTGTCCTTTATATTTCAAGGCACCAAAAAATCCACACTTAAAAAAAAAAAAAAAAAAAAGAAACCTTTCTTCTCCCATGGTCAAAGCTTGGTTTAGGCATGATAACATGACTGCGGTGTGACCCGAGTGCCAGAAGCCAGCAACCGTAGAGGGGGATTAGCTCAAATGGTAGAGCGCTCGCTTAGCATGCGAGAGGTAGCGGGATCGATGCCCGCATCCTCCAAAACTTCCACTTGGCACTACCTTCAAATGAAGGGCCAACTTCTTTTTAGTTGGCACTGACACAAAAACCTAGGAAGCAGCTGCACGCATATCTGGCTAAACCTTCGATAGCTCAGCTGGTAGAGCGGAGGACTGTAGTAGCTAGTTAGCAATCCTTAGGTCGCTGGTTAGATTCCGGCTCGAAGGATGCTTTTGAGTGTCCGATAACCTTGCATGCTTCAACTTGGAGGCTCTCTTGCACAGACTTTGCAGCTGCATACCTCCTGGCCGCACTCTTTTTGAGCCTGACCGCACAACCATTGGCCTCTGGAGAGAGTGTTAACAAGAATACTTCAAAACAAGAGAAACAATGCGTTGGCCGGGAATCGAACCCGGGTCAACTGCTTGGAAGGCAGCTATGCTCACCACTATACCACCAACGCCATAGAATTCGCACCACTTCTCAATCGTGAAAATGCAACTCTCACCCCTAGTGTGACTAAAGCCAACTCTTCTGCTTCGTTAGTGGCTTGACAACAGTCAGACGGTAATGTGGCTTCTCGTAAGAGAGGTTTAAGCAGCAGCAGAGTGGCGCAGCGGGAGCGTGCTGGGCCCATAACCCAGAGGTCGATGGATCGAAACCATCCTCTGCTAGGCGCAGAGTTTTGTATTTTTCATGCTCCCAGGAAAAAGGTACCCCAAAAATTCACTGTCTCGTTCTTTCAGGCCACCCAAAGCCCAGCAAACTCCACTGTCCTTTATATTTCAAGGCACCAAAAAATCCACACTTAAAAAAAAAAAAAAAGAAAGAAACCTTTCTTCTCCCATGATCAAAGCTTGGTTTAGGCATGATAACATGACTGCGGTGTGACCCGAGTGCCAGAAGCCAGCAACCGTAGAGGGGGATTAGCTCAAATGGTAGAGCGCTCGCTTAGCATGCGAGAGGTAGCGGGATCGATGCCCGCATCCTCCAAAACTTCCACTTGGCACTACCTTCAAATGAAGGGCCAACTTCTTTTTAGTTGGCACTGACACAAAAACCTAGGAAGCAGCTGCACGCATATCTGGCTAAACCTTCGATAGCTCAGCTGGTAGAGCGGAGGACTGTAGTAGCTAGTTAGCAATCCTTAGGTCGCTGGTTAGATTCCGGCTCGAAGGATGCTTTTGAGTGTCCGATAACCTTGCATGCTTCAACTTGGAGGCTCTCTTGCACAGACTTTGCAGCTGCATACCTCCTGGCCGCACTCTTTTTGAGCCTGACCGCACAACCATTGGCCTCTGGAGAGAGTGTTAACAAGAATACTTCAAAACAAGAGAAACAATGCGTTGGCCGGGAATCGAACCCGGGTCAACTGCTTGGAAGGCAGCTATGCTCACCACTATACCACCAACGCCATAGAATTCGCACCACTTCTCAATCGTGAAAATGCAACTCTCACCCCTAGTGTGACTAAAGCCAACTCTTCTGCTTCGTTAGTGGCTTGACAACAGTCAGACGGTAATGTGGCTTCTCGTAAGAGAGGTTTAAGCAGCAGCAGAGTGGCGCAGCGGGAGCGTGCTGGGCCCATAACCCAGAGGTCGATGGATCGAAACCATCCTCTGCTAGGCGCAGAGTTTTGTATTTTTCATGCTCCCAGGAAAAAGGTACCCCAAAAAATTCACTGTCTCGTTCTTTCAGGCCACCCAAAGCCCAGCAAACTCCACTGTCCTTTATATTTCAAGGCACCAAAAAATCCACACTTAAAAAAAAAAAAAAAGAAAGAAACCTTTCTTCTCCCATGATCAAAGCTTGGTTTAGGCATGATAACATGACTGCGGTGTGACCCGAGTGCCAGAAGCCAGCAACCGTAGAGGGGGATTAGCTCAAATGGTAGAGCGCTCGCTTAGCATGCGAGAGGTAGCGGGATCGATGCCCGCATCCTCCAAAACTTCCACTTGGCACTACCTTCAAATGAAGGGCCAACTTCTTTTTAGTTGGCACTGACACAAAAACCTAGGAAGCAGCTGCACGCATATCTGGCTAAACCTTCGATAGCTCAGCTGGTAGAGCGGAGGACTGTAGTAGCTAATTAGCAATCCTTAGGTCGCTGGTTCGATTCCGGCTCGAAGGATGCTTTTGAGTGTCCGACAACCTTGCATGCTTCAACTCGGAGGCTCTCTCGCACAGACTTTGCAGCTGCATACCTCCTGGGCGCACTCTTTTTGAGCCTGACCGCACAACCATTGGCCTTTGGAGAGAGTGTTAACAAGAATACTTCAAAACAAGAGTAACAATGCGTTGGCCGGGAATCGAACCCGGGTCAACTGCTTGGAAGGCAGCTATGCTCACCACTATACCACCAACGCCATAGAATTCGCACCACTTCTCAATCGTGAAAATGCAACTCTCACCCCTAGTGTGACTAAAGCCAACTCTTCTGCTTCGTTAGTGGCTTGACAACAGTCAGACGGTAATGTGGCTTCTCGTAAGAGAGGTTTAAGCAGCAGCAGAGTGGCGCAGCGGGAGCGTGCTGGGCCCATAACCCAGAGGTCGATGGATCGAAACCATCCTCTGCTAGGCGCAGAGTTTTGTATTTTTCATGCTCCCAGGAAAAAGGTACCCCAAAAATTCACTGTCTCGTTCTTTCAGGCCACCCAAAGCCCAGCAAACTCCACTGTCCTTTATATTTCAAGGCACCAAAAAATCCACACTTAAAAAAAAAAAAAAAAAAAGAAAGAAACCTTTCTTCTCCCATGGTCAAAGCTTGGTTTAGGCATGATAACATGACTGCGGTGTGACCCGAGTGCCAGAAGCCAGCAACCGTAGAGGGGGATTAGCTCAAATGGTAGAGCGCTTGCTTAGCATGCGAGAGGTAGCGGGATCGATGCCCGCATCCTCCAAAACTTCCACTTGGCACTACCTTCAAATGAAGGGCCAACTTCTTTTTAGTTGGCACTGACACAAAAACCTAGGAAGCAGCTGCACGCATATCTGGCTAAACCTTCGATAGCTCAGCTGGTAGAGCGGAGGACTGTAGTAGGTCGCTGGTTCGATTCCGGCTCGAAGGATGCTTTTGAGTGTCCGACAACCTTGCATGCTTCAACTCGGAGGCTCTCTCGCACAGACTTTGCAGCTGCATACCTCCTGGGCGCACTCTTTTTGAGCCTGACCGCACAACCATTGGCCTTTGGAGAGAGTGTTAACAAGAATACTTCAAAACAAGAGTAACAATGCGTTGGCCGGGAATCGAACCCGGGTCAACTGCTTGGAAGGCAGCTATGCTCACCACTATACCACCAACGCCATAGAATTCGCACCACTTCTCAATCGTGAAAATGCAACTCTCACCCCTAGTGTGACTAAAGCCAACTCTTCTGCTTCGTTAGTGGCTTGACAACAGTCAGACGGTAATGTGGCTTCTCGTAAGAGAGGTTTAAGCAGCAGCAGAGTGGCGCAGCGGGAGCGTGCTGGGCCCATAACCCAGAGGTCGATGGATCGAAACCATCCTCTGCTAGGCGCAGAGTTTTGTATTTTTCATGCTCCCAGGAAAAAGGTACCCCAAAAATTCACTGTCTCGTTCTTTCAGGCCACCCAAAGCCCAGCAAACTCCACTGTCCTTTATATTTCAAGGCACCAAAAAATCCACACTTAAAAAAAAAAAAAAAAAAAAGAAAAAACCTTTCTTCTCCCATGGTCAAAGCTTGGTTTAGGCATGATAACATGACTGCGGTGTGACCCGAGTGCCAGAAGCCAGCAACCGTAGAGGGGGATTAGCTCAAATGGTAGAGCGCTCGCTTAGCATGCGAGAGGTAGCGGGATCGATGCCCGCATCCTCCAAAACTTCCACTTGGCACTACCTTCAAATGAAGGGCCAACTTCTTTTTAGTTGGCACTGACACAAAAACCTAGGAAGCAGCTGCACGCATATCTGGCTAAACCTTCGATAGCTCAGCTGGTAGAGCGGAGGACTGTAGTAGCTAATTAGCAATCCTTAGGTCGCTGGTTCGATTCCGGCTCGAAGGATGCTTTTGAGTGTCCGACAACCTTGCATGCTTCAACTCGGAGGCTCTCTCGCACAGACTTTGCAGCTGCATACCTCCTGGGCGCACTCTTTTTGAGCCTGACCGCACAACCATTGGCCTTTGGAGAGAGTGTTAACAAGAATACTTCAAAACAAGAGTAACAATGCGTTGGCCGGGAATCGAACCCGGGTCAACTGCTTGGAAGGCAGCTATGCTCACCACTATACCACCAACGCCATAGAATTCGCACCACTTCTCAATCGTGAAAATGCAACTCTCACCCCTAGTGTGACTAAAGCCAACTCTTCTGCTTCGTTAGTGGCTTGACAACAGTCAGACGGTAATGTGGCTTCTCGTAAGAGAGGTTTAAGCAGCAGCAGAGTGGCGCAGCGGGAGCGTGCTGGGCCCATAACCCAGAGGTCGATGGATCGAAACCATCCTCTGCTAGGCGCAGAGTTTTGTATTTTTCATGCTCCCAGGAAAAAGGTACCCCAAAAATTCACTGTCTCGTTCTTTCAGGCCACCCAAAGCCCAGCAAACTCCACTGTCCTTTATATTTCAAGGCACCAAAAAATCCACACTTAAAAAAAAAAAAAAAAAAAAGAAAGAAACCTTTCTTCTCCCATGGTCAAAGCTTGGTTTAGGCATGATAACATGACTGCGGTGTGACCCGAGTGCCAGAAGCCAGCAACCGTAGAGGGGGATTAGCTCAAATGGTAGAGCGCTTGCTTAGCATGCGAGAGGTAGCGGGATCGATGCCCGCATCCTCCAAAACTTCCACTTGGCACTACCTTCAAATGAAGGGCCAACTTCTTTTTAGTTGGCACTGACACAAAAACCTAGGAAGCAGCTGCACGCATATCTGGCTAAACCTTCGATAGCTCAGCTGGTAGAGCGGAGGACTGTAGTAGGTCGCTGGTTCGATTCCGGCTCGAAGGATGCTTTTGAGTGTCCGACAACCTTGCATGCTTCAACTCGGAGGCTCTCTCGCACAGACTTTGCAGCTGCATACCTCCTGGGCGCACTCTTTTTGAGCCTGACCGCACAACCATTGGCCTTTGGAGAGAGTGTTAACAAGAATACTTCAAAACAAGAGTAACAATGCGTTGGCCGGGAATCGAACCCGGGTCAACTGCTTGGAAGGCAGCTATGCTCACCACTATACCACCAACGCCATAGAATTCGCACCACTTCTCAATCGTGAAAATGCAACTCTCACCCCTAGTGTGACTAAAGCCAACTCTTCTGCTTCGTTAGTGGCTTGACAACAGTCAGACGGTAATGTGGCTTCTCGTAAGAGAGGTTTAAGCAGCAGCAGAGTGGCGCAGCGGGAGCGTGCTGGGCCCATAACCCAGAGGTCGATGGATCGAAACCATCCTCTGCTAGGCGCAGAGTTTTGTATTTTTCATGCTCCCAGGAAAAAGGTACCCCAAAAATTCACTGTCTCGTTCTTTCAGGCCACCCAAAGCCCAGCAAACTCCACTGTCCTTTATATTTCAAGGCACCAAAAAATCCACACTTAACAAAAAAAAAAAAAAAAAAGAAAGAAACCTTTCTTCTCCCATGGTCAAAGCTTGGTTTAGGCATGATAACATGACTGCGGTGTGACCCGAGTGCCAGAAGCCAGCAACCGTAGAGGGGGATTAGCTCAAATGGTAGAGCGCTCGCTTAGCATGCGAGAGGTAGCGGGATCGATGCCCGCATCCTCCAAAACTTCCACTTGGCACTACCTTCAAATGAAGGGCCAACTTCTTTTTAGTTGGCACTGACACAAAAACCTAGGAAGCAGCTGCACGCATATCTGGCTAAACCTTCGATAGCTCAGCTGGTAGAGCGGAGGACTGTAGTAGCTAGTTAGCAATCCTTAGGTCGCTGGTTCGATTCCAGCTCGAAGGATGCTTTTGAGTGTCCGATAACCTTGCATGCTTCAACTTGGAGGCTCTCTTGCACAGACTTTGCAGCTGCATACCTCCTGGCCGCACTCTTTTTGAGCCTGACCGCACAACCATTGGCCTCTGGAGAGAGTGTTAACAAGAATACTTCAAAACAAGAGAAACAATGCGTTGGCCGGGAATCGAACCCGGGTCAACTGCTTGGAAGGCAGCTATGCTCACCACTATACCACCAACGCCATAGAATTCGCACCACTTCTCAATCGTGAAAATGCAACTCTCACCCCTAGTGTGACTAAAGCCAACTCTTCTGCTTCGTTAGTGGCTTGACAACAGTCAGACGGTAATGTGGCTTCTCGTAAGAGAGGTTTAAGCAGCAGCAGAGTGGCGCAGCGGGAGCGTGCTGGGCCCATAACCCAGAGGTCGATGGATTGAAACCATCCTCTGCTAGGCGCAGAGTTTTGTATTTTTCATGCTCCCAGGAAAAAGGTACCCCAAAAATTCACTGTCTCGTTCTTTCAGGCCACCCAAAGCCCAGCAAACTCCACTGTCCTTTATATTTCAAGGCACCAAAAAATCCACACTTAAAAAAAAAAAAAAAAAAAGAAACCTTTCTTCTCCCATGGTCAAAGCTTGGTTTAGGCATGATAACATGACTGCGGTGTGACCCGAGTGCCAGAAGCCAGCAACCGTAGAGGGGGATTAGCTCAAATGGTAGAGCGCTCGCTTAGCATGCGAGAGGTAGCGGGATCGATGCCCGCATCCTCCAAAACTTCCACTTGGCCCTTCAAATGAAGGGCCAACTTCTTTTTAGTTGGCACTGACACAAAAACCTAGGAAGCAGCTGCACGCATATCTGGCTAAACCTTCGATAGCTCAGCTGGTAGAGCGGAGGACTGTAGTAGCTAGTTAGCAATCCTTAGGTCGCTGGTTCGATTCCGGCTCGAAGGATGCTTTTGAGTGTCCGATAACCTTGCATGCTTCAACTTGGAGGCTCTCTTGCACAGACTTTGCAGCTGCATACCTCCTGGCCGCACTCTTTTTGAGCCTGACCGCACAACCATTGGCCTCTGGAGAGAGTGTTAACAAGAATACTTCAAAACAAGAGAAACAATGCGTTGGCCGGGAATCGAACCCGGGTCAACTGCTTGGAAGGCAGCTATGCTCACCACTATACCACCAACGCCATAGAATTCGCACCACTTCTCAATCGTGAAAATGCAACTCTCACCCCTAGTGTGACTAAAGCCAACTCTTCTGCTTCGTTAGTGGCTTGACAACAGTCAGACGGTAATGTGGCTTCTCGTAAGAGAGGTTTAAGCAGCAGCAGAGTGGCGCAGCGGGAGCGTGCTGGGCCCATAACCCAGAGGTCGATGGATCGAAACCATCCTCTGCTAGGCGCAGAGTTTTGTATTTTTCATGCTCCCAGGAAAAAGGTACCCCAAAAATTCACTGTCTCGTTCTTTCAGGCCACCCAAAGCCCAGCAAACTCCACTGTCCTTTATATTTCAAGGCACCAAAAAATCCACACTTAAAAAAAAAAAAAAAGAAAGAAAGCTTTCTTCTCCCATGATCAAAGCTTGGTTTAGGCATGATAACATGACTGCGGTGTGACCCGAGTGCCAGAAGCCAGCAACCGTAGAGGGGGATTAGCTCAAATGGTAGAGCGCTCGCTTAGCATGCGAGAGGTAGCGGGATCGATGCCCGCATCCTCCAAAACTTCCACTTGGCCCTTCAAATGAAGGGCCAACTTCTTTTTAGTTGGCACTGACACAAAAACCTAGGAAGCAGCTGCACGCATATCTGGCTAAACCTTCGATAGCTCAGCTGGTAGAGCGGAGGACTGTAGTAGCTAGTTAGCAATCCTTAGGTCGCTGGTTCGATTCCGGCTCGAAGGATGCTTTTGAGTGTCCGATAACCTTGCATGCTTCAACTTGGAGGCTCTCTTGCACAGACTTTGCAGCTGCATACCTCCTGGCCGCACTCTTTTTGAGCCTGACCGCACAACCATTGGCCTCTGGAGAGAGTGTTAACAAGAATACTTCAAAACAAGAGAAACAATGCGTTGGCCGGGAATCGAACCCGGGTCAACTGCTTGGAAGGCAGCTATGCTCACCACTATACCACCAACGCCATAGAATTCGCACCACTTCTCAATCGTGAAAATGCAACTCTCACCCCTAGTGTGACTAAAGCCAACTCTTCTGCTTCGTTAGTGGCTTGACAACAGTCAGACGGTAATGTGGCTTCTCGTAAGAGAGGTTTAAGCAGCAGCAGAGTGGCGCAGCGGGAGCGTGCTGGGCCCATAACCCAGAGGTCGATGGATCGAAACCATCCTCTGCTAGGCGCAGAGTTTTGTATTTTTCATGCTCCCAGGAAAAAGGTACCCCAAAAATTCACTGTCTCGTTCTTTCAGGCCACCCAAAGCCCAGCAAACTCCACTGTCCTTTATATTTCAAGGCACCAAAAAATCCACACTTAAAAAAAAAAAAAAAAAAAAGAAACCTTTCTTCTCCCATGGTCAAAGCTTGGTTTAGGCATGATAACATGACTGCGGTGTGACCCGAGTGCCAGAAGCCAGCAACCGTAGAGGGGGATTAGCTCAAATGGTAGAGCGCTCGCTTAGCATGCGAGAGGTAGCGGGATCGATGCCCGCATCCTCCAAAACTTCCACTTGGCCCTTCAAATGAAGGGCCAACTTCTTTTTAGTTGGCACTGACACAAAAACCTAGGAAGCAGCTGCACGCATATCTGGCTAAACCTTCGATAGCTCAGCTGGTAGAGCGGAGGACTGTAGTAGCTAGTTAGCAATCCTTAGGTCGCTGGTTCGATTCCGGCTCGAAGGATGCTTTTGAGTGTCCGATAACCTTGCATGCTTCAACTTGGAGGCTCTCTTGCACAGACTTTGCAGCTGCATACCTCCTGGCCGCACTCTTTTTGAGCCTGACCGCACAACCATTGGCCTCTGGAGAGAGTGTTAACAAGAATACTTCAAAACAAGAGAAACAATGCGTTGGCCGGGAATCGAACCCGGGTCAACTGCTTGGAAGGCAGCTATGCTCACCACTATACCACCAACGCCATAGAATTCGCACCACTTCTCAATCGTGAAAATGCAACTCTCACCCCTAGTGTGACTAAAGCCAACTCTTCTGCTTCGTTAGTGGCTTGACAACAGTCAGACGGTAATGTGGCTTCTCGTAAGAGAGGTTTAAGCAGCAGCAGAGTGGCGCAGCGGGAGCGTGCTGGGCCCATAACCCAGAGGTCGATGGATCGAAACCATCCTCTGCTAGGCGCAGAGTTTTGTATTTTTCATGCTCCCAGGAAAAAGGTACCCCAAAAATTCACTGTCTCGTTCTTTCAGGCCACCCAAAGCCCAGCAAACTCCACTGTCCTTTATATTTCAAGGCACCAAAAAATCCACACTTAAAAAAAAAAAAAAAGAAAGAAACCTTTCTTCTCCCATGATCAAAGCTTGGTTTAGGCATGATAACATGACTGCGGTGTGACCCGAGTGCCAGAAGCCAGCAACCGTAGAGGGGGATTAGCTCAAATGGTAGAGCGCTCGCTTAGCATGCGAGAGGTAGCGGGATCGATGCCCGCATCCTCCAAAACTTCCACTTGGCACTACCTTCAAATGAAGGGCCAACTTCTTTTTAGTTGGCACTGACACAAAAACCTAGGAAGCAGCTGCACGCATATCTGGCTAAACCTTCGATAGCTCAGCTGGTAGAGCGGAGGACTGTAGTAGCTAGTTAGCAATCCTTAGGTCGCTGGTTCGATTCCGGCTCGAAGGATGCTTTTGAGTGTCCGATAACCTTGCATGCTTCAACTTGGAGGCTCTCTTGCACAGACTTTGCAGCTGCATACCTCCTGGCCGCACTCTTTTTGAGCCTGACCGCACAACCATTGGCCTCTGGAGAGAGTGTTAACAAGAATACTTCAAAACAAGAGAAACAATGCGTTGGCCGGGAATCGAACCCGGGTCAACTGCTTGGAAGGCAGCTATGCTCACCACTATACCACCAACGCCATAGAATTCGCACCACTTCTCAATCGTGAAAATGCAACTCTCACCCCTAGTGTGACTAAAGCCAACTCTTCTGCTTCGTTAGTGGCTTGACAACAGTCAGACGGTAATGTGGCTTCTCGTAAGAGAGGTTTAAGCAGCAGCAGAGTGGCGCAGCGGGAGCGTGCTGGGCCCATAACCCAGAGGTCGATGGATCGAAACCATCCTCTGCTAGGCGCAGAGTTTTGTATTTTTCATGCTCCCAGGAAAAAGGTACCCCAAAAATTCACTGTCTCGTTCTTTCAGGCCACCCAAAGCCCAGCAAACTCCACTGTCCTTTATATTTCAAGGCACCAAAAAATCCACACTTAAAAAAAAAAAAAAAAAAAGAAACCTTTCTTCTCCCATGGTCAAAGCTTGGTTTAGGCATGATAACATGACTGCGGTGTGACCCGAGTGCCAGAAGCCAGCAACCGTAGAGGGGGATTAGCTCAAATGGTAGAGCGCTCGCTTAGCATGCGAGAGGTAGCGGGATCGATGCCCGCATCCTCCAAAACTTCCACTTGGCACTACCTTCAAATGAAGGGCCAACTTCTTTTTAGTTGGCACTGACACAAAAACCTAGGAAGCAGCTGCACGCATATCTGGCTAAACCTTCGATAGCTCAGCTGGTAGAGCGGAGGACTGTAGTAGCTAGTTAGCAATCCTTAGGTCGCTGGTTCGATTCCGGCTCGAAGGATGCTTTTGAGTGTCCGATAACCTTGCATGCTTCAACTTGGAGGCTCTCTTGCACAGACTTTGCAGCTGCATACCTCCTGGCCGCACTCTTTTTGAGCCTGACAGCACAACCATTGGCCTCTGGAGAGAGTGTTAACAAGAATACTTCAAAACAAGAGTAACAATGCGTTGGCCGGGAATCGAACCCGGGTCAACTGCTTGGAAGGCAGCTATGCTCACCACTATACCACCAACGCCATAGAATTCGCACCACTTCTCAATCGTGAAAATGCAACTCTCACCCCTAGTGTGACTAAAGCCAACTCTTCTGCTTCGTTAGTGGCTTGACAACAGTCAGACGGTAATGTGGCTTCTCGTAAGAGAGGTTTAAGCAGCAGCAGAGTGGCGCAGCGGGAGCGTGCTGGGCCCATAACCCAGAGGTCGATGGATCGAAACCATCCTCTGCTAGGCGCAGAGTTTTGTATTTTTCATGCTCCCAGGAAAAAGGTACCCCAAAAATTCACTGTCTCGTTCTTTCAGGCCACCCAAAGCCCAGCAAACTCCACTGTCCTTTATATTTCAAGGCACCAAAAAATCCACACTTAAAAAAAAAAAAAAAAAAGAAACCTTTCTTCTCCCATGGTCAAAGCTTGGTTTAGGCATGATAACATGACTGCGGTGTGACCCGAGTGCCAGAAGCCAGCAACCGTAGAGGGGGATTAGCTCAAATGGTAGAGCGCTCGCTTAGCATGCGAGAGGTAGCGGGATCGATGCCCGCATCCTCCAAAACTTCCACTTGGCACTACCTTCAAATGAAGGGCCAACTTCTTTTTAGTTGGCACTGACACAAAAACCTAGGAAGCAGCTGCACGCATATCTGGCTAAACCTTCGATAGCTCAGCTGGTAGAGCGGAGGACTGTAGTAGCTAGTTAGCAATCCTTAGGTCGCTGGTTCGATTCCGGCTCGAAGGATGCTTTTGAGTGTCCGATAACCTTGCATGCTTCAACTTGGAGGCTCTCTTGCACAGACTTTGCAGCTGCATACCTCCTGGCCGCACTCTTTTTGAGCCTGACAGCACAACCATTGGCCTCTGGAGAGAGTGTTAACAAGAATACTTCAAAACAAGAGAAACAATGCGTTGGCCGGGAATCGAACCCGGGTCAACTGCTTGGAAGGCAGCTATGCTCACCACTATACCACCAACGCCATAGAATTCGCACCACTTCTCAATCGTGAAAATGCAACTCTCACCCCTAGTGTGACTAAAGCCAACTCTTCTGCTTCGTTAGTGGCTTGACAACAGTCAGACGGTAATGTGGCTTCTCGTAAGAGAGGTTTAAGCAGCAGCAGAGTGGCGCAGCGGGAGCGTGCTGGGCCCATAACCCAGAGGTCGATGGATCGAAACCATCCTCTGCTAGGCGCAGAGTTTTGTATTTTTCATGCTCCCAGGAAAAAGGTACCCCAAAAATTCACTGTCTCGTTCTTTCAGGCCACCCAAAGCCCAGCAAACTCCACTGTCCTTTATATTTCAAGGCACCAAAAAATCCACACTTAAAAAAAAAAAAAAAAAAGAAACCTTTCTTCTCCCATGGTCAAAGCTTGGTTTAGGCATGATAACATGACTGCGGTGTGACCCGAGTGCCAGAAGCCAGCAACCGTAGAGGGGGATTAGCTCAAATGGTAGAGCGCTCGCTTAGCATGCGAGAGGTAGCGGGATCGATGCCCGCATCCTCCAAAACTTCCACTTGGCACTACCTTCAAATGAAGGGCCAACTTCTTTTTAGTTGGCACTGACACAAAAACCTAGGAAGCAGCTGCACGCATATCTGGCTAAACCTTCGATAGCTCAGCTGGTAGAGCGGAGGACTGTAGTAGCTAGTTAGCAATCCTTAGGTCGCTGGTTAGATTCCGGCTCGAAGGATGCTTTTGAGTGTCCGATAACCTTGCATGCTTCAACTTGGAGGCTCTCTTGCACAGACTTTGCAGCTGCATACCTCCTGGCCGCACTCTTTTTGAGCCTGACCGCACAACCATTGGCCTCTGGAGAGAGTGTTAACAAGAATACTTCAAAACAAGAGAAACAATGCGTTGGCCGGGAATCGAACCCGGGTCAACTGCTTGGAAGGCAGCTATGCTCACCACTATACCACCAACGCCATAGAATTCGCACCACTTCTCAATCGTGAAAATGCAACTCTCACCCCTAGTGTGACTAAAGCCAACTCTTCTGCTTCGTTAGTGGCTTGACAACAGTCAGACGGTAATGTGGCTTCTCGTAAGAGAGGTTTAAGCAGCAGCAGAGTGGCGCAGCGGGAGCGTGCTGGGCCCATAACCCAGAGGTCGATGGATCGAAACCATCCTCTGCTAGGCGCAGAGTTTTGTATTTTTCATGCTCCCAGGAAAAAGGTACCCCAAAAATTCACTGTCTCGTTCTTTCAGGCCACCCAAAGCCCAGCAAACTCCACTGTCCTTTATATTTCAAGGCACCAAAAAATCCACACTTAAAAAAAAAAAAAAAGAAAGAAACCTTTCTTCTCCCATGATCAAAGCTTGGTTTAGGCATGATAACATGACTGCGGTGTGACCCGAGTGCCAGAAGCCAGCAACCGTAGAGGGGGATTAGCTCAAATGGTAGAGCGCTCGCTTAGCATGCGAGAGGTAGCGGGATCGATGCCCGCATCCTCCAAAACTTCCACTTGGCACTACCTTCAAATGAAGGGCCAACTTCTTTTTAGTTGGCACTGACACAAAAACCTAGGAAGCAGCTGCACGCATATCTGGCTAAACCTTCGATAGCTCAGCTGGTAGAGCGGAGGACTGTAGTAGCTAGTTAGCAATCCTTAGGTCGCTGGTTAGATTCCGGCTCGAAGGATGCTTTTGAGTGTCCGATAACCTTGCATGCTTCAACTTGGAGGCTCTCTTGCACAGACTTTGCAGCTGCATACCTCCTGGCCGCACTCTTTTTGAGCCTGACCGCACAACCATTGGCCTCTGGAGAGAGTGTTAACAAGAATACTTCAAAACAAGAGAAACAATGCGTTGGCCGGGAATCGAACCCGGGTCAACTGCTTGGAAGGCAGCTATGCTCACCACTATACCACCAACGCCATAGAATTCGCACCACTTCTCAATCGTGAAAATGCAACTCTCACCCCTAGTGTGACTAAAGCCAACTCTTCTGCTTCGTTAGTGGCTTGACAACAGTCAGACGGTAATGTGGCTTCTCGTAAGAGAGGTTTAAGCAGCAGCAGAGTGGCGCAGCGGGAGCGTGCTGGGCCCATAACCCAGAGGTCGATGGATCGAAACCATCCTCTGCTAGGCGCAGAGTTTTGTATTTTTCATGCTCCCAGGAAAAAGGTACCCCAAAAAATTCACTGTCTCGTTCTTTCAGGCCACCCAAAGCCCAGCAAACTCCACTGTCCTTTATATTTCAAGGCACCAAAAAATCCACACTTAAAAAAAAAAAAAAGAAAGAAACCTTTCTTCTCCCATGATCAAAGCTTGGTTTAGGCATGATAACATGACTGCGGTGTGACCCGAGTGCCAGAAGCCAGCAACCGTAGAGGGGGATTAGCTCAAATGGTAGAGCGCTCGCTTAGCATGCGAGAGGTAGCGGGATCGATGCCCGCATCCTCCAAAACTTCCACTTGGCACTACCTTCAAATGAAGGGCCAACTTCTTTTTAGTTGGCACTGACACAAAAACCTAGGAAGCAGCTGCACGCATATCTGGCTAAACCTTCGATAGCTCAGCTGGTAGAGCGGAGGACTGTAGTAGCTAGTTAGCAATCCTTAGGTCGCTGGTTCGATTCCGGCTCGAAGGATGCTTTTGAGTGTCCGATAACCTTGCATGCTTCAACTTGGAGGCTCTCTTGCACAGACTTTGCAGCTGCATACCTCCTGGCCGCACTCTTTTTGAGCCTGACCGCACAACCATTGGCCTCTGGAGAGAGTGTTAACAAGAATACTTCAAAACAAGAGAAACAATGCGTTGGCCGGGAATCAAACCCGGGTCAACTGCTTGGAAGGCAGCTATGCTCACCACTATACCACCAACGCCATAGAATTCGCACCACTTCTCAATCGTGAAAATGCAACTCTCACCCCTAGTGTGACTAAAGCCAACTCTTCTGCTTCGTTAGTGGCTTGACAACAGTCAGACGGTAATGTGGCTTCTCGTAAGAGAGGTTTAAGCAGCAGCAGAGTGGCGCAGCAGGAGCGTGCTGGGCCCATAACCCAGAGGTCGATGGATCGAAACCATCCTCTGCTAGGCGCAGAGTTTTGTATTTTTCATGCTCCCAGGAAAAAGGTACCCCAAAAATTCACTGTCTCGTTCTTTCAGGCCACCCAAAGCCCAGCAAACTCCACTGTCCTTTATATTTCAAGGCACCAAAAAATCCACACTTAAAAAAAAAAAAAAAAAAAAGAAACCTTTCTTCTCCCATGGTCAAAGCTTGGTTTAGGCATGATAACATGACTGCGGTGTGACCCGAGTGCCAGAAGCCAGCAACCGTAGAGGGGGATTAGCTCAAATGGTAGAGCGCTCGCTTAGCATGCGAGAGGTAGCGGGATCGATGCCCGCATCCTCCAAAACTTCCACTTGGCACTACCTTCAAATGAAGGGCCAACTTCTTTTTAGTTGGCACTGACCGCACAACCATTGGCCTCTGGAGAGAGTGTTAACAAGAATACTTCAAAACAAGAGAAACAATGCGTTGGCCGGGAATCGAACCCGGGTCAACTGCTTGGAAGGCAGCTATGCTCACCACTATACCACCAACGCCATAGAATTCGCACCACTTCTCAATCGTGAAAATGCAACTCTCACCCCTAGTGTGACTAAAGCCAACTCTTCTGCTTCGTTAGTGGCTTGACAACAGTCAGACGGTAATGTGGCTTCTCGTAAGAGAGGTTTAAGCAGCAGCAGAGTGGCGCAGCGGGAGCGTGCTGGGCCCATAACCCAGAGGTCGATGGATCGAAACCATCCTCTGCTAGGCGCAGAGTTTTGTATTTTTCATGCTCCCAGGAAAAAGGTACCCCAAAAATTCACTGTCTCGTTCTTTCAGGCCACCCAAAGCCCAGCAAACTCCACTGTCCTTTATATTTCAAGGCACCAAAAAATCCACACTTAAAAAAAAAAAAAAAAAAAAAGAAACCTTTCTTCTCCCATGGTCAAAGCTTGGTTTAGGCATGATAACATGACTGCGGTGTGACCCGAGTGCCAGAAGCCAGCAACCGTAGAGGGGGATTAGCTCAAATGGTAGAGCGCTCGCTTAGCATGCGAGAGGTAGCGGGATCGATGCCCGCATCCTCCAAAACTTCCACTTGGCACTACCTTCAAATGAAGGGCCAACTTCTTTTTAGTTGGCACTGACACAAAAACCTAGGAAGCAGCTGCACGCATATCTGGCTAAACCTTCGATAGCTCAGCTGGTAGAGCGGAGGACTGTAGTAGCTAGTTAGCAATCCTTAGGTCGCTGGTTCGATTCCGGCTCGAAGGATGCTTTTGAGTGTCCGATAACCTTGCATGCTTCAACTTGGAGGCTCTCTTGCACAGACTTTGCAGCTGCATACCTCCTGGCCGCACTCTTTTTGAGCCTGACAGCACAACCATTGGCCTCTGGAGAGAGTGTTAACAAGAATACTTCAAAACAAGAGAAACAATGCGTTGGCCGGGAATCGAACCCGGGTCAACTGCTTGGAAGGCAGCTATGCTCACCACTATACCACCAACGCCATAGAATTCGCACCACTTCTCAATCGTGAAAATGCAACTCTCACCCCTAGTGTGACTAAAGCCAACTCTTCTGCTTCGTTAGTGGCTTGACAACAGTCAGACGGTAATGTGGCTTCTCGTAAGAGAGGTTTAAGCAGCAGCAGAGTGGCGCAGCGGGAGCGTGCTGGGCCCATAACCCAGAGGTCGATGGATCGAAACCATCCTCTGCTAGGCGCAGAGTTTTGTATTTTTCATGCTCCCAGGAAAAAGGTACCCCAAAAATTCACTGTCTCGTTCTTTCAGGCCACCCAAAGCCCAGCAAACTCCACTGTCCTTTATATTTCAAGGCACCAAAAAATCCACACTTAAAAAAAAAAAAAAAAAAAAAGAAACCTTTCTTCTCCCATGGTCAAAGCTTGGTTTAGGCATGATAACATGACTGCGGTGTGACCCGAGTGCCAGAAGCCAGCAACCGTAGAGGGGGATTAGCTCAAATGGTAGAGCGCTCGCTTAGCATGCGAGAGGTAGCGGGATCGATGCCCGCATCCTCCAAAACTTCCACTTGGCACTACCTTCAAATGAAGGGCCAACTTCTTTTTAGTTGGCACTGACACAAAAACCTAGGAAGCAGCTGCACGCATATCTGGCTAAACCTTCGATAGCTCAGCTGGTAGAGCGGAGGACTGTAGTAGCTAGTTAGCAATCCTTAGGTCGCTGGTTCGATTCCGGCTCGAAGGATGCTTTTGAGTGTCCGATAACCTTGCATGCTTCAACTTGGAGGCTCTCTTGCACAGACTTTGCAGCTGCATACCTCCTGGCCGCACTCTTTTTGAGCCTGACCGCACAACCATTGGCCTCTGGAGAGAGTGTTAACAAGAATACTTCAAAACAAGAGAAACAATGCGTTGGCCGGGAATCGAACCCGGGTCAACTGCTTGGAAGGCAGCTATGCTCACCACTATACCACCAACGCCATAGAATTCGCACCACTTCTCAATCGTGAAAATGCAACTCTCACCCCTAGTGTGACTAAAGCCAACTCTTCTGCTTCGTTAGTGGCTTGACAACAGTCAGACGGTAATGTGGCTTCTCGTAAGAGAGGTTTAAGCAGCAGCAGAGTGGCGCAGCGGGAGCGTGCTGGGCCCATAACCAGAGGTCGATGGATCGAAACCATCCTCTGCTAGGCGCAGAGTTTTGTATTTTTCATGCTCCCAGGAAAAAGGTACCCCAAAAATTCACTGTCTCGTTCTTTCAGGCCACCCAAAGCCCAGCAAACTCCACTGTCCTTTATATTTCAAGGCACCAAAAAATCCACACTTAAAAAAAAAAAAAAAAAAAAAGAAACCTTTCTTCTCCCATGGTCAAAGCTTGGTTTAGGCATGATAACATGACTGCGGTGTGACCCGAGTGCCAGAAGCCAGCAACCGTAGAGGGGGATTAGCTCAAATGGTAGAGCGCTCGCTTAGC
The DNA here is from genome assembly GCF_035609145.1 of Eleutherodactylus coqui. Lineage (NCBI taxonomy): Eukaryota > Metazoa > Chordata > Amphibia > Anura > Eleutherodactylidae > Eleutherodactylus > Eleutherodactylus coqui. Next base: position 9,286,052 of record NC_089837.1, read on the forward strand.
ATGCGAGAGGTAGCGGGATCGATGCCCGCATCCTCCAAAACTTCCACTTGGCACTACCTTCAAATGAAGGGCCAACTTCTTTTTAGCTGGCACTGACACAAAAACCTAGGAAGCAGCTGCACGCATATCTGGCTAAACCTTCGATAGCTCAGCTGGTAGAGCGGAGGACTGTAGTAGCTAGTTAGCAATCCTTAGGTCGCTGGTTCGATTCCGGCTCGAAGGATGCTTTTGAGTGTCCGATAACCTTGCATGCTTCAACTTGGAGGCTCTCTTGCACAGACTTTGCAGCTGCATACCTCCTGGCCGCACTCTTTTTGAGCCTGACCGCACAACCATTGGCCTCTGGAGAGAGTGTTAACAAGAATACTTCAAAACAAGAGAAACAATGCGTTGGCCGGGAATCGAACCCGGGTCAACTGCTTGGAAGGCAGCTATGCTCACCACTATACCACCAACGCCATAGAATTCGCACCACTTCTCAATCGTGAAAATGCAACTCTCACCCCTAGTGTGACTAAAGCCAACTCTTCTGCTTCGTTAGTGGCTTGACAACAGTCAGACGGTAATGTGGCTTCTCGTAAGAGAGGTTTAAGCAGCAGCAGAGTGGCGCAGCGGGAGCGTGCTGGGCCCATAACCCAGAGGTCGATGGATCGAAACCATCCTCTGCTAGGCGCAGAGTTTTGTATTTTTCATGCTCCCAGGAAAAAGGTACCCCAAAAATTCACTGTCTCGTTCTTTCAGGCCACCCAAAGCCCAGCAAACTCCACTGTCCTTTATATTTCAAGGCACCAAAAAATCCACACTTAAAAAAAAAAAAAAAAAAGAAACCTTTCTTCTCCCATGGTCAAAGCTTGGTTTAGGCATGATAACATGACTGCGGTGTGACCCGAGTGCCAGAAGCCAGCAACCGTAGAGGGGGATTAGCTCAAATGGTAGAGCGCTCGCTTAGCATGCGAGAGGTAGCGGGATCGATGCCCGCATCCTCCAAAACTTCCACTTGGCACTTCCTTCAAATGAAGGGCCAACTTCTTTTTAGTTGGCACTGACACAAAAACCTAGGAAGCAGCTGCACGCATATCTGGCTAAACCTTCGATAGCTCAGCTGGTAGAGCGGAGGACTGTAGTAGCTAGTTAGCAATCCTTAGGTCGCTGGTTCGATTCCGGCTCGAAGGATGCTTTTGAGTGTCCGATAACCTTGCATGCTTCAACTTGGAGGCTCTCTTGCACAGACTTTGCAGCTGCATACCTCCTGGCCGCACTCTTTTTGAGCCTGACCGCACAACCATTGGCCTCTGGAGAGAGTGTTAACAAGAATACTTCAAAACAAGAGAAACAATGCGTTGGCCGGGAATCGAACCCGGGTCAACTGCTTGGAAGGCAGCTATGCTCACCACTATACCACCAACGCCATAGAATTCGCACCACTTCTCAATCGTGAAAATGCAACTCTCACCCCTAGTGTGACTAAAGCCAACTCTTCTGCTTCGTTAGTGGCTTGACAACAGTCAGACGGTAATGTGGCTTCTCGTAAGAGAGGTTTAAGCAGCAGCAGAGTGGCGCAGCGGGAGCGTGCTGGGCCCATAACCCAGAGGTCGATGGATCGAAACCATCCTCTGCTAGGCGCAGAGTTTTGTATTTTTCATGCTCCCAGGAAAAAGGTACCCCAAAAATTCACTGTCTCGTTCTTTCAGGCCACCCAAAGCCCAGCAAACTCCACTGTCCTTTATATTTCAAGGCACCAAAAAATCCACACTTAAAAAAAAAAAAAAAAAAAAGAAACCTTTCTTCTCCCATGGTCAAAGCTTGGTTTAGGCATGATAACATGACTGCGGTGTGACCCGAGTGCCAGAAGCCAGCAACCGTAGAGGGGGATTAGCTCAAATGGTAGAGCGCTCGCTTAGCATGCGAGAGGTAGCGGGATCGATGCCCGCATCCTCCGAAACTTCCACTTGGCACTACCTTCAAATGAAGGGCCAACTTCTTTTTAGTTGGCACTGACACAAAAACCTAGGAAGCAGCTGCACGCATATCTGGCTAAACCTTCGATAGCTCAGCTGGTAGAGCGGAGGACTGTAGTAGCTAGTTAGCAATCCTTAGGTCGCTGGTTCGATTCCGGCTCGAAGGATGCTTTTGAGTGTCCGATAACCTTGCATGCTTCAACTTGGAGGCTCTCTTGCACAGACTTTGCAGCTGCATACCTCCTGGCCGCACTCTTTTTGAGCCTGACCGCACAACCATTGGCCTCTGGAGAGAGTGTTAACAAGAATACTTCAAAACAAGAGAAACAATGCGTTGGCCGGGAATCGAACCCGGGTCAACTGCTTGGAAGGCAGCTATGCTCACCACTATACCACCAACGCCATAGAATTCGCACCACTTCTCAATCGTGAAAATGCAACTCTCACCCCTAGTGTGACTAAAGCCAACTCTTCTGCTTCGTTAGTGGCTTGACAACAGTCAGACGGTAATGTGGCTTCTCGTAAGAGAGGTTTAAGCAGCAGCAGAGTGGCGCAGCGGGAGCGTGCTGGGCCCATAACCCAGAGGTCGATGGATCGAAACCATCCTCTGCTAGGCGCAGAGTTTTGTATTTTTCATGCTCCCAGGAAAAAGGTACCCCAAAAATTCACTGTCTCGTTCTTTCAGGCCACCCAAAGCCCAGCAAACTCCACTGTCCTTTATATTTCAAGGCACCAAAAAATCCACACTTAAAAAAAAAAAAAAAAAAGAAACCTTTCTTCTCCCATGGTCAAAGCTTGGTTTAGGCATGATAACATGACTGCGGTGTGACCCGAGTGCCAGAAGCCAGCAACCGTAGAGGGGGATTAGCTCAAATGGTAGAGCGCTCGCTTAGCATGCGAGAGGTAGCGGGATCGATGCCCGCATCCTCCAAAACTTCCACTTGGCACTACCTTCAAATGAAGGGCCAACTTCTTTTTAGTTGGCACTGACACAAAAACCTAGGAAGCAGCTGCACGCATATCTGGCTAAACCTTCGATAGCTCAGCTGGTAGAGCGGAGGACTGTAGTAGCTAGTTAGCAATCCTTAGGTCGCTGGTTCGATTCCGGCTCGAAGGATGCTTTTGAGTGTCCGATAACCTTGCATGCTTCAACTTGGAGGCTCTCTTGCACAGATTTTGCAGCTGCATACCTCCTGGCAGCACTCTTTTTGAGCCTGACCGCACAACCATTGGCCTCTGGAGAGAGTGTTAACAAGAATACTTCAAAACAAGAGAAACAATGCGTTGGCCGGGAATCGAACCCGGGTCAACTGCTTGGAAGGCAGCTATGCTCACCACTATACCACCAACGCCATAGAATTCGCACCACTTCTCAATCGTGAAAATGCAACTCTCACCCCTAGTGTGACTAAAGCCAACTCTTCTGCTTCGTTAGTGGCTTGACAACAGTCAGACGGTAATGTGGCTTCTCGTAAGAGAGGTTTAAGCAGCAGCAGAGTGGCGCAGCGGGAGCGTGCTGGGCCCATAACCCAGAGGTCGATGGATCGAAACCATCCTCTGCTAGGCGCAGAGTTTTGTATTTTTCATGCTCCCAGGAAAAAGGTACCCCAAAAATTCACTGTCTCGTTCTTTCAGGCCACCCAAAGCCCAGCAAACTCCACTGTCCTTTATATTTCAAGGCACCAAAAAATCCACACTTAAAAAAAAAAAAAAAAAAAAAAGAAACCTTTCTTCTCCCATGGTCAAAGCTTGGTTTAGGCATGATAACATGACTGCGGTGTGACCCGAGTGCCAGAAGCCAGCAACCGTAGAGGGGGATTAGCTCAAATGGTAGAGCGCTCGCTTAGCATGCGAGAGGTAGCGGGATCGATGCCCGCATCCTCCAAAACTTCCACTTGGCACTACCTTCAAATGAAGGGCCAACTTCTTTTTAGTTGGCACTGACACAAAAACCTAGGAAGCAGCTGCACGCATATCTGGCTAAACCTTCGATAGCTCAGCTGGTAGAGCGGAGGACTGTAGTAGCTAGTTAGCAATCCTTAGGTCGCTGGTTCGATTCCGGCTCGAAGGATGCTTTTGAGTGTCCGATAACCTTGCATGCTTCAACTTGGAGGCTCTCTTGCACAGATTTTGCAGCTGCATACCTCCTGGCCGCACTCTTTTTGAGCCTGACCGCACAACCATTGGCCTCTGGAGAGAGTGTTAACAAGAATACTTCAAAACAAGAGAAACAATGCGTTGGCCGGGAATCGAACCCGGGTCAACTGCTTGGAAGGCAGCTATGCTCACCACTATACCACCAACGCCATAGAATTCGTACCACTTCTCAATCGTGAAAATGCAACTCTCACCCCTAGTGTGACTAAAGCCAACTCTTCTGCTTCGTTAGTGGCTTGACAACAGTCAGACGGTAATGTGGCTTCTCGTAAGAGAGGTTTAAGCAGCAGCAGAGTGGCGCAGCGGGAGCGTGCTGGGCCCATAACCCAGAGGTCGATGGATCGAAACCATCCTCTGCTAGGCGCAGAGTTTTGTATTTTTCATGCTCCCAGGAAAAAGGTACCCCAAAAATTCACTGTCTCGTTCTTTCAGGCCACCCAAAGCCCAGCAAACTCCACTGTCCTTTATATTTCAAGGCACCAAAAAATCCACACTTAAAAAAAAAAAAAAAAAAAAAAGAAACCTTTCTTCTCCCATGGTCAAAGCTTGGTTTAGGCATGATAACATGACTGCGGTGTGACCCGAGTGCCAGAAGCCAGCAACCGTAGAGGGGGATTAGCTCAAATGGTAGAGCGCTCGCTTAGCATGCGAGAGGTAGCGGGATCGATGCCCGCATCCTCCAAAACTTCCACTTGGCACTACCTTCAAATGAAGGGCCAACTTCTTTTTAGTTGGCACTGACACAAAAACCTAGGAAGCAGCTGCACGCATATCTGGCTAAACCTTCGATAGCTCAGCTGGTAGAGCGGAGGACTGTAGTAGCTAGTTAGCAATCCTTAGGTCGCTGGTTCGATTCCGGCTCGAAGGATGCTTTTGAGTGTCCGATAACCTTGCATGCTTCAACTTGGAGGCTCTCTTGCACAGACTTTGCAGCTGCATACCTCCTGGCGGCACTCTTTTTGAGCCTGACCGCACAACCATTGGCCTCTGGAGAGAGTGTTAACAAGAATACTTCAAAACAAGAGAAACAATGCGTTGGCCGGGAATCGAACCCGGGTCAACTGCTTGGAAGGCAGCTATGCTCACCACTATACCACCAACGCCATAGAATTCACACCACTTCTCAATCGTGAAAATGCAACTCTCACCCCTAGTGTGACTAAAGCCAACTCTTCTGCTTCGTTAGTGGCTTGACAACAGTCAGACGGTAATGTGGCTTCTCGTAAGAGAGGTTTAAGCAGCAGCAGAGTGGCGCAGCGGGAGCGTGCTGGGCCCATAACCCAGAGGTCGATGGATCGAAACCATCCTCTGCTAGGCGCAGAGTTTTGTATTTTTCATGCTCCCAGGAAAAAGGTACCCCAAAAATTCACTGTCTCGTTCTTTCAGGCCACCCAAAGCCCAGCAAACTCCACTGTCCTTTATATTTCAAGGCACCAAAAAATCCACACTTAAAAAAAAAAAAAAAAAGAAACCTTTCTTCTCCCATGGTCAAAGCTTGGTTTAGGCATGATAACATGACTGCGGTGTGACCCGAGTGCCAGAAGCCAGCAACCGTAGAGGGGGATTAGCTCAAATGGTAGAGCGCTCGCTTAGCATGCGAGAGGTAGCGGGATCGATGCCCGCATCCTCCAAAACTTCCACTTGGCACTACCTTCAAATGAAGGGCCAACTTCTTTTTAGTTGGCACTGACACAAAAACCTAGGAAGCAGCTGCACGCATATCTGGCTAAACCTTCGATAGCTCAGCTGGTAGAGCGGAGGACTGTAGTAGCTAGTTAGCAATCCTTAGGTCGCTGGTTCGATTCCGGCTCGAAGGATGCTTTTGAGTGTCCGATAACCTTGCATGCTTCAACTCGGAGGCTCTCTTGCACAGACTTTGCAGCTGCATACCTCCTGGCCGCACTCTTTTTGAGCCTGACCGCACAACCATTGGCCTCTGGAGAGAGTGTTAACAAGAATACTTCAAAACAAGAGAAACAATGCGTTGGCCGGGAATCGAACCCGGGTCAACTGCTTGGAAGGCAGCTATGCTCACCACTATACCACCAACGCCATAGAATTCGCACCACTTCTCAATCGTGAAAATGCAACTCTCACCCCTAGTGTGACTAAAGCCAACTCTTCTGCTTCGTTAGTGGCTTGACAACAGTCAGACGGTAATGTGGCTTCTCGTAAGAGAGGTTTAAGCAGCAGCAGAGTGGCGCAGCGGGAGCGTGCTGGGCCCATAACCCAGAGGTCGATGGATCGAAACCATCCTCTGCTAGGCGCAGAGTTTTGTATTTTTCATGCTCCCAGGAAAAAGGTACCCCAAAAATTCACTGTCTCGTTCTTTCAGGCCACCCAAAGCCCAGCAAACTCCACTGTCCTTTATATTTCAAGGCACCAAAAAATCCACACTTAAAAAAAAAAAAAAAAAAAAAGAAACCTTTCTTCTCCCATGGTCAAAGCTTGGTTTAGGCATGATAACATGACTGCGGTGTGACCCGAGTGCCAGAAGCCAGCAACCGTAGAGGGGGATTAGCTCAAATGGTAGAGCGCTCGCTTAGCATGCGAGAGGTAGCGGGATCGATGCCCGCATCCTCCAAAACTTCCACTTGGCACTACCTTCAAATGAAGGGCCAACTTCTTTTTAGTTGGCACTGACACAAAAACCTAGGAAGCAGCTGCACGCATATCTGGCTAAACCTTCGATAGCTCAGCTGGTAGAGCGGAGGACTGTAGTAGCTAGTTAGCAATCCTTAGGTCGCTGGTTCGATTCCGGCTCGAAGGATGCTTTTGAGTGTCCGATAACCTTGCATGCTTCAACTTGGAGGCTCTCTTGCACAGATTTTGCAGCTGCATACCTCCTGGCCGCACTCTTTTTGAGCCTGACCGCACAACCATTGGCCTCTGGAGAGAGTGTTAACAAGAATACTTCAAAACAAGAGAAACAATGCGTTGGCCGGGAATCGAACCCGGGTCAACTGCTTGGAAGGCAGCTATGCTCACCACTATACCACCAACGCCATAGAATTCACACCACTTCTCAATCGTGAAAATGCAACTCTCACCCCTAGTGTGACTAAAGCCAACTCTTCTGCTTCGTTAGTGGCTTGACAACAGTCAGACGGTAATGTGGCTTCTCGTAAGAGAGGTTTAAGCAGCAGCAGAGTGGCGCAGCGGGAGCGTGCTGGGCCCATAACCCAGAGGTCGATGGATCGAAACCATCCTCTGCTAGGCGCAGAGTTTTGTATTTTTCATGCTCCCAGGAAAAAGGTACCCCAAAAATTCACTGTCTCGTTCTTTCAGGCCACCCAAAGCCCAGCAAACTCCACTGTCCTTTATATTTCAAGGCACCAAAAAATCCACACTTAAAAAAAAAAAAAAAAAAAGAAACCTTTCTTCTCCCATGGTCAAAGCTTGGTTTAGGCATGATAACATGACTGCGGTGTGACCCGAGTGCCAGAAGCCAGCAACCGTAGAGGGGGATTAGCTCAAATGGTAGAGCGCTTGCTTAGCATGCGAGAGGTAGCGGGATCGATGCCCGCATCCTCCAAAACTTCCACTTGGCACTACCTTCAAATGAAGGGCCAACTTCTTTTTAGTTGGCACTGACACAAAAACCTAGGAAGCAGCTGCACGCATATCTGGCTAAACCTTCGATAGCTCAGCTGGTAGAGCGGAGGACTGTAGTAGCTAGTTAGCAATCCTTAGGTCGCTGGTTCGATTCCGGCTCGAAGGATGCTTTTGAGTGTCCGATAACCTTGCATGCTTCAACTCGGAGGCTCTCTTGCACAGACTTTGCAGCTGCATACCTCCTGGCCGCACTCTTTTTGAGCCTGACCGCACAACCATTGGCCTCTGGAGAGAGTGTTAACAAGAATACTTCAAAACAAGAGAAACAATGCGTTGGCCGGGAATCGAACCCGGGTCAACTGCTTGGAAGGCAGCTATGCTCACCACTATACCACCAACGCCATAGAATTCGCACCACTTCTCAATCGTGAAAATGCAACTCTCACCCCTAGTGTGACTAAAGCCAACTCTTCTGCTTCGTTAGTGGCTTGACAACAGTCAGACGGTAATGTGGCTTCTCGTAAGAGAGGTTTAAGCAGCAGCAGAGTGGCGCAGCGGGAGCGTGCTGGGCCCATAACCCAGAGGTCGATGGATCGAAACCATCCTCTGCTAGGCGCAGAGTTTTGTATTTTTCATGCTCCCAGGAAAAAGGTACCCCAAAAATTCACTGTCTCGTTCTTTCAGGCCACCTAAAGCCCAGCAAACTCCACTGTCCTTTATATTTCAAGGCACCAAAAAATCCACACTTAAAAAAAAAAGAAACCTTTCTTCTCCCATGGTCAAAGCTTGGTTTAGGCATGATAACATGACTGCGGTGTGACCCGAGTGCCAGAAGCCAGCAACCGTAGAGGGGGATTAGCTCAAATGGTAGAGCGCTCGCTTAGCATGCGAGAGGTAGCGGGATCGATGCCCGCATCCTCCAAAACTTCCACTTGGCACTACCTTCAAATGAAGGGCCAACTTCTTTTTAGTTGGCACTGACACAAAAACCTAGGAAGCAGCTGCACGCATATCTGGCTAAACCTTCGATAGCTCAGCTGGTAGAGCGGAGGACTGTAGTAGCTAGTTAGCAATCCTTAGGTCGCTGGTTCGATTCCGGCTCGAAGGATGCTTTTGAGTGTCCGATAACCTTGCATGCTTCAACTTGGAGGCTCTCTTGCACAGACTTTGCAGCTGCATACCTCCTGGCCGCACTCTTTTTGAGCCTGACCGCACAACCATTGGCCTCTGGAGAGAGTGTTAACAAGAATACTTCAAAACAAGAGAAACAATGCGTTGGCCGGGAATCGAACCCGGGTCAACTGCTTGGAAGGCAGCTATGCTCACCACTATACCACCAACGCCATAGAATTCGCACCACTTCTCAATCGTGAAAATGCAACTCTCACCCCTAGTGTGACTAAAGCCAACTCTTCTGCTTCGTTAGTGGCTTGACAACAGTCAGACGGTAATGTGGCTTCTCGTAAGAGAGGTTTAAGCAGCAGCAGAGTGGCGCAGCGGGAGCGTGCTGGGCCCATAACCCAGAGGTCGATGGATCGAAACCATCCTCTGCTAGGCGCAGAGTTTTGTATTTTTCATGCTCCCAGGAAAAAGGTACCCCAAAAATTCACTGTCTCGTTCTTTCAGGCCACCCAAAGCCCAGCAAACTCCACTGTCCTTTATATTTCAAGGCACCAAAAAATCCACACTTAAAAAAAAAAAAAAAGAAAGAAACCTTTCTTCTCCCATGGTCAAAGCTTGGTTTAGGCATGATAACATGACTGCGGTGTGACCCGAGTGCCAGAAGCCAGCAACCGTAGAGGGGGATTAGCTCAAATGGTAGAGCGCTCGCTTAGCATGCGAGAGGTAGCGGGATCGATGCCCGCATCCTCCAAAACTTCCACTTGGCACTACCTTCAAATGAAGGGCCAACTTCTTTTTAGTTGGCACTGACACAAAAACCTAGGAAGCAGCTGCACGCATATCTGGCTAAACCTTTGATAGCTCAGCTGGTAGAGCGGAGGACTGTAGTAGCTAGTTAGCAATCCTTTGGTCGCTGGTTCGATTCCGGCTCGAAGGATGCTTTTGAGTGTCCGATAACCTTGCATGCTTCAACTTGGAGGCTCTCTTGCACAGACTTTGCAGCTGCATACCTCCTGGCCGCACTCTTTTGGAGCCTGACCGCACAACCATTGGCCTCTGGAGAGAGTGTTAACAAGAATACTTCAAAACAAGAGAAACAATGCGTTGGCCGGGAATCGAACCCGGGTCAACTGCTTGGAAGGCAGCTATGCTCACCACTATACCACCAACGCCATAGAATTCGCACCACTTCTCAATCGTGAAAATGCAACTCTCACCCCTAGTGTGACTAAAGCCAACTCTTCTGCTTCGTTAGTGGCTTGACAACAGTCAGACGGTAATGTGGCTTCTCGTAAGAGAGGTTTAAGCAGCAGCAGAGTGGCGCAGCGGGAGCGTGCTGGGCCCATAACCCAGAGGTCGATGGATCGAAACCATCCTCTGCTAGGCGCAGAGTTTTGTATTTTTCATGCTCCCAGG